>NC_052626.1:142864104-143468992 GCF_016161935.1 Mauremys reevesii | reverse complement strand
CCCAAACTCTGTGGAGAGAGTTGGCTGGAGGTTCCGCTTTTCCAATTCTGCGTTGAAACCATGCAGCCAGAAACATCTCAGGTTCGGTGTGCTTTGCGGCGTGCTGCTCTGAGTTCTCCAAGAAAGGGCGTATGTCACCCCAATAGATGACACTGTCCTGGCCCTTGCTGATTAGTGTTTCCAGGTCAGGGGACCGTTAGGTAACTCAAATAGCATATCAGAGCCCATTCAAAATGTCCAATGTGTGTTTAAATCTGTCTCCATTTGTCCCTTGCCAGCAGGCCTTGGTGGAAATTCGTCCCACTTTGCTGGCTCCTGGAAGTCAACCACTCCAGGACAACCTGGGGTGGGTGGTTTCCAACCTCTGTGAGGTGCGTGGTTTTCCATACTAAGCTTCCACCGAGAACCAACGTGCTCCCTCGATTTCACAGGATGGGTGAAGTCTAGGAAGCGCTGCACTTCTTGAGGACTTCCAACTTCGCCCCATTTATCAATGGCTTCCACCTGCATTTGGATCAATCATAACATGCTGTCTGGGAGAGGATGTACTGAAACTCTGTGGAGAGTTGAGGTTCCAACACTTTCCAATTCATGCTGAAAATCCATGCGGAGCGAAACCTATAAAGTCTGGACAGATGTGTGCGCGTGCTGCTCTGGGTTCTCCAAAAGAGACGTATGTCACCCCAATAGATGACATTTATTACTGTCCCCAAATACATCACTGATTAAGTGTTTCAAGGTCAGGGACCGTTAGATAGCCTCAAATAGCATATCAGACCATTAAAATGTCCATCGTGTGTTTTGAAATCTGTCTTCTCCTCCATTTGTCCCTTGCCCAAACGAGCCTTAGATTGGAAATTTGTCCCTTTACCCAGCTCCTGGAGAAATCATGGCTCCTCAGGACAACCTGGGAGTGGGTGGTTCCAACTCTGTGTGGGGTGCGTGGTTTTCCGTCAAGCTTCACTGAGAGCCAGCATGTCTCGATTTCACAGGATGAGTGAAGTCTAGGAAGCGCTGCACTTCTTGAGGACTTCCAACTTTGCCCCATTTATCAATGGCTTCCACCTTATTTGACTCAATCATAACATCTCTGGGGAGAGGATGTACCCAAAACTCTGTGGAGAGTTGGCTGGAGGTTCCGCTTCCAATTCTGGCGTTGAAACCATGCAGCCGAAACCTCTTCAGGTTCGGATGTGCTGCGCGTGCTGCTCTGGGTTCTCCGAAAAGAGACGTATGTCACCCCAATAGATGACACTGTCCCCAAATACATCACTGATTAAGTGTTTCATGGTCAGGGGACCGTTAGTTAGCTCAAATAGCATATCAGACCGTTAAAATGTCCATCGTATGTTTTGAAATCTGTCTTCCATTTGTCCCTTGCCCAAACGAGCCTTAGATTGAAATTTGTCCCTTTACCCAGCTCCTGGAGAAATCATGGCTCCTCAGGACAACCTGGGAGGTGGTTCCAACCTCTGTGTGGGGTGCGTGGTTTTCCATCTAAGCTTCACTGAGAGCCAGCATGTCTCGATTTCACAGGATGAGTGAAGTCTAGAAGCGCTGCACTTCTTGAGGACTTCCAACTTCGCCCCATTTATCAATGGCTTCCACCTTATTTGGATCAATCATAACATCTTCTGGGAGAGGATGTACCTCAAAACTCTGTGGAGAGTTGGCTGAGGTTCCGCTTTTCCAATTCTGCTGAAACCATGCAGCCAAACCTCTCCAGGTTCAGATGTGCTGCGTGCTGCTCTGGGTTCTCCAAAAGAGACGTATGTCACCCCAATAGATGACACTGTCCCCAAATACATCACTGATTAAGTGTTTCAAGGTCAGGGACCGTTAGTTAGCTCAAATAGCATATCAGACCGTTAAAATGTCCATCGTGTGTTTTGAAATCTGTCTTCCATTTGTCCCTTGCCCAAACGAGCCTTAGATTGGAAATTTGTCCCTTTACCCAGCTCCTGAGAAATCATGGCTCCTCAGGACAACCTGGGAGTGGCTGGTTCCAACCTCTGTGTGGGGTGCGTGGTTTTCCGTCTAAGCTTCACTGAGAGTCAGCATGTCTCGATTTCACAGGATGAGTGAAGTCTAGGAAGCGCTGCACTTCTTGAGGACTTCCAACCGCCCCATTTATCAATGGCTTCCACCTTATTTGGATCAATCATAACATCTTCTGGGGAGAGGATGTACCCCAAAACTCTGTGGAGAGTTGGCTGAGGTTCCGCTTTTCCAATTCTGCGTTGAAACCATGCAGCCGAAACCTCCAGGTTCGGATGTGCTGCGCGTGCTGCTCTGGGTTCTCCAAAAAGAGACGTATGTCACCCCAATAGATGACACTGTCCCCAAATACATCACTGATTAAGTGTTTCAAGGTCAGGGGACCGTTAGTTAGCTCAAATAGCATATCAGACCGTTAAAATGTCCATCGTGTGTTTTGAAATCTGTCTTCCATTTGTCCCTTGCCCAAACGAGCCTTAGATTGAAATTTGTCCCTTTACCCAGCTCCTGGAGAAATCATGGCTCCTCAGGACAACCTGGGAGTGGGTGGTTCCAACCTCTGTGTGGGGGTGCGTGGTTTTCCGCCTAAGCTTCACTGAGAGCCAGCATGTCTCGATTTCACAGGATGAGTGAAGTCTAGGAAGCGCTGCACTTCTTGAGGACTTCCAACTTCGCCCCATTTATCAATGGCTTCCACCTTATTTGGATCAATCATAACTTCTTCTGGGGAGAGGATGTACCCCAAAACTCTGTGGAGAGTTGGCTGAGGTTCCGCTTCCAATTCTGCGTTGAAACCATGCAACGAAACCTCTCCAGGTTCGGATGTGCTGGCGCGTGCTGCTCTGGGTTCTCCAAAAGAGACGTATGTCACCCCAATAGATGACACTGTCCCCAAATATCACTGATTAAGTGTTTCAAGGTCAGGGGACTGTTAGTTAGCTCAAATAGCATATCAGACCGTTAAAATGTCCATCGTGTGTTTTAAATCTGTCTTCCATTTGTCCCTTGCCCAAACGAGCCTTAGATTGGAAATTTGTCCCTACCCAGCTCCTGGAGAAATCATGGTTCCTCAGGACAACCTGGGAGTGGGTGGTTCCAACCTCTGTGTGGGGTGCGTGGTTTTCCATCTAAGCTTCACTGAGAGCCAGCATGTCTCGATTTCACAGGATGAGTGAAGTCTAGGAAGCGCTGCACTTCTTGAGGACTTCCAACTTCGCCCCATTTATCAATGGCTTCCACCTTATTTGGATCAATCATAACATCTTCTGGGAGAGGATGTACCCCAAAACTCTGTGGAGAGTTGGCTGGAGGTTCGCTTTTCCACCTCTGCGTTGAAACCATGCAGCCGAAACCTCCAGGTTCGGATGTGCTGCGCGTGCTGCTCTGGGTTCTCCAAAAGAGACGTATGTCACCCCAATAGATGACACTGTCCCCAAATACATCACTGATTAAGTGTTTCAAGGTCAGGGGACCGTTAGTTAGCTCAAATAGCATATCAGACCGTTAAAATGTCCATCGTGTGTTTTGAAATCTGTCTTCCATTTGTCCCTTGCCCAAACGAGCCTTAGATTGGAAATTTGTCCTTTACCCAGCTCCTGGAGAAATCATGGCTCCTCAGGACAACCTGGGAGTGGGTGGTTCCAACCTCTGTGTGGGTGCGTGGTTTTCCATCTAAGCTTCACTGAGAGCCAGCATGTCTCGATTTCACAGGATGAGTGAAGTCTAGGAAGCGCTGCACTTCTTGAGGACTTCCAACTTCGCCCCATTTATCAATGGCTTCCACCTTATTTGGATCAATCATAACATCTTCTGGGAGAGGATGTACCCCAAAACTCTGTGGAGAGTTGGCTGGAGGTTCCGCTTTTCCAATTCTGCGTTGAAACCATGCAGCGAAACCTCTCCAGGTTCGGATGTGCTGCGCGTGCTGCTCTGGGTTCTCCAAAAGAGACGTATGTCACCCCAATAGATGACACTGTCCCCAAATACATCACTGATTAAGTGTTTCAAGGTCAGGGGACCGTTAGTTAGCTCAAATAGCATATCAGACCGTTAAAATGTCCATCGTGTGTTTTGAAATCTGTCTTCCATTTGTCCCTTGCCCAAACGAGCCTTAGATTGGAAATTTGTCCCTTTACCCAGCTCCTGGAGAAATCATGGCTCCTCAGGACAACCTGGGAGTGGGTGGTTCCAACCTCTGTGTGGGGTGCGTGGTTTTCCATCTAAGCTTCACTGAGAGCCAGCATGTCTCGATTTCACAGGATGAGTGAAGTCTAGGAAGCGCTGCACATCTTGAGGACTTCCAACTTCGCCCATTTATCAATGGCTTCCACCTTATTTGGATCAATCATAACATCTTCTGGGGAGAGGATGTACCCCCAAAACTCTGTGGGGAGTAGGCTGGAGGTTCTGCTTTTCCAATTCTGCGTTGAAACCATGCTGCCGAACCCTCTCCAGGTTCAGATGTGGTGCGCGTGCTGCTCTGGGTTCTCCAAAAAGAGACGTATGTCACCCCAATAGATGACACTGTCCCCAAATACATCACTGATTAAGTGTTTCAAGGTCAGGGGACCGTTAGTTAGCTCAAATAGCATATCAGACCGTTAAAATGTCCATTGTGTGTTTTGAAATCTGTATTCCATTTGTCCCTTGCCCAAACGAGCCTTAGATTGAAAATTTGTCCCTTTACCCAGCTCCTGGAGAAATCATGGCTCCTCAGGACAACCTGGGAGTGGGTGGTTCCAACCTCTGTGTGGGGTGCGTGGTTTTCCGTCTAAGCTTCACTGAGAGTCAGCATGTCTCGATTTCACAGGATGAGTGAAGTCTAGGAAGCGCTGCACTTCTTGAGGACTTCCAACTTTGCCCCATTTATCAATGGCTTCCACCTTATTTGGGTCAATCATAACATCTTCTGGGGAGAGGATGTACCCCCAAAACTCTGTGGAGAGTTGGCTGGAGGTTCCGCTTTCCAATCTGCGTTGAAACCATGCAGCTGAAACCTCCAGGTTCAGATGTGCGCGCGTGCTGCTCTGGGTTCTCCAAAAGTGACGTATGTCACCCCAATAGATGACACTGTCCCCAAATACATCACTGATTAAGTGTTTCAAGGTCAGGGGACCGTTAGTTAGCTCAAATAGCATATCAGACCGTTAAAATGTCCATCGTGTGTTTTGAAATCTGTCTTCCATTTGTCCCTTGCCCAAACGAGCCTTAGATTGGAAATTTGTCCCTTTACCCAGCTCCTGGAGAAATCATGGCTCCTCAGGACAACCTGGGAGTGGGTGGTTCCAACCTCTGTGTGGGGTGCGTGGTTTTCCATCTAAGCTTCACTGAGAGCCAGCATGTCTCGATTTCACAGGATGAGTGAAGTCTAGGAAGCGCTGCACTTCTTGAGGACTTCCAACTTCGCCCCATTTATCAATGGCTTCCACCTTATTTGGATCAATCATAACATCTTCTGGGGAGAGGATGTACCCCCAAAACTCTGTGGAGAGTTGGCTGGAGGTTCCGCTTTTCCAATTCTGCGTTGAAACCATGCAGCCAAAACCTCTCCAGGTCTGGATGTGCTGCGCGTGCTGCTCTGGGTTCTCCAAAAAGAGACGTATGTCACCCCAATAGATGACACTGTCCCCAAATACATCACTGATGAAGTGTTTCAAGGTCAGGGGACCGTTAGATAGCTCAAATAGCATATCAGACCGTTAAAATGTCCATCGTGTGTTTTAAAATCTGTCTTCCATTTGTCCCTTGCCCAAACGAGCCTTAGATTGAAATTTGTCCCTTTACCCAGCTCCTGGAGAAATCATGGCTCCTCAGGACAACCTGGGAGTGGGTGGTTCCAACCTCTGTGTGGGTGCGTGGTTTTCCATCTAAGCTTCACTGAGAGCCAGCATGTCTCGATTTCACAGGATGAGTGAAGTCTAGGAAGCGCTGCACTTCTTGAGGACTTCCAACTTTGCCCCATTTATCAATGGCTTCCACCTTATTTGGATCAATCATAACATCTTCTGGGAGAGGATGTACCCCAAAACTCTGTGGAGAGTTGGCTGGAGGTTCCGCTTCCAATTCTGCGTTGAAACCATGCAGCCAAACCTCCAGGTTCGGATGTGCTGCGTGCTGCTCTGGGTTCTCCAAAAGAGACGTATGTCACCCCAATAGATGACACTGTCCCCAAATACATCACTGATTAAGTGTTTCAAGGTCAGGGACCGTTAGTTAGCTCAAATAGCATATAAGACCGATAAAATGTCAATCGTGTGTTTTGAAATCTGTCTTCCATTTGTCCCTTGCCCAAACGAGCCTTAGATTGGAAATTTGTCCCTTTACCCAGCTCCTGGAGAAATCATGGCTCCTCAGGACAACCTGGGAGTGGGTGGTTCCAACCTCTGTGTGGGGTGCGTGGTGTTCCGTCTAAGCTTCACTGAGAGCCAGCATGTCTCGATTTCACAGGATGAGTGAAGTCTAGGAAGCGCTGCACTTCTTGAGGACTTCCAACTTTGCCCCATTTATCAATGGCTTCCACCTTATTTGGATCAATAATAACATCTTCTGGGGAGAGGATGTACCCCCAAAACTCTGTGGGGAGTAGGCTGGAGGTTCCGCTTTTTCAATTCTGCGTTGAAACCATGCTGCCAAAACCTCTCCAGGTTCGGATGTGCTGCGCGTGCTGCTCTGGGTTCTCCAAAAAGAGACGTATGTCACCCCAACAGATGACACTGTCCCCAAATACATCACTGATTAAGTGTTTCAAGGTCAGGGGACCGTTAGTTAGCTCAAATAGCATATCAGACCGTTAAAATGTCCATCGTGTGTTTTGAAATCTGTCTTCCATTTGTCCCTTGCCCAAACGAGCCTTAGATTGGAAATTTGTCCCTTTACCCAGCTCCTGGAGAAATCATGGCTCCTCAGGACAACCTGGGAGTGGGTGGTTCCAACCTCTGTGTGGGGTGCGTGGTTTTCCATCTAAGCTTCACTGAGAGCCAGCATGTCTCGATTTCACAGGATGAGTGAAGTCTAGGAAGCGCTGCACTTCTTGAGGACTTCCAACTTTGCCCCATTTATCAATGGCTTCCACCTTATTTGGATCAATCATAACATCTTCTGGGAGAGGATGTACCTCAAAACTCTGTGGAGAGTTGGCTGGAGGTTCCGCTTTTCCAATTCTGCGTTGAAACCATGCAGCCAAACCTCTCCAGGTTCGGATGTGCTGCGTGCTGCTCTGGGTTCTCCAGAAAGAGACGTATGTCACCCCAATAGATGACACTGTCCCCAAATACATCACTGATTAAGTGTTTCAAGGTCAGGGGACCGTTAGATAGCTCAAATAGCATATCAGACCGTTAAAATGTCCATCGTGTGTTTTGAAATCTGTCTTCCATTTGTCCCTGCCCAAACGAGCCTTAGATTGAAATTTGTCCCTTTACCCAGCTCCTGGAGAAATCATGGCTCCTCAGGACAACCTGGGAGTGGGTGGTTCCAACCTCTGTGTGGGGTGCGTGGTTTTCCATCTAAGCTTCACTGAGAGCCAGCATGTCTCGATTTCACAGGATGAGTGAAGTCTAGGAAGCGCTGCACTTCTTGAGGACTTCCAACTTCGCCCCATTTATCAATGGCTTCCACCTTATTTGGATCAATCATAACATCTTCTGGGGAGAGGATGTACCCCCAAAACTCTGTGGAGAGTTGGCTGAGGTTCCGCTTTCCAATTCTGCGTTGAAACCATGCAGCCGAAACCTCCAGGTTCGGATGTGCTGCGCGTGCTGCTCTGGGTTCTCCAAAAAGAGACGTATGTCACCCCAATAGATGACACTGTCCCCAAATACATCACTGATGAAGTGTTTCAAGGTCAGGGGACCGTTAGATAGCTCAAATAGCATATCAGACCGTTAAAATGTCCATCGTGTGTTTTGAAATCTGTCTTCCATTTGTCCCTTGCCCAAACGAGCCTTAGATTGGAAATTTGTCCCTTTACCCAGCTCCTGGAGAAATCATGGCTCCTCAGGACAATCTGGGAGTGGGTGGTTCCAACCTCTGTGTGGGGTGTGTGGTTTTCCGTCTAAGCTTCACTGAGAGCCAGCATGTCTCGATTTCACAGGACGAGTGAAGTCTAGGAAGCGCTGCACTTCTTGAGGACTTCCAACTTCGCCCCATTTATCAATGGCTTCCACCTTATTTGGATCAATCATAACATCTTCTGGGGAGAGGATGTACCTCCAAAACTCTGTGGAGAGTTGGCTGGAGGTTCCGTCTTTCCAATTCTGCGTTGAAACCATGCAGCGAAAACCTCCAGGTTCGGATGCTGCGCGTGCTGCTCTGGGTTCTCCAAAAGAGACGTATGTCACCCCAATAGATGACACTGTCCCCAAATACATCACTGATTAAGTGTTTCAAGGTCAGGGGACCGTTAGTTAGCTCAAATAGCATATCAGACCGTTAAAATGTCCATCGTGTGTTTTGAAATCTGTCTTCCATTTGTCCCTTGCCCAAACGAGCCTTAGATTGGAAATTTGTCCCTTTACCCAGCTCCTGGAGAAATCATGGCTCCTCAGGACAACCTGGGAGTGGGTGGTTCCAACCTCTGTGTGGGGTGCGTGGTTTTCCATCTAAGCTTCACTGAGAGCCAGCATGTCTCGATTTCACAGGATGAGTGAAGTCTAGGAAGCGCTGCACTTCTTGAGGACTTCCAACTTCGCCCCATTTATCAATGGCTTCCACCTTATTTGGATCAATCATAACATCTTCCGGGAGAGGATGTACCCCAAAACTCTGTGGAGAGTTGGCTGGAGGTTCCGCTTTTCCAATTCTGCGTTGAAACCATGCAGCGAAACCTCCAGGTTCGGATGTGCTGCGCGTGCTGCTCTGGGTTCTCCGAAAAGAGACGTATGTCACCCCAATAGATGACACTGTCCCCAAATACATCACTGATTAAGTGTTTCAAGGTCAGGGGACCGTTAGTTAGCTCAAATAGCATATCAGACCGTTAAAATGTCCATCGTGTGTTTTGAAATCTGTCTTCCATTTGTCCCTTGCCCAAACGAGCCTTAGATTGGAAATTTGTCCCTTTACCCAGCTCCTGGAGAAATCATGGCTCCTCAGGACAAGCTGGGAGTGGGTGGTTCCAACCTCTGTGTGGGGTGCGTGGTTTTCCATCTAAGCTTCACTGAGAGCCAGCATGTCTCGATTTCACAGGATGAGTGAAGTCTAGGAAGCGCTGCACTTCTTGAGGACTTCCAACTTCGCCCCATTTATCAATGGCTTCCACCTTATTTGGATCAATCATAACATCTTCTGGGAGAGGATGTACCCCCAAAACTCTGTGGAGAGTTGGCTGGAGGTTCCGCTTTTCCAATTCTGCGTTGAAACCATGCAGCCGAAACCTCTCCAGGTTCGGATGTGCTGCGCGTGCTGCTCTGGGTTCTCCAAAAAGAGACATATGTCACCCCAATAGATGACACTGTCCCCAAATACATCACTGATTAAGTGTTTCAAGGTCAGGGGACCGTTAGTTAGCTCAAATAGCATATCAGACCGTTAAAATGTCCATCGTGTGTTTTGAAATCTGTCTTCCATTTGTCCCTTGCCCAAACGAGCCTTAGATTGGAAATTTGTCCCTTTACCCAGCTCCTGGAGAAATCATGGCTCCTCAGGACAAGCTGGGAGTGGGTGGTTCCAACCTCTGTGTGGGGTGCGTGGTTTTCCATCTAAGCTTCACTGAGAGCCAGCATGTCTCGATTTCACAGGATGAGTGAAGTCTAGGAAGCGCTGCACTTCTTGAGGACTTCCAACTTCGCCCCATTTATCAATGGCTTCCACCTTATTTGGATCAATCATAACATCTTCTGGGGAGAGGATGTACCCCCAAAACTCTGTGGAGAGTTGGCTGGAGGTTCCGCTTTTCCAATTCTGCGTTGAAACCATGCAGCGAAACCTCTCCAGGTTCGGATGTGCTGCGCGTGCTGCTCTGGGTTCTCCAAAAAGAGACGTATGTCACCCCAATAGATGACACTGTCCCCAAATACATCACTGATTAAGTGTTTCAAGGTCAGGGGACCGTTAGTTAGCTCAAATAGCATATCAGACCGTTAAAATGTCCATCGTGTGTTTTGAAATCTGTCTTCCATTTGTCCCTTGCCCAAACGAGCCTTAGATTGGAAATTTGTCCCTTTACCCAGCTCCTGGAGAAATCATGGCTCCTCAGGACAACCTGGGAGTGGGTGGTTCCAACCTCTGTGTGGGGTGCGTGGTTTTCCATCTAAGCTTCACTGAGAGCCAGCATGTCTCGATTTCACAGGATGAGTGAAGTCTAGGAAGCGCTGCACTTCTTGAGGACTTCCAACTTCGCCCCATTTATCAATGGCTTCCACCTTATTTGGATCAATCATAACATCTTCTGGGAGAGGATGTACCCCAAAACTCTGTGGAGAGTTGGCTGGAGGTTCCGCTTTTCCAATTCTGCATTGAAACCATGCAGCCAAACCTCTCCAGGTTCGGATGTGCTGCGCGTGCTGCTCTGGGTTCTCCAAAAGAGACGTATGTCACCCCAATAGATGACACTGTCCCCAAATACATCACTGATTAAGTGTTTCAAGGTCAGGGGACCGTTAGTTAGCTCAAATAGCATATCAGACCGTTAAAATGTCCATCGTGTGTTTTGAAATCTGTCTTCCATTTGTCCCTTGCCCAAACGAGCCTTAGATTGGAAATTTGTCCCTTTACCCAGCTCCTGGAGAAATCATGGCTCCTCAGGACCACCTGGGAGTGGGTGGTTCCAACCTCTGTGTGGGGTGCGTGCTTTTCCATCTAAGCTTCACTGAGAGCCAGCATGTCTCGATTTCACAGGATGAGTGAAGTCTAGGAAGCGCTGCACTTCTTGAGGACTTCCAACCGCCCATTTATCAATGGCTTCCACCTTATTTGGATCAATCATAACATCTTCTGGGGAGAGGATGTACCCCCAAAACTCTGTGGAGAGTTGGCTGGAGGTTCCGCTTTTCCAATTCTGCGTTGAAACCATGCAGCCGAAACCTCTCCAGGTTCGGATGTGCTGCGCGTGCTGCTCTGGGTTCTCCAAAAAGAGACGTATGTCACCCCAATAGATGACACTGTCCCCAAATACATCACTGATTAAGTGTTTCAAGGTCAGGGGACCGTTAGTTAGCTCAAATAGCATATCAGACCATTAAAATGTCCATCGTGTGTTTTGAAATCTGTCTTCCATTTGTCCGTTGCCCAAATGAGCCTTAGATTGGAAATTTGTCCCTTTACCCAGCTCCTGGAGAAATCATGGCTCCTCAGGACAAGCTGGGAGTGGGTGGTTCCAACCTCTGTGTGGGGTGCGTGGTTTTCCGTCTAAGCTTCACTGAGAGCCAGCATGTCTCGATTTCACAGGATGAGTGAAGTCTAGGAAGCACTGCACTTCTTGAGGACTTCCAACTTCGCCCCATTTATCAATGGCTTCCACCTTATTTGGATCAATCATAACATCTTCTGGGGAGAGGATGTATCCCCAAAACTCTGTGGAGAGTTGGCTGGAGGTTCCGCTTTTCCAATTCTGCATTGAAACCATGCAGCCGAACCTCCAGGTTCGGATGTGCTGCGTGCTGCTCTGGGTTCTCCAAAAAGAGACGTATGTCACCCCAATAGATGACACTGTCCCCAAATACATCACTGATGAAGTGTTTCAAGGTCAGGGGACCGTTAGTTAGCTCAAATAGCATATCAGACCGTTAAAATGTCCATCGTGTGTTTTGAAATCTGTCTTCCATTTGTCCCTTGCCCAAACGAGCCTTAGATTGGAGATTTGTACCTTTACCCATGTCATGGAAAAATCATGGCTCCTCAGGACCACCTGGGAGTGGGTGGTTCCAACCTCTGTGTGGGGTGCGTGGTTTTCCATCTAAGCTTCACTGAGAGCCAGCATGTCTCGATTTCACAGGATGAGTGAAGTCTAGGAAGCGCTGCACTTCTTGAGGACTTCCAACTTCGCCCCATTTATCAATGGCTTTCACCTTATTTGGATCAATCATAACATCTTCTGGGGAGAGGATGTATCCCCAAAACTCTGTGGAGAGTTGGCTGGAGGTTCCGCTTTTCCAATTCTGCATTGAAACCATGCAGCCGAAACCTCTCCAGGTTCGGATGTGCTGCGCGTGCTGCTCTGGGTTCTCCAAAAAGAGACGTATGTCACCCCAATAGATGACACTGTCCCCAAATACATCACTGATGAAGTGTTTCAAGGTCAGGGGACCGTTAGTTAGCTCAAATAGCATATCAGACCGTTAAAATGTCCATCGTGTGTTTTGAAATCTGTCTTCCATTTGTCCCTTGCCCAAACGAGCCTTAGATTGGAAATTTGTCCCTTTACCCAGCTCCTGGAGAAATCATGGCTCCTCAGGACCACCTGGGAGTGGGTGGTTCCAACCTCTGTGTGGGGTGCGTGGTTTTCCGTCTAAGCTTCACTGAGAGCCAGCATGTCTCGATTTCACAGGATGAGTGAAGTCTAGGAAGCGCTGCACTTCTTGAGGACTTCCAACTTCGCCCCATTTATCAATGGCTTCCACCTTATTTGGATCAATCATAACATCTTCTGGGAGAGGATGTACCCCAAAACTCTGTGGAGAGTTGGCTGGAGGTTCCGCTTTTCCAATTCTGCGTTGAAACCATGCAGCCAAACCTCCAGGTTCGGATGTGCTGCGCGTGCTGCTCTGGGTTCTCCAAAAGAGACGTATGTCACCCCAATAGATGACACTGTCCCCAAATACATCACTGATTAAGTGTTTCAAGGTCAGGGGACCGTTAGTTAGCTCAAATAGCATATCAGACCGTTAAAATGTCCATCGTGTGTTTTGAAATCTGTCTTCCATTTGTCCCTTGCCCAAACGAGCCTTAGATTGGAAATTTGTCCCTTTACCCAGCTCCTGGAGAAATCATGGCTCCTCAGGACCACCTGGGAGTGGGTGGTTCCAACCTCTGTGTGGGGTGCGTGGTTTTCCGTCTAAGCTTCACTGAGAGCCAGCATGTCTCGATTTCACAGGATGAGTGAAGTCTAGGAAGCGCTGCACTTCTTGAGGACTTCCAACTTCGCCCCATTTATCAATGGCTTCCACCTTATTTGGATCAATCATAACATCTTCTGGGGAGAGGATGTACCCCCAAAACTCTGTGGAGAGTTGGCTGGAGGTTCCGCTTTTCCAATTCTGCGTTGAAACCATGCAGCCGAAACCTCTCCAGGTTCGGATGTGCCATGCGTGCTGCTCTGGGTTCTCCAAAAAGAGACGTATGTCACCCCAATAGATGACACTGTCCCCAAATACATCACTGATGAAGTTTTTCAAGGTCAGGGGACCGTTAGTTAGCTCAAATAGCATATCAGACCGTTAAAATGTCCATCATGTGTTTTGAAATCTGTCTTCCATTTGTCCCTTGCCCAAACGAGCCTTAGATTGGAAATCCTTGCAGAGGAAGTTTGATGAAACCCTTTGCAGATTTCCTGTGAGCCAACAAGTGTGGGATTCACAGCAGAGGGTAATGGTTTCAAATGATCACTTTGTTGAGGAGCTGATTGTCTAAATAGAGGCATAGCAGAGTCCCACATTTCTTCTTCCCCAAAAGGGCCTGCTCTTAGGACTGGTTCTCATGACTGTACGCAGGGAGATCCACTAATTCTGGCCCCAACAATGCGTAAATACAGAGAAAAGGAGCTTTCAGCCAAGGTGGTAGGTCAACAGGGCAGTCATAGTCCCAGTCCAGAGGTAACGAGTCCACATTTCTTTCCCCGGTATCCATGTAATCTTGGTATTTATCAGGAACGCCACCATCAATCAAACCCTAACCCCTCCCTTGACCTCCCAAGCCCTACCTGTTGACCCCTTATTCCCTCCCACCTGTCACCGGAAGTCCCGCCCCATGGGGGGTTTTAACTCCGGGGTCAAGGTGGCCACATGACTGGAAGCAAGGTGTGTCATGTGACCCCTCTAAGAACTCCTCCCACCACCCTCTACCAATCAGGATGGGTTTCATCCCAGAAGGACCACCCTGAGAGGAGATTTGACCAGTCAGGGTGAGTTCTGAGGTGGGGTGACCCATCCAGAAGTGGGTCGTGTGACCCCTCCAAGAACTCCTCCGACCGCCATCTACCAATTAGGATGGGTTTGACCCGATAGGACTACCCTAAGAGGAGATTTTGACCAATCAGGGTGAGTTCTGGGGCAGGGTGACCCATCCGGAAGTGGGTCGTATGACCCCACTAAGAACTCCTCTCAAGGCCCTCTGCCAATCAGGGTGCAGCACCATTACCCCATAAGGCCCAGCACCGGAGAGATGAGGACATCTCTTACCAAGGACACATGGTTTAGAAATCGTGGGAAGGCTGCTGAGAGGAAACCTGGACTCCTTCACCACCCCCGTGAGAACTTCAGACTCTGTCTTCGCCCCGAGGGTCTTTGACCATCCGCGGAGAAAGCGCTACATCAGCGACAGTCCCGAGCAGGAGGAGGGAGCGACCGAGGGGAGCCCTTCGGCCCAGCCATTGATGGATAAACCGGAACCGGAACCCCAAACCCAACTGCTTGTGAGACAGCCCAACGAGCATGGTGGCCTCTTTGTCCACCCGCTTAGAGGTGGAATGCGATTGAGGCTCAGGGGTGTCACCGGTGGAGAAGGTGAACAGAAAAGACGTCACACAGGTAAATGAATGATTAAGAAGCAATCGCTTCTTAATGGGTAAGGAACCGGGGGTTGTGTAAATCTAAAAACAAGCAGTGGGCTGCTTACACTGTTTCTGTTATGAAAATCAACAGCTCAATGATGCCTTTCTAGACGGCCTAGAAACCCTGGACAGCGTTGCATCAAGCAGGGAAGATAACCGCCCACCTTGGTTTTGCTCAACACCGATACAAGTTGTTGGAGAGGACTCTGAGGATGATGGCCATGAGGTGTTTCAGAGGAGGCTTGGCATAGAACTAACTGAGCCAGTGCCACGTCGTGAGCGTAAAAAAGTCACGTGGACTATTGTACGTGTTGATGTTTATGCTGCCCTTAAGCACTGCCTGAGGGAAAAGCTTTGTGAAGAATGCGAGGGACGTGTCATAGATTTGCCAGGTCAACGGCCCATGACTGGGTGACTTGGACTTCAGTGGATATCAACTGCAATCTCCGGGGCCTATGTGCTGAGCTGGGTAGGGAAAGCTGATTAAACACCATTATTGCCAGAGGTTCTGCTGTGCAATGTCTGTGCCTAAGCCAAGAACATTTAGCGCAAGGGGGGACCTTGTTCAATGCTGTGCAATTGAGTGGAGCCCCTGACTGTGTTTTAAAGAAAATAACCTGCTTACAGCTGGGGTGGAAAAATTGCAGGCACCTTCTGGTTCATTTTCTTTAAAACACAGTCAGGGTCTCCACTCACTTGCACAGCATTTCTCCAGTTATGGCAATCATGTGAACAAGGACGTGTATCACGAATTGTGGGTTTTTTGCTATAAAACCTGTTGAAAAATCTCTATTCAGGGGGATGACAGTTTGCTCCCCCCCCCCGGCATGCTCGTAATAAAGGGGCCTCGGGTGATTCTGATCCAAACACAACGCGGGGTCGTTTTTCCACGACACGGCGTGATATTGGCCGTCTAGTCTGCACAAAAAGTTACAGATCCCTGCTTAAGGAAAAGTCTATTTGTAAGAAATCTAAAAGGATTCAGCTAGAGAATGGGGAGGGGACAAACACGCGATAGAAAACTTGGTAGCTGTAAATTAAAAATAAAAAACCCTATTGAAAAGGGCTTTGTGACTATCTGTGTTTCAGTTCGAAGGCCTTTGGCCCTTAAGTGAGCTAGAAGTGTTAATGACGCGTCTTGGTTTGGTTTCAAGGAGCTGTATGTCTTTTCAATCAAAAATCAATTGTGTGTGAGAACCTAGTGCTTGTGGGTTTTGTGTGTAAAAGTGACCCATTTACAGCAAACAGCTGAACTGTAGTTTGGGGTGTGGGGGGGAATCCTAAGAAATGTGCTTACAGTAAAACAAACAGGCTGTTCAGACCTGTGTTTGAATACAATAGTGTTGACTTATCCTGTTGAACTGCGTGGGTTTACCCCGCACCCCCCCTCACTTAATAGCCATGGTGACTGCTATTACTTAACCTTGCTGCCATTGGGTTAAATTTGAGGGGGGTGGGTGGGGGTGGATGGTGAGTTCTGATTAATATGAAATGAAATAAAACCTCAGGAATTCGCAGATGCCATTGGACAGTTTCAATATAACTGCTGGAGTTGGCAGAACTCAACTGGACAGTTTCAATATGACCCCAGGAGTTGGTGGAACACTATTGGACAGATTAAATATGGCCCTGGAGTTGGTCGAATGCTCTGGGTCATTCTTTCTAGAAAACACCCCCACCCCAAACTTTAAGCATGAAAGAAACGTGTTTTAAAAAAAAAACCCAAGCCCCAAGACATTCATTGATATCTGCAAAGGGCCCCCCACTTGGAAATGGGGACTGTTCAATACTCTAAGAAGGCCCCACAGAAACATTTATTTTAACTTACAGAAAAAAAGAAAAAAGAAAAAAAAAGCCCTGTTGTGAAGGATCTATTAGTTCAGAGCTGTGGGGATTAAATTAACCTGCTAGCTACTCTGCTGAAGTCTGTTTGAACAAAGGGCTAAGATGGTAAGGGGTGTTATTGAACAGTATATGGAGGCAAACTTGGTTTGGTGTGTTTCTAAAGCTGCTGATTTGTGTGTGAGAGGGGTCTGGGCAAGGCATAGGTGTAGGGTTTTAAAAGTACTTGGTTTGTTTCAAACCAACAGGGTTTTTTTCCTGTGCAAAATGTGGTTTAAAATGGATTTTAAAAGCAGTTTGGTTTTTATTCTGCAAAATGAGATGTATTTTAAAAAAATGTTTTTGAGGTTTTTGTTGTTGTTTGTTTGTTTGTTGTTTTTTGGTTTATGTTTTAAGTGGTAGAAATAAACTCAAAACCGGTGTTTGTCGTACAGCCTGAACTGGATGATTTGTTTTAAAGCTGTGACTTTTTAAACAGAAAACTCCCCTAATGAATATTTAGTTTTGAAGTTTACCAGACGGTTTCCTGTGTTTTATAATAATGCTGTTTGCTCCACAGTACGGTGGAAACATGAGAGATCCTTAGAGCAGAGGGAAAACAAGCTCAGAAGAAAAGGGAACGAGACAGCTGAAAGGGAAAATTCACCAGCATCAGTGACTGATGATGGATGGATGAAGCCCAGTAAATATATTTTGCTTATTGGTTGGGTTGTTCTGTGAGGTTTTGTATTTGAAGTGAATACATAGGTGTCGGTGAGAAAGAATGTAAAGTTCAGTTTTGTAAAATGGTTCCCCCCACCCCCCATAGGCCCGGGCAACTTTTCTGACAATGCTTAGTCCGCTACAAGGACACCTCCTCCAGAACCACCAAAGAGCCAGGAATCTGCTTGGAGACCTTTAACAACGCAAACCAGCACAAGAGTGCAGATGAAGCACCCAGGCAGTCCAAACCTCATATCCGTCAAACCCAAGGGCAAAAGAAGACTGTGGTAAACAAGAACCACAACTCCAGTTCCTCAGCGGCCACTGCCACAGCAAACCCTGAGTAAACACCCACATTCACAAACCAGGAACCTGCGCCGAGGGGCTCTGAACGTGCGCAGAACCACACACATTCACAAACCCGAGCATGCGCTCGAGGGCTCTGAACGCGCAGAACCACACACATTCACAAACCCGGAGCATGCGCCGAGGGGCTCTGAACGTGCGCAGAACCACCCACATTCACAAACCCGAACCTGCGCCGAGGGGCTCTGAACGCGCGCAGAACCACACACATTCACAAACCTGGAGCTTGCGCCGAGGGGCTCTGAACATGCGCAGAACCACACACATTCACAAACCTGGAGCATGCGCCGAGGGGCTCTGAACGCGCAGAACCACACACATTCACAAACCCGGAGCATGCGCCGAGGGGCTCTGAACGTGCGCAGAATCACCCACATTCACAACCCCAGAGCATGCGCCTAGGGGTTGTGAATAAAACACCAAGGACTGACAAACCATTCTCCCAAAACCATAAGCTCGTCACCGCTCCCCTATATTCTAGTATTTGGGAACAGTTTGATGGTTCATTCAGAAAACTGATGGACGCTGTGTCCCCGGGGGGGTGGCGCTAAAAGAACGGCATTCTAAAGAGAGTTTGAAAATCTGACGCTCGCTCAGAACACTGGCGACCTCTGTATCCTCAGGGGGCCTAACGACCGACCACAACTCGCTTACTGGATGCTGAAACGAGTCTGTTCTTCAAAGAACCGACTGAGCCGAATACTAAAAGGCTAAACCTTACAGCGCCGAGCTTCAAAGGTGCCTAATGTAGGTGAAGCCGAGCGATGCGGAGAAAGTGAAAATCAGTCTGTTTCTACCAGAACAGGGACAGAATGTAACTGCAACCCCCCAGAAACACCAAAGAGCTCAGAGTCTGTTGCTCAGCAGGTGCTGGATAACGCAAAGAAGCGTTCTAAGAACAATGCATTAGTACTGCTAAAGAAGCTGGGCCAGGCTACAATTCTCTTTATGGAACGATAAAGGGCTTTTGTGTACAAAGGCCCTGTGGTTAATGGTTCTAACATGCTCGACTTAGTCAGGGCCGTGACCCAGACGCGCTCTGTTCCTAGGAGACATGGACCTTAGAGATGGGATGTGTTTATGAATGTCATGGCGGAACGGAACGTACTCACCTTCCGTCATGGGCACTGCGGCCAAGAGAGCTCAATGGAACGTCTCACGACCTCGACCGTCACTTAATCCAGAGGTGACAGTAAGCCGGTACGGGCCAGTACGGAGTACCAGCCAGAGCCAGTACGCCGTGCCAGACCGCACCGGCTTCCTCGGCGGGGATTTAAAGGGCTCAGAGCTCCGGCAGCTGTAGGGAGCCCAGAGCCCTTTAAATTCCCCTCGCAGCTCCAGCAGCTGGGCTGGGGCTGGGATTTAAAGGGCTCGGAGCTCCCGCGGCTGCAGGGAGACCAGAGTCCTTTAAATTCCCCCCGCAGCTCCAGGAGCCGGGCTGAGGCTGGGATTTAAAGGGCACACAGCAGCAGGGCCGCCCAGAGGATTCCGGGAGCCCGAGGTCTTCGGCAGTGGGGTGCAGGCAGGTCTTCGGCGGTAATTCGGCGGCGGGGGGGCCCCACCGCGGGTCTTCAGGGCACTTCGGCGGCGGGTCCCAGAACGGAAGGGCCCCCCGCCGCCGAATTACCGCCGAAGACCTGGCTTCATTTCGGCAGCGGGTCCCACTTTGGCGGTAATTCACCAGTGGGGGGGTCCTTCCGCCCCGGAGCGGAAGGACCCCCCGCCGGCGAAGACCGGGAGTGGAAGAAGCTCCTGGGCCCGGCCCTGCAACAGTTTTCCGAGCCCCCCAGAGCGAGTGAAGGACCCCGCTCCAGAGGCCCCGAAAAACTCTTGTGGGGGCCCCTGTGCGGCCCGGGGCCCGGGGCAAATTGCCGCTCTTGCCCCCCCCTCTGGGCGGCCCTGCACAGCAGGGATGAAAGTAACTTCCAGGACTTACCGGTACTGCTGGAGTCCTGAGGGGGCGTGGCCTCAACTGGAAGAGGCGGGGGCCTCAAGATTTAAAGGTCCTGGAGCATCGGCTGTGGCTGGGAGCCCCAGGGCCTTTACATCAACCCTGGGCTCCGGGGCAAATTAAAGGGCCCAGGGCTCAGTCCGCCGCGGAGCCCCGAGCCCTTTAAATTCCCCCGCAGCTCTGGCAGCCGGGTTCGGGTGTGGATTTAAAGGGACCGGAGCTCCCACGGCTGCAGGGAGCCAGAGCATTGGCTGGGCTGGGGCCGGGATTTGAAGGGCCCGGAGCTCCTGCCGCTGCAGGGAGCACAGAGCTTTTTAATTCCCAGCCCCAGCCCGGCTGCCGGAGCTGCGGTGGTAGGGGAGGAGGAATTTAAAGGGCTCTGGGCTTCCCGCAGCTGCGGGAGCTCTGAGCCCTTTAAATCCTGGACCCAGCCCGGCTGCCAGTGCTGCGGGAGAAAATTAAACGGCTCTGGACTCCCTGCAGCTGCTGGAGCTCTGAGCCATTCAAATCCCTGCCCAGGAAGACAGTGCGGTCCAGCACGGCGTATTGGCTCTTCCTGGTACGCCGTACTGGACTGTAATGGCTTATTTTCATCTCTGCTTCAGAGATCCCACGGCTGCGGGGAGCCCAGAGCCCTTTAAATACCCCCGCAGCTCTGACAGCCGGGTTCAGATGTGGATTTAAAGGGACCAGAGCTCCCACGGCTGCAGGGAGCCAGAGCATTTCCGGGCTGGGGCCGGGATTTGAAGGGCCTGGAGCTCCTGCTGCTGCGGGGAGCACCGAGCTTTTTAATTCCCAGCCCCAGCCTGGCTGCCGGAGCTGCAGTGGGAGGGGAGGAGGGATTTAAAGCGCTCTGGGCTCCCCGCAGCCGCCGGAGCTGTGAACCCTTTAAATCCCCGCTGAGGAAGCTGATGTGGTCCGGCACAGCGTACTGGCTCTTGCCGCTACGCTGTACTGGCCCGTACCGGCTTACTTTCACCTCTGGCTCAGAACTCCTACGGCTGCGGGGAGCCCAGAGCCTTTTAAATTCCCCCCGCAACTCCAGGAGCTGGGCTGGGGCCGGGAATTAAAGGGCTCAAAACTCCTGCGGTTGCTGGGAACCCAGAGCCCATTAAATCTCCCCACCTGCAGCTCCAGCAGCTGGGCTGGGGCCGGGATTTAATGGGCTCACAGCAGGGGTGAAGGTAACTTCCAAGATTTACTGGTACTGCATGAATACTAAGGGGGCGTGGCCTAAACCGGAAGAGGCGGGGCCTCAAGATTTAAAGGTCCTGGAGCATCGGCTGCCAGGGCCTTTAAATCAACCCTGGGCTCAGGGGCAAATTAAAGGGCCCAGGGCTCAGGCCGCCGTAGAGCCCCAAGCCCTTTAAATCCCCCCCCCCGCAGCTCCGGCAGCCGGATTCGGGTGTGGATTTAAAGGGCCCGGAGCCAGAGCTGCGGGGGAAAATTAAAGGGCTCTCGGCTCCCTGCAGCCCCCAGAGCTCTGAGCCATTCAAATCCCTGCTGAGGAAGCCGGAGCGGTCCAGCACGGCATATTGGCTCTTCCTGGTACGCCGTATTGGACTGTAATGGCTTATTTTAATCTCTGCTTCAGAGATCCCACGGCTACGGGGAGCCCAGAGCCCTTTAAATTCCCCCGCAGTTCTGGCAGCTGGGTTCAGATGTGGATTTAAAGGGCGTGGAGCTCCCACGGCTGCAGGGAGCCAGAGCATTGCCAAGCTGGGGCCGGGAATTAAAGGGCTCAGAGCTCTGGCAGTTGCTGGGAACCCAGAGCCCATTAAATCTCGCCCCCCACACCACCCCCCCCCGCAGCTCCAGCAGCTTGGCTGGAGCCAGGATTTAATGGGTTCAGCGCTCCCCATGGCTGCGTAGATCCCAGAGCCCTTTAATTGCCCCCCCCCACAGCTCCAGCACCCAGGCTGGGGCAGGGAATTAAAGGGCTGAGAGCTTTCTGCAGCGGCAGGAGCTCCGGGCCCTTTAAATCCTGGCTCCAACTGGGTAAGGCTCAGGCTCCCCACAGCCATGGGAGCGCCGGGCCCATTAAATCCACGCCGAACCTGGCTGCCAGAGCTGCGGGGAATTTAAATGCCCTGGGGCTCCCAGCCACAGCCGATGCTCCAGGATCTTTAAATCTTGAGAGGCCCCGCCTTCGGGTTGAGGCCACGCCCCCTCAGGACACTGGCAGTACCGGTAAGTCCTGGAAGTTACTTTCACCCCGACTTAATCATTCCTTTACCTGTGTTCACCTTGTGCGCCGGTGACTCCCCCGAGCCGCAGTCGCATTCCACCTCTAAGGGGGTGAACAAAGAGAGGCCACCATGCTCGTTGGGGTGCTCGTTGGGTTTTGGGTTCGGTTCCGGCGTATCCATCAACGGCTGGCCCAAAGGGCTCCTCGGTCGCTCTCCCTCCTCCTCCTCGGCACTGTCGCTGATGTAGCGCTTACTCCACAGATGGTCAAAGACCTCGGGTGAAGACAGAGTCTGAAGTTCTCACGGGGGTGGCGAAGGAGTCCAGGTTTCCTCTCAGCAGCCTTCCCACGATTTCTAAACCATGTGTCCTTGGCGAGAGATGGCCTCGTCCGACCAGCACTGGGAATTATGAGGTGATGGTGCTGCACCCTGATTGGCAGAGGGTCCTGGGAGGAGTTCTTAGTGGGGTCAAACAGCCCACTCCCGGACGGGTCACTCTGCCCCAGAACTCGCCCTGATTGGTCAGGATCCCCTCTGGGGGTGGTCCTGTCAGGACAAAACCGATCCTAATTGGTTGAGGGCAGTGAGAGGAGTTCTTAGAGGGGTCACAAGACACACGTCGGGATAGGTCACCCTCCTACCCCAGAGCTCGCCCTGATTGGTCAAGTCTCCTCTTGGGGTGGTCCTTCCAGGAGGAAACCCATCCTGATTGGTAGAGGGTGGTGGGAGGAGTTCTTAGAGGGTCACATGACACACCTGGCTTCCAGTCGTGTGGCTGCCTTGACCACGAAGTAATACCCCCATGGGGCGGGACTTCCGGAGACAGGTGGGAGGGACTAAGGGGTCATGGGGCGGGGTTAGGCTTTGATTAATGGTGGGGCCTGTCTACTGCTGCTGGGTGTTGAGTGTTTGCAGGCAGAACGGGAGCCAGCGTCCATGTCCAGGCTGGAGGTCGAAGCTGGGTGGTCGGAAGTACGAGGCAAAGTCCATATCCATGCAGAGATCGAAGCCATGTAGTCAAAATTGAAGGGGTTGGGGAAGATCAGGCGGAGAAGGAGGTGGCAGGGCTGGAGCGGGTGGCTGGAGGACCTGGAGCGAGGCTAGAGAAAGGCAAGGAGAATACTGAGCCGGGGTTCAGAACCCAAATCTGGAGCCAAGAAGGGTCACGCCAAAGTCATAGCCTGAGACCGGAGTCAAGAGTCCAGCCAGAGTCAACAGCGAGAAACCGGAGGGCAGGGCAGGGCAGGGCAGGGCAGGGGGTACATGCGGGCGGGAATGAGGATGACTTACTGGAGCCTGGAGACCCCTCATCGGGGGACTCCCTTCCTAGCAATAACAGAAGGACAGCGCGGTGACAAAGATGTCTCTGAGCCTGGGCTCCAAGCCAAGGGGAGCTCCCATCCAGGCTGTGTGCCAGGACCCCATCCCCCTCCCTGTTCATTTCACACTCACAGACCCCCTGGTCGGAGGGGAGAACAAAGGGCAGAAGCGAAGGTGCCCCTGGGGGAAAGGCTCTAGGCCGGGACCCAGTCCACTTCCCAGATCTACACCCAGGATTGTGTGACCAGGCCCACAGCCCTTCCTCTGCGTCTCAGTTCCCACCGGCCGGATGGGGAGGCTCCTCCCCTGCCCCAGGGTGTTTGGGGGGAGTTTCATTCCCGGCTGGGAAGGGCTCAGATACCAGGTGGGTGGATTGGGCCCCGGCTGGGGGATGGTCGGACATTCGCTGGTCGTCAGGGGTGACAGGGGCCATGGGAGGGTCTGAGCAGTGATGACGGGGGAGGGGCCCCATATCAGGCCACCCCTCCCAGACTGCAATGGCTATTGAGCACAACCCCTGGCTCTGCGGATGCTCTCACTTCTGGGCCAGCCCCACAGCCTGATTCTTCCCAACCAGTATCTGGCCTGGCCCCAGCCCCAGGGATCGGGTGGGGCAAGGTGTCCAGAGAGAGGTGCTCGGCCTTGGTTTCTCTCAGTGCTGCAGGGGGCTCTATGGCCGCTCCCCCCAGCCCTTCCCCCCAGGCACAGTGAGACAGAGCAGTACCTGCGGCAGGGGGTCCGAGCCGGTCATGCGAGCGGGGGGGTCTTCAGTGCTGCCCCACAGAGCACAGCCCCTGCAGGGCGTCGGGCACCTGGCCCAAGACCCTGATGTTAAACAGCTGGACCTTTATGTAGGCTGCGATGTCCTCCTGTTGCAAGGGAACAAGGATCAATCAGAGACTCCGACACCCACGAGAACGAAGGGTATTAACGGCACCGGGAGCCAGCAACATTTCCTCCCCACGTCTGAGGGACGGATTCCCCCGCCCAACCCCCGAGACGAAATCTTCTCTTCTCTAGTGACTTCCATCCCCTCCCACCATTGTGGAACGAACTCCTGCCCCCACTCCTCTCAGTCCCCCCGCGAGAACTGTTCTACCTCCCAACCTAGCGGGAATCCAGCTCCGCTCCCCAGAGTCCCCTCAGCCACCCTCGCCCCCTCCAGCCGGGGGCTGGGAGGCTTTGGGCAGTAGTGCCGTGGGGTGAGAGGAAGTGGACACCTTTCCCCAAGGGATCCCCATGTCCTTAACGTGATGCCATGGCCAGTGGCTCTGGTGAATGGGGCACTTATGCAGCCTCTGCTGACTGACTCCTCCAGTTCTCCCAGAGCAGGTGGGGGCTGGGATAACACGATACCAGAGCTCTAGGAACCGGCCTGAGGCCCCGAGGGGGATGAAAGGCTCACAGAAGGGACTAGGGGAGTTGGCAGCCCCTAGCATGAGCAATGGCAGCGTGTCGTGCTGATGTGATGCCTGTTAGGAAATAGCCTTGCTGGGGAGCTGGGTCTGCCCTGCTTTGAGCTGCTCAGGGGAGAAGCTGGCACCGACCAATGGCACCTGTCTGGGGTCACCCTCTCCTTGCTCCCTGGTCAGCGCATGGGGATGGGATGGGAGTGATTTTCATTGGCCTGGAGGTGAAAGGCCCTGGGGTCTCTCCCAGGTGACCCCTCTTGGTTACCTCATCCTCTAGCAGCTGGCCGGCTTCCCCAGGATGGAGTACGCCAGCACCAGGCCAGCCTGGCTGACGAGAGGAGGGGGTGGTGAATGGCCAGCAGGCCCGCCTGGAGGAAAGACCTTTCCTGCTCCTCTGTAAACAGCTCGCCAAAGGCCTAAAACCAAAAGAACCAGAGCCCTTACAATGGCCCAGAACCAGGCTCCAAATCCCTCGAGTGTCTCACAAGGTGGAGAAGAGTCCTGGGGCAGCCAACCTTGGGGCCCCATGGACCAGGAACCCTGTCAGTAGGAGGCTGCAGGCACTGAGGCCTCCAATAGCTCTTATGGAGCAGGATTCACCGCAGGCGCCATGAGATGCTGGGAATGTGTCTGCGCGCTCTGGAACCCAGCTCACACAGACAGCCCAGGACCCCTGCTGCTCCCAGCAGCGATAGCTGCTGCAGCTCACCCGCTAGAGGTTCGGAGTCTTTTAGATCTGGTTCATTCCCACACCTCACCCCACGGACATTCCCAGGAGCCTCACATACTCTGCTGGAAATAAGGAGCAGGCTCTTGCCCTGTGTCCATGACACACTCACTGCAGCGGGAGACAGCTCCACACCTGAGCTGCTGCAATGCACCGGCGGAGAGTCCTTACCTCTCCCACCCTGGCCAGGTTTCTATACCCCAGGCGCTCGGGGTCATGGAGCCCGTCCCGGCACCACAAGTCTGGGGCCTCGCTGGTGTTGAGCCCTGGGGGAGAAAGACACACCCATTGGGGAGGTTTGGCCTTCCGCTTTCAGTGCCTGTTTCTTCTGGGTGCACACTGGCCAGGCTCCTCCTGGCATCCGCAGCCCAATGGAATCGCAGGGTCCATGCCAGGCGGGTTAGTACCAGAAGGGGATTTGTTTCAGCCATCACAGTAATCATGTGACCCTTACGGTCATGGGGTGTCTAATACTGAGAACCCCACACCCACTGAAGTCAAGATCTGGCCCTGGCTACCCGACTGGTGACACCCTACAAGCTTTGTGTCCGTCCCCTGTGGTGCCTGCTCCTGCCCCTGCCCTCAGGATGGGCTCTTTCCTCCATGTGTCCCAATAGCTCCGTTCCTGTCCCCTCACGAGCTGGCTGCCCTGCACGGGGTGGGCTGATTTCCTGGGCTGGGGACAGAGCTGGGCTCGAGATAAAGCAGCCAATTTCCTGGCACTTTCTCACCATCTCCTAATTCAGAGAGAGGGGAGAGAAAGAGTCACCATCTAAGCTGGGGTCGGTCTCAGAGGAGGGGGCTTCTTTCTGCAGGGTCCCACTGCCCCGCAGAGGGAGTCTCAAAGGAGGGGCCTTGTTTCTATTGGGGTTCCTCTTCCGCTACAGCGGGTCTAAGCAGAGAGGCCTTAGTTCTAGAGGCGTCCCAATGGCCAGCTGGAGCTAGTCTCCCAGAGGCTCGTTTCCATGGGGTCCCATTGCCCAGCTGGGTTTCTTACCCTCTTCCGGAGCAGGAGCCAGTAAAGCCAGTATATCCCACCCCTGGCATGCCGACTGATGTTACTGGCTGGGTGGGATATCCAGAGACCCAGCTGCAGAACGAATTCTCCTGCCTTGGAGAAGGCGGAGGAGGTCTGGTGGAAGGAGAAGGAGAGGGGAATCCATCACTATTCTCCCTTCAGCTCCCCAGCGCCCCTGTACCTGAGCTCTGCTCCCACCCCTCTGTAGGAGGCCCTGGGGGAGAGGAGCGACAGCCCTCTTCCTCTCTGCCCCCAAGGGAGCTCGGAGCAAAGGGAGCAGGGCAAGGGCCCTCGCTGAGCACTCGCTGCCTCGCGGCTCCAGAATAACAAGGGCCCTGAGGCCAGGCACGACCCTGCCACCGAGTGGCCTATGGAACGCAGTCCTCACGGACCCGGGGGACCAATTAGCCAGGGGATGAGGAACTTGACTCTGCAGGACGCTGGGGTCAGAGGTCACTTACGTCAAATCCAGGCAGGAGGTGGCGATCTGGAGCAGGGCCGCGCTGGTCTGACGGCCCTGGCTCTCTCCTGGGGTTGTTTGCCAGGAGAGAGCGATGGATGTGCTGCAGGAGAAGGAGGCAGGGGAGGGTCAGCGGGCAGGCGAACATGCTCTACAAACCAGCCTCTCCCCCTCCCCAAGGGGCTGACACTTTGTGCTCAGGGTGGAGTAGCCGAGCCCTGGTGGCAGAGCTTGAAAAGGGGGTTCAGTCTCTCAGGCCCCAGCCAGGCCTGGTGCTCACTGTTAGTGCTTAATGCAATCGTGCAGAGCTCTGGCTGACAGTCCCAGCTCCTTCCCCCTGCACTGGCAGCTCTGGGAATGTGTGGCCGGCTGGGTCCAAGCTGGGAGGACACAATGGAAACGTGGCTCTTCTAGTCTCTCCTTTACTGCCCTCCCACAGGGCTCAGGGGCAATTCCACCCCAGACCGTCCATTCTACTCACCTCCAGGAGGTGCTGCAGCTTCTCCACGGTGGGGGTCTCTGTTAGCTGGCTCCTGAGGATGGTGTCCAGGCTCCGCGAACAGCGGTTGTGCAGAGCCTGCAAGAAGAGGGAGCACCCGTCAGTCATGGGACATGGGGCTACATCAGTCAGGGGACAATGGGGAGGATTCTCCAGGAGCCCTGGCAAGACTCAAGAGGCACATCCTGTCCTCTCCCATTCACATCACTCCAGGGACACTTCGCAAGAGTTCATGGCCGGATGCCTGCTGCCTCGTCAATCCTTGCTCTTCGCAGTTCTCTGTGCAGGGCCTGGTACCCAGCAGAGTATGGACCAGCCAAACTGCAATGGGTAGGAGGTAGGATCCCCGGGAGTGTCCAGGCAGGAGATCAGAGAATGAGGAGAGGAGGGAAGGCTGGGATCAGCCATGGAGGGGTAACGCAATCCCCTCTGAACCCCTGATCCATGAACAGCACGTCAGGATCAAGGCACATGCCCTGGACCCCACACCCAAACCAGCTCCAGGGCTCAGGACCTCCATGGGGTTGGACAGGGAAAGCCGCCCCCTTCCCGAAACCAGTGTCTCCCTGTGCAGACAGGGGTTGGGACTTGGACAATGTCTGCGAGGACCTTGGCCTGTGTGGGACAAATGTCCCCACTTTGGGGTGCCAGATAACAGAGGAGATGTGTCCCCCCCATTGGGGGTGAGGGATTCTCTGGTGCAAGACCCCTCTGCCTGGGTGGGGACGGAACAAGGAGCAGGACAGACTGGGGGGCAGCGCAGCTGGGGGATTTTTGTACCTCAGCTCCGCCCTGCAGGTGCTGCTGGATCACCAAGATGATGTCTTCCTCAGGGCAGAAATCCTGCTCCTCCTGCTCCTCCTCCTCCTCCTCGCACTCCTCCTCTTCCTCCTCCTCAGGCCACGACACCTGGGCACTGGGGGTGTCTGCACCAGGGAGGGAAGGAGAAAGTTTAATCCCTTCTGCTGCTGGGGGGATGCAGTGGACAGAGAAGGCTCCATGTTTCCCCTTTCTCTGTAAGGAGCCCCATGGCGGCGAGGGCCCCACCCTGCCCCTCCCAGAGACGCCCTCAGCCCCATCAGCCTCAGGGCCACCCCACAACATGGTCAGGGAGGCTGGAGCTCCCCGACTCCGCCCAGCATCCCCTGCCTTGGGGCGTGGCTGTGCCACCCCACTGGTGTTAGGGGCTCACATGGGTCAGTCCCGGCGCCTTGGCGAGCCGATGGGCACAGGGTGTTACTAGTCCCCACCGCCCCAGTCCTCCTCCCTTTCCCCTGGGTCTCCCCTCACCTCCAAAGAAGGAGCCTTCAAAGACATGGCTGCCAGACCCCACGGAGGAGCTGCTGGCCCCGCAGGAGTACGCGGAGCTGCTGGAGTTTGTCCCGCAGTCACCAAATCCTGCTCGCGACTGGTGGGATGCTCCTCTATGGCCAGGGTGGGGCCGGCGGGCCAGGGTGGGGCCGGCGAGGCTCCGCAGTCGCCGGGTGGGGCCGGCGGAGGCTCCCAGTCGCCGGGTGGGGCCGGCGGGAGGCTCCGCAGTCGCCGGGTGGGGCCGCGGAGGCCCGCAGTCGCCGGGTGGGGCCGCGGGAGGCTCCGCAGTCGCCGGGTGGGGCCGGGAGGCTCCGCAGTCGCCGGGTGGGGCCGGCGGAGGCTCCGCAGTCGCCGGGTGGGGCCGGCGGGAGGCTCCGCAGTCGCCGGGTGGGGCCGGCGGAGGCTCCGCAGTCGCCGGGTGGGGCCGGGCGGAGGCTCCGCAGTCGCCGGGTGGGGCCGCGGGAGGCTCCGCAGTCGCCGGGTGGGGCCGGCGAGGCTCCGCAGTCGCCGGGTGGGGCCGCCGGGAGGCTCCGCAGTCGCCGGGTGGGGCCGGCGGAGGCTCCGCAGTCGCCGGGGTGGGGCCGGCGGGAGGCTCCGCAGTCGCCGGGGTGGGGCCGGCGGGAGGCTCCGCAGTCGCCGGGGTGGGGCCGGCGGGAGGCTCCGGCTGGGCCCTGGGACGCAGCTCCTGGCTCCTTGGCTTCCTGCAAAGGAAGCCCCAGAGCTGCCGTCCCCGGCTCCTGCCCTCCCCTGGCTCTCTCCTCCACAGCTGAACCTGTGGCCACCTCCGTTTCGGCCCAGAAGGTGCCTCTGGTTCAGCTAGAGGAGCTGCTGTCTTCCGCCTCCTCCAGCAGGCGAAGCAGCTCCTCCCTTTCCCCTGGGCACGAGCCTCTTCCCCGCCCGCGGGGACAGAGGGGCCGCTCTCCGCCTGCGCAGGCCGGCTGATGTTTGCTGGCTGTGGATCCACCTGCCCGGCCTTCCTCCTCAGCATCTGCCGGATTCGCTCCATCCTGGAAGTGAGTGGGGAGCAGCCATGAGTCTGGCTTCAAGGCAGCCTCTCATTAACGAGCCTGCCTGCTCCCCTGCCCACCTCCCTTCTGCTGAGGCAATTTCTCCTCCCGACACATCCCACCCCAGGGCACAGGAACCCTCAACCTGGGGAACAAACCCTGACAAGGGACGGGCTGGGAGCCCTAGTGGTAGGATATTCCCACCACACTGGGGATGGATCTGGAGAACTCCACTTACTTACTCTAGATCGGATGGAGCAGGATGGCAGATGCTGAGGGTTGCTCCTCCCTTCACCCTCCTCGATCTCCGCACCCAGGTGGCTGGCAACGGGTGCCGCTCAATGCCCTGCCCGCAGGGCAAGGGGTAGACACCAGCGATCGAAACTGGCTGTGAAAAGAATACAATGCCACTAGCGGAACGCTCCTGGGACACTCCATAGCTGTACCCGGGGCCACCTCCATTTGGGCCCAGAAGGTGCCTCAGGGTCAGCTAGGGGAGCTGGGGTCTTCCTCCTCCTCCAGAAAGCCAGAGCTGGCAGTGCCAGCAGGACTCGATTCCCAGTCTCCCTGGCTCTGAGTGAGACCTGTTGTAGTGACTGACGGATTTGCTCCTTGTCCCCCATCCAAAGCCAATAACACATTTCTGGGTTGGCAGTCATGAGTTAGACCTTCTCAGCACCCCTCTGTCTCCGCAGCCCTCAGCAGTTCCTTGGATTGCGGTGGCTTGGACGGTAACAGGAGTGGATATTGTTACTGGGTGGTTCTAGCCAATGAGGGTCTCAGTCTAGCCTCAGAGGCCCACACCCCCAGACACTACAGGTCAGGGTGGATTGATTTCATTCCAAATGTTTTGTAGTTGTTTTTTTGAGTGATTTTCCTAATGAGAGATTGATTCTCATGAAATTCTTAGTGGTGGCGATGACAGAACACAGAGCAATGGTCTCACGTTGCACTGTGGAAGGCTTAGCTTGGCTATTAGGAAACACTAGTTCACTAGGAGGGTGGTGAAGCCCTGGAATGGGTTCCTAGGGAGGTGGTGGAATCTCCATCCTTACAAGTTTTTAAAGGTCAGCTTGACAAAGCCCTGGCTGGGATGATGAAGTTGGGGATGGTCCTGCCTGCAGCAGGGGGTTGGGCTAGATACCCCCTGAGGTCTGTTCCAGCCCTAGTCTTCTATGATGCTAGGAATAGGGATCCAGTCAAACATGTTGACTTGCTAGTTTTGCAGGATACATACAAACAAAAAGGTTGACTGAACCATTTGTTTTCATTTCAAACAAACTGAGGTAAGTGAGCTGCAGCTCACGAAAGCTCATGCTAAAATAAATGTGTTAGTCTTTAAGGTGCCACAAGTACTCCTGTTCTTTTTGAGGTAAAGAAGTATCTCTAGTTCGTGCACTGAACTGATTGTTCCTGCTCATAACGTCCTTCCAGATTTTAGAAGTAGTAGCTCACACCTCCTCCTCTCTAGCCTTTATTCATATTTTACAAGGGGAAAAGAAGCCTTCATCCTTTTCCAACTCCCAATCAGTTTCTTACATTTGAATGAAGTAGCTGCATCAACTGGAATGAAGAAAATATTCTTTCTGCACCCGCAGAAGAGGCTAGTGCTGCCAAAATCTGGCTGAGTGTTTCAATCACTTCTGGACCCCCAGGTGCTTAGGCAATGACTTCCAACAGTTCAGTGCTTTGACTTCCTCTGACACTTGGCAGCAAACATGGACTTCTTGATATATGTAGTTATTTAAATTACTTTAATAGGCTGGAGCAACTAGAGGCCTTAACATCACTTGTCATCATTTCAAATTTTATACTGGATAAGTTTAAAAAAAAACTTTTTCAATATAAATTTAAAAAACCCAGTTTAAATAAAAATAAAATCTCTTCTGGGGGCGGGGGCTGGGTTGTGAAAAAGCCACTGATTGGTCTTGCCCTTGATTTTAGAAGAACGACTTCATCTGAGAGAATCAGAAACTGCTTGTATTCTAGTCAAGGAGAGGAGGCAGCAAAATTCATCCTAGCAGTAATTTGTTGGGCCTTATTTGCTCAGTCTCAAACAAACAAGTGTGCAAAACTCTAGCTAGTCTCTTTTATGTAGGCCCAGCTAAGAGGTGGTGGGAGGGGCAGGAATGCTGTCTCCGTCCCGGATCCAGTTGCAATTGCACAGGATATTGCCACAAAACCTACATTTTACTGCCAAACTCTCTAAGCCAGTCCTCTCCTGCGCTTCCTGGGTTCTAAGTTTCAAATCCACAAAACCTTCCCCTTGACAGTCACTGCCCAGGTGGTGCAGCAGGCAGAGGAAACTGAGCAGTAACATTGTGACACCAGAGGTAACTCAGCCACCTGTCGCTCCCTGACTCCACGAACCCTGAGCATAAACCCGAAGCCTGAGCCCTGCCTTGGGCATCACTCCCACGGCAACCTGCAGGTTCCTTTACTGACTTATGCAAATCACCTGTGGAGAGTCAGCACTGACTGGCTGAATTCACTTTCAAGTCACAATGCCCTTCAGCTTACAGCACGAATGGAAGGGGCACAGGGTGGAAATCAGGCTTTTCTGGTGGCCCGTTTTCCAATTGAGAAGAAGGGACAAGAGGGAAGGAGGAAGAGGGAAGCAAAATGGCCACATTCCAAACGCCCCAGAGAGTCACAGGTTAATTCCAAGCCCAGAGGAAACCACTGTCGTCTGACTTTCTCTTTCACTTCGGCCATAGAATGTGCCTCAAAATAATTCCCATAGGAATTAGAGCAGGTTTTTAGTAAGACACCCAAGCTTGATTTTAAAAGAGGCCAGTTGTGGAAAATCCAGCACAACCCTCAGGGAATTGCTCCAAACTCTGATGTTAAAAATGCTCCTCGCCTTCTTTCCAGTGTGTATTGGTCTAGCTTCAACTTCCAGCCATTGTCTGCTCATAACCTTTCTCTGGTAAAGCGAAGATGGAGGCTTATGTAGCAAGGCTACAGGGATCTGCGAGGTTCCCCTTGCCCTGCATCCCTGTCCTGCCTGGCTGTTGGCAAGGGAGCTCTGTGAGGTCACAGATGCCTCACTCATAGAATCATAGACTATCAGGGTTGGAAGGGACCTCAGGAGGTATCTAGTCCAACCCCCTGCTCAAAGCAGGACCAATTCCCAACTAATTGTCTTTGCTCAATGGGCTGAGTTCCTGCCAAAAGTCACTGCCACACCCACCTTTCCCTGGCAGGCCTGACCTCTGCCCCTGGCCAGCCCAGCTGGATGTTTGAGCTGCACCCCGGATCACCCCACTTGCTCATTATTGATTCTGGGGAGCAAGCAGGCTACCCAGTAAAACAGCAGAGTCTGTTCCGCACCCCACACTGAGTTTTTCATAGAGGCATCGGTTGTGAAACAATTCAGTCTCCTAATGTGGCCTCTATTTCACGGGCTATGAAATTTCACACTCTTAGCACCCTATTGAGCCCAATTGCTTGTAATTCACTAAAAGGCACCTTCCCAACCAGTTATGATGGTAGGACACCAGGAAACAGAGATTCCACCTCTCCCCTGGGTAATTTCTTCCAGTGGCTAGTCTCCCTCACTGTCATAATTACATTGGAAATTGACAACCTCTGATAAGGGCCCAATTTATGACAATCTTTTAAATAATTTAAATAGAAGAGAAAAAATAACATTCAGTAGAACATGTTCACTGCCAAGTTTTTCAGACAGTCGCACCACTGATGTGATAGCTAAGGCCCTGGAAGCAGAGTTAGCTGAAATGCTAACCCAGCTTTGGGCAGCAGTAGCTTCCTTGAAAGGTGCAGAAAATATTGTCTTCCTTTCACTTTATTCAAATCGTTCAATTCAATCGACTAGTTTGTTGAAATTCAAGAAAGCCATTGGGAATTCACAAAACAGGCAAACTTGTTTTCCTCCTCAATCTAGGATAAAATCTAGGGGATAGATCTACTGGTTCATCAATCTAGAAACTCGTGGAGACAAGAATGTATCATTTCACTTCACTAACCACACATCAAATTGCCTTTGTTTAAGAAATTGGTTAGTTTGAAATGCAAAACATTTTGATACAACTTCTTTCTTATGCTTCTCTTTCTAGCTCTGGCATGGCCTTGCTGTGTGACCAAAGAGAGGTCACTTCTTTTCTCTTTCCCTCGGTATCATGGGGGATGGAGAAAATTCTCTCATCCCTAGCAGGAGAGAGATTTGAGCAAGTCAGGCACGTTAGGGACCTCGTGCTCTAAAGGACAATGGGCGATTGTTGTTTGGGGCAAGAATCCCGACGGATTTGTTACTTGTCCCCCAACCAAAGCCAATAACACATCTCTGTATTTTCAGTCATGAGTTAGACATTCTGTCTCCCGCAGCCCTCAGCTGTTCCTTGGATTAGGGAGGCTTGGATGGTAAGAGAACTGGAATTATTTTAACGGCTTCTTGGGTGTTACTAGCCCATGAGGGTCTCAGTCTGGCCCCCAAGGCCCACACTCCCAGACACTAGAGATCAGGAGGTTGATTTCACTCAAAGTGTTTTGTAGTTGCGTTTTTGAATTATTTTCCTAATGAAAGATTGATTCTCATGAAATCTTAGAGCTGGCAGATGACAGAACAAGGAGCAATGCTCTCAAGTTGCAGGGTGGAAGGCTCGGATATTAGCAAAAACTTTTTCCCTAGGAGGGTGGTGATGCCTGTGAATCTGCTAGGATAGAGTCCCCTATCTTGTACTTAGAGCCTATATTTTTTCTTACCTTCTACACAGATGACAACGTCTTGGAAATAAATACACACGGGAATGAAAAACACACGCACTGAATCACCTGCACACCAACGGCTCTTGGGCTCGGTGAGAGACCGCGAGCTGGAGGCTTGCTGCAGCCAGGCTACAGGGCTCTCCGAGGTTCCCCCTGCCCCGCATCCCTGTCCTGCCTGGCCGTTGCCAAGGGAGCTCTGTGAGGTCACAGATGCCTCATCATCGTTGCCCAATAGGCTGAGTTCCTGCCAAAGGTCTTTGTGATGTCACTGCCACACCCACCTTTCCCTGGCAGGCCTGATGTCTGCCCCTAGCCAGCCCAGCTGGATGTTTGAGCTGCAGCCCGGATCACCCCACTTGCTCATTATTGATTCTGGGGACCAGCCAGGCCACCCAGTAAAACAGCAGAGTCTGTTCCCCACCCCACACTGAGCTTTTCATAGCGGTTATGAAACAATTCGATCTCCTAATCTGGCCTCTATTTCACAGGCTATGAAATTTCACACACTTTGCACCATATGAAGCCCAATTGCTTGTAAGTCACTAAAAGGCACCTTCCCAACCAGTTATGATGGTAGGACACCAGGAAACAGAGACTCCACCTCTCCCCTGGGTAATTTGTTCCAGTGGCTAGTCTCCCTCACTGTCAGAAATGTGGGCCTACGTCTCCTTTGAATTTCTCTGGCTTCAGCTGGCAGCTCTTGGTTCTTGTTGAGCCTTTTTTGGCTAGATCAAATTAGCCCTGCCCCGTAAAATACGATCTCCCCGTCCTGCTGGGAGCCCCCGACCAGGAGAACCCAGTAGGGGCCTCGTAGCTGTTTCTCTGCCCGGCTGGGGACAGGACTTCCTCTCCGTGGGGATATCAGACGCACCTGCAGCGGCAATGCAGAAGTGAATGTGCTGCATCAGCCCAGCATTGGGCTCAGGGCTTTGGCCTTGGCAGCTTCTGCTCCAGTCACGTCTCTGGGTGCCCGGACTCAGAGCTTCTGGCCCCCTGTGGCTGCAGCCAGTGCTGGGGCACCGGGCTCAGGACTTTCATGCCCCTCCCCACTCCTGCCGGCGCTCTGGGTGCCTGGGCTCAGGGCTTCTGCCCGTCCTCTGCAGTGAGAGCTCGGGGCTTCCCTTGCAGGTCCTTCTGGGGCTCAGGGGTCCACTTCTCTGGATGCCCCAAAAATGGTAGGAGCCGAGGGAACCTCATCTAGCTTCAGAAATGTTGCTGGCTGCTGCCCTTGGAGCGCAGGTCTGAAGGCAGCACAGAAGTTAGGGTGGCAATGCTGTGACCCCCCCACAACAGCCTCTGAACTCCCCTGTTCTCCCAGGTTGGTCGGGACCCCCATGGTTACAATACCAGGAAATGTCAGGTGGAAACATCGAAATGGTGACGTTGGTCAAGTTCAAGGCCAGAGGGTTTGTAAACTAGTCAAAGTGAGCCCTGAATGTGGTAGGGACCTGGCTATTATGGAGGCCCGAGCAGGTTTGCACTCCCAGTTCTCCTGAAAGGCCGTGGAGAATTCCTGCTGCCTGAGACACTTTCCAGAATAAGCTACCAGGACTGGGAGAGAAATGAAGGAAACCAACCAAAGCCTGAGCTAGGATGGAGAGCATTGATCCAAGCCGTGTTTGAACCCCTCCACCCCCACCTGCCTGCCCGCGGTGAAACGGACCGAGGGGCACTGATTTCTAGTTGTGAACTTGCTAGCGACCGTGGGCTTCAGCACAAGCCGTACAGCCCATATTCTGAACTCTTGGATAAACAGCAACGCTGGCTTTTCCGAAACCTTTCCCCCCAGTGCCCTGCATCCACTTGGGATTGTGCCCAGCAGAGGCTGGTGGAGGGGAGGGGAAGGGAGAGGAGGCCATGCAAATGTTGTGGCATCTGCACTACCCCCCAGACACACACACACAGCAATGCAGGGCGTAATATCCAGGACAGTAAATTATTTGGCCATAACCTACCAAATCCTCAGTGTTGAAAGTCCAGTTTCTCTAGAAAACAATGGGAGGGAGGGGTTAGAGAGCTGCAGTAACACCTGGACTTCCAGTCTCTGGCCAGGCACATCCCCCTCTCCAGAGTTTTCACTGCTATCGTCTCCAAACTGGCCCTCCTGATCTGATGTGAGGTCACATCCTGGCCTTTAGGGCCATTGGCAGGATCTTCCCTGTTCCCAGCTGCAGCATCACCCTCGTTGTCCTGCCTGATAAGGATCCCGCCAGGGCTCAGCTAAATGGCATGTGGCATGACAGGCTCTTTGCTGGGGGCCTTGGCAGCGCTCAATCGAGATCTGAATCGGACGGGCACGGGCAGGTGCATTTCCTGACTTTTTACTGGAGTCCTGGACCCTCTCATGCTGCTGCTGCAAATGTTCCTTCTCGCTCAGCGCTGAGCAGCAGAATGCTCCTTGTCCTTTGGCTGTGCGACACAGACGTTTAGTCCTGCTGCTCTGAAAGAAACCGTCTTCACAGCTCTAATCCTGGCAGATATTGATTAAAATCTTGCCGTGCTCCTCTAAGTGTATTTGTGATTGGACGTGCTGCTTGCTAGGGGGGATTTTCAGATACATGAACTGCATAAAACAGAGGGAAAGACAAAAGGAAGCATCAACATGTCTAAGAACTTGAACAATATTTGGTGTCTAACTACCTCCTGCTGCCAGGAAATGCAACTGGTATTTTAATGACACACTCACTCCGCTTGTGCCTGACCTGTGATTCAGAGCTCTGAGGAATTCTGTCCCCTGGTGTTGGCAGAACAAATAAACCCCACCTCCCATTACACAATCCATTTGAGTTCAAGAGAGAGAGATCTCTATCTTACAACAAGCTTTAACCAGGGGCGGCTCTAGGCACCAGCGGGCCAAGCGCCCGCTTGGGGCGGCATCCTGGGGAGGGCGTCATTTGGCTCCGGTTGAGCTCCCGCCGGCATGCCTGCGGCAGGTCCACCGGAGCCCGGGACGAGTGGACCTGCCGCAGTCATGCCTGCGGCGGGTCCCGTCTTCCCGCGGCTCCGGTTGAGCTCCCGCAGGCATGACTGCGGCAGGTCCGCTCGTCCCGGGCTCCGGTGGACCTGCCGCAGGCATGCCGGCGGGAGCTCCACCGGAGCCGCGGGAAGAGGGGACCCGCCGCGGGACTGGGGAAGGGCGGCGCAGCGCTCCGCGCTGCTTGGGGCAGCGTGATTTGTAGAGCCGCCCCTGGCTTTAACATTACAGGGCAAAGACTAAGATGAGAGGTCAATTTTTCTTGCAGTTCTAATACCCGAGGAAAACTCCGAAATCCATTCTGTTGACCAAGAGAAAAGATTGTTTTTCTGTTCTCAAAGTGCTGATGCTTTTGACCCCAAAACGTTGTCTTCGTTTTCTCTCACAAAATAACTTGCAGTGAAATGGGACCAACTGCCTAAACTATCCTGAACGCTGCATGTCAGAGTTTGGGAATATCAGGACAGATCATCACCTGGCGTCAGTTGTCACGGATCCATCAGCATCAGCAGAGCTACGGTGATTTATACCAACCGAGTGTCTGGTCCATTGTGCTGTAATGAATTAAAAGATTTCACACGCTGTGCATATGAAGATGAAAATGTAGGGTGGAAGGGACCTCATGTAGTCGAGTCAGGCTCCGCATGCTGGGGCAAGACCCCTTGGTTTCAAAGAATCTTGTTTAATGGAGGGTTTTGTTTTTTTCCTAAAAATGTGCTTCATTTATTTGAATATCAAACATTTTCATTTAAAATTTCTCAGAGTAAGTTTTGTGCTGGTGAAATATTCCCAGTCGACAGCCCTGGTGAGAGAAAATTGTGAATAAAGACAGTGCAGTATGGAATGGGCTTCCCCAGTGCACCATTCTCTGCCCCCATAGAAGGTCTCATGGGTTCGGGGTGGATACACACCAACAATGGAATGAAATCTCTCTTGCATAGTTGAGTTTTCTTCTTAGTTTGAAGCGGGAGAAGGAACAGGAACATCTGGACCCACCTAGCTTCCACGGAATCATCTTTCTTGACGCTGTTTGACCTGCAATTCATTGTGGCCCATTAGGTGGAGATTCTCTAGGAAGTTGCTTTATGACTCTGCTAATGAACTATCTTCTGAGAAGGACAGACTGGTCCTGCCACTGTCTCTACTCACTCACGGTAAATTATAGAGATTTGTAGCTGTAGGTTGTACAGGATGATAAGATACTGCATGTGAGCACGGCAGAGAGAGGGAGATGTTTTACTTAGTATTCATTAGGGTCCTTTTCTTTGGAGGTGGAAGCTTTTCCAAACTCACTTGCTGCCTCTGTTTCCCCACTGCAGAACTCCAGTTTTAGGCTGTGCAAGAAGCCAGAGCAGGCATAAGGGTCTCACCCATAGTTTTAATTCAGCTCCCGCTGCTTAACTTTGCTCTTCATTCATATCTCCTCAGTTAATATACAGTGAACCAGTGTGAACATAATCTTACTGATTTCAACAAGAATGCTGATTATTGAACTTATCAGAGTTTATTCCTAGTTTGTGGTTTTAATTGACTTCTTATACATAGCATAGCTCCTGCTTTAATTATGAAAAGGTGATAGACAGGTAGACACTAGACAGACGGATGTTTTTCTATGGGGATAGATAGACAGAGACATGGTTATGTCTGGGGTTAGATAGACAGAAACACGTCATTAGACACACACAGGAGAAAGGAAGGATGGTCCAGAGGTTATGGCACTCATCTAAGACTTGAGGGGTCTGAGTTTAAATTCTGCCTCCACTGCAGACTTCCTTTGTGATCTTGAGCAAATCACTTAGGGCCAGATTTTTTAAAGGGATTTCAGTTCCTAATTCCCATTGAAACCAATGGGATGTATGTGGCCTAAATACCTTTTAAAAACCTGGGGTTAGTCTCCCTCTGCCTCCGTTTGTCACTCGTAATATGGAGGTAAGAGAAGGAGCGTTGTAAGCAAGACACAAGAAGTGATTCTTCTGCCCTACTCCGCACTGATTAGGCCTCAGCTGGAGTCTTGTGTCCAGTTCTGGGCACCACTTTTCAGGAAAGATGTGGCCCAATTGCAGAGAGTCCAGATAAGAGCGACAAAAACGCGAGTGTCATGTCTCCGTGTGGCTCCCAGAGGCAGCAGCACATCCCCAATCCGGCTTCTATTCATAGGGAAAGCAAGGAGGCTCCACACGCTGCCCCAAGCACCGTCCCTGCAGCTCCCATTGGCTGGGAACCACAGCCAATGGGAGCTTCAGAGGCAGTGCCTGCAGACAGGGCGGTTTGCCCACCCCTGGGCTAAGGGCTCACAGTGTTCGCAGTTACATGGTCCATGATGCTAACCACCATCACTCCCTGGTTAAATCTTCAAACAAGCCCCTTCGTGCTTCCTCCCATTCTGCCCCCCACACTCGGGAGGAGCTCCCGGTAAACATCAGCAAAACGACCTCCTCATCCCAGGGACTGTCTGACTCTTTAATTATTCCCTGTCCAGCAGGCTTGCCATCTCCTTCTGAACTTGCTGACACAATGTACCAGTTCTGTGGGATGCTTTGCTGGGTGCAGGTTGTGATCCCACAGTGTTCATCTTAGGCAACTATTGTGAGTCAGGCCTGGCCTGCTTGATAACATCTGTCAGTGACTTTGCAGCACAGCCATGACCACTGTCTTTTCAGTTCTTCTTCGAGTGATTGCTCCAATGCATTCCAGTTAGGTGTGCGCGCCGCGCGTGCACGGTATTCGGAACTTTTTTACCCTAGCAACCCCGGCGGGCCGGCTGGGCGCCCCCTGGAGTGGCGCCGCTATGGCGCTGAATATATATCCCAGCCGGCCCGTCCGCTCCTCAGTTCCTTCTTCCCGCCCGTGACGGTTAGCTGGAACTGTGGAGTGCTCTGTTAGTCCTCCACACCCCTAGCAGTTTCTCCGGTTTTCTTGTATATAGTTATTAGTTAGTTCATAGTTAGTTAGTTAGAATAGTAGTTAAGGAATTAGGAGGGGTCCTCCTTCCTTTTTCCCCCGCCCGGTGGGGCTCATGCCCCAGACACCGGGTTTCAAGCCGTGCTCGGCTTGTCAACGGTTGATGCCTGTTGGGGACGCTCACGATTCCTGCCTCCGCTGTCTGGGGGAATCGCATCGTACGGACAAGTGTCCAATTTGTGCTGCCTTTAAACCGCGGACCAGGAAAGAGCGAGACTCCAGGCTCAAGCAGATCCTGATGGAGTCGGCGCTGCGTCCACCGGCACCACCCCCCGCGGCACCGAAATCAGGCTCGGTGCGCAGCACATCGGCGGCAGCAGCCCGGACCTCGGAGGCGTCCCGGCCACCGAAGCCGGCACCGGTATCACGGCGCCGCTCCCCGTCCCCGGCGCGCAAAAAGAAGGCGCCAACGGCGGCGAAAGCCCCGACTCCGGGACCGATTGCCCAGCCACTGTCAACTCCCGTGGCTCCGGCGGTGGTGGTGCACGCTCAGTGCATAGATCCGGCAGCTCCGGCGCCAGAAGAGCCGTTGAGCCCGGCCACCCCCTGCTCCCCGGCACCGCCCGAGGTAGAGCTGGAACTCCCGACTACGCCAGAGACTTACTCTAAGGCGCGGGAGCTTATTGCGCTGACAGAGGCTCCGAGCCTCCGGCCCCCGGCACCGCCGGTGCGGGCCGTGCCTTCGGCTGGGAAGCCAGCCATGATGCAGCGCCCAGGCACCGACGATCACCGCGCAAGGGTCTTCAGCCGGTCCCGCTCGCGCAGCAGATCACCATCTCGGCGACCTCGCTCCCGCCGCCGATCAACACCTCGCCACCGCTCCCCATCTCGGTACCGCTCTCGTTCGCGGTACCGCTCGGCGTCGAGGCACCGCTCCCGAAGCCCGGACCGCCGGTACCGTCGACGGTCGGCCTCTAGAGACAGGTCGCGGCACCGCGGTGACCACAGTCCTTCTCGGCACCGTGACCGCAGTCCTTCTCGGCACCGTGACCGTGCTCCCTCTCGGCACCGAGACCGCAGCCGCTCCAGGCGACGGGACCGCAGCTACTCCAGGCGCCACGACCGCAGTGCTTCCCGATACAGAAGCCGCAGCAGGTCGCCGTCCAGGCACCGATGCGACCGTTGGTCCCGGTCATGCTCCCGGTACCGGGACAACAGACATGGCCCGACGGTTCCGCCAGCGGACGCGCACCGGCCGACCGCGGGACAGTCGATTGGTGCGTCAGCCCCCCAATGGTCACGCCAAGCATCGGTCGTGTCCCAGGGTGGAAGTGCAGCGGGCCTCAGAGCGGATACCCCAGGTCCAGCCTATGGCCCACAGCAGTGGGGTTTCTGGGTCCCTTGGGCACAGCACGAAGCACAGGGGCTCCCCTTGCCCACTCGACCTCCGGGTTCTGAGCGCCGCGCGCCAGAAGCGACTGTCAGTAGGGCCCCACCATCACCTACAACAGGAGCTTCGCAGCCACTCCCGTCGGTGCAGCCAGCCGTAGAGGTCCCTGCCCCATTGGTGGACGAACCACCTCCAGAGCCTACGGGCCAGGGCCTGTCGTCGGCCTCATCTCCGGACGAGGCGGTCGCGGGCTCGTCAACAGCGGACCCGCCACCCATAGACTTAAAAGCGCACCAGGACCTGCTTCGCAGGGTCGCGCAATCCATTAACCTCCCGATTGCAGAGGTAGTTGAGAACGACGACCCCGTTACCAACGTTATCGGGTCAGAGGCTCCAGTCCGGGTGGCGCTCCCCTTTATTCGGACGATTCAGCGTAATGCCAATACCATCTGGCAAACGCCGGCGTCTGTACCTCCGACGGCAAGGGGAGTGGAGCGCAAATACTCGGTTCCCCCTACAGGATACGAGTATTTGTATACTCACCCGACTCCAGACTCCCTCGTCGTCCAGTCGGTAAATGATCGAGAGCGCAACGGTCAACCGGCGGCGACCCCTAAGTCCAAAGACGCGAGACGTATGGACCTCTTAGGTCGGAAGATCTACTCGGCTGGAGGCCTGCAGCTACGCATAGCCAATCAATCGGCATTGCTGGCCCGATACACCTACGAAATGCTGCTCTCCCTCTCCAAGTTTGCAGATCTTGTCCCGGCGTCCTCGCGTCAGGAGTTCACCGCCCTCCTCGAGGACGGCAAAAAGTCCGCGCGCTCCTCCATCCAGGCAGCGCTCGATTCAGCAGACTCAGGAGCCCGCACTCCGCCTCTGGCGTCACTATGCGGAGGAGGATTTCCTGGCTCCAATCCTCCACCTTGGCCCCGGAGGTACAGTACTCTCTGCAGGACTTGCCGTTTGAAACGCACGGACTTTTCTCAGAGAAGACGGACGCCCGTATACAAACCCTTAAGGACGGTCGCGTAGCCATCCGGACTCTGGGGATGCACACGCCGGCGACACAGCGGCAACCCTTCCGTAGACAGCCACCCCGGCCGTTCACCCACGCCAGATCCCGACCGTATAACAGCCGTCGGAACAACCTTACACGCCGCCGACCATCAGGCAATAGGCGCAATCAGTCCCAGTCGTCCGCTAAGGCCCCCCAAGGGCCTAAGCAGGCGTTTTGATGGGACGCCCGGGGACGGCTCTTCAGTCTCTCCATCGGATCCTACCCCTTTGTTTTCGAACCGCCTCTCCTATTTCCTCCCGGCATGGGCCAGTTTAACATCGGACAGCTGGGTCCTGTCTACGGTCCAGTCAGGGTACCGCCTCCGCTTTATTTCGCCCCCTCCTTCCCACCCGCCCTCCCGATCCCTCTTCAGGGACCCTGCTCACGAGCAGGTCCTTCAACAAGAGATCGAGACTCTCCTGACCTTGGGTGCCATAGAGGAGGTGCCTCCCGACCGGCGGGGCAAGGGTTTCTATTCCCGTTATTTCCTCATCCCCAAAGCCAAAGGAGGCCTCCGCCCCATCCTGGACCTCCGGAAGCTCAACCGGTACCTGATAAAACTCAAATTCCGCATGGTATCCCTGGGGACTATTATTCCCTCCCTGGATCCGGGAGACTGGTTTGCCGCCCTCGACATGCGAGACGCCTATTTCCATGTCGCAATTTACCCCCCGCATCGTCGCTACCTCCGCTTCATGGTGAACGACAGACATTACCAGTTCGCGGTGCTGCCCTTCGGCCTCTCCACCGCCCCGAGAGTGTTCACAAAGTGTATGGCGGTGGTTGCCGCGGCCCTCCGTCGTCGTCGGGTACACGTGTATCCGTACCTCGACGATTGGTTGATACGCGGTCCATCACGTCAGCTGGTAGCACACCAAGTGACCGATATCCTGTCGCTGTTTCGGGAGCTCGGTCTGCTCATCAACTTCGAAAAGTCCGCCCTAACTCCAGCTCAAAAGGTGGAGTTTATCGGAGCGGTCCTGGATTCCCAGTTGGCCAGGGCCTATCTTCCGCCCAATCGGTACCTGACTCTGGCGGCTTGCATCACGGAGCTCCAAGCCTTTCCCACGACGACAGCCCGGTCCTGTCTTCGCCTCCTAGGCCACATGGCGTCGTGCACTTTTGTGACAACTTATGCCCGGTTGCACCTTCGCCCACTCCAGACGTGGCTGGCCTCTGTGTACCGTCCACATCGCGACCCCATGGACTTGATTGTCACAGTCCCGAGGGCCACTCTCGACACCCTCAATTGGTGGCTGATCCCTCAGGTAGTCTGTGCAGGGGTACCTTTCCGCCCGCCGTGTCCCTCCATTACCTTGACCACAGATGCCTCGGACATGGGTTGGGGAGCGCACCTAGGCGATGTTCACACGCAAGGCACCTGGTCCCCTCCGGAGCTCGCCCTACACATCAATGTACGGGAGCTCCGGGCGATTCGGTTGGCGTGTCAGGCCTTCGAGGCCCATCTCCGCGGCCGCTGTGTCACCGTGCTGACGGACAATACATCCGCGATGTTCTATGTCAACAAGCAGGGCGGGGCACGCTCCTCCCTGCTTTGCACGGAAGCGCTTCGCCTGTGGGACTTTTGCATAGCCCGCTCCATTCACCTACAAGCGTCGTTTCTTCCGGGCACTCAGAACACAATAGCCGACCGCCTCAGCAGATCCTTCCTCGCACACGAGTGGTCCATTCGCCCGACGTGCTGCATACGATCTTCGAAGGTGGGGATTTCAACTAGACCTCTTTGCGCCGGAGATCAACAGGAAGTGCGCCCGGTTCTGCTCCTTCCAGGACGTTCCGTGGGTCCCTGTCGGACGCGCTTCCTGTGCTCATGGAAGGATCACCTCCTTACGCCTTCCTCCGCTCCCACTCGTTCATCGGGTGCTCCTAAAGCCGGAGGACAAGGGCCGTCTCATCCTGATTGCTCCGGCCTGGCCGAGGCAACATTGGTTCACCCTGCTGCTCGAGCTGTCCGTCCGAGAACCCATTCCTCTCCCGTTGTGGCCGGACCTTATCACACAAGACTTCGGCCGGCTCCGCCACCCGGACCTCCGCTCCCTGCATCTTACAGCCTGGTACCTGACTGGTTGACTTGCGCCGAGCAATCCTGCTCGCGGGCTGTTCAGCGGGTCCTGACGGAGAGCAGGAAACCGTCAACGCGGTCCACCTATCTAGCAAAATGGAAACGCTTCGCTATTTGGTGCGACCAGAAAGGCCACAACCCCTTTCTCGTCCCTATTCCGGTTATCCTGGACTACCTTTGGTCTCTTAAGGAGCAAGGCCTCGCGGTCTCCTCCTTAAGGGTTCACCTGGCAGCTTTATCTGCGTTTCGTCCGCCGGTTGAGGGACGCTCCATATTTTCCAACCATATGGTCTCCCGCTTCCTCAGGGGGTTAGACCGCATGTTTCCACCCGTCCGACGCCCGACGCCGGTCTGGGACTTAAACCTGGTGTTGGCCAAGCTCATGGGTCCACCGTTTGAGCCTCTGGCATCTTGCTCCTTGCTCCATCTCTCGTGGAAGACGGCCTTCCTTGTCGCGATAACATCGGCGCGACGGGTCTCCGAGCTCAGTGCCTTGACGGTCGGTCCCCCTTATACGGTCTTCCACACGGACAAGGTCCAGCTCCGACCGCATCCGGCCTTCCTCCCGAAGGTCGTTTCGGCCTTCCATATAAACCAGGACATCTTCCTCCCGGTGTTCTACCCGAGGCCACACGCCTCCTCTCGGGAGCAGCGGCTTCACTCCCTGGACGTCCGCAGGGCTCTCGCCTTCTATATCGAGCGCACGAAGCCGTTCCGGCGTTCGCCCCGGCTCTTCGTTGCAATTGCGGAGCGTATGAGGGGCGAACCGGTCTCCTCACAGAGGATTTCCTCGTGGGTGACGGCTTGTATCCGGGCGTGTTACGATCTCGCTCGAGTACCACCGCCTCGACTGACGGCCCACTCTACCAGAGCTCAGGCCTCTTCGGCTGCCTTCCTGGCCCATATTCCGCTCCAGGAGATATGCAGGGCAGCCACCTGGTCCTCCGTACACACCTTCGCGGCACACTATGCGTTGGTGCAACAATCAAGAGACGATGCAGCCTTCGGCTCTGCGGTACTGCACTCTGCCACGTCTCACTCCGACCCCACCGCCTAGGTAAGGCTTGGGAATCACCTAACTGGAATGCATTGGAGCAATCACTCGAAGAAGAAAAGACGGTTACTCACCTGTAGTAACTGGTGTTCTTCGAGATGTGTTGCTCAATCCATTCCAGACCCGCCTCCTTCCCCACTGTCGGAGTAGCGGCAAGAAGGAACTGAGGAGCGGACGGGCCGCTGGGATATATATTCAGCGCCATAGCGCGCCACTCCAGGCGCCAGGCCCGCCGGGGTTGCTAGGGTAAAAAAGTTCCGAATACCGTGCACGCACGGCGCGCACACCTAACTGGAATGGATTGGAGCAACACATCTCGAAGAACACCAGTTACTACAGGTGAGTAACCGTCTTTTACGGTGACCTCTTCACACACCTCAATGCTCTCGAGTGGGATATCCCTACGGCATTCAGGCCTCAGATCAGGAACAGGGGCTGTCTTACAATCCTCTGCACAGAATAGCATCTTGACAATGGCTTCACTGTTGTGATGCACTTTTAACCTGTTTATATGCACAGCCCTGCTGTGGGGCCTGTGTACATTGCAGGTAACAGCATGACCCCTCCCTCCCACCTCAGAAGGCCCCTCCCATCATTTTTGCAATTTGTACTTTTCCACAAGGAATAACACCAGCCGCAGATCCCCTGCATCAAACGATCGCTCACAAGGAGAGCAGAACCCCCTTTATCCCATTCCCATCGAATTGGGACCAGGGCCAGATTGGTTAACCAAAACGTCAGATAATCAGATGAATGGGAATGTGGCTGGCTGCATCGCCATCTAGTGACCATAGGAGAGATTGCCCACTTCTGGACCTGTGTGCGCTGGTTGTTGGGTTAATACGGAGAACCGGATAATAGAGGGTCAGATAAACAGGGTTCTACTGTATTGTGATCATCCCATTCTTTCTGAGCTGCTTGGCTTCTAGTGAGGCTTTGTGTCACTATTCCAATCATGGATTTACGGAAACCTAATTTAGGCTCGTCCTTGTGAAAGGGAAAGGAAAAGTGAAGTGCTTCAGTAAGATCTGAACGTTACCATTTTTTTATTTCAAAAGGACATTTGGCTTCATACGTTTATTTTGTTTTTGATGAGATTGTGCCTTTCATGGTTTGTGGCACACAAGCAGACAAGTTAGAGAAAACATAAAATACTCTTGCTGGACGTTCGCAAAGTCTCGCTAATTTGTTTCTTAGGAGCCAGAACAACAACACGTAAGAACCCAAAAATCAGAGGGAGAGAACGCAGGCTACTGCCTATAACAGAGAGACACAACTCACTGGGAACCTGCTGACTGGCTGCTGCTACGCCCTGATTGTGGGCTGCCCTACTGAGCTCCCTAGCATGCAAGCACGCCCGGGAACCCTGCCCAAAATTTAAAGTCACAGTATTCAATTTTATCACACTCACAAATACACCAGAACATCAACATTTTCTGTTTTACAAGGCCTCTCCATTTTTGGAACCCTTAATTTCTAAACATGCCATGCGGGATTTGAATCAAATTTCAGCGACTAATTATCATGTGGGTGGAATCATCATTAATGTGTATTCTGGGTAGTTATGTTGTTGGCTTCTTTAGGAAATTTGGGGAAACAGGAACGCTGGGAAAGCCTGCCCCCCCAAACATACATACACACCACACATTTGCTGCCCACTGGTGCTGCCTGAGCAGTAGCCTTGTGACATCAGAGAGAACCCACCACTCAGCACTTCCTCCCTCCGCTTCATTTTCATACTTGGGGAGAATGACTAGCACCCTGGCTGCCATGGCAACAGCTACCTTTGACAGCTGGTTGCCCCCTTGTTGCCAGAACATCATCACAGACAGGAAGTTTGTAATGAAACAGAGCCAGAGCTGGATAACCGGGACAGCCCCTGCTGTGCTCAGTGGGGTTTGTGCTGCGGTACGGTGCTGTGTTCCTTCGCAAAGGGCAGGTGTTTGCTACTGTCCTCAGTAAGGCCTAGGCGAAAACAAGATGCAAAATTCCAGCTCTTTTTCCTGGATAGTGTTTCTCCGCTTCTTGCGCATTCAGGGTTATAGCTGAGAACTTTCACTGACCCTGAAGTTGCATAAAATGAGTTTTGTTTTAATACAGTTTAATTTAATGACTTTCAATACTCTGATCAGCACAGCACTGAGTGGTGAAACAGGGATTTTCCCCAAGATAACAGTGGCAATAAAATATAGACTGAACCAACGCATGAGGAAGAGCTTCGTTGTTTAAACAGCATATAGAGGTGCGGACTCACCTCCACGGCACCTCCTGCTGGTGACTTCTGGGAATTGGCTCATTCCAACTCCGTAGCGCCCTCTGCAGGCCGGTGATCCGCCTGTTCCCTGGCCCCCGTGCCCTTCCCTGGACCCGGTGCCTCTTTAGCTGAGGTGCTGCCCCCTGGCAGTAACCCCTCAGTCTCAGGGTCTACCCTCCCCAGGGAACCCCCACCCACTATTCCCACCTCACCTCAGTATACAGCTACTGCCAATCATCATCTAGTCAAATGCCCTGGGGCAGACTGCAGGATCAGCCACTCAGCACTGGCAAGGACGGTTTGGACCTGCTGCCTTGGCCTACCCCTGGGCCTCTTCAACCCCCAGGACCTCTTGGCCTTGTGCTAGGCCGCAGCCTGGGGCTTTCCAGGCTGGAGCTCCCCAGCTCCTCTGCGTGTCTCCAGCCCTGCTCCACTCAGGTACCCTGTCTCTAGCTCCCTGCGGCCAGGCCCTTCTCCCTCTACAGACAGAGAGAGACTGATCCTTCCAGCTTCCCTGGCCTTCTTATAAGGCCCTGTTGCTCAGTTTGGGGCATGGCCCCAGATGCAGCCACTTCCCCCAATCAGCCAGGGTTTTACCTTGCCCAGCCCCAGCCCTCTGCAGGGCTTTTCCAACCCCTTCCAGGCTGGAGCGGGGGGTCACCCCGTTACACAGCACAGAGTTAAAAGATTTTCGTTCTATTAAAAAAAACAAAGGAAATTAACAAACAAAAACCCTTCATTTAACGTTACTCATGTTTGCTTTCATCAATAAAATCATTAGGAAATACAAAGTCAAGGCTTTTAAACAAGATGGAAAGGTTACAAAGTGAAGCATTCACAGGTTAGCAAATGTCCAAAGAAGTGTTGCCCTGGCACCCTCAATTCAGTCCTCTTGTGCATTTGCAGGATGATGCAGACTTTAATGACATGATCCCATAGTATTTTTTTTCCCATGGGACCCCTTCCTTATTCAGTGCACAGGGTTTTCTGCTCTGGGGCTGGGTATTGAAGGAGTCTGTTGCCTGTAGGATCCCTGCCTCATTTCTTGCAGAGTTAACGTTGCACAGGCAATGCTCATCCTGGTATTTCCTAACTTGAGAGTGCTTCACTTTGCAGCCTTTTAGTCCTCTGTGCATTTCCTAATGTTTATAGCTTGCTTTACTGAGGAGAACAGTCTTCATGACAAAAGGTTTGGTTATTTTTGTGTGTGTGTGCGATGTCTCCATTCTTTATCTGGTCAGTGTCACTAGTGTGCGCTTTACAAGGCAGAGAAAGTAAGGACACTCCCTGATACAAAGCCCCTATGATCTAAGGACGACTGACACATACAAAGAAAGCAGGAGATGTAAGGACTAGGACGTTCTTTCTTTCTTCTGATGAATAGTCATTTATTATGAATTACACTGGTCTACAATTTTGAGAAGTCGTCAGCTTCAGAGATAAAATGTGGTATTTATTATGTATTTTGATGTGCTGAATTCAAATATGACAATTAAAACAACTGATTGGCTACTGTTTCTAAGTTATTTAAGTTTTTACATTTTATGTCTATGTATATTGTGTAGATAGTAGAGTTTTAATCATAAATTGTAAACCTAGGTCTTTTCATGTGTTTATGGTTGCTTTACAGGATAATATTTCACCTGTCCTGTTTATGTAACACTTTAAAAATCAGCAAAAGGGTTATCTAACTAAAATTTATTATGAAACAAAAGGCAAAAAACTATTATGTACATAGTTTAGTCCTATTCAGTGTCTACTCAGTGCTTCTTGGCTTGTCTCTTGTATTCATTAAATGGAGCATCTCTTGTCACTGTCCAGCAATAGTCTGCAAGCATTGATGGGCTCCATTTGCCCTGATAGCGTTTCTCCATTGTTGCAATGTCATGGTGAACTCTCTCGCCGTGCTAGTCGCTCACTGCTCTGCAGTTCGGTGGAAAAAAATCTAGATGAGAGTGCAAAAAATGTATCTTTAGTGACATGTTGCAACCAAGGCTTTTGTATGCCTTGAGGAGGTTTTCCACCAACAACCTGTAGTTGTCTGCCTTCTTGTTTCCAAGAAAATTTATTGCCACTAACTGGAAGGCTTTCCATGCCGTCTTTTCCTTGCCACGCAGTGCATGGTCAAATGCATCATCTCAAAGAAGTTCACGAATCTGAGGACCAACAAAGACACCTTCCTTTATCTTAGCTTCACTTAACCTTGGAAATTGTCCACGGAGGTACTTGAAAGCTGCTTGTGTTTTGTCAATGGCCTTGACAAAGTTCTTCATCAGACCCAGCTTGATGTGTAAGGGTGGTAACAAAATCTTCCTTGATTCAACAAGTGGTGGATACTGAACACTTTTCCTCCCAGGCTCCAATGACTGTCGGAGTGGCCAATCTTTCTTGATGTAGTAGGAATCTCTTGCACGACTATCCCATTCGCAGAGAAACAGCAGTACTTTGTGTATCCAGTCTGCAGACCAAGCAAGAGAGCAACAACCTTCAAAACGCCACAAAGCTGCCATTGACGTTGGTCATAGTTTATGCACCTCAAAAGTTGTTTCACGTTGTCATAGGTTTCCTTCATATGGACTGCATGACCAACTGGAATTGATGGCAAAACATTGCCATTATGCAGTAAAACATCTTTAAGACTCGTCTTCGATGAATCAATGAACAGTCTCCACTCATCTGGATAGTGAACGATGTTGAGGGCTGCCATCACACCATCGATGTTGTTGCAGGCTACAAGATCACCTTCCATGAAGAAGAATGGGACAAGATCCTTTTGACGGTCACGGAACATGGAAACCCTAACATCACCTGCCAGGAGATTCCACTGCTATAGTCTGGAGCCCAACAGCTCTGCCTTACTCTTGGGTAGTTCCAAATCCCTGACAAGGTCATTCAGTTCACCTTGTGTTATGAGGTGTGGTTCAGAGGAGGAGGATGGGAGAAAATGTGGGTCCTGTGACATTGATGGTTCAGGACCAGAAGTTTCATCCTCTTCCTCTTCCTCATCTGACTCAAGTGAGAATGATTCTGGTGCATCAGGAACCGGCAGTCCTTCTCCGTGGGGTACTGGGCGTATAGCTCATGGAATGTTTGGATAATGCACAGTCCACTTTTTCTTCTTTGACACACCTTTCCCAACTGGAGGCACCAGGCAGAAGTAACAATTGCTGGTATGATCTGTTGGCTCTCTCCAAATCACTGGCACTGCAAAAAGCATAGATTTCCTTTTCCTGTTCAACCACTGGCGAAGATTTGTTGCACAAGTGTTGCAGCATATATGTGGGGCCCATCTCTTGTCCTGATCTCCAATTTTGCAGCCAAAATAAAGGTGATAGGCTTTCTTAACCATAGTGGTTATACTGCGCTTTTGTGATGCAAAAGTCACTTCACCACAAACATAGCAGAAGTTATCTGTACTGTTCACACAAGTACGAGGCATCTCTGCTCACTTTGGCTAAACAGAAATGTGTCCCTTTGCAAAATCAAACATTGACAAATAAGAGAGCACGACACTGTATGATTTCTAGAGCTGATATAGGGCAATTTGTTCAGCAGAGTGATGTAAGCTTCATTATGATTGCATCATCCATGACTTCTAGGAATAACATGATGCAATGCATATCATGTATGACGCAATACCAGCTTCAGATTGCATCATTCATTGTTTTGCCTAAAAAGCAAGTACTGTCCAAACCACATGCAGCTGATCTGAAGTGCCGCGCAGTGTTAGGTTTTGGGTAGCAAGCCCCCTCACAATGGCAAAGAGCCTTTTCAGAACTCTGATGCAATCTTCCCTTGATGCTCATCAGCTCTGGTGGCCTTTAACCTTAGGCTCATCTCAAGCTCTTTCCACCTCTGGATGCTCTCTGCTGATTGGCTGCCTTCTCGTGGCATGCCACATTCCTAGCCAGATTTGTCCAGTCCTTTGTTCCTGTAGAACTCAGTGTGGCTGGAACATTAGACTGGAAGAGTTTGCAACAAAAACAGTATGCAGCATTCTGGGGTTTTGAGTACTGTGGCAGAGCTCTGCCCTTGCTCCCGTGGGTCCTGCACTTCTAGGTGGTTTATGCTGCCTCAGTGGCTCACTGTGACCCTCCACGTAGCCCTTCTCTCTCCAGGGTTAGGGTTACAGTCTACTGAGCCCTTTTCATCATAGGCTGCAAGGCGGTTGGTGAGAGAACTCCCACAGTCTCTGTTCAGCCTCCTGTCCTGACAGGGACCTGACTTCCCCTTCCAGGAGCTGTTCCTGTAGTGGTGGGTTGGGGAACCCAGGCCCGCCTCTACTCCGGGTTCCAGCCCAGGGACCCTAATGGTAGCAGTTGTTGGCAGCCAACCTTTCACTGCCAGAGTTGCTACATTTCCCTGGGCCACTTCCCCACAGCTCTCCTGCTTCTCCCTTCTTCACCCTTACCTTAGGGCTCCTTAACAATGGTTTGAGGTGTCTTCAGTAACCAGCCCTTCAGCCGCACTTCCTCTCCTCTGGCTCCCTGACTCCCCTGCCTGACTGGAGTGAGCCCTTTGTATAGTATCAGCAGGGCCTTAATTAGAGTCAGGTGGTCACATTAGCTTAATGGCCTCACCTGATTCATTACAGGTTAATTAGAGACAGGTGTTCTCATTAGCCTGGAGCAGCCCCTGCTCTGGTCAGTCAGGGAACAGAAAACTGTTAATCCAGTGGCCAGTATATCTGCCTTCTGCTATTCTGCTGTACCCAACTGGCCTGGGTCTATCACAGCACGTAAGCCATGGCCTCTCCACTTTGTCACCATTGGGGATTTCACACCAGGAATGTGTTGGATGGAAACTTCTATTTTCATTGTCTTTGGGGAACATGAAGTTTTTCACTCGCTGTGGCCCAGGCAGTACGAGGAAGTCCCTCAGGCTACTGCTCAAGTGGGTCCACAGTCCTGGATCATCTAGATTTCAGGAACTGAACTCAGCAGCAGCTGTTTCTTGTGCCTCCACCACACTCTTCTCTGATCTACACTTTTCTCCAGGAATGTGCATGGTTACATCCATCTGAGATGGAGATATGGATGCTGCAGTAGCTGCCAGGTCTCCTGCACTCTGACTACCTGGAAGATCAGGCATCTCCTCACCACTCACATCCTCACTGGGGCCGGAAGGCTCAACGTGAACATTTGTGTCTATGTATCTCAGGAGAGCTCCTTCCTGCTTAGACAGAAAAGCTTCCTTTGCTTTCTTGCTTTTTCTGAATGCTGCCCCAGAGGGGCGTTTTCTTCTTTCACTCATGACTGCTGTTCTGTGCCAGCTAGAGTGGCAGGGGACAAATAAGCAGGCTGGTAGCAGGGTCTGAGCGAGGGAAGAGATCAGCGTCTTAAGGGCCTACTCGGCTCCTACTACTTCAGTTGACTGCCTGTTCTCCTCAAGCGGGTTCAGGGAAGCAGCAGGAAATAGGAAGCTCCCTGACAAGCTGGTGTTAGTCCAGACTCCTGGGGGTGCTCAAGAGGTACATTAGAGGCTCCTCCTCCTCTCTCTCCCTGCACCTCCTCTTGCTTTCTGTTATTCCCTCTCCCCTTTTCTCCTGCCTGTCTGTTATGTCTCTTGTGCCCCCTTCCTCCAGCACAGCACTCCACCAGCTCTGTGCATCTCCAGCAGAGAGAAAACATATGCACCAGCACCAGACAATTTTCTACTCTCTGGGTCTTAGTGGTGCCCTGCCACAGTTTGGCACCTGTGGCAGCCGCCTCAGTTCGCCTCCTGGTAAGGCCAGCCCTGTCCTGTGGGCACGGAGAACCTAACTCCCATTGAGGTCAGCCAGGGAGGCTGGATGTGCACATTGCAGGAAATAGACGGTCAGGGCAGCATAATCCACTGAAAAAAACGTGACTTGCTAATTGCAACCCAGGCTCTCCCTGTGTGGCTCTTCGTCCTGCCTCTGTTGGCTGGAACATGAGCAGAGCTTTTTGAGACAGCTGCTGCGGCTGTGGCCAACCAGCGAAGTGCATTTCCCATCGTCTCTCTTCCGGCTGTGGATGTTTGACTGCAGCAGCCCCGCAGAGGTCCCAGCCTCGCTCTCTAATGTCCATTCTCCTCTTGCTTTCATGGCGATTCTTGGACTATCGAGTAGCCTCAGGAAAACATCCCAGCTGTGGACACAGGCACCAGCACCGATTCCCCAAGCCAGAGTCCCCTTTGCAATCCAGGGAACCAGCCTGGGTTGTCTGGAGCGAAGGGTGTGGCCCACGGTGACTGCAGACCCTGCCCTTGCTGCACAGCGACTCCTGGGACCCCTCTAGCCCATCAGCACTCGGCTCTCCCGCATTCTGCTGAGCAGCTGAGATCTGAGGGAACAGAAACCGTTTGTGAGAGATGGAAAATCTCCTCCCAGGAACACTCTGTCAATGGCTGCCAGAGGCCATCCCTGTGAAACCCCAAATGTGCAGCCCCTTGGATTCCCACAGGGGAGATCTCAGCTCATTCACTTGTCACCCGTGGCTGCAGTCTCTGACAGGGGGAATGTAGAGGGGGATTTTGCCAATGGTCCCTTCTGCAGCGCCCATAACGGGAGGAGGTTTGGCCTTGTGATGTGAGGCCTGAGTCTGAGAATCAGGGCTCCTGGGTTCTGGGGCTCTGGAATGGGGTGTGGTCTAGTGGGTGGAGCTGGATTTGTTGACAGTGAGAGAGAGGGGCTTGTGCTGAAGGACCCTGGGTCAATTCCTGTGATGTCTACATGTGGCCACGATTTTACTTGCCTCTCAAGGTAGGTTATTTAGCCCATTCCTGGACACGTGTGTTACATCTGCTGCTGGCCACCCCTGAGATGTAGGTCCTTCATCCACACAAGGACATGGCACATCAAGGTCAATCCAGCAGCTCCCATCTGGTCTTCACCTCCGCAATGGAGGGCGAGCTCTAACCTGACCAGAGAAAGACAGGGTGGTGTCCTTCAGGGGAATCTGCTGGAGCTCCTGCATCCCCTGCTCCACCTCACACCCCAACACGCTAAGGGTTTTCCAAAGATACCACTAATGTCGGATAAACAAAGCAGCTGAGAAGAGGTCAGTGTGGGTGGATTTACTGAGCAGACTGGTTCTAATGGAAGAACAGATTTCTCCCCTGCTCTAGGGAGATTCCCATAGGAAAAGTCTCGGATGGTTGGGGTGGGGGCAATGCAAATCCTCAGCCCCTTGAATGGCAGGAAATCAGGACTCAGGGAGTTAAGGGGTGTCTCTGTCCTGCTGGAGGGAGCAGATCTGGAGAGCAGGAAGAGCACTAGTGGCATTGTAGGAAAGCCAGTGACTTCTACCTGTGAAGGTGGCTGAAGCTTCTGGCAGACACTAGAGTCCCGGATCCTTACACCTCCTTTGGGGATCCTTTCCCTAGGAATAAAATAAGGACACCACACAGAGAATGACATTTGAATCCCAGGTCTGGGATCCAGGGAAAAGGGATGATCTCAGCGAGGCTACGTACCAGGAACCTGATTTTGGTCCCAAGAGCCACAATTACCCAGAGGAGGTTTTCTTCCCCATTTGCTTTCAGGTTATTTATTCACAGTATTCATTTGTCTGCTTTGCTGGGTCTCCACTCTCTGCAGCTGTTCATTGGTTTTAGTAACAGTCTTTCAGTTTTTGCTTCTGTTTCCTCTTCTTACAGGGTAGCATCTGCTTAGCACTTTTTTAAAAAAATAAAACAATTCAAAACAAAATCCTGATCCTACATGGAAGAGGAAGGTTCCTGAGAATTTGGCTGCAGAACTTTAGTGTCTGCATATTTCAGTCCCTATTCAGGTGCAGGTCTGATGCCATCTGCACCCCGAAGAATGCCCATATGATGCACGGGGGGCCCTTAGAATAACTGTTAAAAGAGAAGAAGAGAGTAGATTAAAAGGTGGGGAAATCAACCAATGCATCAGCCCTTCTCTGCATCACTGAAGCACCAGGCATGGGAGCGAAACAGGTTACAAATCCCCATGGTTCTTTCCCACTAGACAGACGTCCAGAAAGAAAAAGGCCTTCAGCCAATTATTTCCTTACACTCGGAAGGGGTGAAATTCAGCCCTGTGCAGACAGCCAGGGCAAGGTCTGTGCATCACAGCGGGATTAAATGGCACTTCACTGCCCAGGTGCTCGGAGACTTCGGTGGCACAGGTGTCCTCCTGGATTGGAACAGCCGGCTGGAATCCTGTGAGGTACAGAGCAGAGAGAGGTTTGGGCCACAACGTTCACCTCAGAGGCTGAGCTTCTGCAGACTTTTGGGATGTTCCCATCTGAGGGGGAGGATTTTGGCCAGCCCCAGCTCAGAGCTTTCAGTCACTTCAACCAGTGATTCTCTGGCACAGTTGATCTAAAGCAGCTGAACTTTTCAGGCCTTGGCCCCATCGCCGACCCCCTCCCCACCTACATCACTGATCTAACAGCCCTCTCCCTGTCTCGGGACCGCCAAGCCCAAATACAGAGCAGCCCACGCTCCTCCTCTCAGACCCTCTCCTCCACGACCCTCCCTACCTTTGAGAGGCTGATTGGTGCCCTTTACCGAGCTCCTGGAGAAATCATGGCTCCTCAGGACAACCTGGGAGTGGGTGGTTCCAACCTCTGTGTGGGGTGCGTGGTTTTCCGTCTAAGCTTCACTGAGAGCCAGCATGTCTCGATTTCACAGGATGAGTGAAGTCTAGGAAGCGCTGCACTTCTTGAGGACTTCCAACTTCGCCCCATTTATCAATGGCTTCCACCTTATTTGGATCAATCATAACATCTTCTGGGGAGAGGATGTACCCCCAAAACTCTGTGGAGAGTTGGCTGGAGGTTCCGCTTTTCCAATTCTGCATTGAAACCATGCAGCCGAAACCTCTCAGGTTCGGATGTGCTGCGTGCTGCTCTGGGTTCTCCAAAAGAGACGTATGTCACCCCAATAGATGACACTGTCCCCAAATACATCACTGATTAAGTGTTTCAAGGTCAGGGGACCGTTAGTTAGCTCAAATAGCATATCAGACCGTTAAAATGTCCATCGTGTGTTTTGAAATCTGTCTTCCATTTGTCCCTTGCCCAAACGAGCCTTAGATTGGAAATTTGTCCCTTTACCCAGCTCCTGGAGAAATCATGGCTCCTCAGGACAACCTGGGAGTGGGTGGTTCCAACCTCTGTGTGGGGTGCGTGGTTTTCCATCTAAGCTTCACTGAGAGCCAGCATGTCTCGATTTCACAGGATGAGTGAAGTCTAGGAAGCGCTGCACTTCTTGAGGACTTCCAACCGCCCCATTTATCAATGGCTTCCACCTTATTTGGATCAATCATAACATCTTCTGGGGAGAGGATGTACCCCAAAACTCTGTGGAGAGTTGGCTGGAGGTTCCGCTTTTCCAATTCTGCGTTGAAACCATGCAGCGAAACCTCTCCAGGTTCGGATGTGCTGCGCGTGCTGCTCTGGGTTCTCCAAAAAGAGACGTATGTCACCCCAATAGATGACACTGTCCCCAAATACATCACTGATGAAGTGTTTCAAGGTCAGGGGACCGTTAGTTAGCTCAAATAGCATATCAGACCGTTAAAATGTCCATCGTGTGTTTTGAAATCTGTCTTCCATTTGTCCCTTGCCCAAACGAGCCTTAGATTGGAAATTTGTCCCTTTACCCAGCTCCTGGAGAAATCATGGCTCCTCAGGACCACCTGGGAGTGGGTGGTTCCAACCTCTGTGTGGGGTGCGTGGTTTTCCATCTAAGCTTCACTGAGAGCCAGCATGTCTCGATTTCACAGGATGAGTGAAGTCTAGGAAGCGCTGCACTTCTTGAGGACTTCCAACTTCGCCCCATTTATCAATGGCTTCCACCTTATTTGGATCAATCATAACATCTTCTGGGGAGAGGATGTACCCCCAAACTCTGTGGAGAGTTGGCTGGAGGTTCCGCTTTTCCAATTCTGCGTTGAAACCATGCAGCCGAAACCTCTCCAGGTTCGGATGTGCTGCGCGTGCTGCTCTGGGTTCTCCAAAAAGAGACGTATGTCTCCCCAATAGATGACACTGTCCCCAAATACATCACTGATTAAGTGTTTCAAGATCAGGGGACCGTTAGTTAGCTCAAAAAGCATATCAGACCGTTAAAATGTCCATCGTGTGTTTTGAAATCTGTCTTCCATTTGTCCCTTGCCCAAACGAGCCTTAGATTGGAAATTTGTCCCTTTACCCAGCTCCTGGAGAAATCATGGCTCCTCAGGACCACCTGGGAGTGGGTGGTTCCAACCTCTGTGTGGGGTGCGTGGTTTTCCATCTAAGCTTCACTGAGAGCCAGCATGTCTCGATTTCACAGGATGAGTGAAGTCTAGGAAGCGCTGCACTTCTTGAGGACTTCCAACTTCGCCCCATTTATCAATGGCTTCCACCTTATTTGGATCAATCATAACATCTTCTGGGGAGAGGATGTACCCCCAAAACTCTGTGGAGTGTTGGCTGGAGGTTCCGCTTTTCCAATTCTGCGTTGAAACCATGCAGCGAAACCTCTCCAGGTTCGGATGTGCTGCGCGTGCTGCTCTGGGTTCTCCAAAAGAGACGTATGTCACCCCAATAGATGACACTGTCCCCAAATACATCACTGATTAAGTGTTTCAAGGTCAGGGGACCGTTAGTTAGCTCAAATAGCATATCAGACCGTTAAAATGTCCATCGTGTGTTTTGAAATCTGTCTTCCATTTGTCCCTTGCCCAAACGAGCCTTAGATTGGAAATTTGTCCCTTTACCCAGCTCCTGGAGAAATCATGGCTCCTCAGGACCACCTGGGAGTGGGTGGTTCCAACCTCTGTGTGGGGTGCGTGGTTTTCCATCTAAGCTTCACTGAGAGCCAGCATGTCTCGATTTCACAGGATGAGTGAAGTCTAGGAAGCGCTGCACTTCTTGAGGACTTCCAACTTCGCCCCATTTATCAATGGCTTCCACCTTATTTGGATCAATCATAACATCTTCTGGGAGAGCATGTACCCCCAAAACTCTGTGGAGAGTTGGCTGGAGGTTCCGCTTTTCCAATTCTGCGTTGAAACCATGCAGCCGAAACCTCTCCAGGTTCGGATGTGCTGCGCGTGCTGCTCTGGGTTCTCCAAAAAGAGACGTATGTCACCCCAATAGATGACACTGTCCCCAAATACATCACTGATGAAGTGTTTCAAGGTCAGGGGACCGTTAGTTAGCTCAAATAGCATATCAGACCGTTAAAATGTCCATCATGTGTTTTGAAATCTGTCTTCCATTTGTCCCTTGCCCAAACGAGCCTTAGATTGGAAATCCTTGCAGAGGAAGTTTGATGAAACCCTTTGCAGATTTCCTGTGAGCCAACAAGTGTGGGATTCACAGCAGAGGGTAATGGTTTCAAATGATCACTTTGTTCAGGAGCTGATTGTCTAAATAGAGGCGTAGCAGAGTCCCACATTTCTTCTTCCCCAAAAGGGCCTGCTCTTAGGACTGGTTCTCATGACTGTACGCAGGGAGATCCACTAATTCTGGCCCCAACAATGCGTAAATACCGGGAAAAGCAGCTTTCAGCCAAGGTGGTACGTCAACAGGGCAGTCCTAGTCCCAGTCCAGAGGTAACGAGTCCACATTTCTTTCCCCGGTATCCATGTAATCTTGGTATTTATCAGGAACGCCACCATCAATCAAACCCTAACCCCTCCCCTTGACCCTCCCAAGCCCTACCCGTTGACCCCTTATTCCCTCCCACCTGTCACCGGAAGTCCCGCCCCATGGGGGGTTTTAACTCCGGGGTCAAGGTGGCCACATGACTGGAAGCAAGGTGTGTCATGTGACCCCTCTAAGAACTCCTACCACCACTCTCTACCAATCAGGATGGGTTTCATCCCAGAAGGACCACCCTGAGAGGAGATTTGACCAGTCAGGGTGAGTTCTGTGGTGGGGTGACCCATCCAGAAGTGGGTCGTGTGACCCCTCTAAGAACTCCTCCGACCGCCATCTACCAATTAGGATGGGTTTGACCCGATAGGACTACCCTAAGAGGAGATTTTGACCAATCAGGGCGAGTTCTGGGGCAGGGTGACCCATCCGGAAGTGGGCCGTATGACCCCACTAAGAACTCCTCTCAAGGCCCTCTGCCAATCAGGGTGCAGCACCATTACCCCATAAGGCCCAGCACCGGAGAGATGAGGGCATCTCTTACCAAGGACACATGGTTTAGAAATCGTGGGAAGGCTGCTGAGAGGAAACCTGGACTCCTTCACCACCCCCGTGAGAACTTCAGACTCTGTCTTCGCCCCGAGGGTCTTTGACCATCCGCGGAGAAAGCGCTACATCAGCGACAGTCCCGAGCAGGAGGAGGGAGCGACCGAGGGGAGCCCTTCGGCCCAGCCATTGATGGATAAACCGGAACCGGAACCCCAAACCCAACTGCTTGTGAGACAGCCCAACGAGCATGGTGGCCTCTCTTTGTCCACCCGCTTAGAGGTGGAATGCGATTGAGGCTCAGGGGTGTCACCGTGGAGAAGGTGAACAGAAAAGACGTCACACAGGTAAATGAATGATTAAGAAGCAATCGCTTCTTAATGGGTAAGGAACCGGGGGTTGTGTAAATCTAAAAACAAGCACTGGGCTGCTTACACTGTTTCTGTTATGAAAATCAACAGCTCAATGATGCCTTTCTAGACGGCCTAGAAACCCTGGACAGCGTTGCATCAAGCAGGGAAGATAACCGGGCCCACCTTGGTTTTGCTCAACACCGATACAAGTTGTTGGAGAGGACTCTGAGGATGATGGCCATGAGGTGTTTCAGAGGAGGCTTGGCATAGAACTAACTGAGCCAGTGCCACGTCGTGAGCGTAAAAAAGTCACGTGGACTATTGTACGTGTTGATGTTTATGCTGCCCTTAAGCACTGCCTGAGGGAAAAGCTTTGTGAAGAATGCGAGGGACGTGTCATAGATTTGCCAGGTCAACGGCCCATGACTGGGTGACTTGGACTTCAGTGGATATCAACTGCAATCTCCGGGGCCTATGTGCTGAGCTGGGTAGGAAAGCTGATTAAACACCATTATTGCCAGAGGTTCTGCTGTGCAATGTCTGTGCCTAAGCCAAGAACATTTAGCGCAAGGGGGGACCTTGTTCAATGCTGTGCAATTGAGTGGAGCCCCTGACTGTGTTTTAAAGAAAATAACCTGCTTACAGCTGGGGTGGAAAAATTGCAGGCACCTTCTGGTTCATTTTCTTTAAAACACAGTCAGGGTCTCCACTCACTTGCACAGCATTTCTCCAGTTATGGCAATCATGTGAACAAGGACGTGTGTATCACGAATTGTGGGTTTTTTGCTATAAAACCTGTTGAAAAATCTCTATTCAGGGGGATGACAGTTTGCTCCCCCCCCCCGGCATGCTCGTAATAAAGGGGCCTCGGGTGATTCTGATCCAAACACAACGCGGGGTCGTTTTTCCACGACACGGCGTGATATTGGCCGTCTAGTCTGCACAAAAAGTTACAGATCCCTGCTTAAGGAAAAGTCTATTTGTAAGAAATCTAAAAGGATTCAGCTAGAGAATGGGGAGGGGACAAACACGCGATAGAAAACTTGGTAGCTGTAAATTAAAAATAAAAAACCCTATTGAAAAGGGCTTTGTGACTATCTGTGTTTCAGTTCGAAGGCCTTTGGCCCTTAAGTGAGCTAGAAGTGTTAATGACGCGTCTTGGTTTGGTTTCAAGGAGCTGTATGTCTTTTCAATCAAAAATCAATTGTGTGTGAGAACCTAGTGCTTGTGGGTTTTGTGTGTAAAAGTGACCCATTTACAGCAAAAAGCTGAAATGTATGTTGGGGTGTGGGGGGGAATCCTAAGAAATGTGCTTACAGTAAAACAAACAGGCTGTTCAGACCTGTGTTTGAATACAATAGAGTTGACTTATCCTGTTGAACTGAGTGGGTTTAACCCGCACCCCCCCTCACTGAATAGCCAAGGTGACTGCGATTACTTAACCTTGCTGCCATAGGGTTAAATTTGATGGGGGTGGGTGGGGGTGGATGGTGAGTTCTGATTAATATGAAATGAAATAAAACCTCAGGAATTCGCAGATGCCATTGGACAGTTTCAATATAACTGCTGGAGTTGGCAGAACTCAACTGGACAGTTTCAATATGACCCCAGGAGTTGGTGGAACACTATTGGACAGATTAAATATGGCCCTGGAGTTGGTCGAATGCTCTGGGTCGTTCTTTCTAGAAAACACCCCCACCCCAAACTTTAAGCATGAAAGAAACGTGTTTAAAAAAACCAACCCCAAGCCCCAAGACATTCATTGATCTCTGCAAAGGGCCCCCCGCTTGGAAATGGGGACTGTTCAATACTCTAAGAAGGCCCCACAGAAACATTTATTTTAACTTACAGAAAAAAAGAAAAAAGAAAAAAAAAGCCCTGTTGTGAAGGATCTATTAGTTCAGAGCTGTGGGGATTAAATTAACCTGCTAGCTACTCTGCTGAAGTCTGTTTGAACAAAGGGCTAAGATGGTAAGGGGTGTTATTGAACAGTATATGGAGGCAAACTTGGTTTGGTGTGTTTCTAAAGCTGCTGATTTGTGTGTGAGAGGGGTCTGGGCAAGGCATAGGTGTAGGGTTTTAAAAGTACTTGGTTTGTTTCAAACCAACAGGGTTTTTTTCCTGTGCAAAATGTGGTTTAAAATGGATTTTAAAAGCAGTTTGGTTTTTATTCTGCAAAATGAGATGCATTTTAAAAAAATGTTTTTGAGGTTTTTGTTGTTGTTTGTTTGTTTGTTTGTTGTTTTTTGGTTTATGTTTTAAGTGGTAGAAATAAACTCAAAACCGGTGTTTGTCGTACAGCCTGAACTGGATGATTTGTTTTAAAGCTGTGACTTTTTAAACAGAAAACTCCCCTAATGAATATTTAGTTTTGAAGTTTACCAGACGGTTTCCTGTGTTTTATAATAATGCTGTTTGCTCCACAGTACGGTGGAAACATGAGAGATCCTTAGAGCAGAGGGAAAACAAGCTCAGAAGAAAAGGGAACGAGACAGCTGAAAGGGAAAATTCACCAGCATCAGTGACTGATGATGGATGGATGAAGCCCAGTAAATATATTTTGCTTATTGGTTGGGTTGTTCTGTGAGGTTTTGTATTTGAAGTGAATACATAGGTGTCGGTGAGAAAGAATGTAAAGTTCAGTTTTGTAAAATGGTTCCCCCCACCCCCCATAGGCCTGGGCAACTTTTCTGACAATGCTTAGTCCGCGCTACAAGGACACCTCCTCCAGAACCACCAAAGAGCCAGGAATCTGCTTGGAGACCTTTAACAACGCAAACCAGCACAAGAGTGCAGATGAAGCACCCAGGCAGTCCAAACCTCATATCCGTCAAACCCAAGGGCAAAAGAAGACTGTGGTAAACAAGAACCACAACTCCAGTTCCTCAGCGGCCACTGCCACAGCAAACCCTGAGTAAACACCCACATTCACAAACCTGGAACCTGCGCTCGAGGGGCTCTGAACGTGCGCAGAACCACACACATTCACAAACCCGGAGCATGCGCTCGAGGGGCTCTGAACGTGCGCAGAACCACACACATTCACAAACCCGGAGCATGCGCTCGAGGGGCTCTGAACGTGCGCAGAACCACCCACATTCACAAACCCGGAACCTGCGCTCGAGGGGCTCTGAACGTGCGCAGAACCACACACATTCACAAACCTGGAGCTTGCGCTCGAGGGGCTCTGAACATGCGCAGAACCACACACATTCACAAACCTGGAGCATGCGCTCGAGGGGCTCTGAACGTGCGCAGAACCACCCACATTCACAAACCCGGAGCATGCGCTCGAGGGGCTCTGAACGTGCGCAGAACCACCCACATTCACAACCCCAGAGCATGCGCTCTAGGGGTTGTGAATAAAACACCAAGGACTGACAAACCATTCTCCCAAAACCATAAGCTCGTCACCGCTCCCCTATATTATAGTATTTGGGAACAGTTTGATGGTTCATTCAGAAAACTGATGGACGCTGTGTCCCCGGGGGGGGGTGGGGCGCTAAAAGAACGGCATTCTAAAGAGAGTTTGGAAAAATCTGACGCTTCGCTCAGAACACTGGCGACCTCTGTATCCTCAGGGGGCCTAACGACCGACCACAACTCGCTTACTGGATGCTGAAACGAGTCTGTTCTTCAAAGAACCGACTGAGCCGAATACTAAAAGGCTAAACCTTACAGCGCCGAGCTTCAAAGGTGCCTAATGTAGGTGAAGCCGAGCGATGCGGAGAAAGTGAAAATCAGTCTGTTTCTACCAGAACAGGGACAGAATGTAACTGCAACCCCCCAGAAACACCAAAGAGCTCAGAGTCTGTTGCTCAGCAGGTGCTGGATAACGCAAAGAAGCGTTCTAAGAACAATGCATTAGTACTGCTAAAGAAGCTGGGCCAGGCTACAATTCTCTTTATATGGAACGATAAAGGGGCTTTTGTGTTCAAAGGCCCTGTGGTTAATGGTTCTAACATGCTCGACTTAGTCAGGGCCGTGACCCAGACGCGCTCTGTTCCTAGGAGACATGGACCTTAGAGATGGGATGTGTTTATGAATGTCATGGCGGAACGGAACGTACCACCTTCCGTCATGGGCACTGCGGCCAGGAGAGCTCAATGGAACGTCTCACGACCTCGACCGTCACTTAATCCAGAGGTGACAGTAAGCCGGTACGGGCCAGTACGGAGTACCAGCCAGAGCCAGTACGCCGTGCCAGACCGCACCGGCTTCCTCGGCGGGGATTTAAAGGGCTCAGAGCTCCGGCAGCTGTAGGGAGCCCAGAGCCCTTTAAATTCCCCTCGCAGCTCCAGCAGCTGGGCTGGGGCTGGGATTTAAAGGGCTCGGAGCTCCCGCGGCTGCAGGGAGACCAGAGTCCTTTAAATTCCCCCCGCAGCTCCAGGAGCCGGGCTGAGGCTGGGATTTAAAGGGCACACAGCAGCAGGGCCGCCCAGAGGATTCCGGGAGCCCGAGGTCTTCGGCAGTGGGGTGCAGGCAGGTCTTCGGCGGTAATTCGGCGGCGGGGGGGCCCCACCGCGGGTCTTCAGGGCACTTCGGCGGCGGGTCCCAGAACGGAAGGGCCCCCCGCCGCCGAATTACCGCCGAAGACCTGGCTTCATTTCGGCAGCGGGTCCCACTTTGGCGGTAATTCACCAGTGGGGGGGTCCTTCCGCCCCGGAGCGGAAGGACCCCCCGCCGGCGAAGACCGGGAGTGGAAGAAGCTCCTGGGCCCGGCCCTGCAACAGTTTTCCGAGCCCCCCAGAGCGAGTGAAGGACCCCGCTCCAGAGGCCCCGAAAAACTCTTGTGGGGGCCCCTGTGCGGCCCGGGGCCCGGGGCAAATTGCCGCTCTTGCCCCCCCCTCTGGGCGGCCCTGCACAGCAGGGATGAAAGTAACTTCCAGGACTTACCGGTACTGCTGGAGTCCTGAGGGGGCGTGGCCTCAACTGGAAGAGGCGGGGGCCTCAAGATTTAAAGGTCCTGGAGCATCGGCTGTGGCTGGGAGCCCCAGGGCCTTTACATCAACCCTGGGCTCCGGGGCAAATTAAAGGGCCCAGGGCTCAGTCCGCCGCGGAGCCCCGAGCCCTTTAAATTCCCCCGCAGCTCTGGCAGCCGGGTTCGGGTGTGGATTTAAAGGGACCGGAGCTCCCACGGCTGCAGGGAGCCAGAGCATTGGCTGGGCTGGGGCCGGGATTTGAAGGTCCCGGAGCTCCTGCCGCTGCAGGGAGCACAGAGCTTTTTAATTCCCAGCCCCAGCCCGGCTGCCGGAGCTGCGGTGGTAGGGGAGGAGGAATTTAAAGGGCTCTGGGCTTCCCGCAGCTGCGGGAGCTCTGAGCCCTTTAAATCCTGGACCCAGCCCGGCTGCCAGTGCTGCGGGAGAAAATTAAACGGCTCTGGACTCCCTGCAGCTGCTGGAGCTCTGAGCCATTCAAATCCCTGCCCAGGAAGACAGTGCGGTCCAGCACGGCGTATTGGCTCTTCCTGGTACGCCGTACTGGACTGTAATGGCTTATTTTCATCTCTGCTTCAGAGATCCCACGGCTGCGGGGAGCCCAGAGCCCTTTAAATACCGCCCCCCCGCAGCTCCGGAAGCCAGGCTGGGGCTGGGAATTAAAGGGCTTAGAGCTCCCGCAGCTACAGGGAGCCCAGAGCCCTTTAAATACCCCCGCAGCTCTGACAGCCGGGTTCAGATGTGGATTTAAAGGGACCAGAGCTCCCACGGCTGCAGGGAGCCAGAGCATTTCCGGGCTGGGGCCGGGATTTGAAGGGCCTGGAGCTCCTGCCGCTGCGGGGAGCACCGAGCTTTTTAATTCCCAGCCCCAGCCTGGCTGCCGGAGCTGCAGTGGGAGGGGAGGAGGGATTTAAAGGGCTCTGGGCTCCCCGCAGCCGCCGGAGCTGTGAACCCTTTAAATCCCCGCTGAGGAAGCTGATGTGGTCCGGCACAGCGTACTGGCTCTTGCCGCTACGCTGTACTGGCCCGTACCGGCTTACTTTCACCTCTGGCTCAGAACTCCTACGGCTGCGGGGAGCCCAGAGCCTTTTAAATTCCCCCCGCAACTCCAGGAGCTGGGCTGGGGCCGGGAATTAAAGGGCTCAAAACTCCTGCGGTTGCTGGGAACCCAGAGCCCATTAAATCTCCCCACCTGCAGCTCCAGCAGCTGGGCTGGGGCCGGGATTTAATGGGCTCACAGCAGGGGTGAAGGTAACTTCCAAGATTTACTGGTACTGCATGAATACTAAGGGGGCGTGGCCTAAACCGGAAGAGGCGGGGCCTCAAGATTTAAAGGTCCTGGAGCATCGGCTGCCAGGGCCTTTAAATCAACCCTGGGCTCAGGGGCAAATTAAAGGGCCCAGGGCTCAGGCCGCCGTAGAGCCCCAAGCCCTTTAAATCCCCCCCCCCCCCAGCAGCTCCGGCAGCCGGATTCGGGTGTGGATTTAAAGGGCCCGGAGCTCCCATGACTGCAGGGAGCACCAAGCCCTTTAAATCTGGCCCCAGCCCGGCTGCCAGAGCTGCGGGGGAAAATTAAAGGGCTCTCGGCTCCCTGCAGCCCCCAGAGCTCTGAGCCATTCAAATCCCTGCTGAGGAAGCCGGAGCGGTCCAGCACGGCATATTGGCTCTTCCTGGTACGCCGTATTGGACTGTAATGGCTTATTTTAATCTCTGCTTCAGAGATCCCCCGGCTCTGAGGCCCAGAGCCCTTTAAATTCCCCCGCAGTTCTGGCAGCTGGGTTCAGATGTGGATTTAAAGGGCGTGGAGCTCCCACGGCTGCAGGGAGCCAGAGCATTGCCAAGCTGGGGCCGGGAATTAAAGGGCTCAGAGCTCTGGCAGTTGCTGGGAAACCAGAGCCCATTAAATCTCGCCCCCCCCCCCCGCAGCTCCAGCAGCTTGGCTGGAGCCAGGATTTAATGGGTTCAGCGCTCCCCATGGCTGCGTAGATCCCAGAGCCCTTTAATTGCCCCCCCCCCACAGCTCCAGCACCCAGGCTGGGGCAGGGAATTAAAGGGCTGAGAGCTTTCTGCAGCGGCAGGAGCTCCGGGCCCTTTAAATCCTGGCTCCAACTGGGTAAGGCTCAGGCTCCCCACAGCCATGGGAGCGCCGGGCCCATTAAATCCACGCTCGAACCTGGCTGCCAGAGCTGCGGGGGGAATTTAAATGCCCTGGGGCTCCCAGCCACAGCCGATGCTCCAGGATCTTTAAATCTTGAGAGGCCCCGCTCCTTCGGGTTGAGGCCACGCCCCCTCAGGACACTGGCAGTACCGGTAAGTCCTGGAAGTTACTTTCACCCCGACTTAATCATTCCTTTACCTGTGTTCACCTTGTGCGCCGGTGACTCCCCCGAGCCGCAGTCGCATTCCACCTCTAAGGGGGTGAACAAAGAGAGGCCACCATGCTCGTTGGGGTGCTCGTTGGGTTTTGGGTTCGGGTTCCGGCGTATCCATCAACGGCTGGCCCAAAGGGCTCCCCTCGGTCGCTCCCTCCTCCTCCTCGGCACTGTCGCTGATGTAGCGCTTACTCCACAGATGGTCAAAGACCCTCGGGGTGAAGACAGAGTCTGAAGTTCTCACGGGGGTGGCGAAGGAGTCCAGGTTTCCTCTCAGCAGCCTTCCCACGATTTCTAAACCATGTGTCCTTGGCGAGAGATGGCCTCGTCCGACCAGCACTGGGAATTATGAGGTGATGGTGCTGCACCCTGATTGGCAGAGGGTCCTGGGAGGAGTTCTTAGTGGGGTCAAACAGCCCACTCCCGGACGGGTCACTCTGCCCCAGAACTCGCCCTGATTGGTCAGGATCCCCTCTGGGGGTGGTCCTGTCAGGACAAAACCGATCCTAATTGGTTGAGGGCAGTGAGAGGAGTTCTTAGAGGGGTCACAAGACACACGTCGGGATAGGTCACCCTCCTACCCCAGAGCTCGCCCTGATTGGTCAAGTCTCCTCTTGGGGTGGTCCTTCCAGGAGGAAACCCATCCTGATTGGTAGAGGGTGGTGGGAGGAGTTCTTAGAGGGGTCACATGACACACCTGGCTTCCAGTCGTGTGGCTGCCTTGACCACGAAGTAATACCCCCATGGGGCGGGACTTCCGGAGACAGGTGGGAGGGACTAAGGGGTCATGGGGCGGGGTTAGGCTTTGATTAATGGTGGGGCCTGTCTACTGCTGCTGGGTGTTGAGTGTTTGCAGGCAGAACGGGAGCCAGCGTCCATGTCCAGGCTGGAGGTCGAAGCTGGGTGGTCGGAAGTACGAGGCAAAGTCCATATCCATGCAGAGATCGAAGCCATGTAGTCAAAATTGAAGGGGTTGGGGAAGATCAGGCGGAGAAGGAGGTGGCAGGGCTGGAGCGGGTGGCTGGAGGACCTGGAGCGAGGCTAGAGAAAGGCAAGGAGAATACTGAGCCGGGGTTCAGAACCCAAATCTGGAGCCAAGAAGGGTCACGCCAAAGTCATAGCCTGAGACCGGAGTCAAGAGTCCAGCCAGAGTCAACAGCGAGAAACCGGAGGGCAGGGCAGGGCAGGGCAGGGCAGGGGGTACATGCGGGCGGGAATGAGGATGACTTACTGGAGCCTGGAGACCCCTCATCGGGGGACTCCCTTCCTAGCAATAACAGAAGGACAGCGCGGTGACAAAGATGTCTCTGAGCCTGGGCTCCAAGCCAAGGGGAGCTCCCATCCAGGCTGTGTGCCAGGACCCCATCCCCCTCCCTGTTCATTTCACACTCACAGACCCCCTGGTCGGAGGGGAGAACAAAGGGCAGAAGCGAAGGTGCCCCTGGGGGAAAGGCTCTAGGCCGGGACCCAGTCCACTTCCCAGATCTACACCCAGGATTGTGTGACCAGGCCCACAGCCCTTCCTCTGCGTCTCAGTTCCCACCGGCCGGATGGGGAGGCTCCTCCCCTGCCCCAGGGTGTTTGGGGGGAGTTTCATTCCCGGCTGGGAAGGGCTCAGATACCAGGTGGGTGGATTGGGCCCGGCTGGGGATGGTCGGACATTCGCTGGTCGTCAGGGGTGACAGGGGCCATGGGAGGTCTGAGCAGTGATGACGGGAGGGCCCCATATCAGGCCACCCCTCCCAGACTGCAATGGCTATTGAGCACAACCCCTGGCTCTGCGGATGCTCTCACTTCTGGGCCAGCCCCACAGCCTGATTCTTCCCAACCAGTATCTGGCCTGGCCCCAGCCCCAGGGATCGGGTGGGGCAAGGTGTCCAGAGAGAGGTGCTCGGCCTTGGTTTCTCTCAGTGCTGCAGGGGCTCTATGGCGCTCCCCCAGCCCTTCCCCCCAGGCACAGTGAGACAGAGCAGTACCTGCGGCAGGGGGTCCGAGCCGGTCATGCGAGCGGGGGGGTCTTCAGTGCTGCCCCACAGAGCACAGCCCCTGCAGGGCGTCGGGCACCTGGCCCAAGACCCTGATGTTAAACAGCTGGACCTTTATGTAGGCTGCGATGTCCTCCTGTTGCAAGGGAACAAGGATCAATCAGAGACTCCGACACCCACGAGAACGAAGGGTATTAACGGCACCGGGAGCCAGCAACATTTCCTCCCCACGTCTGAGGGACGGATTCCCCCGCCCAACCCCCGAGACGAAATCTTCTCTCTTCTCTAGTGACTTCCATCCCCTCTCCCACCATTGTGGAACGAACTCCTGCCCCCACTCCTCTCAGTCCCCCCGCGAGAACTGTTCTACCTCCCAACCTAGCGGGAATCCAGCTCCGCTCCCCAGAGTCCCCTCAGCCACCCTCGCCCCCTCCAGCCGGGGGCTGGGAGGCTTTGGGCAGTAGTGCCGTGGGGTGAGAGGAAGTGGACACCTTTCCCCAAGGGATCCCCATGTCCTTAACGTGATGCCATGGCCAGTGGCTCTGGTGAATGGGGCACTTATGCAGCCTCTGCTGACTGACTCCTCCAGTTCTCCCAGAGCAGGTGGGGGCTGGGATAACACGATACCAGAGCTCTAGGAACCGGCCTGAGGCCCCGAGGGGGATGAAAGGCTCACAGAAGGGACTAGGGGAGTTGGCAGCCCCTAGCATGAGCAATGGCAGCGTGTCGTGCTGATGTGATGCCTGTTAGGAAATAGCCTTGCTGGGGAGCTGGTCTGCCCTGCTTTGAGCTGCTCAGGGGAGAAGCTGGCATGGACCAATGGCACCTGTCTGGGGTCACCCTCTCCTTGCTCCCTGGTCAGCGCATGGGGATGGGATGGGAGTGATTTTCAATGGCCTGGAGGTGAAAGGCCCTGGGGGTCTCTCCCCAGGTGACCCCTCTTTGGTTACCTCATCCTCTAGCAGCTGGCCGGCTTCCCCCAGGATGGAGTACGTCAGCACCAGGCCAGCCTGGCTGACGCAGAGGAGGGGGTGGTGAATGGCCAGCAGGCCCGCCTGGAGGAAAGACCTTTCCTGCTCCTCTGTAAACAGCTCGCCAAAGGCCTAAAACCAAAAGAACCAGAGCCCTTACAATGGCCCAGAACCAGGCTCCAAATCCCTCGAGTGTCTCACAAGGTGGAGAAGAGTCCTGGGGCAGCCAACCTTTGGGGCCCCATGGACCAGGAACCCCCGTCAGTAGGAGGCTGCAGGCACTGAGGCCTCCAATAGCTCTTATGGAGCAGGATTCACCGCAGGCGCCATGAGATGCTGGGAATGTGTCTGCGCGCTCTGGAACCCAGCTCACACAGACAGCCCAGGACCCCTGCTGCTCCCAGCAGCGATAGCTGCTGCAGCTCACCCGCTAGAGGTTCGGAGTCTTTTAGATCTGGTTCATTCCCACACCTCACCCCACGGACATTCCCAGGAGCCTCACATACTCTGCTGGAAATAAGGAGCAGGCTCTTGCCCTGTGTCCATGACACACTCACTGCAGCGGGAGACAGCTCCACACCTGAGCTGCTGCAATGCACCGGCGGAGAGTCCTTACCTCTCCCACCCTGGCCAGGTTTCTATACCCCAGGCGCTCGGGGTCATGGAGCCCGTCCCGGCACCACAAGTCTGGGGCCTCGCTGGTGTTGAGCCCTGGGGGAGAAAGACACACCCATTGGGGAGGTTTGGCCTTCCGCTTTCAGTGCCTGTTTCCTTCTGGGTGCACACTGGCCAGGCTCCTCCTGGCATCCGCAGCCCAATGGAATCGCAGGGTCCATGCCAGGCGGGTTAGTACCAGAAGGGGGATTTGTTTCAGCCATCACAGTAATCATGTGACCCTTACGGTCATGGGGGTGTCTAATACTGAGAACCCCCCACACCCACTGAAGTCAAGATCTGGCCCTGGCTACCCGACTGGTGACACCCTACAAGCTTTGTGTCCGTCCCCTGTGGTGCCTGCTCCTGCCCCTGCCCTCAGGATGGGCTCTTTCCCTCCATGTGTCCCAATAGCTCCGTTCCTGTCCCCTCACGAGCTGGCTGCCCCGTACGGGGGTGGGCTGATTTCCCTGGGCTGGGGGACAGAGCTGGGCTCGGAGATAAAGCAGCCAATTTCCCTGGCACTTTCTCACTCATCTCCCTAATTCAGAGAGAGGGGGAGAGAAAGAGTCACCATCTAAGCTGGGGTCGGTCTCAGAGGAGGGGGCTTCTTTCTGCAGGGTCCCACTGCCCAGCAGAGGAGTCTCAAAGGAGGGGCCTTGTTTCTATTGGGGTTCCTCTTCCCCGCTACAGCGGGTCTAAGCAGAGAGGCCTTAGTTCTAGAGGCGTCCCAATGGCCAGCTGGAGCTAGTCTCCCAGAGGCTCGTTTCCATGGGGTCCCATTGCCCAGCTGGGTTTCTTACCCCTCTTCCGGAGCAGGAGCCAGTAAAGCCAGTATATCCCACCCCTGGCATGCCGACTGATGTTACTGGCTGGGTGGGATATCCAGAGACCCAGCTGCAGAACGAATTCTCCTGCCTTGGAGAAGGCGGAGGAGGTCTGGTGGAAGGAGAAGGAGAGGGGAATCCATCACTATTCTCCCTTCAGCTCCCCAGCGCCCCTGTACCTGAGCTCTGCTCCCACCCCTCTGTAGGAGGCCCTGGGGGAGAGGAGCGACAGCCCTCTTCCTCTCTGCCCCCAAGGGAGCTCGGAGCAAAGGGAGCAGGGCAAGGGCCCTCGCTGAGCACTCGCTGCCTCGCGGCTCCAGAATAACAAGGGCCCTGAGGCCAGGCACGACCCTGCCACCGAGCGGCCTATGGAACGCAGTCCCTTACGGACCCGGGGGGACCAATTAGCCAGGGGATGAGGAACTTGACTCTGCAGGACGCTGGGGTCAGAGGTCACTTACGTCAAATCCAGGCAGGGAGGTGGCGATCTGGAGCAGGGCCGCGCTGGTCTGGACGGCCCTGGCTCTCTCCTGGGGGTTGTTTGCCAGGAGAGAGCGATGGATGTGCTGCAGGAGAAGGAGGCAGGGGAGGGTCAGCGGGCAGGCGAACATGCTCTACAAACCAGCCTCTCCCCCTCCCCAAGGGGCTGACACTTTGTGCTCAGGGTGGAGTAGCCGAGCCCTGGTGGCAGAGCTTGAAAAGGGGGTTCAGTCTCTCAGGCCCCAGCCAGGCCTGGTGCTCACTGTTAGTGCTTAATGCAATCGTGCAGAGCTCTGGCTGACAGTCCCAGCTCCTTCCCCCTGCACTGGCAGCTCTGGGAATGTGTGGCCGGCTGGGTCCAAGCTGGGAGGACACAATGGAAACGTGGCTCTTCTAGTCTCTCCTTTACTGCCCTCCCACAGGGCTCAGGGGCAATTCCACCCCAGACAGTCCATTCTACTCACCTCCAGGAGGTGCTGCAGCTTCTCCACGGTGGGGGTCTCTGTTAGCTGGCTCCTGAGGATGGTGTCCAGGCTCCGCGAACAGCGGTTGTGCAGAGCCTGCAAGAAGAGGGAGCACCCGTCAGTCATGGGACATGGGGCTACATCAGTCAGGGGACAATGGGAGGATTCTCCAGGAGCCCTGGCAAGACTCAAGAGGCACATCCTGTCCTCTCCCATTCACATCACTCCAGGGACACTTCGCAGAGTTCATGGCCGGATGCCTGCTGCCTCGTCAATCCTTGCTCTTCGCAGTTCTCTGTGCAGGGCCTGGTACCCAGCAGAGTATGGACCAGCCAAACTGCAATGGGTAGGAGGTAGGATCGCCGGGAGTGTCCAGGCAGGAGATCAGAGAATGAGGAGAGGAGGGAAGGCTGGGATCAGCCATGGAGGGGTAACGCAATCCCCTCTGAACCCCTGATCCATGAACAGCACGTCAGGATCAAGGCACATGCCCTGGACCCCACACCCAAACCAGCTCCAGGGCTCAGGACCTCCATGGGGTTGGACAGGGAAAGCCGCCCCCTTCCCGAAACCAGTGTCTCCCTGTGCAGACAGGGGTTGGAACTTGGACAATGTCTGCGAGGACCTTGGCCTGTGTGGGACAAATGTCCCCACTTTGGGGTGCCAGATAACAGAGGAGATGTGTCCCCCCCATTGGGGGTGAGGGATTCTCTGGTGCAAGACCCCTCTGCCTGGGTGGGGACGGAACAAGGAGCAGGACAGACTGGGGGGCAGCGCAGCTGGGGGATTTTTGTACCTCAGCTCCGCCCTGCAGGTGCTGCTGGATCACCAAGATGATGTCTTCCTCAGGGCAGAAATCCTGCTCCTCCTGCTCCTCCTCCTCCTCCTCGCACTCCTCCTCTTCCTCCTCCTCAGGCCACGACACCTGGGCACTGGGGGTGTCTGCACCAGGGAGGGAAGGAGAAAGTTTAATCCCTTCTGCTGCTGGGGGGATGCAGTGGACAGAGAAGGCTCCATGTTTCCCCTTTCTCTGTAAGGAGCCCCATGGCGGCGAGGGCCCCACCCTGCCCCTCCCAGAGACGCCCTCAGCCCCATCAGCCTCAGGGCCACCCCACAACATGGTCAGGGAGGCTGGAGCTCCCCGACTCCGCCCAGCATCCCCTGCCTTGGGGCGTGGCTGTGCCACCCCCACTGGTGTTAGGGGGGCTCACATGGGTCAGTCCCGGCGCCTTGGCGAGCCGATGGGCACAGGGTGTTACTAGTCCCCCACCGCCCCAGTCCTCCTCCCTTTCCCCTGGGTCTCCCCTCACCTCCAAAGAAGGAGCCTTCAAAGACAGGGCTGCCAGACCCCACGGAGGAGCTGCTGGCCCCGCAGGAGTACGCGGAGCTGCTGGAGTTTGTCCCGCAGTCACTCAAATCCTGCTCGCGACTGGTGGGATGCTCCTCTATGGCCAGGGTGGGGCCGGCGGGAGGCTCCTCTATGGCCAGGGTGGGGCCGGCGGGAGGCTCCGCAGTCGCCGGGGTGGGGCCGGCGGGAGGCTCCGCAGTCGCCGGGGTGGGGCCGGCGGGAGGCTCCGCAGTCGCCGGGGTGGGGCCGGCGGGAGGCGCCGCAGTCGCCGGGGGGGGGCCGGGCGGAGGCTCCCAGTCGCCAGGGTGGGGCCGGCGGCAGGCTCCGCACGCGCCGGGGTGGGGCCGGCGGGAGGCTCCCCAGTCGCCGGGGTGGGGCGGCGGGAGGCTCCGCAGTCGCCGGGGTGGGGCGGCGGGAGGCTCCGCAGTCGCCGGGGTGGGGCCGGCGGGAGGCTCCGCAGTCGCCGGGGTGGGGCCGGCGGGAGGCTCCGCAGTCGCCGGGGTGGGGCCGGCGGGAGGCTCCGCAGTCGCCGGGGTGGGGCCGGCGGGAGGCTCCTGCTGGGCCCTGGGACGCAGCTCCTGGCTCCTTGGCTTCCTGCAAAGGAAGCCCCAGAGCTGCCGTCCCCGGCTCCTGCCCTCCCCTGGCTCTCTCCTCCACAGCTGAACCTGTGGCCACCTCCGTTTCGGCCCAGAAGGTGCCTCTGGTTCAGCTAGAGGAGCTGCTGTCTTCCGCCTCCTCCAGCAGGCGAAGCAGCTCCTCCCTTTCCCCTGGGCACGAGCCTCTTCCCCGCCCGCGGGGACAGAGGGGCCGCTCTCCGCCTGCGCAGGCCGGCTGATGTTTGCTGGCTGTGGATCCACCTGCCCGGCCTTCCTCCTCAGCATCTGCCGGATTCGCTCCATCCTGGAAGTGAGTGGGGAGCAGCCATGAGTCTGGCTTCAAGGCAGCCTCTCATTAACGAGCCTGCCTGCTCCCCTGCCCACCTCCCTTCTGCTGAGGCAATTTCTCCTCCCGACACATCCCACCCCAGGGCACAGGAACCCTCAACCTGGGGAACAAACCCTGACAAGGGACGGGCTGGGAGCCCTAGTGGTAGGATATTCCCACCACACTGGGGATGGATCTGGAGAACTCCACTTACTTACTCTAGATCGGATGGAGCAGGATGGCAGATGCTGAGGTTGCTCCTCCCTTCACCCTCCTCGATCTCCGCACCCAGGTGGCTGGCAGGTGCCGCTCAATGCCCTGCCCGCAGGGCAGGGGTAGACACCAGCGATCGAAACTGGCTGTGAAAGAATACAATGCCACTAGCGGGCGCTCCTGGGACACTCCATAGCTGTACCGGGGCCACCTCCATTTGGGCCCAGAAGGTGCCTCAGGGTCAGCTAGGAGCTGGGGTCTTCCTCCTCCTCCAGAAAGCCAGAGCTGGCAGTGCCAGCAGGACTCGATTCCCAGTCTCCTGGCTCTGAGTGAGACCTGTTGTAGTGACTGACGGATTTGCTCCTTGTCCCCATCCAAAGCCAATAACACATTTCTGGGTTGGCAGTCATGAGTTAGACCTTCTCAGCACCCCTCTGTCTCCGCAGCCCTCAGCAGTTCCTTGGATTGCGGTGGCTTGGACGGTAACAGGAGTGGATATTGTTACTGGGTGATTCTAGCCAATGAGGGTCTCAGTCTAGCCTCAGAGGCCCACACCCCCAGACACTACAGGTCAGGGTGGATTGATTTCATTCCAAATGTTTTGTAGTTGTTTTTTTGAGTGATTTTCCTAATGAGAGATTGATTCTCATGAAATTCTTAGTGGTGGCCGATGACAGAACACAGAGCAATGGTCTCACGTTGCACTGTGGAAGGCTTAGCTTGGCTATTAGGAAACACTAGTTCACTAGGAGGGTGGTGAAGCCCTGGAATGGGTTCCCTAGGGAGGTGATGGAATCTCCATCCTTACAAGTTTTTAAAGGTCAGCTTGACAAAGCCCTGGCTGGGATGATGAAGTTGGGGATGGTCCTGCCTGCAGCAGGGGGTTGGGCTAGATACCCCCTGAGGTCTGTTCCAGCCCTAGTCTTCTATGATGCTAGGAATAGGGATCCAGTCAAACATGTTGACTTGCTAGTTTTGCAGGATACATACAAACAAAAGGTTGACTGAACCATTTGTTTTCATTTCAAACAAACTGAGGTAAGTGAGCTGCAGCTCACGAAAGCTCATGCTAAAATAAATGTGTTAGTCTTTAAGGTGCCACAAGTACTCCTGTTCTTTTTGAGGTAAAGAAGTATCTCTAGTTCGTGCACTGAACTGATTGTTCCTGCTCATAACATCCTTCCAGATTTTAGAAGTAGTAGCTCACACCTCCTCCTCTCTAGCCTTTATTCATATTTTACAAGGGGAAAAGAAGCCTTCATCCTTTTCCAACTCCCAATCAGTTTCTTACATTTGAATGAAGTAGCTGCATCAACTGGAATGAAGAAAATATTCTTTCTGCACCCGCAGAAGAGGCTAGTGCTGCCAAAATCTGGCTGAGTGTTTCAATCACTTCTGGACCCCCAGGTGCTTAGGCAATGACTTCCAACAGTTCAGTGCTTTGACTTCCTCTGACACTTGGCAGCAAACATGGACTTCTTGATATATGTAGTTATTTAAATTACTTTAATAGGCTGGAGCAACTAGAGGCCTTAACATCACTTGTCATCATTTCAAATTTTATACTGGATAAGTTTAAAAAAAAACTTTTTCAATATAAATTTAAAAAACCCAGTTTAAATAAAAATAAAATCTCTTCTGGGGGCGGGGGCCGGGTTGTGAAAAAGCCACTGATTGGTCTTGCCCTTGATTTTAGAAGAACGACTTCATCTGAGAGAATCAGAAACTGCTTGTATTCTAGTCAAGGAGAGGAGGCAGCAAAATTCATCCTAGCAGAAATTTGTTGGGCCTTATTTGCTCAGTCTCAAACAAACAAGTGTGCAAAACTCTAGCTAGTCTCTTTTATGTAGGCCCAGCTAAGAGGTGGTGGGAGGGGCAGGAATGCTGTCTCCGTCCCGGATCCAGTTGCAATTGCACAGGATATTGCCACAAAACCTACATTTTACTGCCAAACTCTCTAAGCCAGTCCTCTCCTGCGCTTCCTGGGTTCTAAGTTTCAAATCCACAAAACCTTCCCCTTGACAGTCACTGCCCAGGTGGTGCAGCAGGCAGAGGAACCTGAGCAGTAACATTGTGACACCAGAGGTAACTCAGCCACCTGTCGCTCCCTGACTCCACGAACCCTGAGCATAAACCCGAAGCCTGATCCCTGCCTTGGGCATCGCTCCCACGGAAACCTGCAGGTTCCTTTACTGACTTATGCAAATCACCTGTGGAGAGTCAGCACTGACTGGCTGAATTCACTCTCAAGTCACAACGCCCTTCAGCTTACAGCACGAATGGAAGGGGCACAGGGTGGAAATCAGGCTTTTCTGGTGGCCCGTTTTCCAATTGAGAAGAAGGGACAAGAGGGAAGGAGGAAGAGGGAAGCAAAATGGCCACATTCCAAACGCCCCCAGAGAGTCACAGGTTAATTCCAAGCCCAGAGGAAACCACTGTCGTCTGACTTTCTCTTTCACTTCGGCCATAGAATGTGCCTCAAAATAATTCCCATAGGAATTAGAGCAGGTTTTTAGTAAGACACCCAAGCTTGATTTTAAAAGAGGCCAGTTGTGGAAAATCCAGCACAACCCTCAGGGAATTGCTCCAAACTCTGATGTTAAAAATGCTCCTCGCCTTCTTTCCAGTGTGTATTGGTCTAGCTTCAACTTCCAGCCATTGTCTGCTCATAACCTTTCTCTGGTAAAGCGAAGATGGAGGCTTGCGGTAGCAAGGCTACAGGGATCTGCGAGGTTCCCCTTGCCCTGCATCCCTGTCCTGCCTGGCTGTTGGCAAGGGAGCTCTGTGAGGTCACAGATGCCTCACTCATAGAATCATAGACTATCAGGGTTGGAAGGGACCTCAGGAGGTATCTAGTCCAACCCCCTGCTCAAAGCAGGACCAATTCCCAACTAATTGTCTTTGCTCAATGGGCTGAGTTCCTGCCAAAAGTCACTGCCACACCCACCTTTCCCTGGCAGGCCTGACCTCTGCCCCTGGCCAGCCCAGCTGGATGTTTGAGCTGCACCCCGGATCACCCCACTTGCTCATTATTGATTCTGGGGAGCAAGCAGGCTACCCAGTAAAACAGCAGAGTCTGTTCCGCACCCCACACTGAGTTTTTCATAGAGGCATCGGTTGTGAAACAATTCAGTCTCCTAATGTGGCCTCTATTTCACGGGCTATGAAATTTCACACTCTTAGCACCCTATTGAGCCCAATTGCTTGTAATTCACTAAAAGGCACCTTCCCAACCAGTTATGATGGTAGGACACCAGGAAACAGAGATTCCACCTCTCCCCTGGGTAATTTCTTCCAGTGGCTAGTCTCCCTCACTGTCATAATTACATTGGAAATTGACAACCTCTGATAAGGGCCCAATTTATGACAATCTTTTAAATAATTTAAATAGAAGAGAAAAAATAACATTCAGTAGAACATGTTCACTGCCAAGTTTTTCAGACAGTCGCACCACTGATGTGATAGCTAAGGCCCTGGAAGCAGAGTTAGCTGAAATGCTAACCCAGCTTTGGGCAGCAGTAGCTTCCTTGAAAGGTGCAGAAAATATTGTCTTCCTTTCACTTTATTCAAATCGTTCAATTCAATCGACTAGTTTGTTGAAATTCAAGAAAGCCATTGGGAATTCACAAAACAGGCAAACTTGTTTTCCTCCCTCAATCTAGGGATAAAATCTAGGGGATAGATCTACTGGTTCATCAATCTAGAAACTCGTGGAGACAAGAATGTATCATTTCACTTCACTAACCACACATCAAATTGCCTTTGTTTAAGAAATTGGTTAGTTTGAAATGCAAAACATTTTGATACAACTTCTTTCTTATGCTTCTCTTTCTAGCTCTGGCATGGCCTTGCTGTGTGACCAAAGAGAGGTCACTTCTTTTCTCTTTCCCTCGGTATCATGGGGGATGGAGAAAATTCTCTCATCCCTAGCAGGAGAGAGATTTGAGCAAGTCAGGCACGTTAGGGACCGCGTGCTCTAAAGGACAATGGGCGATTGTTGTTTGGGGCAAGAATCCCGACGGATTTGTTACTTGTCCCCCAACCAAAGCCAATAACACATCTCTGTATTTTCAGTCATGAGTTAGACATTCTGTCTCCCGCAGCCCTCAGCTGTTCCTTGGATTAGGGAGGCTTGGATGGTAAGAGAATTGGAATTATTTTAACGGCTTCTTGGGTGTTACTAGCCCATGAGGGTCTCAGTCTGGCCCCCAAGGCCCACACTCCCAGACACTAGAGATCAGGAGGGGTTGATTTCACTCAAAGTGTTTTGTAGTTGCGTTTTTGAATTATTTTCCTAATGAAAGATTGATTCTCATGAAATCTTAGAGCTGGCAGATGACAGAACAAGGAGCAATGCTCTCAAGTTGCAGGGTGGAAGGCTCGGATATTAGCAAAAACTTTTTCCCTAGGAGGGTGGTGATGCCTGTGAATCTGCTAGGATAGAGTCCCCTATCTTGTACTTAGAGCCTATATTTTTTCTTACCTTCTACACAGATGACAACGTCTTGGAAATAAATACACACGGGAATGAAAAACACACGCACTGAATCACCTGCACACCAACGGCTCTTGGGCTCGGTGAGAGACCGCGAGCTGGAGGCTTGCTGCAGCCAGGCTACAGGGCTCTCCGAGGTTCCCCCTGCCCCGCAGCCCTGTCCTGCCTGGCCGTTGCCAAGGGAGCTCTGTGAGGTCACAGATGCCTCATCATCGCCCAATAGGCTGAGTTCCTGCCAAAGGTCTTTGTGATGTCACTGCCACACCCACCTTTCCCTGGCAGGCCTGATGTCTGCCCCTAGCCAGCCCAGCTGGATGTTTGAGCTGCAGCCCGGATCACCCCACTTGCTCATTATTGATTCTGGGGACCAGCCAGGCCACCCAGTAAAACAGCAGAGTCTGTTCCCCACCCCACACTGAGCTTTTCATAGCGGTTATGAAACAATTCGATCTCCTAATCTGGCCTCTATTTCACAGGCTATGAAATTTCACACACTTTGCACCATATGAAGCCCAATTGCTTGTAAGTCACTAAAAGGCACCTTCCCAACCAGTTATGATGGTAGGACACCAGGAAACAGAGACTCCACCTCTCCCCTGGGTAATTTGTTCCAGTGGCTAGTCTCCCTCACTGTCAGAAATGTGGGCCTACGTCTCCTTTGAATTTCTCTGGCTTCAGCTGGCAGCTCTTGGTTCTTGTTGAGCCTTTTTTGGTTAGATCAAATTAGCCCTGCCCCGTGAAATCAGATCTCCCCGTCCTGCTGGGAGCCCCCGACCAGGAGAACCCAGTAGGGGCCTCGTAGCTGTTTCTCTGCCCGGCTGGGGACAGGACTTCCTCTCCGTGGGGATATCAGACGCACCTGCAGCGGCAATGCAGAAGTGAATGTGCTGCATAAGCCCAGCGTTGGGCTCAGGGCTTTGGCCTTGGCAGCTTCTGCTCCAGTCACGTCTCTGGGTGCCCGGACTCAGAGCTTCTGGCCCCCTGTGGCTGCAGCCAGTGCTGGGGCACCGGGCTCAGGACTTTCATGCCCCTCCCCACTCCTGCCGGCGCTCTGGGTGCCTGGGCTCGGGGCTTCTGCCCGGCCTCTGCAGTGAGAGCTCGGGGCTTCCCTTGCAGGTCCTTCTGGGGCTCAGGGGTCCACTTCTCTGGATGCCCCAAAAATGGTAGGAGCCGAGGTGCTCCCAAGTAGTAGGTAGGAGCTGAGGTGCTGCCAACAGCAGGGCCCCACCTGCATATCTGGGAACCTCCTCTAGCTTCAGAAAGGTTGCTGGCTGCTGCCCTTGGAGCCCAGGTCTGAAGGCAGCACAGAATTTAGGGTGGCAATGCTGTGACCCCACCCCACAACAGCCTCTGAACTCCCCCGTTCTCCCAGGTTGGTCGGGACCCCCATGGTTACAATACCAGGAAATGTCAGGTGGAAACATCGAAATGGTGACGTTGGTCAAGTTCAAGGCCAGAGGGTTTGTAAACTAGTCAAAGTGAGCCCTGAATGTGGTAGGGACCTGGCTATTATGGAGGCCCGAGCAGGTTTGCACTCCCAGTTCTCCTGAAAGGCCGTGGAGAATTCCTGCTGCCTGAGAAACTTTCCAGAATAAACTACCAGGACTGGGAGAGAAATGAAGGAAACCAACCAAAGCCTGAGCTAGGATGGAGAGCATTGATCCAAGCCGTGTTTGAACCCCTCCACCCCCACCTGCCTGCCCGCGGTGAAACGGACCGAGGGGCACTGATTTCTAGTTGTGAACTTGCTACCGACCGTGGGCTTCAGCACAAGCCGTACAGCCCATATTCTGAACTCTTGGATAAACAGCAACGCTGGCTTTTCCGAAACCTTTCCCCCCAGTGCCCTGCATCCACTTGGGATTGTGCCCAGCAGAGGCTGGTGGAGGGGAGGGGAAGGAGAGGAGGCCATGCAAATGTTGTGGCGTCTGCACTACCCCCCAGACACACACAGCAATGCAGGGCATAATATCCAGGACAGTAAATTATTTGGCCATAACGTACCAAATCCTCAGTGTTGAAAGTCCAATTTCTCTAGAAAACAATGGGAGGGAGGGGTTAGAGAGCTGCAGTAACACCTGGACTTCCAGTCTCTGGCCAGGCACATCCCCCTCTCCAGAGTTTTCACTGCTATCATCTCCAAACTGGTCCTCCTGATCTGATGTGAGGTCACATCCTGGCCTTTAGGGACATTGGCAGGATCTTCCCTGTTCCCAGCTGAAGCATCACCCTTGTTATCCTGCCTGATAAGGATCCCGCCAGGGCTCAGCTAAATAGCATGTGGCAGGACAAGCTCTTTGCTGAGGGCCCTTGACAGCGCTCAATCGAGATCTGAATCGGACGGGCACGTGCAGCTGCATTTCCTGACTTTTTACTGGACTCCTGGACCCTCTCATGCTGCTGCTGCAAATGTTTAACCGGTTACTGTTGTTTTTCTGCTCTGTTCATTTGGGCGTTAGGTGTGTGGGCGGAACTAAACTTCTGAGAAGGACAGGCTGGTCCTCCCACTGTCTCCATTCACTCATGGTAAATTATAGCGATTTGGAGCCATAGGTTGTACAGGATGATAAGATACTGCATGTGAGCACGGGAGAGAGGGAGATGTTTTACTTAGTATTCATTAGGGTCCTTTCTTTTGGAGGGGGAAGCTTTTCCAAACTCACTTGCTGCCTCTGCTTCCCCACGGCAAAACTCCAGTTTTAGGCTGTGCAAGAAGCCAGAGCAGGAATGAGCGTCTCACCCATAGTTGTAATTCAGCTCCCACTGCTTAACTTTGCTCTTCATTCATATCTCCTCAGTTAATATACAGTGAACCAGTGTGAACATAATCTTACTGATTTCAACAAGAATGCTGGTTATTGAACTTATCAGAGTTTATTCATATTTGTGGTTTCAATTGACTTATTATAACTAGCCTAGGTCCTGGTTTAGTTATGAAAAGGTAGGTAGACACTAGACAGACGGATGTTTTTCTATGGGGCTAGATAGACAGAGACATGGTTATGTCTGGGGTTAGATAGACAGAAACACGTCATTAGACACACACAGGAGAAAGGGAGGATGGTCCAGATGTTATCGCACTCGCCTAAGACTTGAGGGGTCTGAGGTTAAATTCTGCCTCCACTGCAGACTTCCTTTGCGACCTTGAGCAAATCACTTAGGGCCAGATATTTTAAAGGGATTTCAGTTTCTAATTCCCATTGAAATCACTGGGATTTATGTGGCCTAAATACCTTTAAAAAACCTGGATTTAGTCTCCCTTTGCCTCTGTTTGTCACTTGTAATATGGAGGTAAGAGAAGGAGCGTTGTAAGCAAGACACAAGAAGTGATTCTTCTGCCCTACTCCGCACTGATTAGGCCTCAACTGGAGTCTTGTGTCCAGTTCTGGACACTACTTTTCAGGAAAGATGTGGCCCAATTGCAGAGAGTCCAGATAAGGGCGACAAAAATGCGAGTGCCATGTCTCCATGTGGCTCTCAGAAGCAGCAGCACATCCCCTATCTGGCTTCTATGCATAGGGAAAGCCAGGAGGCGCCACACGCTGCCCATGCCCCAAGCACCGCCCCTGCTGCTCCCATTGGCTGGGAACCACAGCCAATGGGAGCTTCCAGGGCAGCGCCTGCAGACAGGGCGGTTTGTCCACCCCTGGGCTAAAGGCACACAGTGTCCGCAGTTACATGGCCCATGATGCTAACCCCCATCACTCCCTGGTTAAATCTTCAAACAAGCCCCTTCGTGCTTCCTCCCATTCTGCCCCCCACACTTGGGAGGAGCTCCCGGTAAACATCAGCAAAACGACTGCCTCATCCCAGGGACTGTCTGACTCTTTAATTATTCCCTGACCAGCAGGCTTGCCATCTCCTTCTGAACTTGCTGACACAATGTACCAGTTCTGTGGGATGCTTTGCTGGGTGCAGGTTGTGATCCCACAGTGTTCATCTTAGGCAACTATTGTGAGTCAGGCCTGGCCTGCTTGATAACATCTGTCAGTGACTTTGCAGCACAGCCATGACCACTGTCTTTTCCCTTACGGTGACCTCTTCACACACCTCAATGCTCTGGAGTGGGATATCCCTACGGCATTCAGGCCTCAGATCAGGAACAGGGGCTGTCTTACAATCCTCTGCACAGAATAGCATCTTGACAATGGCTTCACTGTTGTGATGCACTTTTAACCTGTTTATATGCACAGCCCTGCTGTGGGGCCTGTGTACATTGCAGGTAACAGCATGACCCCTCCCTCCCACCTCAGAAGGCCCCTCACATCATTTTTGCAATTTGTACTTTTCCACAAGGAATAACACCAGATGGCGATGCAGCCAGCCACATTCCCATTCATCTGATTATCTGATGTTTTGGTTAACCAATCTGGCCCTGGTCCCAATTCGATGGGAATGGGATAAAGGGGGTTCTGCTCTCCTTGTGAGCGATCGTTTGATGCAGGGGATCTGCGGCTAGTGACCATAGGAGAGATTGCCCACTTCTGGACCTGCGTGCGCTGGTTGTTGGGTTAATACGGAGAACCGGATAATAGAGGGTCAGATAAACAGGGTTCTACTGTATTGTGATCATCCCATTCTTTCTGAGCTGCTTGGCTTCTAGTGAGGCTTTGTGTCACTATTCCAATCATGGATTTACGGAAACCTAATTTAGGCTCGTCCTTGTGAAAGGGAAAGGAAAAGTGAAGTGCTTCAGTAAGATCTGAACGTTACCATTTTTTTATTTCAAAAGGACATTTGGCTTCATACGTTTATTTTGTTTTTGATGAGATTGTGCCTTTCATGGTTTGTGGCACACAAGCAGACAAGTTAGAGAAAACATAAAATACTCTTGCTGGACGTTCGCAAAGTCTCGCTAATTTGTTTCTTAGGAGCCAGAACAACAACACGTAAGAACCCAAAAATCAGAGGGAGAGAACGCAGGCTACTGCCTATAACAGAGAGACACAACTCACTGGGAACCTGCTGACTGGCTGCTGCTACGCCCTGATTGTGGGCTGCCCTACTGAGCTCCCTAGCATGCAAGCACGCCCGGGAACCCTGCCCAAAATTTAAAGTCACAGTATTCAATTTTATCACACTCACAAATACACCAGAACATCAACATTTTCTGTTTTACAAGGCCTCTCCATTTTTGGAACCCTTAATTTCTAAACATGCCATGCGGGATTTGAATCAAATTTCAGCGACTAATTATCATGTGGGTGGAATCATCATTAATGTGTATTCTGGGTAGTTATGTTGTTGGCTTCTTTAGGAAATTTGGGGAAACAGGAACGCTGGGAAAGCCTGCCCCCCCAAACATACATACACACCACACATTTGCTGCCCACTGGTGCTGCCTGAGCAGTAGCCTTGTGACATCAGAGAGAACCCACCACTGAGCACTTCCTCCCTCCGCTTCATTTTCATACTTGGGGAGAATGACTAGCACCCTGGCTGCCATGGCAACAGCTACCTTTGACAGCTGGTTGCCCCCTTGTTGCCAGAACATCATCACAGACAGGAAGTTTGTAATGAAACAGAGCCAGAGCTGGATAACCGGGACAGTCCCTGCTGTGCTCAGTGGGGTTTGTGCTGCGGTACGGTGCTGTGTTCCTTCGCAAAGGGCAGGTGTTTGCTACTGTCCTCAGTAAGGCCTAGGCGAAAACAAGATGCAAAATTCCAGCTCTTTTTCCTGGATAGTGTTTCTCCGCTTCTTGCGCATTCAGGGTTATAGCTGAGAACTTTCACTGACCCTGAAGTTGCATAAAATGAGTTTTGTTTTAATACAGTTTAATTTAATGACTTTCAATACTCTGATCAGCACAGCACTGAGTGGTGAAACAGGGATTTTCCCCAAGATAACAGTGGCAATAAAATATAGACTGAACCAATGCATGAGGAAGAGCTTCGTTGTTTAAACAGCATATAGAGGTGCGGACTCACCTCCACGGCACCTCCTGCTGGTGACTTCTGGGAATTGGCTCATTCCAACTCCATAGCGCCCTCTGCAGGCCGGTGATCCGCCTGTTCCCTGGCCCCCGTGCCCTTCCCTGGACCTGGTGCCTCTTTAGCTGAGGTGCTGCCCCCTGGCAGTAACCCCTCAGTCTCAGGGTCTACCCTCCCCAGGGAACCCCCACCCACTATCCCCACCTCACCTCAGTATACAGCTACTGCCAATCATCATCTAGTCAAATGCCCTGGGGCAGACTGCAGGATCAGCCACTCAGCACTGGCAAGGACGGTTTGGACCTGCTGCCTTGGCCTACCCCTGGGCCTCTTCAACCCCCAGGACCTCTTGGCCTTGTGCTAGGCCGCAGCCTGGGGCTTTCCAGGCTGGAGCTCCCCAGCTCCTCTGCGTGTCTCCAGCCCTGCTCCACTCAGGTACCCTGTCTCTAGCTCCCTGCGGCCAGGCCCTTCTCCCTCTACAGACAGAGAGAGACTGATCCTTCCAGCTTCCCTGGCCTTCTTATAAGGCCCTGTTGCTCAGTTTGGGGCATGGCCCCAGATGCAGCCACTTCCCCCAATCAGCCAGGGTTTTACCTTGCCCAGCCCTCTGCAGGGCTTTTCCAACCCCTTCCAGGCTGGAGCGGGGGGTCACCCCGTTACACAGCACAGAGTTAAAAGATTTTCGTTCTATTAAAAAAAACAAAGGAAATTAACAAACAAAAACCCTTCATTTAACGTTACTCATGTTTGCTTTCATCAATAAAATCATTAGGAAATACAAAGTCAAGGCTTTTAAACAAGATGGAAAGGTTACAAAGTGAAGCATTCACAGGTTAGCAAATGTCCAAAGAAGTGTTGCCCTGGCACCCTCAATTCAGTCCTCTTGTGCATTTGCAGGATGATGCAGACTTTAATGACATGATCCCATAGTATTTTTTTTCCCATGGGACCCCTTCCTTATTCAGTGCACAGGGTTTTCTGCTCTGGGGCTGGGTATTGAAGGAGTCTGTTGCCTGTAGGATCCCTGCCTCATTTCTTGCAGAGTTAACGTTGCACAGGCAATGCTCATCCTGGTATTTCCTAACTTGAGAGTGCTTCACTTTGCAGCCTTTTAGTCCTCTGTGCATTTCCTAATGTTTATAGCTTGCTTTACTGAGGAGAACAGTCTTCATGACAAAAGGTTTGGTTATTTTTGTGTGTGTGTGCGATGTCTCCATTCTTTATCTGGTCAGTGTCACTAGTGTGCGCTTTACAAGGCAGAGAAAGTAAGGACACTCCCTGATACAAAGCCCCTATGATCTAAGGACGACTGACACATACAAAGAAAGCAGGAGATGTAAGGACTAGGACGTTCTTTCTTTCTTCTGATGAATAGTCATTTATTATGAATTACACTGGTCTACAATTTTTGAGAAGTCGTCAGCTTCAGAGATAAAATGTGGTATTTATTATGTATTTTGATGTGCTGAATTCAAATATGACAATTAAAACAACTGATTGGCTACTGTTTCTAAGTTATTTAAGTTTTTACATTTTATGTCTATGTATATTGTGTAGATAGTAGAGTTTTAATCATAAATTGTAAACCTAGGTCTTTTCATGTGTTTATGGTTGCTTTACAGGATAATATTTCACCTGTCCTGTTTATGTAACACTTTAAAAATCAGCAAAAGGGTTATCTAACTAAAATTTATTATGAAACAAAAGGCAAAAAACTATTATGTACATAGTTTAGTCCTATTCAGTGTCTACTCAGTGCTTCTTGGCTTGTCTCTTGTATTCATTAAATGGAGCATCTCTTGTCACTGTCCAGCAATAGTCTGCAAGCATTGATGGGCTCCATTTGCCCTGATAGCGTTTCTCCATTGTTGCAATGTCATGGTGAACTCTCTCGCCGTGCTAGTCGCTCACTGCTCTGCAGTTCGGTGGAAAAAAATCTAGATGAGAGTGCAAAAAATGTATCTTTAGTGACATGTTGCAACCAAGGCTTTTGTATGCCTTGAGGAGGTTTTCCACCAACAACCTGTAGTTGTCTGCCTTCTTGTTTCCAAGAAAATTTATTGCCACTAACTGGAAGGCTTTCCATGCCGTCTTTTCCTTGCCACGCAGTGCATGGTCAAATGCATCATCTCAAAGAAGTTCACGAATCTGAGGACCAACAAAGACACCTTCCTTTATCTTAGCTTCACTTAACCTTGGAAATTGTCCACGGAGGTACTTGAAAGCTGCTTGTGTTTTGTCAATGGCCTTGACAAAGTTCTTCATCAGACCCAGCTTGATGTGTAAGGGTGGTAACAAAATCTTCCTTGATTCAACAAGTGGTGGATACTGAACACTTTTCCTCCCAGGCTCCAATGACTGTCGGAGTGGCCAATCTTTCTTGATGTAGTAGGAATCTCTTGCACGACTATCCCATTCGCAGAGAAAACAGCAGTACTTTGTGTATCCAGTCTGCAGACCAAGCAAGAGAGCAACAACCTTCAAAACGCCACAAAGCTGCCATTGACGTTGGTCATAGTTTATGCACCTCAAAAGTTGTTTCACGTTGTCATAGGTTTCCTTCATATGGACTGCATGACCAACTGGAATTGATGGCAAAACATTGCCATTATGCAGTAAAACATCTTTAAGACTCGTCTTCGATGAATCAATGAACAGTCTCCACTCATCTGGATAGTGAACGATGTTGAGGGCTGCCATCACACCATCGATGTTGTTGCAGGCTACAAGATCACCTTCCATGAAGAAGAATGGGACAAGATCCTTTTGACGGTCACGGAACATGGAAACCCTAACATCACCTGCCAGGAGATTCCACTGCTATAGTCTGGAGCCCAACAGCTCTGCCTTACTCTTGGGTAGTTCCAAATCCCTGACAAGGTCATTCAGTTCACCTTGTGTTATGAGGTGTGGTTCAGAGGAGGAGGATGGGAGAAAATGTGGGTCCTGTGACATTGATGGTTCAGGACCAGAAGTTTCATCCTCTTCCTCTTCCTCATCTGACTCAAGTGAGAATGATTCTGGTGCATCAGGAACCGGCACCAGGGGTACTGGGCGTATAGCTCATGGAATGTTTGGATAATGCACAGTCCACTTTTTCTTCTTTGACACACCTTTCCCAACTGGAGGCACCAGGCAGAAGTAACAATTGCTGGTATGATCTGTTGGCTCTCTCCAAATCACTGGCACTGCAAAAAGCATAGATTTCCTTTTCCTGTTCAACCACTGGCGAAGATTTGTTGCACAAGTGTTGCAGCATATATGTGGGGCCCATCTCTTGTCCTGATCTCCAATTTTGCAGCCAAAATAAAGGTGATAGGCTTTCTTAACCATAGTGGTTATACTGCGCTTTTGTGATGCAAAAGTCACTTCACCACAAACATAGCAGAAGTTATCTGTACTGTTCACACAAGTACGAGGCATCTCTGCTCACTTTGGCTAAACAGAAATGTGTCCCTTTGCAAAATCAAACATTGACAAATAAGAGAGCACGACACTGTATGATTTCTAGAGCTGATATAGGGCAATTTGTTCAGCAGAGTGATGTAAGCTTCATTATGATTGCATCATCCATGACTTCTAGGAATAACATGATGCAATGCATATCATGTATGACGCAATACCAGCTTCAGATTGCATCATTCATTGTTTTGCCTAAAAAGCAAGTACTGTCCAAACCACATGCAGCTGATCTGAAGTGCCGCGCAGTGTTAGGTTTTGGGTAGCAAGCCCTCACAATGGCAAAGAGCCTTTTCAGAACTCTGATGCAATCTTCCTTGAAGCTCATCAGCTCTGGTGGCCTTTAACCTTAGGCTCATCTCAAGCTCTTTCCACCTCTGGATGCTCTCTGCTGATTGGCTGCCTTCTCGTGGCATGCCACATTCCTAGCCAGATTTGTCCAGTCCTTTGTTCCTGTAGAACTCAGTGTGGCTGGAACATTAGACTGGAAGAGTTTGCAACAAAAACAGTATGCAGCATTCTGGGGTTTTGAGTACTGTGGCAGAGCTCTGCCCTTGCTCCCGTGGGTCCTGCACTTCTAGGTGGTTTATGCTGCCTCAGTGGCTCACTGTGACCCTCCACGTAGCCCTTCTCTCTCCAGGGTTAGGGTTACAGTCTACTGAGCCCTTTTCATCATAGGCTGCAAGGCGGTTGGTGAGAGAACTCCCACAGTCTCTGTTCAGCCTCCTGTCCTGACAGGGACCTGACTTCCCCTTCCAGGAGCTGTTCCTGTAGTGGTGGGTTGGGGGAACCCGGGCCCGCCCTCTACTCCGGGTTCCAGCCCAGGGACCCTAATGGTAGCAGTTGTTGGCAGCCAACCTTTCACTGCCAGAGTTGCTACATTTCCCTGGGCCACTTCCCCACAGCTCTCCTGCTTCTCCCTTCTTCACCCTTAGCTTAGGGCTCCCTTAACAATGGTTTGAGGGTGTCTTCAGTAACCAGCCCTTCAGCCGCACTTCCTTTCCTCTGGCTCCCTGACTCCCCTGCCTGACTGGAGTGAGCCCTTTGTATAGTATCAGCAGGGCCTTAATTAGAGTCAGGTGGTCACATTAGCTTAATGGCCTCACCTGATTCATTACAGGTTAATTAGAGACAGGTGTTCTCATTAGCCTGGAGCAGCCCCTGCTCTGGTCAGTCAGGGAACAGAAAACTGTTAATCCAGTGGCCAGTATATCTGCCTTCTGCTATTCTGCTGTACCCAACTGGCCTGGGTCTATCACAGTACGTAAGCCATGGCCTCTCCACTTTGTCACCATTGGGGATTTCACACCAGGAATGTGTTGGATGGAAACTTCTATTTTCATTGTCTTTGGGGAACATGAAGTTTTTCACTCGCTGTGGCCCAGGCAGTACGAGGAAGTCCCTCAGGCTACTGCTCAAGTGGGTCCACAGTCCTGGATCATCTAGATTTCAGGAACTGAACTCAGCAGCAGCTGTTTCTTGTGCCTCCACCACACTCTTCTCTGATCTACACTTTTCTCCAGGAATGTGCATGGTTACATCCATCTGAGATGGAGATATGGATGTTCTCAAAAGAGACGATGTCACCCCAATAGATGACACTGTCCCCAAATACATCACTGATTAAGTGTTTCAAGGTCAGAGGGACCGTTAGTTAGCTCAAATAGCATATCAGACCATTAAAATGTCCATGTGTGTTTTGAAATCTGTCTTCCATTTGTCCTTGCCCAAACAGGCCTTAGATTGGAAATTTGTCCCTTTACAGCTCCTGGAGAAATCATGGCTCCTCAGGACAAGCTGGGGTGGGTGGTTCCAACCTCTGTGTGGGTGCGTGGTTTTTTTTTTTTTTTTTTTTTTCCATCTAAGCTTCACTGAGAGCCAGCATGTCTCGATTTACAGGATGAGTGAAGTCTAGGAAGCACTGCACTTCTTGAGGACTTCCAACTTCGCCCCATTTATCAATGGCTTACCTTATTTGGATCAATCATAACATCTTCTGGGAGAGGATGTACCCCAAAACTCTGTGGAGAGTTGGCTGGAGGTTCCGCTTTTCCAATTCTGCGTTGAAACCATGCAGCGAAACCTCTCCAGGTTCGGATGTGCTGGCGTGCTGCTCTGGGTTCTCCAAAGAGACATATGTCACCCCAATAGATGACACTGTCCCCAAATACATCACTGATGATGTTTCAAGGTCAGGGGACCGTTAGTTAGCTCAAATAGCATATCAGACCGTTAAAATGTCCATCGTGTGTTTTGAAATCTGTCTTCCATTTGTCCCTTGCCCAAACGAGCCTTAGATTGAAATTTGTCCCTTTACCCAGCTCCTGGAGAAATCATGGCTCCTCAGGACCACCTGGGAGTGGGTGGTTCCAACCTCTGTGTGGGGTGCGTGCTTTTCCATCTAAGCTTCACTGAGAGCCAGCATGTCTCGATTTCACAGGATGAGTGAAGTCTAGGAAGCGCTGCACTTCTTGAGGACTTCCAACCGCCCCATTTATCAATGGCTTCCACCTTATTTGGATCAATCATAACATCTTCTGGGAGAGGATGTACCCCAAAACTCTGTGGAGAGTTGGCTGGAGGTTCCGCTTTTCCAATTCTCGTTGAAACCATGCAGCCGAAACCTCTCAGGTTCGGATGTGCTCTGCGTGCTGCTCTGGGTTCTCCAAAGAGACGTATGTCACCCCAATAGATGACACTGTCCCCAAATACATCACTGATTAAGTGTTTCAAGGTCAGGGGACCATTAGTTAGCTCAAATAGCATATCAGACCATTAAAATGTCCATCGTGTGTTTTGAAATCTGTCTTCCATTTGTCCGTTGCCCAAACGAGCCTTAGATTGGAAATTTGTCCCTTTACCCAGCTCCTGGAGAAATCATGGCTCCTCAGGACCACCTGGGAGTGGGTGGTTCCAACCTCTGTGTGGGGTGCGTGGTTTTCCGTCTAAGCTTCACTGAGAGCCAGCATGTCTCGATTTCACAGGATGAGTGAAGTCTAGGAGCGCTGCACTTCTTGAGGACTTCAACTTCGCCCCATTTATCAATGGCTTCCACCTTATTTGGATCAATCATAACATCTTCTGGGGAGAGGATGTACCCCAAAACTCTGTGGAGAGTTGGCTGGAGGTTCCGGCTTTTCCAATTCTGCATTGAAACCATGCAGCGAAACCTCTCCAGGTTCGGATGCAAAGGCGTGCTGCTCTGGGTTCTCCAAAAGAGACGTATGTCACCCCAATAGATGACACTGTCCCCAAATACATCACTGATGAAGTGTTTCAAGGTCAGGGGACCGTTAGTTAGCTCAAATAGCATATCAGACCGTTAAAATGTCCATCGTGTGTTTTGAAATCTGTCTTCCATTTGTCCCTTGCCCAAACAAGCCTTAGATTGGAAATTTGTCCCTTTACCCAGCTCCTGGAGAAATCATGGCTCCTCAGGACAAGCTGGGAGTGGGGGGTTCCAACCTCTGTGTGGGGTGTGTGGTTTTCCATTTAAGCTTCACTGAGAGCCATCATGTCTCGATTTCACAGGATGAGTGAAGTCTAGGAAGCGCTGCACTTCTTGAGGACTTCCAACTTTGCCCCATTTATCAATGGCTTCCACCTTATTTGGATCAATCATAACATCTTCTGGGGAGAGGATGTACCCCAAAACTCTGTGGAGAGTTGGCTGGAGGTTCCGCTTTTCCACCCTGCGTTGAAACCATGCAGCCAAAACCTCTCCAGGTTCGGATGTGCTGCGTGCTGCTCTGGGTTCTCCAAAAGAGACTATGTCACCCCAATAGATGACACTGTCCCCAAATACATCACTGATTAAGTGTTTCAAGGTCAGGGGACCGTTAGTTAGCTCAAATAGCATATCAGACCGTTAAAATGTCCATCGTGTGTTTTGAAATCTGTCTTCCATTTGTCCCTTGCCCAAACGAGCCTTAGATTGGAAATTTGTCCCTTTACCCAGCTCCTGGAGAAATCATGGCTCCTCAGGACAAGCTGGGAGTGGGTGGTTCCAACCTCTGTGTGGGGTGCGTGGTTTTCCATCTAAGCTTCACTGAGAGCCAGCATGTCTCGATTTCACAGGATGAGTGAAGTCTAGGAAGCGCTGCACTTCTTGAGGACTTCCAACTTCGCCCCATTTATCAATGGCTTCCACCTTATTTGGATCAATCATAACATCTTCTGGGAGAGGATGTACCCCAAAACTCTGTGGAGAGTTGGCTGGAGGTTCCGCTTTTCCAATTCTGCGTTGAAACCATGCAGCGAAACCTCCAGGTTCGGATGTGCTGCGTGTTCTGCTCTGGGTTCTCCAAAAAGAGACGTATGTCACCCCAATAGATGACACTGTCCCCAAATACATCACTGATTAAGTGTTTCAAGGTCAGGGGACCGTTAGTTAGCTCAAATAGCATATCAGACCATTAAAATGTCCATCGTGTGTTTTGAAATCTGTCGTCCATTTGTCCGTTGCCCAAACAAGCCTTAGATTGGAAATTTGTCCCTTTACCCAGCTCCTGGAGAAATCATGGCTCCTCAGGACCACCTGGGAGTGGGTGGTTCCAACCTCTGTGTGGGGTGCGTGGTTTTCCGTCTAAGCTTCACTGAGAGCCAGCATGTCTCGATTTCACAGGATGAGTGAAGTCTAGGAAGCACTGCACTTCTTGAGGACTTCCAACTTCACCCCATTTATCAATGGCTTCCACCTTATTTGGATCAATCATAACATCTTCTGGGGAGAGGATGTACCCCCAAAACTCTGTGGAGAGTTGGCTGGAGGTTCCGCTTTTCCAATTCTGCATTGAAACCATGCAGCGAAACCTCTCCAGGTTCGGATGTGCTGCGTGCTGCTCTGGGTTCTCAAAAAGAGACGTATGTCACCCCAATAGATGACACTGTCCCCAAATACATCACTGATGAAGTGTTTCAAGGTCAGGGACCGTTAGTTAGCTGAAATAGCATATCAGACCGTTAAAATGTCCATCGTGTGTTTTGAAATCTGTCTTCCAGTTGTCCCTTGCCCAAACAGGCCTTAGATTGGAAATTTGTCCCTTTACCGAGCTCCTGGAGAAATCATGGCTCCTCAGGACAACCTGTGAGTGGGTGGTTCCAACCTCTGTGGTTTTCCGTCTAAGCTTCACTGAGAGCCAGCATGTCTCGATTTCACAGGATGAGTGAAGTCTAGGAAGCGCTGCACTTCTTGAGGACTTCCAACTTTGCCCCATTTATCAATGGCTTCCACCTTATTTGGATCAATCATAACATCTTCTGGGGAGAGGATGTACCCCCAAAACTCTGTGGAGAGTTGGCTGGAGGTTCCGCTTTTCCAATTCTGCGTTGAAACCATGCAGCCGAAACCTCTCCAGGTTCGGATGTGCTGTGCGTTCTGCTCTGGGTTCTCCAGAAAGAGACGTATGTCACCCCAATAGATGACACTGTCCCCAAATACATCACTGATGAAGTGTTTCAAGGTCAGGGGACCGTTAGTTAGCTCAAATAGCATATCAGACCGTTAAAATGTCCATCGTGTGTTTTGAAATCTGTCTTCCATTTGTCCCTTGCCCAAACGAGCCTTAGATTGGAAATTTGTCCCTTTACCCAGCTCCTGGAGAAATCATGGCTCCTCAGGACAACCTGGGAGTGGGTGGGTCCAAACTCTGTGTGGGGTGCGTGGTTTTCCATCTAAGCTTCACTGAGAGCCAGCATGTCTCGATTTCACAGGATGAGTGAAGTCTAGGAAGCGCTGCACTTCTTGAGGACTTCCAACTTCGCCCCATTTATCAATGGCTTCCACCTTATTTGGATCAATCATAACATCTTCTGGGGAGAGGATGTACCCCCAAAACTCTGTGGAGAGTTGGCTGGAGGTTCCGCTTTTCCAATTCTGTGTTGAAACCATGCAGCCGAAACCTCTCCAGGTTCGGATGTGCTGTGCGTTCTGCTCTGGGTTCTCCAGAAAGAGACGTATGTCACCCCAATAGATGACACTGTCCCCAATTACATCACTGATTAAGTGTTTCAAGGTCAGGGGACCGTTAGTTAGCTCAAATAGCATATCAGACCATTAAAATGTCCATCGTGTGTTTTGAAATCTGTCTTCCATTTGTGCCTTGCCCAAACGAGCCTTAGATTGGAAATTCGTCCCTTTACCCAGCTCCTGGAGAAATCATGGCTCCTCAGGACAACCTGGGAGTGGGTGGTTCCAACCTCTGTGTGGGGTGCGTGGTTTTCCATCTAAGCTTCACTGAGAGCCAGCATGTCTCGATTTCACAGGATGAGTGAAGTCTAGGAAGCGCTGCACTTCTTGAGGACTTCCAATTTCGCCCCATTTATCAATGGCTTCCACCTTATTTGGATCAATCATAACATCTTCTGGGGAGAGGATGTACCCCCAAATCTCTGTGGAGAGTTGGCTGGAGGTTCCGCTTTTCCAATTCTGCGTTGAAAACATGCAGCCGAAACCTCTCCAGGTTCGGATGTGCTGCGCGTGCTGCTCTGGGTTCTCCAAAAAGAGACGTATGTCACCCCAATAGATGACACTGTCCCCAAATACATCACTGATTAAGTGTTTCAAGGTCAGGGGACCGTTAGTTAGCTCAAATAGCATATCAGACTGTTAAAATGTCCATCGTGTGTTTTGAAATCTGTCTTCCATTTGTCCCTTGCCCAAACGAGCCTTAGATTGGAAATTTGTCCCTTTACCCAGCTCCTGGAGAAATCATGGCTCCTCAGGACAACCTGGGAGTGGGTGGTTCCAACCTCTGTGTGGGGTGCGTGGTTTTCCATCTAAGCTTCACTGAGAGCCAGCATGTCTCGATTTCACAGGATGAGTGAAGTCTAGGAAGCGCTGCACTTCTTGAGGACTTCCAACTTCGCCCCATTTATCAATGGCTTCCACCTTATTTGGATCAATCATAACATCTTCTGGGGAGAGGATGTACCCCCAAAACTCTGTGGAGAGTTGGCTGGAGGTTCCGCTTTTCCAATTCTGCGTTGAAACCATGCAGCCGAAACCTCTCCAGGTTCGGATGTGCTGCGCATGCTGCTCTGGGTTCTCCAGAAAGAGACGTATGTCACCCCAATAGATGACACTGTCCCCAAATACATCACTGATTAAGTGTTTCAAGGTCAGGGGACCGTTAGTTAGCTCAAATAGCATATCCGACCATTAAAATGTCCATCGTGTGTTTTGAAATCTGTCTTCCATTTGTCCCTTGCCCAAACGAGCCTTAGATTGGAAATCCTTGCAGAGGAAGTTTGATGAAACCCTTTGCAGATTTCCTGTGAGCCAACAAGTGTGGGATTCACAGCAGAGGGTAATGGTTTCAAATGATCACTTTGTTCAGGAGCTGATTGTCTAAAGAGAGGCGTAGCAGAGTCCCACATTTCTTCTTCCCCAAAAGGGCCTGCTCTTAGGACTGGTTCTCATGACTGTACGCAGGGAGATCCACTAATTCTGGCCCCAACAATGCGTAAATACAGGGAAAAGCGCTTTCAGCCAAGGTGGTAGGTCAACAGGGCAGTCATAGTCCCAGTCCAGAGGTAACGAGTCCACATTTCTTTCCCCGGTATCCATGTAATCTTGGTATTTATCAGGAACGCCACCATCAATCAAACCCTAACCCCTCCCCTTGACCCTCCCAAGCCCTACCCATTGACCCCTTATTCCCTCCCACCTGTCACCGGAAGTCCCGCCCCATGGGGGGTTTTAACTCCGGGGTCAAGGTGGCCACATGACTGGAAGCAAGGTGTGTCATGTGACCCCTCTAAGAACTCCTCCCACCACTCTCTACCAGTCAGGATGGGTTTCATCCCAGAAGGACCACCCTGAGAGGAGATTTGACCAGTCAGGGTGAGTTCTGAGGTGGGGTGACCCATCCAGAAGTGGGTCGTGTGACCCCTCTAAGAACTCCTCCGACCGCCATCTACCAATTAGGATGGGTTTGACCCAATAGGACTACCCTAAGAGGAGATTTTGACCAATCAGGGCGAGTTCTGGGGCAGGGTGACCCATCCGGAAGTGGGCCGTATGACCCCACTAAGAACTCCTCTCAAGGCCCTCTGCCAATCAGGGTGCAGCACCATTACCCCATAAGGCCCAGCACCGGAGAGATGAGGGCATCTCTTACCAAGGACACATGGTTTAGAAATCGTGGGAAGGCTGCTGAGAGGAAACCTGGACTCCTTCACCACCCCCGTGAGAACTTCAGACTCTGTCTTCGCCCCGAGGGTCTTTGACCATCCGCGGAGAAAGCGCTACATCAGCGACAGTCCCGAGCAGGAGGAGGGAGCGACCGAGGGGAGCCCTTCGGCCCAGCCATTGATGGATAAACCGGAACCGGAACCCCAAACCCAACTGCTTGTGAGACAGCCCAACGAGCATGGTGGCCTCTCTTTGTCCACCCGCTTAGAGGTGGAATGCGGTTGAGGCTCAGGGGTGTCACCGGTGGAGAAGGTGAACAGAAAAGACGTCACACAGGTAAATGAATGATTAAGAAGCAATCGCTTCTTAATGGGTAAGGAACCGGGGGTTGTGTAAATCTAAAAACAAGCAGTGGGCTGCTTACACTGTTTCTGTTATGAAAATCAACAGCTCAATGATGCCTTTCTAGACGGCCTAGAAACCCTGGACAGCGTTGCATCAAGCAGGGAAGATAACCGGGCCCACCTTGGTTTTGCTCAACACCGATACAAGTTGTTGGAGAGGACTCTGAGGATGATGGCCATGAGGTGTTTCAGAGGAGGCTTGGCATAGAACTAACTGAGCCAGTGCCACGTCGTGAGCGTAAAAAAGTCACGCGGACTATTGTATGTGTTGCTGTTTATGCTGCCCTTAAGCACTGCCTGAGGGAAAAGCTTTGTGAAGAATGCGAGGGACGTGTCATAGATTTGCCAGGTCAACGGCCCATGACTGGGTGACTTGGACTTCAGTGGATATCAACTGCAATCTCCGGGGCCTATGTGCTGAGCTGGGTAGGGAAAGCTGATTAAACACCATTATTGCCAGAGGTTCTGCTGTGCAATGTCTGTGCCTAAGCCAAGAACATTTAGCGCAAGGGGGGACCTTGTTCAATGCTGTGCAATTGAGTGGAGCCCCTGACTGTGTTTTAAAGAAAATAACCTGCTTACAGCTGGGGTGGAAAAATTGCAGGCACCTTCTGGTTCATTTTCTTTAAAACACAGTCAGGGTCTCCACTCACTTGCACAGCATTTCTCCAGTTATGGCAATCATGTGAACAAGGACGTGTGTATCACGAATTGTGGGTTTTTTGCTATAAAACCTGTTGAAAAATCTCTATTCAGGGGGATGACAGTTTGCTGCCCCCCCCCCCCCCGGCATGCTCGTAATAAAGGGGCCTCGGGTGATTCTGATCCAAACACAACGCGGGGTCGTTTTTCCACGACACGGCGTGATATTGGCCGTCTAGTCTGCACAAAAAGTTACAGATCCCTGCTTAAGGAAAAGACTATTTGTAAGAAATCTAAAAGGATTCAGCTAGAGAATGGGGAGGGGACAAACACGCGATAGAAAACTTGGTAGCTGTAAATTAAAAATAAAAAACCCTATTGAAAAGGGCTTTGTGACTATCTGTGTTTCAGTTCGAAGGCCTTTGGCCCTTAAGTGAGCTAGAAGTGTTAATGACGCGTCTTGGTTTGGTTTCAAGGAGCTGTATGTCTTTTCAATCAAAAATCAATTGTTTGTGAGAACCTAGTGCTTGTGGGTTTTGTGTGTAAAAGTGACCCATTTACAGCAAAAAGCTGAAATGTATGTTGGGGGGGGGGGAATCCTAAGAAATGTGCTTACAGTAAAACAAACAGGCTGTTCAGACCTGTGTTTGAATACAATAGAGTTGACTTATCCTGTTGAACTGAGTGGGTTTAACCCGCACCCCCCCTCACTGAATAGCCAAGGTGACTGCGATTACTTACCCTTGCTGCCATAGGGTTAAATTTGATGGGGGGTGGGTGGGGGTGGATGGTGAGTTCTGATTAATATGAAATGAAATAAAACCTCAGGAATTCGCAGATGCCATTGGACAGTTTCAATATAACTGCTGGAGTTGGCAGAACTCAACTGGACAGTTTCAATATGACCCCAGGAGTTGGTGGAACACTATTGGACAGATTAAATATGGCCCTGGAGTTGGTCGAATGCTCTGGGTCATTCTTTCTAGAAAACACCCCCACCCCAAACTTTAAGCATGAAAGAAACGTGTTTAAAAAAACCAACCCCAAGCCCCAAGACATTCATTGATCTCTGCAAAGGGCCCCCCGCTTGGAAATGGGGACTGTTCAATACTCTAAGAAGGCCCCACAGAAACATTTATTTTAACTTACAGAAAAAAAGAAAAAAGAAAAAAAAAGCCCTGTTGTGAAGACAGCTTGGTCCCCCCACCCCAGATCACCACAGGGGGTGCTGCGGGAGGGGTGCCTAAAGTCCTCAAGGATCTATTAGTTCAGAGCTGTGGGGATTAAATTAACCTGCTAGCTACTCTGCTGAAGTCTGTTTGAACAAAGGGCTAAGATGGTAAGGGGTGTTATTGAACAGTATATGGAGGCAAACTTGGTTTGGTGTGTTTCTAAAGCTGCTGATTTGTGTGTGAGAGGGGTCTGGGCAAGGCATAGGTGTAGGGTTTTAAAAGTACTTGGTTTGTTTCAAACCAACAGGGTTTTTTTCCTGTGCAAAATGTGGTTTAAAATGGATTTTAAAAGCAGTTTGGTTTTTATTCTGCAAATTGAGATGCATTTTAAAAAATGTTTTTGAGGTTTTTGTTGTTGTTTGTTTGTTGTTTTTTGGTTTATGTTTTAAGTGGTAGAAATAAACTCAAAACCGGTGTTTGTCGCACAGCCTGAACTGGATGATTTGTTTTAAAGCTGTGACTTTTTAAACAGAAAACTCCCCTAATGAATATTTAGTTTTGAAGTTTACCAGATGGTTTCCTGTGTTTTATAATAATGCTGTTTGCTCCACAGTACGGTGGAAACATGAGAGATCCTTAGAGCAGAGGGAAAACAAGCTCAGAAGAAAAGGGAACGAGACAGCTGAAAGGGAAAATTCACCAGCACCAGTGACTGATGATGGATGGATGAAGCCCAGTAAATATATTTTGCTTATTGGTTGGGTTGTTCTGTGAGGTTTTGTATTTGAAGTGAATACATAGGTGTCGGTGAGAAAGAATGTAAAGTTCAGTTTTGTAAAATGGTTCCCCCCACCCCCCATAGGCCTGGGCAACTTTTCTGACAATGCTTAGTCTGCGCTACAAGGACACCTCCTCCAGAACCACCAAAGAGCCAGGAATCTGCTTGGAGACCTTTAACAACGCAAACCAGCACAAGAGTGCAGATGAAGCACCCAGGCAGTCCAAACCTCATATCCGTCAAACCCAAGGGCAAAAGAAGACTGTGGTAAACAAGAACCACAACTCCAGTTCCTCAGCGGCCATTGCCACAGCAAACCCTGAGTAAACACCCACATTCACAAACCCGGAACCTGCGCTCGAGGGGCTCTGAACATGCGCAGAACCACACACATTCACAAACCCGGAACCACACACATTCACAAACCCGGAGCTTGCGCTCGAGGGGCTCTGAACATGCGCAGAACCACACACATTCACAAACCCGGAGCATGCGCTCGAGGGGCTCTGAACGTGCACAGAACCACACACATTCACAAACCTGGAGCTTGCGCTCGAGGGGCTCTGAACATGCGCAGAACCACACACATTCACAAACCCGGAGCATGCGCTCGAGGGGCTCTGAACGTGCACAGAACCACACACATTCACAAACCCGGAGCATGCGCTCTAGGGGTTGTGAATAAAACACCAAGGACTGACAAACCATTCTCCCAAAACCATAAGCTCGTCACCGCTCCCCTATATTCTAGTATTTGGGAACAGTTTGATGGTTCATTCAGAAAACTGATGGACGCTGTGTCCCCAGGGGGGTGGGGGTGGGCGCTAAAAGAACGGCATTCTAAAGAGAGTCGGGAAAAATCTGACGCTTCGGAAGGACCCCCCGCCGGCGAAGACCGGGAGTGGAAGAAGCTCCTGGGCCCGGCCCTGCAACAGTTTTCCGAGCCCCCCAGAGCGAGTGAAGGACCCCGCTGCAGAGGTCCCAAAAAACTCTTGTGGGGGCCCCATGCGGCCCGGGGCCTGGGGCAAATTGCCGCTCTTGCCCCCCCCTCTGGGCGGCCCTGCACAGCAGGGGTGAAAGTAACTTCCAGGACTTACCGGTACTGCTGGAGTCCTGAGGGGGCGTGGCCTCAACTGGAAGAGGCGGGGGCCTCAAGATTTAAAGGTCCTGGAGCATCGGCTGTGGCTGGGAGCCCCAGGGCCTTTAAATCAACCCTGGGCTCCGGGGCAAATTAAAGGGCCCAGGGCTCAGGCCGCCGCGGAGCCCCGAGCCCTTTAAATTCCCCCGCAGCTCTGGCAGCCAGGTTAGGGTGTGGATTTAAAGGGACCGGAGCTCCCACGGCTGCAGGGAGCCAGAGCATTGGCCGGGCTGGGGCCGGGATTTGAAGGGCCCGGAGCTCCTGCCGCTGCAGGGAGCACAGAGCTTTTTAATTCCCAGCCCCAGCCCGGCTGCCGGAGCTGCGGTGGGAGGGGAGGAGGGATTTAAAGGGCTCTGGGCTTCCCGCAGCTGTGGGAGCTCTGAGCCCTTTAAATCCTGGACCCAGCCCGGCTGCCAGTGCTGCGGGAGAAAATTAAAGGTCTCTGGGCTCCCTGCAGCTGCTGGAGCTCTGAGCCATTCAAATCCCTGCCCAGGAAGACAGTGCGGTCCAGCACGGCATATTGGCTCTTCCTGGTACGCCGTACTGGACTGTAATGGCTTATTTTCATCTCTGCTTCAGAGATCCCACGACTGCGGGGAGCCCAGAGCCCTTTAATTTCCCCCTGCAGCTCCGGCAGCTAGGCTGGGGCTGGGAATTAAAGGGCTCGGAGATCCCGCGGCTACAGGGAGCCCAGAGCCCTTTAAATACCCCCGCAGCTCTGGCAGCCGGGTTCAGATGTGGATTTAAAGGGACCAGAGCTCCCACGGCTGCAGGGAGCCAGAGCATTTCCGGGCTGGGGCCGGGATTTGAAGGGCCTGGAGCTCCTGCCGCTGCGGGGAGCACCGAGCTTTTTAATTCCCAGCCCCAGCCTGGCTGCCGGAGCTGCGGTGGGAGGGGAGGAGGGATTTAAAGCGCTCTGGGCTCCCCGCAGCCCGCCGGAGCTCTGAGCCCTTTAAATCCCCGCTGAGGAAGCTGGTGTGGTCTGGCACAGCGTACTGGCTCTTGCCGCTACGCTGTACTGGCCCGTACCGGCTTACTTTCACCTCTGGCTCAGAACTCCTACGGCTGCGGGGAGCCCAGAGCCTTTTAAATTTCCCCCGCAACTCCAGGAGCTGGGCTGGGGCCGGGAATTAAAGGGCTCAAAACTCCTGCGGTTGCTGGGAACCCAGAGCCCATTAAATCTCCCCACCTGCAGCTCCAGCAGCTGGGCTGGGGCTGGGATTTAATGGGCTCACAGCAGGGGTGAAAGTAACTTCCAGGATTTACTGGTACTGCATGAATACTAAGGGGGCGTGGCCTAAACCGGAAGAGGCGGGGCCTCAAGATTTAAAGGTCCTGGAGCATCGGCTGCGGCTGGGAGCCCCAGGGCCTTTAAATCAACCCTGGGCTCAGGGGCAAATTAAAGGGCCCAGGGCTCAGGCCGCCGTAGAGCCCCAAGCGCTTTAAATTCCCCCCCCCCTCCTGCAGCTCCCGCAGCCGGATTCGGGTGTGGATTTAAAGGGCCCGGAGCTCCCATGACTGCAGGGAGCACCAAGCCCTTTAAATCTGGCCCCAGCCCGGCTGCCAGAGCTGCGGGGGAAAATTAAAGGGCTCTCGGCTCCCTGCAGCCGCCAGAGCTCTGAGCCATTCAAATCCCTGCTGAGGAAGCCGGAGCGGTCCAGCACGGCATATTGGCTCTTCCTGGTACGCCGTATTGGACTGTAATGGCTTATTTTAATCTCTGCTTCAGAGATCCCACGGCTACGGGGAGCCCAGAGCCCTTTAAATTCCCCCGCAGTTCTGGCAGCTGGGTTCAGATGTGGATTTAAAGGGCGTGGAGCTTCCACGGCTGCAGGGAGCCAGAGCACTGCCAAGCTGGGGCCGGGAATTAAAGGGCTCAGAGCTCTGGCAGTTGCTGGGAACCCAGAGCCCATTAAATCTCGCCCCCCACCCCCCACCCCGCAGCTCCAGCAGCTTGGCTGGAGCCAGGATTTAATGGGTTCAGCACTCCCCATGGCTGCGTAGATCCCAGAGCCCTTTAATTGTCCCCCCCCCCCACAGCTCCAGCACCCAGGCTGGGGCAGGGAATTAAAGGGCTGAGAGCTTTCTGCAGCGGCAGGAGCTCCGGGCCCTTTAAATCCTGGCTCCAACTGGGTAAGGCTCAGGCTCCCCACAGCCATGGGAGCGCCGGGCCCATTAAATCCACGCTCGAACCTGGCTGCCAGAGCTGCGGGGGGAATTTAAATGCCCTGGGGCTCCCAGCCACAGCCGATGCTCGAGGATCTTTAAATCTTGAGAGGCCCCGCTCCTTCGGGTTGAGGCCACGCCCCCTCAGGACTCCGGCAGTACCGGTAAGTCCTGGAAGTTACTTTCACCCCGACTTAATCATTCCTTTACCTGTGTTCACCTTGTGCACCGGTGACTCCCCCGAGCCGCAGTCGCATTCCACCTCTAAGGGGGTGAACAAAGAGAGGCCACCATGCTCGTTGGGGTGCTCGTTGGGTTTTGGGTTCGGGTTCCGGCGTATCCATCAACGGCTGGCCCAAAGGGCTCCCCTCGGTCGCTCCCTCCTCCTCCTCGGCACTGTCGCTGATGTAGCGCTTACTCCACAGATGGTCAAAGACCCTCGGGGTGAAGACAGAGTCTGAAGTTCTCACGGGGGTGGTGAAGGAGTCCAGGTTTCCTCTCAGCAGCCTTCCCACGATTTCTAAACCATGTGTCCTTGGCGAGAGATGGCCTCGTCCGACCAGCACTGGGAGTTATGAGGTGATGGTGCTGCACCCTGATTGGCAGAGGGTCCTGGGAGGAGTTCTTAGTGGGGTCAAACAGCCCACTCCCGGACGGGTCACTCTGCCCCAGAACTCGCCCTGATTGGTCAGGATCCCCTCTGGGGGTGGTCCTGTCAGGACAAAACCGATCCTAATTGGTTGAGGGCAGTGAGAGGAGTTCTTAGAGGGGTCACAAGACACACGTCGGGATAGGTCACCCTCCTACCCCAGAGCTCGCCCTGATTGGTCAAGTCTCCTCTTGGGGTGGTCCTTCCGGGAGGAAACCCATCCTGATTGGTAGAGGGTGGTGGGAGGAGTTCTTAGAGGGGTCACATGACACACCTGGCTTCCAGTCGTGTGGCTGCCTTGACCACGAAGTAATACCCCCATGGGGCGGGACTTCCGGAGACAGGTGGGAGGGACTAAGGGGTCATGGGGCGGGGTTAGGCTTTGATTAATGGTGGGGCCTGTCTACTGCTGCCGGGTGTTGAGTGTTTGCAGGCAGAACGGGAGCCAGCGTCCATGTCCAGGCCGGAGGTCAAAGTCGGGTGGTCGGAAGTACGAGGCAAAGTCCATATCCATGCAGAGATCGAAGCCATGTAGTCAAAATTGAAGGGGTTGGGGAAGATCAGGCGGAGAAGGAGGTGGCAGGGCTGGAGCGGGTGGCTGGAGGGCCTGGAGCGAGGCTAGAGAAAGGCAAGGAGAATACTGAGCCGGGGTTCAGAACCCAAATCTGGAGCCAAGAAGGGTCACGCCAAAGTCATAGCCAGAGACCGGAGTCAAGAGTCCAGCCAGAGTCAACAGCGAGAAACTGGAGGGCAGGGCAGGGCAGGGCAGGGCAGGGCAGGGGGTACATGCGGGCTGGAATGAGGATGACTTACTGGAGCCTGGAGACCCCTCATCGGGGGACTCCCTTCCTAGCAATACCAGAAGGACAGCGCGGTGACAAAGATGTCTCTGAGCCTGGGGACCAAGCCAAGGGGAGCTCCCATCCAGGCTGTGTGCCAGGACCCCGTCCCCCTCCCTGTTCATTTCACACTCACAGACCCCCTGGCCGGAGGGGAGAACAAAGGGCAGAAGCGAAGGTGCCCCTGGGGGAAAGGCTCTAGGCCGGGACCCAGTCCACTTCCCAGATCTACACCCAGGATTGTGTGACCAGGCCCACAGCCCTTCCTCTGCGTCTCAGTTCCCACCGGCCGGATGGGGAGGCTCCTCCCCTGCCCCAGGGTGTTCGGGGGGAGTTTCATTCCCAGCTGGGAAGGGCTCAGATACCAGGTGGGTGGATTGGGCCCCGGCTGGGGGATGGTCGGACATTCGCTGCGTCAGGGGTGACAAGGGCCATGGGAGGGTCTGAGCAGTGACGTCGGGGGAGGGGCTCCATGTCAGGCCACCCCTCCCAGACTGCAATGGCTATTGAGCACAACCCCTGGCTCTGCGGATGCTCTCACTTCTGGGCCAGCCCCACAGCCTGATTCTTCCCAACCAGTATCTGGCCTGGCCCCAGCCCCAGGGGTCGGGTGGGGCAAGGTGTCCAGAGAGAGGTGCTCGGCCTTGGTTTCTCTCAGTGCTGTGGGGGGCTCTATGGCCGCTCCCCCCAGCCCTTCCCCCCAGGCACAGTGAGACAGAGCAGTACCTGCGGCAGGGGGTCCGAGCCGGTCATGCGAGCGGGGGGGTCTTCAGTGCTGCCCCACAGAGCACAGCCCCTGCAGGGCGTCGGGCACCTGGCCCAAGACCCTGATGTTAAACAGCTGGACCTTTATGTAGGCTGCGATGTCCTCCTGTTGCAAGGGAACAAGGATCAATCAGAGACTCCGACACCCACGAGAACGAAGGGTATTAACGGCACCGGGAGCCAGCAACATTTCCTCCCCATGTCTGAGGGACGGATTCCCCCGCCCAACCCCCGAGACGAAATCTTGTCTCTTCTCTAGTGACTTCCATCCCCTCTCCCACCATTGTGGAACGAACTCCTGCCCCCACTCCTCTCAGTCCCCCCGCGAGAACTGTTCTACCTCCCAACCCAGCGGGAATCCAGCTCCGCTCCCCAGAGTCCCCTCAGCCACCCTCGCCCCCTCCAGCCGGGGGCTGGGAGGCTTTGGGCAGTAGTGCCGTGGGGTGAGAGGAAGTGGTCACCTTTCCCCAAGGGATCCCCATGTCCTTAACGTGATGCCATGGCCAGTGGCTCTGGTGAATGGGGCACTTATGCAGCCTCTGCTGACTGACTCCTCCAGTTCTCCCAGAGCAGGTGGGGGCTGGGATAACACGATACCAGAGCTCTAGGAACCGGCCTGAGGCCCCGAGGGGGATGAAAGGCTCACAGAAGGGACTAGGGGAGTTGGCAGCCCCTAGCATGAGCAATGGCAGCGTGTCGTGCTGATGTGACGCCTGTTAGGAAATAGCCTTGCTGGGGAGCTGGGTCTGCCCTGCTTTGAGCTGCTCAGGGGAGAAGCTGGCACCGACCAATGGCACCTGTCTGGGGTCACCCTCTCCTTGCTCCCTGGTCAGCGCATGGGGATGGGATGGGAGTGATTTTCAATGGCCTGGAGGTGAAAGGCCCTGGGGGTCTCTCCCCAGGTGACCCCTCTTTGGTTACCTCGTCCTCTAGCAGCTGGCCGGCTTCCCCCAGGATGGAGTACGTCAGCACCAGGCCAGCCTGGCTGACGCAGAGGAGGGGGTGGTGAATGGCCAGCAGGCCCGCCTGGAGGAAAGACCTTTCCTGCTCCTCTGTAAACAGCTCGCCAAAGGCCTAAAACCAAAAGAACCAGAGCCCTTACAATGGCCCAGAACCAGGCTCCAAATCCCTCGAGTGTCTCACAAGGTGGAGAAGAGTCCTGGGGCAGCCAACCTTTGGGGCCCCATGGACCAGGAACCCCCGTCAGTAGGAGGCTGCAGGCACTGAGGCCTCCAATAGCTCTTATGGAGCAGGATTCACCGCAGGCGCCATGAGATGCTGGGAATGTGTCTGCGCGCTCTGGAACCCAGCTCACACAGACAGCCCAGGACCCCTGCTGCTCCCAGCAGCGATAGCTGCTGCAGCTCACCCGCTAGAGGTTCGGAGTCTTTTAGATCTGGTTCATTCCCACACCTCACCCCACGGACATTCCCAGGAGCCTCACATACTCTGCTGGAAATAAGGAGCAGGCTCTTGCCCTGTGTCCATGACACACTCACTGCAGCGGGAGACAGCTCCACACCTGAGCTGCTGCAATGCACCGGCGCAGAGTCCTTACCTCTCCCACCCTGGCCAGATTTCTATACCCCAGGCGCTCGGGGTCATGGAGCCCGTCCCGGCACCACAAGTCTGGGGCCTCGCTGGTGTTGAGCCCTGGGGGAGAAAGACACACCCATTGGGGAGGTTTGGCCTTCCGCTTTCAGTGCCTGTTTCCTTCTGGGTGCACACTGGCCAGGCTCCTCCTGGCATCCGCAGCCCAATGGAATCGCAGGGTCCATGCCAGGCGGGTTAGTACCAGAAGGGGGATTTGTTTCAGCCATCACAGTAATCATGTGACCCTTACGGTCATGGGGGTGTCTAATACTGAGAACCCCCCACACCCACTGAAGTCAAGATCTGGCCCTGGCTACCCGACTGGTGACACCCTACAAGCTTTGTGTCCGTCCCCTGTGGTGCCTGCTCCTGCCCCTGCCCTCAGGATGGGCTCTTTCCCTCCATGTGTCCCAATAGCTCCGTTCCTGTCCCCTCACGAGCTGGCTGCCCCGTACGGGGGTGGGCTGATTTCCCTGGGCTGGGGGACAGAGCTGGGCTCGGAGATAAAGCAGCCAATTTCCCTGGCACTTTCTCACTCATCTCCCTAATTCAGAGAGAGGGGGAGAGAAAGAGTCACCATCTAAGCTGGGGTCGGTCTCAGAGGAGGGGGCTTCTTTCTGCAGGGTCCCACTGCCCAGCAGAGGGAGTCTCAAAGGAGGGGCCTTGTTTCTATTGGGGTTCCTCTTCCCCGCTACAGCGGGTCTAAGCAGAGAGGCCTTAGTTCTAGAGGCGTCCCAATGGCCAGCTGGAGCTAGTCTCCCAGAGGCTCATTTCCATGGGGTCCCATTGCCCAGCTGGGTTTCTTACCCCTCTTCCGGAGCAGGAGCCAGTAAAGCCAGTATATCCCACCCCTGGCATGCCGACTGATGTTACTGGCTGGGTGGGATATCCAGAGACCCAGCTGCAGAACGAATTCTCCTGCCTTGGAGAAGGCGGAGGAGGTCTGGTGGAAGGAGAAGGAGAGGGGAATCCATCACTATTCTCCCTTCAGCTCCCCAGCGCCCCTGGACCTGAGCTCTGCTCCCACCCCTCTGTAGGAGGCCCTGGGGGAGAGGAGTGACAGCCCTCTTCCTCTCTGCCCCCAAGGGAGCTCGGAGCAAAGGGAGCAGGGCAAGGGCCCTCGCTGAGCACTCGCTGCCTCGCGGCTCCAGAATAACAAGGGCCCTGAGGCCAGGCACGACCCTGCCACCGAGCGGCCTATGGAACGCAGTCCCTTACGGACCCGGGGGGACCAATTAGCCAGGGGATGAGGAACTTGACTCTGCAGGACGCTGGGGTCAGAGGTCACTTACGTCAAATCCAGGCAGGGAGGTGGCGATCTGGAGCAGGGCCGCGCTGGTCTGGACGGCCCTGGCTCTCTCCTGGGGGTTGTTTGCCAGGAGAGAGCGATGGATGTGCTGCAGGAGAAGGAGGCAGGGGAGGGTCAGCGGGCAGGCGAACATGCTCTACAAACCAGCCTCTCCCCCTCCCCAAGGGGCTGACACTTTGTGCTCAGGGTGGAGTAGCCGAGCCCTGGTGGCAGAGCTTGAAAAGGGGGTTCAGTCTCTCAGGCCCCAGCCAGGCCTGGTGCTCACTGTTAGTGCTTAATGCAACCGTGCAGAGCTCTGGCTGACAGTCCCAGCTCCTTCCCCCTGCACTGGCAGCTCTGGGAACGTGTGGCCGGCTGGGTCCAAGCTGGGAGGACACAATGGAAACGTGGCTCTTCTAGTCTCTCCTTTACTGCCCTCCCACAGGGCTCAGGGGCAATTCCACCCCAGACCGTCCATTCTACTCACCTCCAGGAGGTGCTGCAGCTTCTCCACGGTGGGGGTCTCTGTTAGCTGGCTCCTGAGGATGGTGTCCAGGCTCCGCGAATAGCGGTTGTGCAGAGCCTGCAAGAAGAGGGAGCACCCGTCAGTCATGGGACATGGGGCTACATCAGTCAGGGGACAATGAGGAGGATTCTCCAGGAGCCCTGGCAAGACTCAAAAGGCACATCCTGGCCTCTCCCATTCACATCACTCCAGGGACACTTCGCAAGAGTTCATGGCCGGATGCCTGCTGCCTCGTCAATCCTTGCTCTTCGCAGTTCTCTGTGCAGGGCCTGGTACCCAGCAGAGTATGGACCAGCCAAACTGCAATGGGTAGGAGGTAGGATCCCCGGGAGTGTCCAGGCAGGAGATCAGAGAATGAGGAGAGGAGGGAAGGCTGGGATCAGCCACGGAGGGGTAACGCAATCCCCTCTGAACCCCTGATCCATGAACAGCACGTCAGGATCAAGGCACATGCCCTGGACCCCACACCCAAACCAGCTCCAGGGCTCAGGACCTCCATGGGGTTGGACAGGGAAAGCTGCCCCCTTCCCGAAACCAGTGTCTCCCTGCGTAGACAGGGGTTGGAACTTGGACAGTGTCTGAGAGGACCTTGGCCTGTGTGGGACAAATGTCCCCACTTTGGGGTGCCAGATAACAGAGGAGATGTGTCCCCCCCATTGGGGGTGAGGGATTCTCTGGTGCAAGACCCCTCTGCCTGGGTGGGGACGGAACAAGGAGCAGGACAGACTGGGGGGCAGCGCAGCTGGGGGATTTTTGTACCTCAGCTCCGCCCTGCAGGTGCTGCTGGATCACCAAGATGATGTCTTCCTCAGGGCAGAAATCCTGCTCCTCCTGCTCCTCCTCCTCGCACTCCTCCTCTTCCTCCTCCTCAGGCCACGACACCTGGGCACTGGGGGTGTCTGCACCAGGGAGGGAAGGAGAAAGTTTAATCCCTTCTGCTGCTGGGGGGATGCAGTGGACAGAGAAGGCTCCATGTTTCCCCTTTCTCTGTAAGGAGCCCCATGGCGGCGAGGGCCCCACCCTGCCCCTCCCAGAGACGCCCTCAGCCCCATCAGCCTCAGGGCCACCCCACAACATGGTCAGGGAGGCTGGAGCTCCCCGACTCCGCCCAGCATCCCCTGCCTTGGGGCGTGGCTGTGCCACCCCCACTGGTGTTAGGGGGGCTCATGTGGGTCAGTCCCGGCGCCTTGGCGAGCCCATGGGCACAGGGTGTTACTAGTCCCCCACCGCCCCAGTCCTCCTCCCTTTCCCCTGGGTCTCCCCTCACCTCCAAAGAAGGAGCCTTCAAAGACAGGGCTGCCAGACCCCACGGAGGAGCTGCTGGCCCCGCAGGAGTACGCGGAGCTGCTGGAGTTTGTCCCGCAGTCACTCAAATCCTGCTCGCGACTGGTGGGATGCTCCTCTATGGCCAGGGTGGGGCCGGCGGGAGGCTCCTCTATGGCCAGGGTGGGGCCGGCGGGAGGCTCCGCAGTCACCAGGGTGGGGCCGGCGGGAGGCTCCGCAGTCGCCAGGGTGGGGCCGGCGGGAGGCTCCCCAGTCGCCAGGGTGGGGCCGGCGGGAGGCTCCGCAGTCGCCGGGTGGGGCCGGCGGAGGCTCCGCAGTCGCCGGGTGGGGCCGCGGGAGGCTCCGCAGTCGCCGGGTGGGGCCGGCGGAGGCTCCGCAGTCGCCGGGTGGGGCCGGGCGGAGGCTCCGCAGTCGCCGGGTGGGGCCGGCGGAGGCTCCGCAGTCGCCGGGTGGGGCCGCGGGAGGCTCCGCAGTCGCCGGGTGGGGCCGCGGAGGCTCCGCAGTCGCCGGGGTGGGGCCGGCGGGAGGCTCCGCAGTCGCCGGGGTGGGGCCGGCGGGAGGCTCCTGCTGGGCCCTGGGACGCAGCTCCTGGCTCCTTGGCTTCCTGCAAAGGAAGCCCCAGAGCTGCCGTCCCCGGCTCCTGCCCTCCCCTGGCTCTCTCCTCCACAGCTGAACCTGTGGCCACCTCCGTTCGCCCAGAAGGTGCCTCTGGTTCAGCTAGAGGAGCTGCTGTCTTCCGCCTCCTCCAGCAGGCGAAGCAGCTCCTCCCTTTCCCTGGGCACGAGCCTCTTCCCGCCCGCGGGGACAGAGGGGCCGCTCTCCGCCTGCGCAGGCCGGCTGATGTTTGCTGGCTGTGGATCCACCTGCCCGGCCTTCCTCCTCAGCATCTGCCGGATTCGCTCCATCCTGGAAGTGAGTGGGGAGCAGCCATGAGTCTGGCTTCAAGGCAGCCTCTCATTAACGAGCCTGCCTGCTCCCCTGCCCACCTCCCTTCTGCTGAGGCAATTTCTCCTCCCGACACATCCCACCCCAGGGCACAGGAACCCTCAACCTGGGGAACAAACCCTGACAAGGGACGGGCTGGGAGCCCTAGTGGTAGGATATTCCCACCACACTGGGGATGGATCTGGAGAACTCCACTTACTTACTCTAGATCGGATGGAGCAGGATGGCAGATGCTGAGGGTTGCTCCTCCCTTCACCCTCCTCGATCTCCGCACCCAGGTGGCTGGCAACGGGTGCCGCTCAATGCCCTGCCCGCAGGGCAAGGGGTAGACACCAGCGATCGAAACTGGCTGTGAAAAGAATACAATGCCACTAGCGGAACGCTCCTGGGACACTCCATAGCTGTACCCGGGGCCACCTCCATTTGGGCCCAGAAGGTGCCTCAGGGTCAGCTAGGGGAGCTGGGGTCTTCCTCCTCCTCCAGAAAGCCAGAGCTGGCAGTGCCAGCAGGACTCGATTCCCAGTCTCCCTGGCTCTGAGTGAGACCTGTTGTAGTGACTGACGGATTTGCTCCTTGTCCCCCATCCAAAGCCAATAACACATTTCTGGGTTGGCAGTCATGAGTTAGACCTTCTCAGCACCCCTCTGTCTCCCGCAGCCCTCAGCAGTTCCTTGGATTGCGGTGGCTTGGACGGTAACAGGAGTGGATATTGTTACTGGGTGGTTCTAGCCAATGAGGGTCTCAGTCTAGCCTCAGAGGCCCACACCCCCAGACACTACAGGTCAGGGTGGATTGATTTCATTCCAAATGTTTTGTAGTTGTTTTTTTGAGTGATTTTCCTAATGAGAGATTGATTCTCATGAAATTCTTAGTGGTGGCCGATGACAGAACACAGAGCAATGGTCTCACGTTGCACTGTGGAAGGCTTAGCTTGGCTATTAGGAAACACTAGTTCACTAGGAGGGTGGTGAAGCCCTGGAATGGGTTCCCTAGGGAGGTGGTGGAATCTCCATCCTTACAAGTTTTTAAAGGTCAGCTTGACAAAGCCCTGGCTGGGATGATGAAGTTGGGGATGGTCCTGCCTGCAGCAGGGGGTTGGGCTAGATACCCCCTGAGGTCTGTTCCAGCCCTAGTCTTCTATGATGCTAGGAATAGGGATCCAGTCAAACATGTTGACTTGCTAGTTTTGCAGGATACATACAAACAAAAAGGTTGACTGAACCATTTGTTTTCATTTCAAACAAACTGAGGTAAGTGAGCTGCAGCTCACGAAAGCTCATGCTAAAATAAATGTGTTAGTCTTTAAGGTGCCACAAGTACTCCTGTTCTTTTTGAGGTAAAGAAGTATCTCTAGTTCGTGCACTGAACTGATTGTTCCTGCTCATAACATCCTTCCAGATTTTAGAAGTAGTAGCTCACACCTCCTCCTCTCTAGCCTTTATTCATATTTTACAAGGGGAAAAGAAGCCTTCATCCTTTTCCAACTCCCAATCAGTTTCTTACATTTGAATGAAGTAGCTGCATCAACTGGAATGAAGAAAATATTCTTTCTGCACCCGCAGAAGAGGCTAGTGCTGCCAAAATCTGGCTGAGTGTTTCAATCACTTCTGGACCCCCAGGTGCTTAGGCAATGACTTCCAACAGTTCAGTGCTTTGACTTCCTCTGACACTTGGCAGCAAACATGGACTTCTTGATATATGTAGTTATTTAAATTACTTTAATAGGCTGGAGCAACTAGAGGCCTTACCATCACTTGTCATCATTTCAAATTTTATACTGGATAAGTTTAAAAAAAACCTTTTTCAATATAAATTTAAAAAACCCAGTTTAAATAAAAATAAAATCTCTTCTGGGGGCGGGGGCTGGGTTGTGAAAAAGCCACTGATTGGTCTTGCCCTTGATTTTAGAAGAACGACTTCATCTGAGAGAATCAGAAACTGCTTGTATTCTAGTCAAGGAGAGGAGGCAGCAAAATTCATCCTAGCAGAAATTTGTTGGGCCTTATTTGCTCAGTCTCAAACAAACAAGTGTGCAAAACTCTAGCTAGTCTCTTTTATGTAGGCCCAGCTAAGAGGTGGTGGGAGGGGCAGGAATGCTGTCTCCGTCCCGGATCCAGTTGCAATTGCACAGGATATTGCCACAAAACCTACATTTTACTGCCAAACTCTCTAAGCCAGTCCTCTCCTGCGCTTCCTGGGTTCTAAGTTTCAAATCCACAAAACCTTCCCCTTGACAGTCACTGCCCAGGTGGTGCAGCAGGCAGAGGAACCTGAGCAGTAACATTGTGACACCAGAGGTAACTCAGCCACCTGTCGCTCCCTGACTCCACGAACCCTGAGCATAAACCCGAAGCCTGATCCCTGCCTTGGGCATCGCTCCCACGGAAACCTGCAGGTTCCTTTACTGACTTATGCAAATCACCTGTGGAGAGTCAGCACTGACTGGCTGAATTCACTCTCAAGTCACAACGCCCTTCAGCTTACAGCACGAATGGAAGGGGCACAGGGTGGAAATCAGGCTTTTCTGGTGGCCCGTTTTCCAATTGAGAAGAAGGGACAAGAGGGAAGGAGGAAGAGGGAAGCAAAATGGCCACATTCCAAACGCCCCCAGAGAGTCACAGGTTAATTCCAAGCCCAGAGGAAACCACTGTCGTCTGACTTTCTCTTTCACTTCGCCATAGAATGTGCCTCAAAATAATTCCCATAGGAATTAGAGCAGGTTTTTAGTAAGACACCCAAGCTTGATTTTAAAAGAGGCCAGTTGTGGAAAATCCAGCACAACCCTCAGGGAATTGCTCCAAACTCTGATGTTAAAAATGCTCCTCGCCTTCTTTCCAGTGTGTATTGGTCTAGCTTCAACTTCCAGCCATTGTCTGCTCATAACCTTTCTCTGGTAAAGCGAAGATGGAGGCTTGCGGTAGCAAGGCTACAGGGATCTGCGAGGTTCCTTGCCCTGCATCCCTGTCCTGCCTGGCTGTTGGCAAGGGAGCTCTGTGAGGTCACAGATGCCTCACTCATAGAATCATAGACTATCAGGGTTGGAAGGGACCTCAGGAGGTATCTAGTCCAACCCCCTGCTCAAAGCAGGACCAATTCCCAACTAATTGTCTTTGCTCAATGGGCTGAGTTCCTGCCAAAAGTCACTGCCACACCCACCTTTCCCTGGCAGGCCTGACCTCTGCCCCTGGCCAGCCCAGCTGGATGTTTGAGCTGCACCCCGGATCACCCCACTTGCTCATTATTGATTCGGGGAACAAGCAGGCTACCCAGTAAAACAGCAGAGTCTGTTCCGCACCCCACACTGAGTTTTTCATAGAGGCATCGGTTGTGAAACAATTCAGTCTCCTAATGTGGCCTCTATTTCACGGGCTATGAAATTTCACACTCTTAGCACCCTATTGAGCCCAATTGCTTGTAATTCACTAAAAGGCACCTTCCCAACCAGTTATGATGGTAGGACACCAGGAAACAGAGATTCCACCTCTCCCCTGGGTAATTTCTTCCAGTGGCTAGTCTCCCTCACTGTCATAATTACATTGGAAATTGACAACCTCTGATAAGGGCCCAATTTATGACAATCTTTTAAATAATTTAAATAGAAGAGAAAAAATAACATTCGGTAGAACATGTTCACTGCCAAGTTTTTCAGACAGTCGCACCACTGATGTGATAGCTAAGGCCCTGGAAGCAGAGTTAGCTGAAATGCTAACCCAGCTTTGGGCAGCAGTAGCTTCCTTGAAAGGTGCAGAAAATATTGTCTTCCTTTCACTTTATTCAAATCGTTCAATTCAATCGACTAGTTTGTTGAAATTCAAGAAAGCCATTGGGAATTCACAAAACAGGCAAACTTGTTTTCATCCATAAATATAGGGATAAAATCTAGGGGATAGATCTACTGGTTCATCAATCTAGAAACTCGTGGAGACAAGAATGTATCATTTCACTTCACTAACCACACATCAAATTGCCTTTGTTTAAGAAATTGGTTAGTTTGAAATGCAAAACATTTTGATACAACTTCTTTCTTATGCTTCTCTTTCTAGCTCTGGCATGGCCTTGCTGTGTGACCAAAGAGGTCACTTCTTTTCTCTTTCCCTCGGTATCATGGGGGATGGAGAAAATTCTCTCATCCCTAGCAGGAGAGAGATTTGAGCAAGTCAGGCACGTTAGGGACCTCGTGCTCTAAAGGACAATGGGCGATTGTTGTTTGGGGCAAGAATCCCGACGGATTTGTTACTTGTCCCCCAACCAAAGCCAATAACACATCTCTGTATTTTCAGTCATGAGTTAGACATTCTGTCTCCCGCAGCCCTCAGCTGTTCCTTGGATTAGGGAGGCTTGGATGGTAAGAGAACTGGAATTATTTTAACGGCTTCTTGGGTGTTACTAGCCCATGAGGGTCTCAGTCTGGCCCCCAAGGCCCACACTCCCAGACACTAGAGATCAGGAGGGGTTGATTTCACTCAAAGTGTTTTGTAGTTGCGTTTTTGAATTATTTTCCTAATGAAAGATTGATTCTCATGAAATCTTAGAGCTGGCAGATGACAGAACAAGGAGCAATGCTCTCAAGTTGCAGGGTGGAAGGCTCGGATATTAGCAAAAACTTTTTCCCTAGGAGGGTGGTGATGCCTGTGAATCTGCTAGGATAGAGTCCCCTATCTTGTACTTAGAGCCTATATTTTTTCTTACCTTCTACACAGATGACAACGTCTTGGAAATAAATACACACGGGAATGAAAAACACACGCACTGAATCACCTGCACACCAACGGCTCTTGGGCTCGGTGAGAGACCGCGAGCTGGAGGCTTGCTGCAGCCAGGCTACAGGGCTCTCCGAGGTTCCCCCTGCCCCGCATCCCTGTCCTGCCTGGCCGTTGCCAAGGGAGCTCTGTGAGGTCACAGATGCCTCATCATCGTTGCCCAATAGGCTGAGTTCCTGCCAAAGGTCTTTGTGACGTCACTGCCACACCCACCTTTCCCTGGCAGGCCTGATGTCTGCCCCTGGCCAGCCCAGCTGGGTGTTTGAGCTGCAGCCCGGATCACCCCACTTGCTCATTATTGATTCTGGGGACCAGCCAGGCCACCCAGTAAAACAGCAGAGTCTGTTCCCCACCCCACACTGAGCTTTTCATAGCGGTTATGAAACAATTCGATCTCCTAATCTGGCCTCTATTTCACAGGCTATGAAATTTCACACACTTTGCACCATATGAAGCCCAATTGCTTGTAAGTCACTAAAAGGCACCTTCCCAACCAGTTATGATGGTAGGACACCAGGAAACAGAGACTCCACCTCTCCCCTGGGTAATTTGTTCCAGTGGCTAGTCTCCCTCACTGTCAGAAATGTGGGCCTACGTCTCCTTTGAATTTCTCTGGCTTCAGCTGGCAGCTCTTGGTTCTTGTTGAGCCTTTTTTGGCTAGATCAAATTAGCCCTGCCCCGTAAAATACGATCTCCCCGTCCTGCTGGGAGCCCCCGACCAGGAGAACCCAGTAGGGGCCTCGTAGCTGTTTCTCTGCCCGGCTGGGGACAGGACTTCCTCTCCGTGGGGATATCAGATGCACCTGCAGAGGCAATGCAGAAGTGAATGTGCTGCATCAGCCGAGCGTTGGGCTCAGGGCTTTGGCCTTGGCAGCTTCTGCTCCAGTCACGTCTCTGGGTGCCCGGACTCAGAGCTTCTGGCCCCCTGTGGCTGCAGCCAGTGCTGGGGCACCGGGCTCAGGACTTTCATGCCCCTCCCCACTCCTGCCGGCACTCTGGGTGCCTGGGCTCGGGGCTTCTGCCCGGCCTCTGCAGTGAGAGCTCGGGGCTTCCCTTGCAGGTCCTTCTGGGGCTCAGGGGTCCACTTCTCTGGATGCCCCAAAAATGGTAGGAGCCGAGGTGCTCCCAAGTAGTAGGTAGGAGCTGAGGTGCTGCCAACAGCAGGGCCCCACCTGCACATCTGGGAACCTCCTCTAGCTTCAGAAAGGTTGCTGGCTGCTGCCCTTGGAGCCCAGGTCTGAAGGCAGCACAGAAGTTAGGGTGGCAATGCTGTGACCCCCCCCACAACAGCCTCTGAACTCCCCCGTTCTCCCAGGTTGGTCGGGACCCCCATGGTTACAATACCAGGAAATGTCAGGTGGAAACATCGAAATGGTGACGTTGGTCAAGTTCAAGGCCAGAGGGTTTGTAAACTAGTCAAAGTGAGCCCTGAATGTGGTAGGGACCTGGCTATTATGGAGGCCCGAGCAGGTTTGCACTCCCAGTTCTCCTGAAAGGCCGTGGAGAATTCCTGCTGCCTGAGAAACTTTCCAGAATAAACTACCAGGACTGGGAGAGAAATGAAGGAAACCAACCAAAGCCTGAGCTAGGATGGAGAGCATTGATCCAAGCCGTGTTTGAACCCCTCCACCCCCACCTGCCTGCCTGCGGTGAAACGGACCGAGGGGCACTGATTTCTAGTTGTGAACGTGCTACCGACCGTGGGCTTCAGCACAAGCCGTACAGCCCATATTCTGAACTCTTGGATAAACAGCAACGCTGGCTTTTCCGAAACCTTTCCCCCCAGTGCCCTGCATCCACTTGGGATTGTGCCCAGCAGAGGCTGGTGGAGGGGAGGGGAAGGGAGAGGAGGCCATGCAAATGTTGTGGCGTCTGCACTACCCCCCAGACACACACAGCAATGCAGGGCATAATATCCAGGACAGTAAATTATTTGGCCATAACCTACCAAAGCCTCAGTGTTGAAAGTCCAATTTCTCTAGAAAACAATGGGAGGGAGGGGTTAGGGAGTTGCAGTAACCACCTGGACTTCCAGTCTCTGGCCAGGCACATCCCCCTCTCCAGAGTTTTCACTGCTATCGTCTCCAAACTGGTCCTCCTGATCTGATGTGAGGTCACATCCTGGCCTTTAGGGCCATTGGCAGGATCTTCCCTGTTCCCAGCTGCAGCATCACCCTCGTTATCCTGCCTGATAAGGATCCCGCCAGGGCTCAGCTAAATGGCATGTGGCAGGACAAGCTCTTTGCTGGGGGCCTTGGCAGCGCTCAATCGAGATCTGAATAGGACGGGCATGTGCAGCTGCATTTCCTGACTTTTTACTGGACTCCTGGACCCTCTCATGCTGCTGCTGCAAATGTTTAACCGGTTACTGTTGTTTTTCTGCTCTGTTCATTTGGGCGTTAGGTGTGTGGGCGGAACTAAACTTCTGAGAAGGACAGGCTGGTCCTCCCACTGTCTCCATTCACTCATGGTAAATTATAGCGATTTGGAGCCATAGGTTGTACAGGATGATAAGATACTGCATGTGAGCATGGGAGAGAGGGAGATGTTTTACTTAGTATTCATTAGGGTCCTTTCTTTTGGAGGGGGAAGCTTTTCCAAACTCACTTGCTGCCTCTGCTTCCCCACGGCAAAACTCCAGTTTTAGGCTGTGCAAGAAGCCAGAGCAGGAATGAGCGTCTCACCCATAGTTGTAATTCAGCTCCCACTGCTTAACTTTGCTCTTCATTCATATCTCCTCAGTTAATATACAGTGAACCAGTGTGAACATAATCTTACTGATTTCAACAAGAATGCTGGTTATTGAACTTATCAGAGTGTATTCATATTTGTGGTTTCAATTGACTTATTATAACTAGCCTAGGTCCTGGTTTAGTTATGAAAAGGTAGGTAGACACTAGACAGACGGATGTTTTTCTATGGGGCTAGATAGACAGAGACATGGTTATGTCTGGGGTTAGATAGACAGAAACACGTCATTAGACACACACAGGAGAAAGGGAGGATGGTCCAGATGTTATCGCACTCGCCTAAGACTTGAGGGGTCTGAGGTTAAATTCTGCCTCCACTGCAGACTTCCTTTGTGACCTTGAGCAAATCACTTAGGGCCAGATATTTTAAAGGGATTTCAGTTTCTAATTCCCATTGAAATCACTGGGATTTATGTGGCCTAAATACCTTTAAAAAACCTGGATTTAGTCTCCCTTTGCCTCTGTTTGTCACTTGTAATATGGAGGTAAGAGAAGGAGTGTTGTAAGCAAGACACAAGAAGTGATTCTTCTGCCCTACTCCGCACTGATTAGGCCTCAACTGAAGTCTTGTGTCCAGTTCTGGGCACTACTTTTCAGGAAAGATGTGGCCCAATTGCAGAGAGTCCAGATAAGAGCGACAAAAACGCGAGTGCCATGTCTCCATGTGGCTCTCAGAAGCAGCAGCACATCCCCTATCTGGCTTCTATGCATAGGGAAAGCCAGGAGGCTCCACACGCTGCCCGTGCCCCAAGCACCGCCCCTGCTGCTCCCATTGGCTGGGAACCACAGCCAATGGGAGCTTCCAGGGCAGCGCCTGCAGACAGGGCGGTTTGCCCACCCCTGGGCTAAAGGCACACAGTGTCCGCAGTTACATGGCCCATGATGCTAACCCCCATCACTCCCTGGTTAAATCTTCAAACAAGCCCCTTCGTGCTTCCTCCCATTCTGCCCCCCACACTTGGGAGGAGCTCCCGGTAAACATCAGCAAAACGACCGCCTCATCCCAGGGACTGTCTGACTCTTTAATTATTCCCTGACCAGCAGGCTTGCCATCTCCTTCTGAACTTGCTGACACAATGTACCAGTTCTGTGGGATGCTTTGCTGGGTGCAGGTTGTGATCCCACAGTGTTCATCTTAGGCAACTATTGTGAGTCAGGCCTGGCCTGCTTGATAACATCTGTCAGTGACTTTGCAGCACAGCCATGACCACTGTCTTTACAGTTACGGTGACCTCTTCACACACCTCAATGCTCTCGAGTGGGATATCCCTACGGCATTCAGGCCTCAGATCAGGAACAGGGGCTGTCTTACAATCCTCTGCACAGAATAGCATCTTGACAATGGCTTCCCACTGTTGTGATGCACTTTTAACCTGTTTATATGCACAGCCCTGCTGTGGGGCCTGTGTACATTGCAGGTAACAGCATGACCCCTCCCTCCCACCTCAGAAGGCCCCTCCCATCATTTTTGCAATTTGTACTTTTCCACAAGGAATAACACCAGCCGCAGATCCCCTGCATCAAACGATCGCTCACAAGGACAGCGAAACCCCCTTTATCCCATCGAATTGGGACCAGGGCCAGATTGGTTAACCAAAACGTCAGATAATCGGATGAATGGGAATGTGGCTGGCTGCATCGCCATCTAGTGACCATAGGAGAGATTGCCCACTTCTGGACCTGTGTGCGCTGGTTGTTGGGTTAATACGGAGAACCGGATAATAGAGGGTCAGATAAACAGGGTTCTACTGTATTGTGATCATCCCATTCTTTCTGAGCTGCTTGGCTTCTAGTGAGGCTTTGTGTCACTATTCCAATCATGGATTTACGGAAACCTAATTTAGGCTCCTCCTTGTGAAAGGGAAAGGAAAAGTGAAGTGCTTCAGTAAGATCTGAACGTTACCATTTTTTTATTTCAAAAGGACATTTGGCTTCATACGTTTATTTTGTTTTTGATGAGATTGTGCCTTTCATGGTTTGTGACACACAAGCAGACAAGTTAGAGAAAACATAAAATACTCTTGCTGGATGTTCGCAAAGTCTCGCTAATTTGTTTCTTAGGAGCCAGAACAATAACACATAAGAACCCAAAAATCAGAGGGAGAGAACGCAGGCTACTGCCTATAACAGAGAGACACAACTCACTGGGAACCTGCTGACTGGCTGCTGCTACGCCCTGATTGTGGGCTGCCCTACTGAGCTCCCTAGCATGCAAGCACGCCCGGGAACCCTGCCCAAAATTTAAAGTCACAGTATTCAATTTTATCACACTCACAAATACACCAGAACATCAACATTTTCTGTTTTACAAGGCCTCTCCATTTTTGGAACCCTTAATTTCTAAACATGCCATGCGGGATTTGAATCAAATTTCAGCGACTAATTATCATGTGGGTGGAATCATCATTAATGTGTATTCTGGGTAGTTATGTTGTTGGCTTCTTTAGGAAATTTGGGGAAACAGGAACGCTGGGAAAGCCTGCCCCCCCAAACATACATACACACCACACATTTGCTGCCCACTGGTGCTGCCTGAGCAGTAGCCTTGTGACATCAGAGAGAACCCACCACTCAGCACTTCCTCCCTCCGCTTCATTTTCATACTTGGGGAGAATGACTAGCACCCTGGCTGCCATGGCAACAGCTACCTTTGACAGCTGGTTGCCCCCTTGTTGCCAGAACATCATCACAGACAGGAAGTTTGTAATGAAACAGAGCCAGAGCTGGATAACCGGGACAGCCCCTGCTGTGCTCAGTGGGGTTTGTGCTGTGGTACGGTGCTGTGTTCCTTCGCAAAGGGCAGGTGTTTGCTACTGTCCTCAGTAAGGCCTAGGCGAAAACAAGATGCAAAATTCCAGTTCTTTTTCCTGGATAGTGTTTCTCCGCTTCTTGCGCATTCAGGGTTATAGCTGAGAACTTTCACTGACCCTGAAGTTGCATAAAATGAGTTTTGTTTTAATACAGTTTAATTTAATGACTTTCAATACTCTGATCAGCACAGCACTGAGTGGTGAAACAGGGATTTTCCCCAAGATAACAGTGGCAATAAAATATAGACTGAACCAGCGCATGAGGAAGAGCTTCGGTTGTTTAAACAGCATGTAGAGGTGTGGACTCACCTCCACGGCGCCTCCTGCTGGTGACTTCTGGGAATTAGCTCATTCCAGCTCCGGAGCGCCCTCTGCAGGCCGGTGATCCACCTGTTCCCTGGCCCCCGTGCCCCTCCCTGGACCCGGTGCCTCTTTAGCTGAGGTGCTGCCCCCTGGCAGTAACTCCTTTCTCTCAGGGTCTACCCTCCCCAGGGAACCCCCACCCACTATCCCCACCTCACCTCAGTATACAGCTACTGCCAATCATCATCTAGTCAAATGCCCTGGGGCAGGCTGCAGGATCAGCCACTCAGCACTGGCAAGGATGGTTTGGACCTGCTGCCTTGGCCTACCCCTGGGCTGCCCTCTTCAACCCCCAGGACCTCTTGGCCTTGTGCTAGGCTGCAGCCTGGGGCTTTCCAGGCTAGAGCTCCCCAGCTCCTCTGCATGTCTCCAGCCCTGCTCCACTCAGGTACCCTGTCTCTAGCTCCCTGCAGCCAGGCCCTTCTCCCTCTACAAACAGAGAGAGACTGATCCTTCTGGCTTCTCTGGCCTTCTTATAAGGCCCTGTTGCTCAGTTTGGGGCATGGCCCCAGCTGCAGCCACTTCCCCCAATCAGCCAGGATTTTACCTTGCCCAGCCCCAGCCCTCTGCAGGGCTTTTCCAGCCCCTTCTAGGCTGGAGCGGGGGGTCACCCCTTTACATGGCACAGAGATAAAAGATTTTCTTTCTATTAAAAAAAAGAACAAAGGAAATTAACAAACAAAACCCTTCATTTAACGTTACTTACGTTTGCTTTCATCAATAAAATCATTAGGAAATACAAAGTCAAGGCTTTTAAACAGGATGGAAAGGTTACAAAGTGAAGCATTCACAGGTTAGCAAATGTCCAAAGAAGTGTTGCCCTGGCACCCTCAATTCAGTCCTCTTGTGCATTTGCAGGATGATGCAGACGTTAATAACATGATCCCATAGTATTTTTTTCCCACGGGACCCCTTCCTCATTCAATGCACAGGGTTTTCTGCTCTGGGGCTGGGTATTGAAGGAGTCTGTTGCCTGTAGGATCCCTGCCTCATTTCTTGCAGAGTTAACGTTGCACAGGCAATGCTCATTCTGGTATTTCCTAACTTGAGAGTGCTTCACTTTGCAGCCTTTTAGTCCTCTGAGCATTTCCTAATGTTTATAGCTTGCTTTACTGAGAACAGTCTTTATGACAAAGGGTTGAGGTTTTTTTTTGTGATGTCTCCATTATTTATCTGGTCAGTGTCACTAGTGTGCGCTTTACAAGACAGAAAAAGGAAGGACACTCCCTGATACAAAGCCCCTGTGATCTAAGGAAGACTGACACATACAAAGAAAGCAGGAGATGTAAGAACTAGGATGTTCTTTCTTTCTTCTGATGAATCGTCATTTATTTATTATGAATTATTATTATGATTAAAGAAAGGGTGGTGGGTTGGGGAACTTGTGTGGTGAGGAGGTTCTATGCAGAAGTTTCCATTGTTTGGCACATGCAGCTGATCTGAAGTGCCACGCAGTGCTAGGTTTTGGGTAGCAAGCACTCTCACAATGGCAAAGAGCCTTTTCAGAACTCTGATGCAATCTTCCCTTGTTGCTCATCATTTCTGGTGGCCTTTAACCTTAGGCTGATCTCAAGCTCTTTCCACCTATGGATGCTCTCTGGTGATTTGCTGCCTTCTCGTGGCATGCCACATTTCTAGCCAGATTTGTCCAGTCCTTTGTTCCTATAGAACGCAATGTGGCTGAAACATTAGACTGGAGGAGTTTGCAACAAAACCAGTATGCAGCATTCTGGGTCCTAGTGGTGCCCTCCCACAGTCTGGCACCTGAGGCAGCCGCCTCAGTTCGCCTCATGGTAAGGCCAGCCCTGTCCTGTGGGTACGGAGAACCTAACTCCCATTGAGGTCAGCCGGGGAGGCTGGATGTGCACATTGCAGGAAATAGACGGTCAGGGCAGCATAATCCACTGAAAAAACCGTGTCTTGCTAATTGCAACCCAGGCTCTCACTGTGTGGCTCTTGTCCTGCCTCTGTTGGCTAGAGCATGAGCAGAGCTTTCTGAGACAGCTGCTGCGGCTGTGGCCAGCCAGCGAAGCGCGTTTCCCATCGTCTCTCTTCTGGCTGAGGATGTTTGACTGCAGCAGCCCTGAGAGCTGGGGGAGGGGAGCTGGCTGGCATACCTCATCTCCCTGCCCTCCGCCATTGCTGCTGCTAGGGAGCCCCCCAGCTCCAACAGCCCTCAGCGGTTCCCAGCTACTGGACGATTGGGCGGGGTGTTGGTGTGATGGGGCAGGAGCCACTGTCCCACCCAGAGGCCCTGTCAGGGACACTGCCCACTCTCGTGCCATTCCCCAGCCCATCAGGCCTGCTTCCCACCCCTCACACCATGGGGCGAACCCTGAGGCTGGTGCCGGGGCACATGAGCCAGAAGAAGGGGTAAAGCGGCTCGGGGAAGGGGGCGCCGGTGGCAAAGGAGAAGATGGGCTCCAAGCCCTCGGCCTCATAGAAGGTGATGCTCCCGCTGTCACAGTCCAGGAAGATGCCCAGGAGCTGGGGGCTGCGGCTCGGGGACAGTCTGGTCTCGGGGCAGGTGTGGGCATGGTATTGGCCCCTGATGAGACGCACAGCCCAGATGCCTTCTTCCTGCTCCATGCTGAACCAGCCCTTCCTGCGCAGCGAGCCCCGCGCTACGCCCAGCGTCCAGTAGGCCTTGTCGCCCGCCTCCACCTCCACCTCCCAGTAGTGCCGTCCCGTACGCAGCCCCTCCGCGCCCAGCACACAGCGGTACGTGTCGAAACGCTTGGCGTGGGACGAGATGGTCCGCTGCGGCTCCCCCAGCCGCACGCCACGACGGTCCTTGGACAGCTCCAGGCACACGTGGGCTGTCTCGGGGTCCAGCGTCACGTCCGCTGTATGGAGAGATGAGAGAGTCAGACCAACACTCCATGGTCTAGGGACCACATGGCCCCACTCACGGGCCCTGGCTGCACCTCTGCCCTATGGCCACGCCCCCAGAATATAGCCCCACATCACACCATGGTCCCACCCCTAAAACAGAGCTCCATTCTCTGTATCAAGGCCACGTCCCTGCATAACCCACACACCTAACCCACACACCTTCTGGGTGTGGTGCTCTGTCCCAGCTAGTGGCACCGAGACCACTTGGAGATTAATGAGTCTGCTACAGCCCTAGCTAAGTGCCCGGTGGCTTTTAGCTCGGCAGTAGAGGCTCATGCATTTCGCTCCCGAGGTCGTAGGTTCGATCCTGCCGACAAATGGGGTCTGTCAGTTTTACCCCTGCAACATGGCTCCCAGAAGGTAGCCTCATCCCATGCTGTGGTTTCTACTCCGCACTATGGCCCCATGTCCATGCATCCTGGCTCCCCACTTCAGCACTGTGGGCCTACCTCCCCTCATGTACAAACCACACCCTCCCTACCTGCACAGAGATTCACAGGCCAGAAGGGATAACTGTGAGACTCTAGCCTGACCTCCTGTGTAACACAGCAGCACAAGAGAGCTCTGAATTAATTTCCGTTTGAACTAGAGCAGATCTTTTAGGCAGGGGTGGCTCTAGCGATTTCGCCGCCCCAAGCACAGCGGCATGCCACGGGGGGCGCTCTGCCGGTCGCCGGTCCCGCGGCTCCGGTGGACCTCCCGCAGACGTGCCTGCGGATGCTCCACTGAAGCCGCGGGACCAGCGGACCCTCCGCAGGCACGTCTGCGGAAGGTCCACCGGAGCCGCCTGCCACCCTCCCGGGGACCGGCAGAGCGCCCCCCGTGGCATGCCGCCCCAAGCACGCGCTTGGTGTGCTGGGGTTTGGAGCCGGCCCTGCTTTTAGGGGGGGGAAAACAACAACATCCAAACTTGAATTAAAAATGGCCAGTGATGGAGACTCCACCACAGTCGTTGTTAAGTTGTTCCAGTAGCTACTCCCCCTCGCTGTTAAGAAGTCACGCTGTATTTACAGTCTGAGTTTGTCTAGCTTCAACTAGCAGCCACTGGATCTTGTTAGACCTTCATCTGCTAGCTTGAAGAGGCCTCTATTATTAAATATTTGTTCCCTATGGAAGTGCTTACAGACTGTGATCAAGTCACCCCTGAACTTTCTCTTTGTTAAGCTAAATAGACTGAGCTCCTTGAGTCTCTCACTAGAAGGCAGGTTTTCTAATCCTTCAACCATTCTCATGGCTCTTCCCTGAACCCGCTGCAATTTATCAACATCCTTCTGGAATTGTGGACACAGGATTCCAGCAGCAGTCGCACCAGTAATAAACAGAGAGGTCAAATAACCTCTCTACTCCTACTCGAGATTCCCCTGTGTATGCATCCAAGTATCACATTACTCCCCCTTCCCCCTGCCCAAACACACACGGGGCATATATTCTTCTGTTCTCCCTGGGATCCCCAGCAAATTCCATCCCGTGCGGGGTCACTCACTCTTGAATCTCTGTAGCATTTTCTTCATATCCAGGCAACGCTCAGGGAATTTGTATCTATTCTTCACTTCAGTGGGGGTGGCTTCTGGCTCCCGCAGTTTGATAGTTTCAGCACTGCGGGGAGAAATGCCTCGTTATCTCAGCTCCCAGCGCACCCATCCATAGCAGAAATGGAACGGAGATGGACCATGGTCACCTACCTGCTCAGTGAACACCTCACACCCTGCAGAGGAGAAATGGAGGAGAATCAGTGTCTGCTGTGAAATAGCCTTGTTTGGTGAATCCTAACATTTTCCATTTGAGGTTTTTTCCAACCTCCCTCCCCCCGAGCCTAAATTTTTGAAGAAAACAAATTATTTTTCAGCAGAGGGAAAAATCCCAAGTCATTTCCCAACCAATTCTACCAGTTAGTCCCATTTAACAGATGGGGAAACTGATGTCCACAGAAGGAAAAGTCACACAGAGACAGGCTGGGATTAAAACCCAGGCCTCCCACATCACTGCTCTGTACCTTACCCCCTTGGCCACCCAGTCACCTGCTGACACACCCCACACACTCTCACCTCCAGCAGCTCCACAGACGATTTCCGGCACTTCTCCTCCAGCTCTGCAATGAGTTTGCCCAGGGCAGAGCTCTGGTTTGAGAGGTCATCTAGGTTGGCCCGTACTCTCTGCACGAAGTCCTTCTCTTCTGTCGCCAGCTTCTCTAGCAGCAGCTTCTCCTCCTCAGTCAGGAACTGGCGGATCTTCTCAAACTCTGACCTGATGATCTCACGCTGAACCTGCACTTTTTCCTGCCGGGAGAAGTAAAAAACACCAACAGGACTGAGGAAAAACTATGTGCTACTTACACACCAGCCAGCCAGCCAACCTTCCCCTACACTTTTCTCATCGAACATGTTTTAATAACAAAGAAAGTGAGGAGAAGGGGGTAGCTTCCCCCCATTTCCTCCAAATTGTTTGATGTCCCCCCACTATCCAGGTTTTGAAAAGTGAAACAAAACCAAATTTTTTTATTTAATAAATGTACAGATTCCAAGGCCATAATGGACCGTTAGATTCTAGTCTCACCTCCTGCATAGCCCAGCCATTGAATTTCACCCAGTCACCCCTGTTCTGAGCCCAATAACTTGTGATTGACAAAAGCGTTTTCCAGAAAGACGTCCCATCTAGATTCAAAGCCACCAAGAGATGGAGCATCCACCACTTCCCTTAAAAGTTTGTTCCAGTGGTTAATGACCCTTCGTGTTAATAATCTGCGCCTTATATCTACTTTGAATTTGTCTGGCTGCCGCTCCTAGCCATTGGCTCTTTTTCTGCCATTCTCTGCTAGATCAAAGAGTCCTTTAGTAGCCAGTATTTTCTCCTGTGGAGGTACTTCTCATGGCGTCACTGGGTCAATGCTCTGGAACTACTCCATAGGAAGCTAGTCAGGACTCTGGGGGAGCCTCCTCTCTCCGAGCACACTGTCTCCAGGGCAAGAAGCTTACACAGCTTTGACCTTCCTGGGTTTGACCTCGGAGCATTCAGCATCCCCTTCCACACCGTGCACTTCCCACAGCGAGTCTGCTCAGGCAGGGCTCCTGGGGAAACCAGAGGGCCCTGCACCCCAACGCCAGAGTCCGACATGACATTCAACCAGCGTAAAACGTAAGGGTTATTGGTCGACAGGAACGCAGCGTAGAACAGAGCTTGCACAGAAATCAGTGACTTTCAGCAAGTCCATCTTGGGAGTCCTAGGCCAGAAGCCCTGGACTTCCCCTCTTCTAGTCCCCGCAAGCAGACTGCCAGCTTCCAGCAACCCAACCTCAGACACCCCTGTTGCTCCTCCTCTCTCTCTTTGTCTCGCTTATCCAGGCCAAAGGTGTCACCTGGCCACACCCTGCCCTCCTGGGTCTCAGGTTGCATAGGTGAAGACAGCTGGGCAGCCTGACCTGCCCCGAGGTCCTCAGCAAAAATCACCCACCCAATTCCCACCATCGAAATATTAGTGAAGTACACTGGGAAACCGAGGTGCCCACAGTATTAGTATGGGACAGTCAGACTCACATGCAGCATAACAAGATGAATAAAACCCCACTTTGTCACAACTTCTACACTGCCATCAAGTCACATCTCACTCTTCTTCTTGAGAAGCTAAAGAGATTGAGCTCTCTGAGTCTCCCATTGAATAATTTGAACCAAAGGGGAAATTTCACATTGGCTCAGAATGAAAAGAAAATCTTCATTTCATTCTGAAATTTCCCATAAAAAATCAGGAATGAAGATCTGTCATGGTGAAAATTATATATATACAGGCCTAACTTACAGTCCGGAGTAGAGGATGTTAAAATTGCTAGAGTGGATGTGACAGATTTGGCGCGGTCCACAATGGTCTAGACAGACTATATTTTGACCGGGTTACTGGGAAGTTCACTGTCTTAATAGATCTATCTAGTTTGATAGCAGGGGTGGCAGGAGTGGCACCCAAGAAGGGCCAGGTGGATCCAGGTGTAAGCTTCTCAGAAACACTTACCGTACAATGAAAGATGCATTTGCTTTGATGCCCTGGCTCGGCCCCTGCCAGACAAATTTGCCAGGGGAGGCTGGGTCCCTTTGGGGTGAGGGGCTCAAAGAGGCTCACACCCTCCAGGCAGAGGGAAAGGTTTTTGAGAGCTAAGGAGAACTAGACTGAGGAAAGTTAGACCCCTGGGAGTTGGCAGGATTCCAGGTAAGGGGGATGTGCGTGGGTCCTTCTCTCTGAAGTACTTTGTTACAGACACACAGCTATTGCTATAAGAAGTCTGGCTACCGAATGGCCCCTGGGTTGGGGCTCCCCGAGGGACAGCCCACATGTGCATGATACACAGGGGACTGCAGGGCAGGACCCGGTCTGAGAGTGGCAGAATCTCAGGATTCCACCCCAGAGAGATGGACACTCAAGCCAGAGCAGGGTGCCCTCAGACAGCACAGGGCGACAGAGGAGCAGCGTCCCTGAGCCGTGCTCCCCTACATCTGTGCTAACGTGCTCCCAGACCCCCCACAGCAGCTACAGCACATGTATGGGTCTAGTAGTGTCTGCTCCCTCCCTGAGAGTCTGTCTTGGCTTAGACAGCTACAGTCATTGCGCTAATAAACGTCATCTTTTGGAGGCGGATGCTTTGGTGCCCTGGGTTCAGTCCCCACAGATCCCTGAGCCAGGCTCATCACTAAATACAAAAGAAGTCGCCAGTTAATCATTAATTTGTATCATGGTAGCTGCTAGGACCCCTTCGGACCGGGCGCTGCACTGGCACAAGGCGACCAAGAGCGAGGCCTCAATAGATTGTGGTTGAACTGGAGTGGCTCTACCTTCCCACCAGGGAGACACTCACCTGCCATTCCCTGATCTTCCTGTTCTCCTTGGCCTCCAGCCGCTTGGCAGCTTCCATCTCCTTCCGGAGCTGAGTCAGGGCTTGCTGAACTTTGGTCTGAGAGGGGAGAGCAGCACTGGTCAGGAGGGGATCCTGGAGGGCCGTGCACCTGCCACTGAGGTGCTGACTACTTCTGGCTTCCACCAGACCTGTGACCTGACCACGTAGAGGGTGTTGCAAGGCTGCTACTGCATCTCAGCTCATGCCCCCTGGCCTGTAAGCTCCAACGGGAGCGGTGTGTGGTTGAAGATCCAGAGGCCTGGGATCAGGGGCGCTGGAACGGGGTCGGGTGGGTCAGGGAGTCACGGCGCCCCTAATTTTTACCGGCCATAAGAACAAGTGATGGGGAAGGGGCAGAGAGGAGGGTGCGGTGGGTGGAGGCTTGAATGAAGAGGTGGTGCAGGAGCAGAGCCTCGGAGGAAGAGGTGGGGCAATGACGGGGCCACAGGGGAATGGGCGGAGTAAGGGTGGGGCCTTGGGGAATGGGTGGCATGGAGGGCGGGGCCACAGTTCAGGAGCCTGTGGGCCCCCTCACTTTTAGGGCACTTCCACCGCTCCTGCCTGGGATCAGTTGCTAGGGGTGTCCTTGTGTACCAGTAAAAGTGAGCCACTAGCCACACACAGGCTCCCCTGTAAATAAAGCCTGTCCAAAGATTTGCTTAGAAGTTCCCCTCCCCTCAAAGAAAAAATGTTGTTGGTTTTTCAACGTGGACAGTTTTGTGAAAAATATTCATATTTCCCCCTGAAAAGTTCCCTTGGTTGCAATGAAGAAACCCTAAAGCCATTGTTTGGTCTATTTGTGTCAGAGCTGGGAACTGAACCAGGTATCCTGAGGGCCTGCCCCAGGCATGGACAAGCAGCCCAGCCTGCTGAGGGAAAAGCGTTTTCTCAAACACAATAAAAGACTTGTAGCCCCTTTCAAACAAAGATGCAGCAGTGGAGAGGAGACCCCAGCACTGCTTGTGATTAGCACCCAGCTCCCCAGCAGAGTAGCACCCAGGAGCCCCTGCACCCAGCAGATTCTCACCCTGTATGTTTGGGCAGCCTCCTCCACGGGTGCCACCCTGTGTTCCCGGTGCTCTTGGGACTCCCGGCACACCACACAGATGGCCTTCCCGTCCTCCTCGCAGAACAACTTGAGCTGCTCTTGGTGATGCTGGCAGAACGGCCCCGCTCGGTCCTCTCCCCCCACAGCCCTCAGCTGCAGGATGGTCTCTACCATGTTGGCCAGCGGCCAGTTGGGCCGGAAGTTGTCCTTCTTGAATTTCTCTTTGCAGACGGGGCACTGGACAGGGTGACCAGGGCTTTCCACCTTACACGTCTCACAGTGCCGGCTGAGGCAGGCACGGCAGAAGTTATGCCCACAGTCAATGCTCACTGGCTCAGTGAAGAACTCCAGGCAGATGGGGCACACGGCTTCCTCCTCCAGTCTCTTCACAGGGTTTGCTGAGGCCATGATGCCGCTATATGGCAGTGCCCTGCAAAACAGAGTGCTACGTTCATGGCACACGCACAGAAATGAGATAAAAGCATAAAACTCTCTTGCTGGAAGGTTGCAACGTGATGCTACTTTAATTCCTAGAATTCAGAATAACACTCCTCAAGAATCCCAAAACAGAGAGAGACAAAGCAGGCTGCTCCCTAAGGCAGTGAGGCCCAGTTCACCCACCTTGCTCTAGGCTGGCTGGCTGTAGACTGACTGATCACACACTCCCCTCTAGAGCCCCTTAGTCTGCAAATAGGATCAGCAAAAAAACATTCTTAAAGTGATAGCTTGCAATGCAAACACAGTCCTCAATACACCACACAAACCCAAGAGCTTTTTTAGGGATCCAACCACTCTTGCTTTATGGAGACCCAAATTCTACCTAGGGAGAGGAAACTTCCTCTGAAGGTGAGTTATCCTGCACGTGCAACCCACCAGTCAGTGCAAGACATGAGTCTATTACAGCCCAGCCACTTGAGCTCTAGCTATATGGATCCCATCACCAGTGTTGGCTGCCTCACAATCTTTATGAGTCCCTGTACAAATCCCCTTCCTTCATGGGCCATGGGGAGAACAGGATTGCCTGCACTGCCCTCAACATGCTCACAACACATGCAGCTCTGAACTAAGACAATGGTTGTAATCAAATATCATGCTTCAGGGTTACGGCCTGTGAGGAGGTCAGGAAGGAATTATTTGTCTCCGTGCACAGTTTGGCCAGATGTATTCTTCATTTCCTCTATGTCCCCCTTTCTCTGAAGCATCAGGGATTGTTCACAGCTAGAGACAGGACAGATTAGAGCTCTGAGGCTGTACAAAGAATCCTTTCTAGCTATGTGGCTGGTGGTCTTGCTCGCATGTGCAGGAAGGACTGTTCCCCAGCTCAGATTAGCAGGGACATTGGGGGTTTTCACCTTCCTCTGCAGCATGAATCATCTGCCAAGACCACTTGGGCATTTCTCGCCTAATCAATTCCCTGCCATTGCAGGGCCCTCAGGGGCACCTTGGTCTTAACTGTTCTCTGCCTAGGACACACAGCAATTTAATCTCCTGGAGACTGAAATGCTTTAGTCTAATCCAAGTGATTGGTCTCAATACCAGGGTAACTGGGTGAGATTCTCTGGGCTGTGTTATGCAGGAGGTCAGACTAGATGATCTAATGGTCCTTTCTGCCTTAAAATTTATAAAACAGCATTGTACTGATCTTCACAGCCCCTTGTGAGGCAAGACACAGCTATTGCCCTGAGAACAATTCACTGACTTGCTCGAGGGACCTGTAGCATAGCAGGAATTGAACCCAAGTCAGCAGGGTCCCAAGCTAGCAGCACCCAAAACACTGAACCATCATTCCCCTCCCAACATGAGTGCTACAGACTCGCACTTTTAGCTCTGAAGGCCGCTGGGGTTGGGTCGGATGCCAGCTACAGCATTTGCCCTTTCCCAGTGCTGCCAGCACTCACGAGATCGAATGATTTTTTTCAAACCCTGACTCCCGCACTCCCCGGATTATGGGGGAATCTCTGGTTGTGTTTTTAAGAGTCAGTTTCCAGCTCTGGATTGGAGAGAACAGCTGACAGAAACAGAATGACCCTACCTGGCACTGACCCCAGAGGACAAATAGACTAATTTTTTTGTGAGGTCTCCTGATTTATGGGGGCCTTTCTGAAGTCAGCAGCACCGTCTTCCTCTGACACAGCTCGTACAGCCGTGGGGCTGGATGGGGCAGTGCCCACAGATACAGGATCATTCCCCTACCTGCCAGGACAGCAAGCATGACCGCGGCCATCTTGTCCTGCACGGGAGGTGGGAGCAGGACTGTGCCGAACTGAAAACACCCACCTCCCCAGCTTGAGCAAAGGGGCCAGAGTTTGGAGCTGAGGTTGGAACAGGCTCACATCTGCTGTGCATTGGGCCCAGCAAAGGACCTCACCTGTCCCATACGTGACCAGCAAGGGGGTCCCAGCACAGAAGGGACAAGCTGGGGCGGGGGACAGAAAGAATGTGGGGGAGACTGAGAGCGGCAGGGGGCAGGGTGGAAGACAGAAATAAGGCGGACAGAACGAGAAGGGCAAGGAGGAGAAATGGAATTCTTTACCTCCCTGAAAGCCTGGGCCACGCGCTCCGGTCAGTGCTCCAAGCTCACAGCAAAAGCTCCCAGCACAAGGTGACGCCAGCAAAGTGAACTTTGTCCTTCCTGCCGCTTTCTGTGCAGAGGGCGTTCCCAGTTAGGCATTATTAAAGATTATGTCGCGTGATGAAACCTCCAGGAATACGTCCAACCAAAACTGGCAACCAGGAGCGGGCAGATTGTGCAGGAGGAGGGGCCATGGGGCAGGAGCCTAATGGAGCTGATTTTTAGACACAACCACTACCCTTGCTGGTGCGTATCAGCTTTTGTTTCACTGGAGCCAATAGGCCAGATCCTCACCAGGAGTCAATCAGCCATAGCACCATTGGTGTCAGTGGGTCTGATGCCGACGGGGTGTGAATTGACCATCACTCCTTTGGAATAAATGAGGCCCAATCCCCAGCTGGTGTCAGTCATCCACAGCTCCATTGGCAGCAATGGGGCCAGAGACCCCAAAACTGAAATTTAAAATAAAAAAATGCAATGAAAACTGATTTTAAACTCATTATTTAATTGCTATTTGAAGTGGAAACACTCTTCAGTTTTCAGTATTTTTTTTTCTAATTTTTTTTTTGTAAAGGTAGAAAAATTTCAGTGCCCAGCAATAAGTTGGGCTGTTGGGTAACATTTTCTGATATTGAGTTTCAAGTAAAAAAATGACACAAAGTGGTTTCCAAAAATGAAAAGGTTTGGGGTTTGCACTGAAAAACTGTGAGGGAATGGCTGGAAAATTCAAAAAATTTTTTAATTTCTTGTGAAAAAAAATTGGTATTTTCCAATCAGTCCTTGTCTTATTAATATTTGTTTGTATTGCAGTAGGTTTAGAGGCCGCAGGCATGATTCAGGGCTAGGCTCAGTACAAACACAAAGAGCAGGTGTCTGCCCCAGAGCGCTCACAGTCTCAGTATGCCATGGAAAACCCCGTCCTCTGTAGGAAAAAAGATTCTGGATATACTAGGAGAAAGGAATGAGGTTCCACAGAGACAGATCAGTTTTCAAGGACCTTTTGGCGGCCTGGCCAATCCCGACACTGAGCAATCAGGAGTTCAGACCCCCCACCAAATCATGCAATTATCTCCAAAACAGCAACTGTGGGGTGTTTCTGTGGCCTATGGTTTCTGAGCATTTAGGCTCACGTGCTCAGGTCGTGTTTCCAAGCTTTTCTCCCTAACCAGAGCTAGAAACAAGGGCTGCACAAAGGATTTTGGGGAGAAGGAAGGCCCTGGAGGAGGGGTGGCTTGGGAGCAAGCCTGTTCTGCACTCATCCTGCAGTGGTGGCGCTCACCCTGCAGCGGTGGCTGTGGCTGTGTCGTGAACGAGGGGCAGCTGGGCAAAACCTGGGCGGGCAGCACTGTGACCTCCTGCGCCAGGACGCAATGCCACTCGGTTTGGATGTCCTCTCAAATAGGGGCTCTCCGGGGCAAACTAAACCGTCCCCTTCCCCTCCCTGCTGCCCCAAGGCAGCACTAGTAGCAGCTGATTTTTCCAAACCGCAAGCGTCTCTTGTCATCACGGGACTCCGGGAGCTGGGACTTGGAGGAAAACATCCTATCGTGTTGAGAGAGTTGGCCATGCTGCTACTCCAGGCAACAACAGAGGCACTGGGGATAATGTCCCCCTCCCAGCCGTGTCTGCTGGTTTCAGAGTATTTACACAGGGTGACCATACGTCCCTTTTTGACCGGGACAGTCCCTTTTTTAAGCCCTGTCCTGGCCGTCCCAACTTCTCTGGCAAAGGTGGGTGTTTGTCCCATTTGCTCTTGCCAGCTTGATCACCAAGAGCAAACGGGAGAAATGCCCACTTTTGTCAAAAAAGTGACAAGAGCCCCCTTGGGGGGAGGCTAGGCCCTGGCTCGGACTCTGCCACTCGCCCCTGCCCCCTGCAGCCAGAGCCCCGAGACCCCCTGCCCTACCCCCACGGCCAGGGCCATGAGTCCTCCCTGCCCCCGCCCAGAGGTACTCCGAGCCCCCCCACTCCCCGGCACCTGCCCACAGCTGCCCCACGCCAGCCACATTGCCCTGCACCTCCCCTCCCTAGGTCCCCAGCCTCTGTGGGGAAATGAAGCTTTATTATGCCCCATGCAGGTTCCCGGGAGGCTGAGGGGGCAGTATTTGCTACTCAGCTTCCTGGGTCCATCAGTAATCTCTCCGGATTCCAGATTACTGATGAACCCAGGAAGCTGAATAGCGCATACTGCCTCCTCAGCCGCCCTGGAACCTGCATGGGGCATAATAAATAAAAAACATACCTCCCCAAACCCCGCAACCTGCTGGATCTGGTGGAGTGTGGATGTGGCTGAGGGTAGAAAAAGCCAGGGGACAGGGAACTGCCTCCCCCAGGGGAAGCTTCACCAGCCACCTATGCAAGTGGTCATGCCAGCCCCAGGCAGGGGGGAGGCAGGGTTCGGGGGCAGGCAGGGCTCAGGCCGGCCCTGCGCTGGGGAAGGGGGCGGACTAGCCCCACATGGTGTCCTGTTTTCCTTTTGGAAAACCTGGTCACCTTATATTTGCAGGCAGCGGGGGCGAAATGTTCAAACTTTTATTCTGCAACCACCGGGGCTAGAAATCGCCCTTTCTCTTTGCTGGGGGTGGCAGGGAGAGTCCCCATGATCCTGAGACTCCAGGAGCTGGGGATTCCAGCAAACCCCCCGAAATGGTGCAATGGAGCGCACTTCCCCCAAATCGGGACGCTGAAGGGTTAAAAAGCGTGGCGGAGACGCCTAAATCTTTCGGTGCCTGGGGAAAGCAGGCAGTGTTTACAGAGGGATGGAAAATGGAGGGACCTTCCTGTGCCAGCCCCTTCCCGCCGCCCCGGACACCTGGGTCCCTCCCGAGCTGGCTTGTGTGCACGGGGGCGAGTCCCCCCTGCAGCCCTCTGAGCCCAGGAGGAGAAACAGCCGCAGAAGCAGGAAATCGGGGGCTGCAGGGCCGGGGGTGGGGATCGGAGTGTGAAATCCCCCCGCCAGCTGAGCCAGGTGCGGGTCGCAGGAGCGCACTGGAGCGGTGGTTTCAGTCTGTTAGGGGGGGAAAAGCAGCGGCGCAGGCTGATCGCTGGCTGGAGATGGGAAAACCGTGAATGATGGTGGTGCCGCGAAGGCAGAAGGGCTCAATGGGCATTTCTGCTCTGCCTTTGGAAAGACGCTCCGTGGAGTATTGCATTTGTATGGGATGTAGGGCCGCCAGGGGGCCCGTCTTGTCCAGTCGAAAAAGGAACCGGACACTGAGCATCCGGTTATCGGTGTAACCGCAATCAGCCTCTCCGGGCAGAGGGCGGTGGCTGCTGCCTCCAGGGGGCGCTGCTCATGGAAAGACGTGGTCCCAGCCTCCAGCAGAATGAGGTCGGTTGGGTACTAGGGCTGCCCTGAAGGGGATCCTGCCTCTTCCTCCCTCCACCCTCCCTAAGCCATTGTCCCTGCCTCAGCCCCTTGCTCTGGGGACTTCTCCCCTGCCCCAGTTTTCCTGGCTCTGGGGACCAACTTTTCTGAGCCAGAGCCTGACCGCTGTGCCCTGATTGGGCAGCCAGGCTTCCTATCAACTCCTCCCGGACCGGCTCTGCAGGTGGCAGGTGAGTGGGCGGGGTGAGGAGCTAGCAATGGAGATGGGGGGAGAGAAATGAGTAGGTGGGGGCTTGGGGAAGAAGTGGGGGCTCAGGGAAAAGGCAGAATGGGGCCGGGGAAGGGGAAGGGTTCAGCAATTAGAAAGTTGGCAACCCTAGCCCCAGACCCTCACTCTGAGGACCGACCTGCACACCCTGCTGTGCCCTGATTGTCCCCACCCCAGTCCCTCGCTCTGGGGACTGACCCCGTCCTCCACCCCACTGTGCCACGATTGTTCCACGGCCCCATTTCTCTGACACAACGCTCAGCAAAGGTTTGAACAGCAGATGCCATGTGTTAGGAGTCAGTGTAGTCCAGAAAAATGAAGTGAAACAAAATACTTTTTTAATTTTGTAGTTCACAGGCTCAACCGAAAAATCCCCCCAACAAAAAAATGTGTTTAGTTTTGAACCAAAACTTTTTTTTTTCCCAAATTTTTTGGTCAAACTGGAGAACTTGAAAAAGTTTGGTTTCAGATCTACTGAAACCTTTTGGTTGGCTTAAAATTGATTTTTTTTAAAAAGTATTTTGTTTCAATCAAAATTCACTCAGCTCTAATTATAATCTAATAAAAAATTTTCTACACAGTTTGGAGAGCGTCGGGGACTGTCTGAGCGCAAAGCCAGGAAGCAGCTACTCGATGGAGATTCCTGAGCTGTGCTAATAACAGTTCGTTCTCTATCCACCACGAGAATGGTGTGCCACGTCCCCTTCAAATTATTATACTATGGTTAACTGAGATCAGGGCCCCGTTGTGCCTGGCTGCTGCACAGACATACAGTGCCTGAGATCAGGGACCCAGTGCACTGGGCACTGCCCAGTCAGAAAGTGAGAGACAGTCCCTGCCACAGAGAGTTTACCCTCTAAATAGACAATACAGAAGGAAGGATTATTTTCGTTCTTTTCTAGGTGGGGAACTGAGCCTCAGAGAGAGAGTCACTGCCCTGGCTCACTCGGTGCATTAAAAGAAAGTAACTTGTGCTGGAGCTAATTTGCTTATTATTGTTATATTTTGCATGCGGTGTCATTGCAGGGCCCTGTCACTCCAGACATTGCACAGATACTGGACCAGAAGGCAAAACGCTGCCCTAAGAACTGCAGTCTACAAATATCGCTACAGGAATGGGGAGGGGTTGGAATGGCATCAGATATATTGGTCTAGCAGCTGTAATTCCCGATTGCCCCATTCCGTGTTTTTTTCCATTGGTTTAGGGCAATCCAGGCTGTTTGGCTGAGTCCAGAGGGCTCAGGGGTTTATGTGTGATTGACCCAAGTAGAATGGAAGGTCAAATAAGGAACAGGAGCAGGTTTCTCTGGCCCACTGAGAAGGTCCGAGTTGTGCTTCCCTTCTCTGCTGAGTCCTGCCCCTGCTCCGACAGCTGGGTATAAAATGGCTGGATTTCACGCCAAAAACTATGACTTCCACCCTGGGCACTTCAGTTCCATCTTTTTCGTAAGCAGCCGAAAGGGGATTGCTTTTTATACTATATTCCCCCAGCCCTCTCTCCCGGCATGCTTTGCCACAGACAAGGCTGTTTAGATGGCTGTCATGGTGGATTGTATTTCCCAGCATGCCTTGTCACAGGTAGGGCTGGTAAAATGGCTGCCATGGTGGATGAAGCTTCCCAGAATGCCTTGCCACAGGCAAGGCTACAAAGATGGCCAATATAATGGTGGAAGGTTCCCAGGACGGGGCCGAGATAGACAACCCCTCACGACTGGCTTTCCTGTGTTCCAGCCAGCGTCAGGTCCACGAGAGGTGGGAAGGAGCTGAGATGGCGGCAGTAGAAAGCTCCCAAGAGGGTGGCACTGCCCCATGTCTCCTCCCCACAGCCGCTGAGCACGTGGGAGCAGCGCCACCCCTGTCCCAAATGCGGTAAAAGCTTCCTCACCACCTCGGCCCTGCAGATGCATCGGAGGAACCATTCTGGGGAGAAGCCATTCCAGCGCAGGGCCTGTGCGCTGCAGTTCAGCTGGGTTACAATCTGATCAAGCACCAGGCCCTGCACATGGGGGAGCGGCCCTACCAGTGCCCTGACACAGTCTGTTTCTCTTCCAGAGTAACTCCATCATGCACCACTGCATGGCCCACGCCTACATCGAAACCGCCAAGAGCGTCTCCGGAGGCTCCAGTGTTCTCGAGCGTGGGGCCCGCGCAGTCAACCGGCTGCATCTTTGCCACCAATGTGGGAAGAGCTTCATCTCCAGGTCCAACCGGCTGGTGCACTGCCTCAGCCACGGAGGGGTGAGGCCCAACAAGTGCCCCCAGTGTGGGAAAAGCTTCATCCGTCTCTCCAAGCTCATCAGGCATCAGTGCATGAGCATGGGCAAGCGCCCCTTCACATACCACGAGTGCTTCATGTACCATGAGAACTCTCGCTTTGCCCAGCACAGGAAAGTCCACATGCCCTGATGGCCCAGGCGGTGCTGGGTGGCCGGCGTGGGACGGCACTCGCTGCTCACAGACATCAGACACTGAGTGGCTCAGGGAGTAGGTGCAGTTCTGGGAGGGAGGAAGGGCTAAGGTGCAGCAGGGTGGGGCAGTTCTGCTCTGTTGCTGGGAAGAGACACCACCAAGACCTGATCCCAAGTGATATTCCATGGTGAGATTCTCCAGCCTACATTATGCAGGTCAGATTGGACAGCCCTAATGGGCCCTTCTGGCCTTAACATCTATTAATCTGTAACTCAGGGCAGAGAACGTCCCGCTGTGATTCCTGCATTCAGCCCTTATCTCGTGGGTGAGCTAGTGCAGACCTGTTAGATTTCTTTTGTACTCGCTTTCTGAGTTTTGAGATGTTAGGAGTCACAGATTCAAACCCTTCTTTCCAACCATGAGGGCTAGAAAACTCCCTTTTTAAAAATAAATAAATTGGAATTTGCTTGTAGTGAGCACAGCTACCAGACGAGGCCTCTCAGGTAAGATAGGGGAGGGAACACCGGGTTGGAGGGTCCCAGGGAGCTTAGGTATGAGATAGGCATGTACTCAGTGGCAGAAATGTAGGTGCCTCAGGGACTTTAACAGTGAGACTTCAGGTGCCTACAGGCGGCTACTGCACCGGGTGGGGGTGGAGGATCTCATTGGCGCCTACATGTTGGCTTTGGGCCCCTAAAGTGGCAGTTAGGGGTCTTCTAAGTCATTTTGTGGATCTATCTTTAGCCCCTAAAGCCTTGTCAACATGCACAACTTGTACCATGTATCAGCGAGGTAGCTGTGTTAGTCTGAATCTGTAAAAGCAGCAAAGAGTCCTGTGGCACCTTATAGACTAACAGACGTATTGGAGCATGAGCTTTTGTGGGTGAATACCATGCATCCGACGAAGTGGGTATTCACCCACGAAAACTCATGCTCCAATACGTCTGTTAGTCTATAAGATGCCACAAGACTCTTCAACTTGTACCATGTTAACTAGAGGGGTTGGTTAGTGTGGTACAGCTGTTAGTTCAGTTACGTGATAAATTCATTCAGTGTTGAGAAATTGACTGGGAGTTGAAAAAGCAGGAAAACTTGTTTTCCTCTTCCAATCTATGAATAAAAATGAGGTGTGAGATGATGAGATCTATTAGTTCTAACATTTTGAAGCACATGGTTACCAGAAACAAACAATTCAATTCACTAACTACAGACAATACTGCACTTGTTAAATAATTCACTTAATTTTCAATGCAAAGCAGGTTAAAATAACCTTCCTTTATTTTATGTATCCAGCACATTTAAGATTTTATTTAACTAATGAAAAACAATTTTAAAATGCTATTTTTGTCCATTTTATTTGAATTCCAATTGCCATCCAAATGCAGTTTGACACAAATCATATGTGAATAACTAACCATCTAGTAAATAAGAAAAGTATCATTCAAAATTTTCATATAACAAAATCTAAAAATTAAAATTTTGAATTGTTAAGCTATATAACTGTTTAAATAAATGTGCATAAATATAGTGTATCCTCCTGATTAGCAAAAAATTTACTGTAAAGGCTATATTTAATTGCAAATGAACATGTTATAATGGTTACCAAGCAAGGAGAATCAACCCTTTTTTGGAGGGGAAATAAATAAAGAGTACAAAAGATTAAAACTGATTATTTAAATTAAGGTTTCCTGCTTGTTGATTTAAATCGGTCTACCTGAGATGCAGAGAACAGGTCTGACTGACCCACGTACTTAGAGACAAGTGGGTGAGGTAATATCTTTTGTTGAACCAACCTCTGTTGGTGAGAGAGACACGTTTCTGAGCCACACAAACCACTCCTTCAGGTCTGGGAAAGATACGCCGAGCATCACAGTTAAATGCAAGGTAGACCAGATTGTTCAGCATCACTAGTTAGCACATATTCCAAGGGACAATTCAAGGTAGGGTCGCCTATTAACACGTCTGCACTGCAGCGTCTGCAGTCATAGGACAAAGAGGGACCTAGTGGGTTACCGGTTATTGTAATAAGCCATAAATCCAGGGTCTCTGTTCAGTTAGAATAATAGAATCATAGAATATTAGGGTTGGAAGAGACCTCAGGAGATCATCTAGTCCAATCCCCTGCTCAAAATAGGACCAACACCAACCAAATCATCACAGCCAGGCAGGATGGGTGCAAGGATGTTTTGTGCCCCAGGTGAAACTTCCACCTTGTGCCCCTCCCCGCACCTCCCTGCCCCAGGTCCCTCCACCTAAATGCCGACGATGACTGGGGCGACCAAAGATCCGGCCGCTGTGGTTGCTGCCGAAGGACCCGAATGCCGCCCCCCAAATGCTAGCACCCTAGGCGACTGCCTAGGTCACCTAATGGGTTGCACTGGCCCTGCAGCCAGGGCTTTGTCAAGCCAGGCCTTAAAAACCTCTAAGAATGGAAATTCCACCACCTCCCTAGGTAACCCATTCCAGTGCTTCACCACCTGCCTAGTGAAATAGTGGTTCCTAATATCCAATCTAGACCTCACCCACTGCAACTTGAGACCATTGCTCCTTGTTCTGTCATCTGCCACCACTGAGAACAGTCTAGATCCATCCTCTTTGGAACCCCCCTTCAGGTAGCTGAAGGCTGCTATTAAATCCCCCCTCACTCTTCTCTTCTGCAGACTAAATAACTCCAGTTCCCTCAGCCTCTGCTCATAAGTCATGTGCCGCAGCCCCCTGATCATTTGCATTGCCCTCTGCTGGACTCTTTCCAATTTGTCCACATCCTTTTTGCAGTGGGGGGACCAAAACTGGACACAATACTCCAGATGTGGCCTCACCAGTGCTGAATAGAGGGGAATAATCACTTCCCTCGATCTGCTGGCAATGCTCCTACTTATACAGCCTAATATGCCGTTGGCCTTCTCGGCAACAAGGGCACACTGCTGACTCATATCCAGCTTCTCATCCACTGTAATCCCCAGGTCCTTTGCTGCAGAACTGCTGCTTAGCCAGTCGGTCTGAAGTCTGTAGCAGTGCATGGGATTCTTCCTTCCTCAGTGCAGGACTCTGCACTTGTCCTTGTTGAACCTCATCAGATTTCTTTTGGCCCAATCCTCCAGTTTGTCTAGGTCACTCTGGACCCTATCCAGATTTAGTGATTTTAAGACTATATCTACACTAGCACTTTTGTCAGTAAAACTTTTGTTGGTCAGGGATGTGAAAAAACACACCTCTGACTGACATAAGTTTCACCGACAGAAGCACAAGTGTGGACAGAAGTGGGGAGGTACCGTGGGAGACAGGGAAGTGTGGGTGGGGAGGGGGCACTGCAGGGGGGATATAGTGGGAGTAGCAGGCAGCAGGGGATACGGGGGCGCGGGGCACCATGTGGGGTAGAGTTGGAGGAGTGGGTGGGGGACGGGGCACTGTGGAAGCAGTGGGGGCATTGTGCAGGGTAGGAGGGTCACCATTGGGGACACTGTGGGGCGAGGAGGGGGCTCCATGTGGGGTAGGGAGCACAAAGCAGAGTGGGGGGAAGGGGGTGACAGGGACACTATGCTGGGCAGTGGGGCAGGGGCACATTGTGCAGAGCAGGAAGATGGGGGATTTGAAGTGGAAGGGCACCATGGGGGGCAGGAGGAGAATGGGGGAGGCAGGGAGGAGTGGAGTGGCACTGTGTGGGGAGAATAGGGGATAGGATAAAGTGGGGGACACTAGGGAGTCGGGTGGCACCAGAGGAGCAGGGTTGCGGGGCACTGGAGGGGGGGCAGAGGGCAGCAAGGTGGCGTGGAGGGGCAGGAGCACCGTGGAAGCAGCAGGGGGCACTGCAGCACTGTGTGGGGTTGGGGAGACACCATGGGGGGAGGAGGCATTGTGCCGGTTGAGGAGACATGGGAGGGTGTGGGGGAGCAGGGGTTTGGTGAGCAAAGGGGCAGTGTGCAGAGAGGGGGAGCAGGTGACACCACATGGAGCTGGGGAGACACCATGGGGCATTGTGAGGGGCAGGGGAGTTAGAGATGGCACAGGGAGTCACCATGCAGCCTGGGGTTACGGGCACTATGGGAGCACCAGGAGCAGAAGAGGATGGAGGCTGTGGGAGATATGGGGAGCAGGGTGGGTGGAGGGATAAGTGGAGGCACTATGGGGGTCCCCCTCCCATTCATCCCAAGTGCCCCATCCCCATGTGGTGCAGCCTGAGGCAAGGAGCGGAGCACCAGGCTCTGGGGATCGGAAATGGACCCAACATGTTCCCAGTCTCCAAACCCTGCAAGTCCTGTAGGGCTGGGCTAAGGGAGGGGCCTTCCAGTTCCAGCCCAGGACATCTGGGTCCTGAGCCTGGCTCTGGCCCGTGTGTGAGCAGGGTGAGTTCCCGTCTGCAGCCCCGGGGGATCTCCCCGGCTGGGCAGTGAGTGGGGACACGAGGCACAGGGGAGACACAGACTGTTGCAGCCAGAGGTGGCCCCGGGGAGGGAGAGAAACAGTAGTATAGTAGACCTGGTGAGCTTTGGAGTTGCAAGGAGTTCGTAGCAATAGTCCATCCTGTTAGTCCAATGTTCCATACCAGGGTATTCTAGATGGGACTGGGGATCTCAATCTTGCAGCTCAATGCTTCCCCAGATAAAGCAAAAGCAAATTTGAGATGAAAGAATCAGGTCCCAAGAATTCTTTATACAGTTCCTGGACAGCACAGAGTTCTTGAATGAACAATAAGCCTTTGATGTAACTTTCGGTTTCCCGAACATTACCGGTAATTAACTACATGGATTAACATAAGGTAATTTATCCATTAAGCAGTTCATCACAAACTTTAAAGAGACATATAGATAATAACATTATCACACTCACAGTTCATCTAACTGTTAACAGTCCCTTTTGATCTCTGAATCAATAGCTATGGTAATAGACAGGAATTGTCTGTTTACCTGGTTAACATCTAACAATATAGATGTAAACACGTACAATTAGTATTGCCTCTAATTTTCTAATTCTACAGGTTTGCATTTCAACGTTCTAGCCTAGCTAACATAGAACGACCCTAATTACCATTTACATACTTTTCTAACATGTTGCTAAAGGTTGAATCTGGGTCACTTAGCCTATGAGCTGCTTAACCCTTTCTGGCCACGTGTCACACCAGGGAATCCACATGGGAGAGAGACCTCACAAATGCAATGAGTGAGAGAGAAGCTTCGGTCTCAGCTCAGACTTCAGAGGATTCACAGAGGATTTCCCTGCACTCCCTACAAATGCAGCTACAATCACCATGCACACTGTACTGAGCACCAGGGAATCCACATGGAAGAGAGACCCCACAAGTGCCCCGAATGTGAGGCAAGCAGCAGCAGCTCCTACATTTTCAGATATGAGAGAATCTACACAAGAAAGAGACCCTATAATGGTCCAGATCTTGGGGAAAGCGTCCACAAGAAGTCACACCTTACTGAACACCAGAGAATCCACACAGGGGAGAGACCCTACAAATCTCCTGGAGTATGGCAAATGCCTCAGTCCCTTCTCAGTTTGTATTAGGCATCAGAAAATCCACCCAGTGCAGAGACCCCATAAGTGACCAGACGAGCAATGGACCAAGTGAACAGCACCATGGGTGATTTGCACCAAGCTCGCAGGCAGAGCCATCCCTTGGGTATGGCAAATCGGGGTGAGTGCCTTGGGCCCTGTGCTTTGCGGGGCCCCCGTGGGTGGGGAGATGAGGCAGGAGGTGGGCGGATGAGCGAGGTGAGGAGGTGAACGGGAGGCAAGGGGCAGGTGGGCAGGGAGGCCGAGGAGGAGCCCCCCATACCAGAACCTCCCCCCACCGGCAGGCCCCACTGATCAGCACCTCCCCCTTCCCCCACAGATGTTTTGCAGCATCAGGAGGTGCTGGGAGGGAGGGGGAAGGAGCAAAGGTGCAGCACATTTGGGGAAGGGGATGTAACTTGGCAGGGAAGAGGAAGGGAAGGGGCAGGGTAGAAAGAAGCATCTAAGGATGGAGATTCCAACACCTCCCTAGGTAACCAATTCCAGTGCTTCACCACCTTCCTAGTGAAATAGTGTTTCCTAATATCCAACCTAAACCTCCCCCACTGCAATTTGAGACCATTGCTCCTTGTTCTGTCATCTGCCACCACTGAGAACAGCCGAGCTCCATCTTCTTTGGAACCCCCTTCAGACAGTTGAAAGCTGCTATCAAATCCCCCCTCACTCTTCTCTTCTGCAAACTAAATAACCCCAGTTCCCTCAGCCTCTCCTCGTAAGTCATGCTCAGTATGCAATATACAATATACAATACACAAATGGCCAGACAGGGAGATAAGTGTCAGTTCACCTCCTGCCTGAAAGGAACATCTCTGAAGTATGTCATCTCCTGGCGACCTATCTGAACTCCAAGACCTTAAGACCATAATTCTCAGTATAGATACATAATTCCTTAAATATTATCCGTATATACATTTTGCAATGATTATGAAAACCAGTGGGCTACTGGCTCTTGGTAGAGACCTCAACATGCCACCTTTTGGTGAACTATTATGCATATATCCAACCAAGAAGATCCCTGATAAAACCCTCTTTTTTTTTTTGCCATCTGGCACCAGTGCGTCCCTGTGTCACTGATCCTGTCTTTCCCATTCCCTTCTCTGAGGTTCCCTTTCCCCCGGCACAGGGAAAGAATGACTCCTGTCTGGATTCTCTCTCTCTGTCCCAGCACCAGGTTGGACAGTGAGTGAGAACAAGGAGAAGACTCCTCAGTAGGAAGGCACTGAGCAAGTGGAACTGCATGGGATGATCTCAGGAAGAGCCAAGGGGAACATTTCCCACAGTCCTAAGCAGAGAGAAGCCCAGGAGAGTCAGCACAGGGTAGAGAGGCACACAGGGAAACTAGCCAGGAAAGGGAGGGAATAAATCCACTCACAGGAGCAGAGTGGCCAAGAAAATGAAAGGAACTACTCCTCAGAGACTCCCCACTGGAGGGAGACCCAACACATGCAGTGCCTGTGGGAAAAGCTACACCATGCACACCTTATTGAGCACTGGTGAATCCACATAAAAGAGAAAGACCCCACCAGTTCCCCCAGTGTGGGAAAAGCATCCGCGGCAGCTCATGCATTCTCAGACATGAGAGAATCCACACAGGAGAGAGACCCTATAACTGCTCAGAGTGTGGGTAAAGCTTCAGTACGAGCTGAAGCCTTACTTCTCATCAGAGAAGCCACATGAGAGAGAGACTCCACATGTGCCCTGAATGTGGGAAGAGCATCCACCAGCGGGCACCCCTTACTGAACACCAGAGAATCCACACAGGAGAGTGCTCCTGCCAATGTCCTGAGCGTGGGAGTATCTTTGGTTGGTACTCGCAGCTTGTTGCACACTGGAGAAAGACCCTACAAATGTCCTGAGTGTGGGAAAAACTTCAGTCAGTTCTGAGCCTGCATTAGCCATCAGAAAATCCATGCATGATGGAGACCCTGTAAGTGACATTGACTAGGGAAGAGGCAAGTGAATAACATTTTGGCCTATTATTCTCATCATGCTCAGGGGGTTGGGCATGCAACAAGGATGTGTAGTTGTTGTTATGTAAGCAGAGATTGAAATCACCATCCTTGAATGTGTCCCAAGCTGTGAGCCACGGGCTTCCTTGGGGAGCCAGTTCATGGCAGAGCCAGCCACAAATGTTGGGGGGAACATTTTTGATAGCCTTTTTATTATTATTAATAATTATTTATTATTATTTTATTATTATTATGACATTAGTAAACAAGGCTTAAAAATTACCTGCATCTTATCTTTGGGCAGTACTGGATTTACAATGGTGCCGGGCCCAAGCTCAGAAGGGGACCCATAACACTCGCTTCCTCCCCTCTCGCAGTGCTGCACAAGCGGAGCCTCCCCGCAGCAGGATCCAGCATGGGAGCACAGAAGCCAAGGGGCCTTGGGAGCTGTAGTTCCTTGGCCAGCTCCCTGCCTAAAGAGCCTGCCCTGGAGCAGAGAAGGAACTACATTTCCCAGCATTCCCTTGGCTGTTATCTACCAGAAAGGGAGGGGGAGGGAGTGGGGAAGCTGAGACCCCCATGCACTGCAGCTTGCTGTGAATGGAGAGCTGGCTGCTAGAAGGGGGTGGCAGTGTGAATGGGGAACAAGTGTGCCCAAGGAGTAGAAGATATCACCCTCAGAAGACTTCCCCAGACTGGTTTAGGGATGCTGGTGTGACCTCGCCTGGCAGCCCCCAAAGAAGGAACTGGGTGAAATGAATGGACAGTGCCCCTCTATCTGAAGCCTAGCAAGGGAGGTATGTGGACCCCACTAGGAGAAGTTAAAATGAAAAGTAAGGGAGGGGAGGCTCTACTGGACCTGGGCAGCTTTAGGTACAGTACCAGGCACGCAGGAGGATTTCCACATCTGAGCCATGGAAGCAGAAATTGACTTTTCCTTTCCAGATTTATCCAATATTCAGAAAGGGAATCTATCTTCTGCCTTCCAGATTTGAACACTCTCAAAATTCAGGAGGGCTCAAGCTTAGTTTGGGCAGCTGTTATTTCATTTCTCCCAAATCAAATATACTGATCCACTGTAATCTGCTGTAGAAGAAGTAGGATAAAATTGAGCAACAAATGCTGGGGTCTTCACAGTGCTAACTAGGACTGGAATTGCTATTTTCAACAGCCATTACCATTTTTTTTTAGTTTTGTTTGTTTAAAAGGAAGACAGTGATATTGCACTGGCAAATTTGCACCTCAACTTTTCTTCATTTATGGAGGACAGTCTTATAATGTGGATCCAGATATCCTCCAATCACACAAGCTGAAAATGGTTCTACTTTACTTCTGTAACCATATGGGAACCAGTCCTGTCTGTGTTCTGTGCACATCCAGAATTCTTACTGAATTCAGAAGTGCCTTGCTTTTGTAACCATGCCACCTGATATTTTCAGCCCTTGTAAGCGAAGCAGGTTTACATTAAGTAATTGGGTGGGAAGCCTCTCAGAAAAAGTTAGGTGCTGTAGGAAGTGTTGCTTATTCACTAGGTAATGTGAGACCTTCCTGTTACAATAGTAAACCAGTGCAGCATATAATGCACTTTGCTCCTAGAGTCTGGAATGGGGCCTTTGCTTCTATACGCAGCATATTAAAGACAATAAAAAGACTCTCACTCACTTCAAGAGGCTTTGGATAGAACTGGTTATATACAGGGTAACTCCACTGTCTTCACGGGGTCCTGGTTCCGCAGCGGAGGGAGGGGCATGTGAGCTTGTTGCAGAGCTGCTGCTCAGGGAATGGGAACCTCCTGGCACCCCAGCCTCCAAAATGATTCAGGCTGCACTTTCTGCATGACTAGGTGCTGGCTGAGGGATGCGGGGAATTGGGGGCCTCTGCTGCAGGTGATGAGCATCTCAGGTACTTAAAGCCATGGCCTAGAGGAGGGAAGCACCTAACTGCAGAGTCTGCAGCTGCCTAGGGCCAGCGCTAAGGATTTAGAGTCCCTAGTGCCACCGTTGCAAGGTTCAAGCATGTTCAGCCCTGGCATTGCCACCCCTCCTGCGGCTAGTAGCTGCAGCTGTCTAAGGCTGGCCTCCGACAATTGGCCCCATGTATAGCCAGAGAAGCTGCAGGTGGCTCTGTGACTACTGGGGGCCATGAAGCTAGAGCAGATAAAGACACTGGCGTTAACCTGAAGGAACAGAGGTCACCAGCAGGAAAGGAATGTCAAGGGCAGCAGGGAAAGAGGGAGCAGGTCAGGCTTGCAGAGGGAGCTTCCAGCTGGGTGGGAGCATGTCCAAAGTAGAAAGGAAACAAGCCTGGGGAGAGGTGGTGGTGATCAGGTAGCAGACTAGCATGTAGATGGGAGCAGAGGGAGAGAGGCTGGTGGCTTCAGATTCCCAAGGGCTAAGTCCTCACTTTGGGGAAATGGTGTTTGCAGGTGGCTGGCTCACATGGCAGGATGGGGGCTGAGGGAGGGATTTGTCAGAACTGATCAGGTATCTGCTGGCTTTAGAACTTTGAGCTGAGACCAGGACCACATACAGTGACTGGTGACATAGGGGGGTTCTGGAGACGTGGCTATAGAAGGTCTGAATGAGGAAGGAGATAAATCAGTGGGGAGGTTCCCTGACCACTATGAAATTTCTGCTCACTGCGGACTCTGGTAAACCCACATGGGTGTACAGCTCAATGAGAAAAACTGGGGGCTGAGGGCGCGGTGTATGGCAATGCATATAGTCATGTAGAGGTGTGTGATCAAAATGAAAACTGTCTCTGAGATTCAGTACCAGGTATACTTCAGCACCAATGGCACTGCCCCACCAGGCCCACACTCGGAGCCCATAATGACTACGTGGGGGCCCACAAAAGATTAATCCTGCCCTGTCTTTGGGTCTGCGACTTATGCTGCTGCAAGGGCTGAGTGGGAACCTCTCTGTGGCCTCTGCGCCTGCAGGGGGCTTTCAGCGGCGAGATTCCATGCGGGTGGAAGCATTCAGCAGGAAGTCCCTTGGCTGAAAGCCCCCTGCTGGAGCAGAGGGCAAAGAGAGGGTTCCAGCGCTGTCATCATTAGCAGAAGCAGAAGCAGATGGGGGGAAAGGGGCTGAGGGAAAAGAATCATGCACCTGTGCAAGTGCTGATGGAACAGCGTGTCCAGTTCTGGTGTCCACAGTTCAAGAATTATGTGGATAAATTGGAGAGGTTTCAGAGAAGAGCCACAAGAATGCTTAAGGGATTAGAAAACCTGCCTTAGGGGTTGTATACACTTGAAATGCAACAGCCGCACAACTGCAGTGCTGCAGCTGCGCCACTGTAGCACTTCAGTGTAGACACTATCTACGCCAACGGAAGGGGTTCTCCCATCGGTGTAGGTCATCCACTTCTCTGAAAGGCAGTAGCGAGGTTGATGGAAGAACTCTGCCATCAACCTAGCACTGTCTACATAGGGACTTAGGTAAGCTCAACTGTGCCACTTGGAATGTGTGTGTTTCACACCCCTGAAAAACATAGTTATGTTGACCTAATTTTCTACTGTTCACCAGGCCTTAGAGTGATAAGATAAATAGATTGAGCTCCTTGAGTTTAACAAAGAGGAGGTAAAGGGGCAACTTGATTACAGTCTGTGGCGGTGCATGCACACCCTGTCCCCCTTTGGGGTGGACTGTGGATGTGGTGGCACCGTGGTTACAGTCTGCCAGACTAGGGCCCTGGGACTCAAGGCAGTGCGGCTCAATGGTCAGACTCAAAGTGGCTGCACTTGGGTTCAGGGCTACGCAGCCTAGTGACCGGAGTCAATATAGCAGCCCTCAAGTGCAGGGCTGCGTGGCCTAGTGGCCAGATCCAGGGACCACCACCCAATGGGGATGGTGGCTGGGGTAGAGAGTCCCAGGGTAGCTAGGGTAGTGGGCCCACCTGACTCCACTGGGGTCCCAGCCCAGGACCCTGTTAGCAGTGAGTGCATTCACCACCCATTCAGTGGGGATCCTATGGCAACATGCTGACCTTACATGGGTGGGAGATACCACTCACTCCACCTCCCTGGGCCACCTCCTACCATGTGACATCAGGGTCTCCAGGCTCCTTGGCGCAGGTAACTCCCTGGGACACTGACTCCAGATGGTCAGTTGTAGGCAACAGGTCTCCATTCTAGGTCTCGGGATCTCCAGCTCCCGCAGGCAAGGGCTGTAGCGGTTCTTGGGCTGGAGCCTCCACCAAGGATCCTTCCTCCTTGGTGGCCAGCCCAGAGTGAGCTGGGCTGCTCTCCTGTATACCAGCATAGCAGTTGAAGCATGCCCAGCATGGTCTGAGGGATGGGACTTCCTCCGCCCATAGTGTGGGATTAACCCTTTCTTGCCTAGTGCGGGATATGCATACCCCGTCACACAGTCTATTAGTATCTACATGGAGAACAAATATTTAATAAAGAGCTCTTCAATCTAGCAGAGAAAGGTCTAACATGATCCAATGGCTAGAAGCTAAAGCTAGCCAAATTCAGACTGGAAATAAGGAGTCATTTTTTTTTAAGTGAGGACAATTAACCAATTTACCAAGGGTCATGGTGGATTCCCCATCACTGACAATTTTTAAAATCAAGATTGGATGTTTTCTACAAGATATTCTCTAGAAAATATTTTGGGGAAGTTCCGTGACCTGTGTTACACAGGAGGTCAGACTAGATTATCATAATGATCCCTTCTGGCCTTGGAATCTGTAACTCTTTATGAAGGAATGATTTTTACCAAGTGCTAAGCCTACACATAGCAAACATTTGACTGAAGATGATAATGAACAGACAAGGAAGGAAAACAGACAATACGATAATAGTTACATTATGTTTGGATTTTTGTGTCTCCATATTACTGTGGAAAGGCCATACCATAATATGGCATTTGTTTTCAATTGTTAGTAAATGAAAGTATGAGGCCAGGTCAACTACAGAGACATTTAGAAACCAAACACCCAGAATCTGTAAACAAGAGTTGTGATTTTTTTCCCCCTTCAGAAATAAGAATTAAAGCGGGAGTGGGGTGTAGTGTTGGGATTGTGTAAAGAAGCAACTGCCTTTCAAAGAGCCGTAGAAGATTCTTATGTTGTGGGCATGCGAATTGCAGAATACAAACAAGCACGCACCATTGGCAAGACCCTTGTATCCCAGAAGCAATACTGTACTGTATTGTATCTGTACTGTGGATTTCTTGACTATGATTGTTTACCTGGTGGAAGTATTTGGCAAACTGAATGCACTGAACCTAACACTTCAGGGTAGGAATACAAATATATTCGATATGACAGAGCAAGTCAGGAGACTCAGGAAGAAGCTTTATCCATGGAGACGCCACATTGAAAAGGAAATTACCAAAATAGTTCCATTGTTTCCAGTCCAGCTTTTTAAAGAAACGGAGTGAAAGTGATCAAAATGCTATTAAAGACCAAATATTAACTCATTTCTATGGATTGTATTTCCATTTTGATTAATATATTCCTGGAGTTGAACATGAATCTCCAGATACCAAATGGATTCTACACTGGTTCTCGGGAACAGCTGACTCCATTCCAACTTTAAGTATCTCAGCTCAAGAAAATCTCTTAAATCGTCAAGTGATCACATGCTACCAAACCAGGATTTTGGTTAAAGGAGAGTATGAAGAACCCAATGATAAAGCTGTGAAAGTGTTGCATTCATTTGCTTTATTTCTGCGAGCCTGGGTTTTCAGCAATGGTTTCTGTGAACACTAAACATAGAAATTATTGAAACTTGGAAAATGACTTGGCCCTGGCGTGACTGCTGCTGAAATGCTGTGTCCAGTTCTGGTGCCCACAATTCAAGAAGGATGTGGATAAATTGGATAAATTGATAAATTAATAAGCAGAGAATCCCCCAGGGAGGGAAAAAACCCATCAACATCCTGGCTGAGGGGTGAGCATTAGTTGGAGCTCAGGCTCCATCAGCCTTCAGAGCGTCCCCACGGAGGGAAAGACTCTATCAATATCCTGGCTGTGAAATAAGTATCCGTGCAGGCTCTGATTTAGGATCCATCCTCTCTTGAAGTGGATTATCATAGAGGTTAATATCAGAAGAGACCATTAGATCATCCAGTCTGACCTCCTGTATGTCACAGGCCATAGAATTCCACTTAATTACCCCTATATTGAGCCCAGTTACCTGTGTTTGGCTAATGCCTCCAGAAAGGCACCCAGTCTCGATCTGAAGGCATGAAAAATCCATGCAGAATCCATCTTTTCCCTTGGGAGTTTATCCCAATGGCTAATCCTTCCCACTGTTAAAGTGGTGACTTATTTCAAATTCAAATGTATCTGGCTTCCAGTCATTGCTTCTTGTTCTGCCTTTCTCCACCAGATTAAACAGTCCTTTACTATCCAGTATGTTCTCCTGTGAAGGTATACCACAATCAGGTTAACAAACTGAGCTCTTTAATTCTCTCATTGTAAGGCAGTTTCTCCAACTCTCAAATAATTTTTCTGGTTCTTCTCTGCACCATTTCCAAATTTTTTAGTAGCTTCATAGATTCCAAGGCCAGAAGGGACCATTGTGATCATATAATCTGACCGCCTACATAACATGGGCCATAAAACGCCCCCAGAATAATTCTTTTTGAACTAGAACATATCTTTTAAAAAAATAAATCCAGTCCCCACAGCTCATGGACTGGCCTACATCTGGATTCTTTCCATGTCAGCAGGGAACCAGGGCCCTGTGCAAGGGCGGATGGGGGAGAGGGACTTTGGAGCAGGATGGGGAACCATATAGGAGGTTCTCAGGATAGTCCAAAGGGGAGATAGCAATTGAGACCACAGAGCAACAGGAGACCCTGCCAGGGAAGCTTCCCACAGCATACTCCCCCCGTCATTTGGGGATTGACTCTATGGTGGTTCCGGAGGTAGGGAGGGCCCCAGCTGGGGGCACATCATGTGATCCACAGGGTGGGAGGAGTGGCCCAACCACCCTGAAGAGCACATAAGATGGCCTTTGGGGAATGGCCTTTGCACCACTTCAGAGGCTGTGCCTGAGGTGGGGATGGGAGCCCTGGGCAGCGAGTGTGTCCATTCCACTGAGGCCGTGGAGAAGATCCATTCCGGATGGTGCAGTGTGTGAATCCAGAACTGATTCTCAGTGGTGTGGTGCATGTCTCTGTGTCTGGGTGTGTCTGGTTGGGTGTGCTGTGGTGGTAGATGAATGGTCTGGGAGGAGGTTGTGATGGGCTCGGGAGTAAGGGGTCATTTTGAGTGTTGGTTGGGTTCAGTGAGGGCCTCAGAAGTAGATGAGAGAAATTATGTACATGTTGGAAAAGTAGCCACAACAGTAGCCATGGTCAGTGTAAATCAAACCCTTAGGTTTCCATTGTTGCTGGACATCTTGTAATTGGTATTGGTGTGACACCAATCTGGAATGGAGGGGAAGTTAACAAGGCCCTAGTCATGGCAACAGAGAGTCAAAGCTTAGTGCAGAGTCCTTCAACCCTTGGAAATGTGTCACTGGGCTAATTTTTAACTGGTCTCGGAGGCCACCAACTTGCCAGGGCCTCAGCGCCAAACACATCTAAGACTCCACATCTCTCCGCATTGCTCCCCAAGTCCTTGAGGGAGGAGAGCTGATGACAATTTTTCAAAAGAAAAGTTTTTTTTTCCATTGAAAAACTTTTTTTTATTTCTCAAAATTTTCATTTTTTTAAATCAAAACGTTATTGAAAATGTCATAAAAAGATCATTTAAACGATTTAAGGTAAATGGAAAAATTTTATTTAGCAGAAGTTGAGTGGTTTGTAAATGAAAAAAATCTCACTAACGTGTTTTATAATATTTCGTATAAAAATGTTCCACCAAGAATGTAGGGAAAATAATAAAGGAGTCTGTTTGGAAACCTGTGAACTGAAAACAACTTCAGCATTTTTACCAAAACTAACTTGTCATTTTTTGTTGGGCTCTGCCATATGGGTTTTAGCCAAAGGTGACCTTGCTACAGTGCATTCTGCACACATTTCCCTGGTCTTATTCAGTCTATTATTTATGTTATGGTGATGCCTACAGGCCCCAGCTTAGCTCCAGGCCCTGTGGGCCAGGCACTTCACAGACACACGGTGACCAAGATCGGGGCCCTGTTGTGTTGGGCACTGCATAGATATGCAGTGAGATACAGTATCTGCCCCAAAGAGCTCATGTCCCATAGATGTGAAGGCCACAAGGGCCCATTCTCACCATCCAGTCTGGCCTCAGGCGTAACCTGGTCAAAGAACCTCACCCAGCAATTCCTGCATCTGGCCCTATGACTGAGCTATAGTGGACCCTTTGATCAGCTCCCCTCTTTATCCCACCAAATATCGAGGTCTCCTGGATAAGAACAAGGAGGCAGCATCCATGGGCCTGCATGGGTCATTCTCAAGGAATTGCAGAGAGGGCTACAGTACAGGGTTTAAAAGCAATAGTGTTTAATGTTTGATTTGCCCTGAAGACTTGGGATGCATTCGCGGCCAGTACAGCTACTGGAAAAGTCTGTTAACATGTCTTGGGATGGTGCGGGAATCCTCCAGGGAAGTTCTCCTGGAGGTACTCTGAAAGCCTTTGCAGAAGGTTTCTGGGGAGGGCTGCCTTATTTTGTCCTCCACAGTAGGACACACTACCACGCCAAGCCAGTAGCAAGTGGTCTGGAATCATTGCAGCACAAAGCATGGCAGCGAATGGTCCTGGGTTTTGGTTACATTCAAGCAACATTCGGTCTATATCTTTCTGTGTTAGCCTTAGGAGAGTGATATCATTCATGGTCGCTGGTTGAAATAGGGGGATTTTTGTAAGGGAACAGTAAAAGGAGCCCGTTCATGCTGGGCTGTTTGCGCTTGGCTAAAAGGGATCATCCCTGAGAATAGTCATGCAGTGGGGGGAGGGGTGAAGGGGTCATCCCAAATAGCCACATGGAGGGGTGGGGGGAGGTGTGGGCTGCACATCCACCCGAAAACCGCAGCCCCTCCTTTTAAATGGCAAACCCAACCAGCATTGCTTGCTATGGGAAAGGAGGGTCCTGCAGTTTGAAAACATTCCCACATGTTATGAAGGCGTTAGAAGCCAGACCCACGTACCCTTTGGCTTACCATGGCTACCTGGAAACCGAATTCTGTTGCCCAGCCGTGTGTGATGTGTCACCATACCGGCAGGCGCTCAATATAAAAGGCAAAATCCGACCTTGTACCTAAAGCACATGTGCTGTCTGCTGTGAATTGCTTGATTTCCTGTGAAAGAGTCTCGCTTTTGTTCTCAGAAATGTATCATCTTAAACTTTACTCTTCCTTTTTATCCCCCCGCAGGTGCAAGTATTTCTATGCTCCCCCATCCTCTCTGTCCCAGAGATTATCGCAGATTAGAAGGTGAAAAAAACCACACTCGCGATGACGTGTTTTCCGAGCTCATGCACTCCTCCCGCACTGATGGGGCACAGCTGAATGCATGGAGAGTACAGGAAAGCATTAAGTGAGCGTGATGAGAAGAGGCAGGATGCAATGCTGAGGCTAATAAGGGAGCAAACGGACAGGCTCAGGCATCTGGTGGAGCTGCAGAAAAGCCAACAAGAGCACAGACCCTCCCTGCATCCACTGTACAACCGCCTGCCCTCCTCCCCAAGTTCCATATCCTCCTCACCCAGACGGCCAAGAACACAGTGGGGGGAGGCTCCGGGCACCCAGCCACTCCACTCCAGAGGATGGCCCAAGCAACAGAAGGCTGCCATTCAAACAGTTTTGATTTGTAGTGTGGCTACAATAAGCAATGTGGCCTTGTCCTTCCCTCCTCCCCTACCCTACCCGGGATACCTTGTCAGTTATCTCCCTTTTTTTTTAATTAATGAAGAAAGAATGCATGGTTTCAAAACAATAGTGACTTTATTTCCTTTACCAGCTGTGATCGGCAGGGGGGAGGGTGGTTGGCTTACAGGGAATTAAAATCAACAAAGGGGGCAGGTTTGCATTGAAGAGAAACACACACAATTGTCACACCGTAGCCTGGCCAGTCATGAAACTGGTTTTCAAAGCCTCTCTGATGCACAGCGCGCCTAGCTGTGCTCTTCTAATCGTCCTGATATCTGGCTGTTCAAAACTGGCAGCCAGGTGATTTGCCTCAATCTCCCACCTCACCATAAACATTTCTCCTTTACTCTCACAGATATTATGGAGCACACAGCAATCAGTAATAACAATGGGAATATTGATTGTGCTGAGGTCTAACCTAGTCAGCAAACAGCGCCAGCGAGCTTTTAAACGTCCAAAGGAACATTCTACCACCATTCTGCACTTGCTCAGCCTATAGTAGAACTGCTCCTTACTACTGTCCAGGCTGCCTGTGTATGGCTTCATGAGCCATGGGAGCAAGGGATAGGCTGGGTCTCCAGGAATAACTATTGGCATTTCAGCATCCCCAACAGTAATTTTATAGTCTGGGAAGTAAGTCCCTTCTTGCAGCTGCTCAAAAAGCCCAGAGTTCCTAAAGACGCGAGCGTCATGCACCTTTCGCGGCCATCCCACATTGATGTCGGTGAAATGTTCCTTGTGATCCACTGCTGCTTGCAGCACCATCGAGAAGTACCCCTTGCGGTTTATGTACTGGTTGGCAAGATGGTCCGGTGCTAAGATAGGGATATACGTTCTGTCTATCTCCCCACCAGAGTTTGGGAATCCCATTGCAGCAACGCCATCCACTATGACCTGCACATTTCCCAGAGTCACTACCCTCGATAGCAGAACGTCAGTGATTGCATTGACTACTTGATCACAGCAGTCTCCACAGTAGATGTGCCCACTCCAAATTGATTCCTGACTGACCGGTAGCAGTCAGGCATTGCAAGCTTCCACAGGGCTATCGCCACTCGCTTCTCAACTGTCAGGGCAGCGCTCATCTTGGTAAATCAGTAAATCTTACATAACTCATGCACATGTACACTCAGGCTGGGACAAGAAGTAAAGGGCTTAATCTGCAGCAAAGGAGATCTAGATATTAGGAAAAACTTTTTAACTATAAAGGGAGTTAAGCTTTGGAAGAGACTTCCAAGGGAGGTTGTGGAATCCCCATCACTGGAGGTTTCTAAGAACAGGTTGGACAAACACCTGTCAAGGATGGCCTAGGTTTACTTAGTTCTGTCTCAGGGCAGAGGGCTGGACTTGATGAGGTCCCTTCCAGTCCTACATGGGCCTGTCCAAAGCCCAGTTAAGTCTTTCCATTGACCTTCAAGGGGTTTTGGATCAGGCCCTTTGAGGGGGAATCTAGTCACCGGAGTCAGGGTTTCCAGAAGCTGGCTCCATCCCATAATCTCACTATTGGGGAGATAGAATCATCTACAGGAAATTGTCACATGTGTGTCTTACAATTCTTTTTCAAAACCCAACAAAAACCAAACACAGGAAATTCCCAAAGAACTGTGTTAAGATACACACTTGACTGTAAATAGTTAACAATTAAGATGAGACAACCGTGTTACAACAAACTGTATTTTTCTATAAAATGCTGGAAATTCAAAGCTAACATAAAAAAATCCAGCAACCCAAAGTTTTGAAAGTCAAGAAATACATAGTTAAGGGTCCTCAAAACAATCTTAGCACTGAATTGAAGGATTTGGAGTCTCACATTGGAAATTCCATCAACAACTGTGTTGTAGATCGAAGCAACAACCCACCGGCTTCTGCATGGACCCTGCGTCCACTTCAGCCTCAGTGACAGCAACAAACCCAAACACCTCGCCTCTCAATTCAGGCACATGCAGAAGCAGCATGAGAACAGACCTGCTTACTCCCTGAAGCCTCATAAGCCACTAGTATGTCATGACACATGGTGTCATAGTCTCATGAGTTGGGTTGGGGTCAGAGTTAAGGTTATTGTGGAGCCTAGGCTATGAATTTATTTAGAACACAAATGGTTTGCTTGCTCTCGTAACTGGGAAGCTCTGCTGATGCTGGTGATGTGGATGCCTGTGCGGTATCTTAGAGGGCCCAGTGGTCCCCTCTGCTTAAGAGCAGGAGGATGGTATATCCTCTGTATGTCACTGTGACAGGGTGCACTGGCTACAGAGACACCAGCACCTGGGGAAGGGCAGGTGCTAGCAGGGACCGGGGGAGCTAGGGAGAGCTCCTGACGGGCTGCCAGGACTTACAGGCTCAAGGCTCTGGGAAGAGGGCAAAGGAGCTGGAGCCAGAGGCAGGAGCAGGAGCAGAAGGAACTGAGGCTGCGGGAAAGTGGCTCAGGGAATAGACAGTGGGCTGGAAGGAAGAAGCTGCTGTTTGCAGGGTCCCTGGGCTGGGGCCCAGAGTAGTGAGCAGACCTGCCCCCCTCCCCCACTAGCTGCCCGGCTGTGGACTGCCAAGCCACTGTGAGAAGTGGCTGGACTCTTGTTGGAGGAGTTCCCCAGAACGGGGGGAAACCGGCTGGTGAGACGGCCGGGGGGCTGCGCCACAAAGTAGATGCCGAGCAGAAAGGAGCCATTTAGGGGCCTGCAAGCAGAGGCAAGGATGGGAGTCCCACCACCACCCAAGGCTGCACCTGCTGGGACTGAGCTAATTCCCAAAATGCCCAGCAGGAGGCGCCAGTGTGGTGAGTGACTCCATGGCAGTCCCTTTTGCCACCTCTGTAACATCATCCCCCACTCATTGGGTACAATAGCTCAGTGGTTTGAGCATTGACCTACTAAACCCAGGGTTGTGAGTTCAATCCTTGAGAGGGCCACTTAGAGATCTGGGGCAAAATCAGTACTTGGTCCTGCTAGTAAAGGCAGAGGGCTGGACTCAATGACCTTTCAGGGTCCCTTCTAGCTCTATGAGATCGGGATAAGACTATAAGGAGATATGCCTGACACCTCTAAAATTGTGCTCTTGGGGAGGGGATATCGACTCACTGCACTACAGAGCTACTTTCTGTTGGAAAACCAAACACCTGATAACAGACCATTTCTGGCAAGAACCTGAACATATTTCTGTTTTTTAGCAGGTTTTAGCTCCCCACACAGAGATGTCTGTGGTTGCATGTTAAGTGCCAGCCATTCGCTCCACCAGCTCCGGGTCCAGCGGGGCCTCTCTGCGGTGCCAGAAGTGCCTTCGTGCTGCCCGTCCCCTCTGAGCTGTAACTGCATCCCCCGCCAGGCCAGCTTCTCCGTTGCTGCCTAAGCGTGAGCCTATGGCATTGGCATTACTGCCCGCCTGCACATTGATGGGGTTTCACACCTGGTCTGTGAACCCCCAGCTTAATGCATGTTCCTATGAGTCATCCCCAACCCTACTGCTCAGTGACAGGGCTCCCCACAGGCTCTACCCCCCAATGAGTCATCCCTGTCCGTACCATGCAGTGACATGAGAGGGCAACCCTGGAGTCTGGGCCTTGTGTACCTGGAGCATGTTTCAAGGCGGCTCTCCCCTTCCCCGTGGCCAGTGCGGGTTTGGGGGCGGCTCTCCCCTTCCCCGTGGTCAGACTGTCTCTTGAGGCCTCTCTCTCCTCCCCATCTGAAGCAAGTTTCTGGGTGACTCTCCCTTCCCCTCTACTGATGCATCTTTTGTTGCTGCTTTGTCCTTCGCCGCCTTCAGTGCATCTTTCAGGGCTCCTCTCTCCTCATCCACGGCTGGTGCATCTTTTGTTTGGCATTCTTTGTGGCATGGTCTGGAGTGGCTCTGTCCTCCCCCATGCCCAGCCCATTTTGAGGGGCAGCTCTCCTCTCATCGGCCCCAGGTTTGGGGGGGGTCAATCTTTCCTTCCCTGTAGCCAATATGGTTTTTGTTGCTGCTTTCACCATACCTATGCCCGGTGTGTGACTGGTGGTAGCTGTGTCCTTCCTTGTGGCTGATGTGTCTTTTGAGGCCTCTCTCTCCTTCTCCCTGCCAAAACGTCTTTCAGAGACAGCACATCTTACCATGCTGTCTTTCCTCCGCTGTGCCCAGCCCATCTCTGGGGGTGTCTCGCTCCTGTCTTGTACCAGGGCCATTTTGGGGAGTGGCTCTCTCATCCCCCATTCCCGGCCCATGTCTGGAAGGAGCTCTATCCTTGGCTGGCCTGTCTCTGGGGGCGGCTCTTTCTACCCCTCTGTCTGGTCTGTGTCTAGGAGTGTCTCTCTTCTCCCCTGTGCCAGGCCTATTTTGGGGGACAGCTGTGTCCCCGGCCAGCACGGTGCAGGGCCCCGCGTGGGTGCGTCGGTGTTTGACCAGGTGTGAGGCCTGGCTGAAGCACTTCCCGCACTCAGGGCAGGCGTAGGGGCGCTCTCCCGTGTGGACACGTCGGTGCTGAGCCAGAGTGGAGCGGTCACTGAAGCGCTTGTCGCAGACGCTGCATTCGTAGGGCCGCTCGCCGGTGTGGGTGCGCTGGTGGAGGACGAGATTTGAGTTGTGGTGGAAGCTCTTGCTGCACACAGAGCAAACATAGGGTTTCTGGTCCAAGTGGATCTTACTGTGGGTCCGGAGGCTGGAGCTCTGCGAAAAGGTGCGGCCGCACTCCCCGCACTGGTAGGGCCGCTCCCCGGTGTGCGTGCGGTGGTGCACGATCAGGTTGGACTGCAGCCGGAAGCTCTTCTCGCACACCGGGCAGTGGAAAGGCTTCTCTCCCGTGTGGATGCGCCGGTGCCGTTGCAGGTCTGAGCTCTGCCTGAAGCCCCGGCCACACTCAGGGCACTGGTTGCACCTCTTAGACTGGGGCAGGCTATTGCTAGTAGGGGATCCTCCCATGACCAGGTCTGTGCAGCAGGAATTAACGGGAGACGACAGAGGGGGCTGCTGTGCCTGGCTGAGAGTGGGGTGTGGCTGTGTCCTGTGCAGGGCAGGAAGCAGCTGTCCAATGCACAGAGGAGAGAGTGGCTGTTCCTTGTGCATAGAGGGGGATGGATGTTCCCTGCCAAGAGTGGAGGGTGGCTGTTCCCTGCTTAGCGGAGGGGGCGGCTGTTCCCTGTCAGGAGTAGGGGGCGGCTGTTCCTGGCACACAGGAGGAACAGGCTGTTCCCTGCTTAGCGGAGGGGGCGGCTGTTCCCTGCTCAGGGGAGGGGGCGGCTGTTCCTGGCACACAGGAGGGGACGGCTGTTCCTGGCACACAGGAGGGGACGGCTGTTCCCTGTCAGGAGTAGGGGGCGGCTGTTCCTGGCACACAGGAGGAACAGGCTGTTCCCTGCTCAGGGGAGGGGGCGGCTGTTCCCTGCTCAGGGGGGAGACAGGCTGTTCTCTGCTCAGGGGAGGGGGCGGCTGTTCCCGGCACACAGGATGGGGCGGCTGTTCCCTGCTCAGGGGAGGGAGCGGCTGTTCCCTGCTCAGGGGAGGGAGCGGCTGTTCCCTGCCAGGAGTGGAGGGCGGCTGTTCCCTGTGCACAACAGGCAGTGGCTGTTTCCTGCGTACAGGAAGGAAAGGCTGTTGCATGCGCACAGAAGGAAGCGGCTGTTGCAGGTACATGGGACAGGTGGGGAGCTGCTGTTTCCCACCCTCAGAGGGGGCTGCTGGCTCTTCTCCATCCAGAGAGGGTTTCTTTCTCGTCCGGCCAGGGCTCTGGGGCGCTTTCCTCTTGGGCTGCCTTGGTGAGGCCTTTGGCGTTGGAGCTGCTTTGACAGGTGCCTCCGCCTCCCCGTGGTGCTGCACAGCCAGATCCTCAGCGCCCAGCCTCCTCCCCGTGCCTGTGGGGACTAAGAGAGAAGTGGTGCGTGAGCCGAGCCCCAGGCGCAGGGGGAAGCCAGCAGAGGGATCTAAACTAACACTGCCTGGAAAGTGGAATTCAAAGTTCACAAAAAATATTCGAGTTTTTGGAAAAAAGTTTGTCCCAAATTGGGACGAAAAAACAAAAACTGGAAATGTTCCCCACAACTTGAACCCCGCAATACTTGGTTTGGGACACACCGAGCTGCAGGAACGTGTGTGTGAAATGAAATGTGCTCCCTGGGATTCCCGGCTGCCCGTCCAGGCCGGTGCCGTGGAGTCAGGAGCGCCTGGGAGCCCCAGCTCTGGGGCAGCCACCCGGCCAGCTGCTGATGGCCCTGGGAGCTTGGGAGCCGGGTATCCCAGTGCTTCCAGGCTCCTGGTGCCTCTGTAGTTCAGAAACCCCAGGCCAGGGGGCAGCCCTCCTGGTGAGCTGCTGAAGCGCTGGGGAGGGACGAGCTGGCGAGACACCAGGCAGGTTTTTGTCAGTCCCCGGCCTGCTTTCTGCCCAAATTCTTTCAGAACTGAGATTTTTTCATGGAACGCTTCAAATTTGGCAAATCATCATTTTGTGATGGAAAAAATCTCCAGCCAGCTCCAAAGTAACCCTGTTATCTAAACCAGGGCAAACTGTTTCCATTTGCATGGAACTGAATCAAAACAAACTTGGTTAAAACCAGAACAAGGACATCCACACGGCCCAGTGCAGCTGTTTAACTGTGTATTATAGTATATACAAATGCAAAAAGCCTGGGAAACAAGCAGAGAGAACTGGAAATCCTGGCACAGTCAAGGAAATATGATGTGATTGGAATAACAGAGACTTGGTGGGATAACTCACATGACTGGAGTACTGTCATGGATGGATATAAACTGTTCAGGAAGGAGAGGCAGGGCAGAAAAGGTGGGGGAGTTGCACTGTATGTAAGAGAGCAGTATGTCTGCTCAGAGCTCCCGTATGAAACTTCAGAAAAACCAGAGAGTCTCTGGATTAAGTTTAGAAGTGTGAGCAACAAGGGTGATGTCGTGGTGGGAGTCTGCTATAGACCACCAGACCAGGGGGATGAGGTGGACTAGACTTTCTTCAGGCAACTAACAGAAGTTACTAGATTACAGGTGCTGGTTCTCATGGGGGACTTCAATCACCCTGATATCTGCTGGGAGAGCAATACAGCGGTGCACAGACAATCCAGGAAGTTTTTGGAAAGTGTAGGGGACAGTTTCCTGGTGCATGTGCTGGAGGAACCAACGAGGGGCAGAGCTCTTCTAGACCTGCTGCTCACAAACTGGGAAGAATTAGTAGGGGAAGCAAAAGTGGATGGGAACCTGGGAGGCAGTGACCATGAGATGGTTGAGTTCAGGATCCTGACACAAGGAAGAAAGGAGAGCAGCTGAATATGGACCCTGGACTTCACAAATGCAGACTTTGTCTCACTCAGGGAACTGGTGGGCAGGATCCCCTGGGAGAATAACATGAGGGAGAAAGCAGCAAAGAGTCCTGTGGCACCTTATAGACTAATAGACTAACCTTATAGACTAACTGTTAGTCTATAAGGTGCCACAGGATTCTTTGCTGCTTTTACAGATCCAGACTAACACGGCTACTCCTCTAATACATGAGGGAGAAAGAAGTCCAGGAGAGCTGGCTGTATTTTAAAGAATCCTTATTGAGGTTGCAGGAACAAAGCATTCCGATGTGTAGAAAGAATAGTAAATATGGCAGCTGACCAGCTTGGCTTAACAGTAAATCCTTGCTGATCTTAAACACAAAAAGAAGCTTACAAGAAGTGGAAGATTGGACAAATGACCAGGGAGGAGTATAAAAATATTGCTCAGGCATGCAGGAGTGAAATCAGGAAGGCCAAATCACACTTGGAGTTGCAGCTAGCAAAGGATGTTAAGAGTAACAAGAAGGGTTTCTACAGGTATGTTAGCAACAAGAAAAAGGTCAAGGAAAGTGTGGGCCCCTTACTGAATGGGAGAGGCAACCTAGTGACAGAGGATGTGGAAAAAGCTGAAGTACTCAATGCTTTTTTTGCCTCTGTCTTCACAAACAAGGTCAGCTCCCAGACTGCTGCACTGGGCAGCACAGTATGGGGAGAAGGTGATCAGCCCTCGGTGGAGAAAGAAGTGGTTCGGGACTATTTAGAAAAGCTGGACAAGCACAAGTCCATGGGGCTGGATGCACTGCATCTGAGGGTGCTAAAGGAGTTGGCGGATTTGATTGCAGAACCATTGGCCATTATCTTTGAAAACTCATGGTGATCGGGGGCAGTCCAGGATGACTGGAAAAAGGCTAATGTAGTGCCCATCTTTAAAAAAGGGAAGGAGAAGGATCCGGGGAACTACAAGCCAGTCAGCCTCACCTCAGTCCCTGGAAAAATCATGGAGCAGGTCCTCAAGGAATCAATTTTGAAGCACTTAGAGAAGAAGAAAGTGATCAGGAACAGTCAGCATGGATTCACTAAGGGCAAGTCATGCCTGACTAACCTAATTTCCTTCTATGAGGAGATAACTGGCTCTGTGGATGAGGGGAAAGCAGTGGACGTCTTATTCCTTGACTTTAGGGAAGCTTTTGATACAGTTTCCCAGAGTGTTCTTGCCACAAAGTTAAAGACGTATGGGCTGGATGAATGGTCTATAAGGTGGATAGAAAGCTGGCTAGATCATTGGGCTCAACGGATAATGATCAATGGCTCCATGTCTAGTTGGCAGCTGGTATCAAGCAGAGTGCCCCCAAGGGTCGGTTCTGGGGCCGGTTTTGTTCCATGTCTTCATTAATGATCAGCAAGTTTGCAGATGACACTAAACTGGGAGGAATGGTAGATACGCCAGAGGGTAGGGATAGGATACAGAGGAACCTAGACAAATTAGAGGATTCGGCCAAAAGAAACCTGATGAGGTTCAACAAGGACAAGTGCAGAGTCCTGCACATAGGATGGAAGAATCCCATGCACTGCTGCAGACTAGGGACCAAATGGCTAGGCAGCAGTTCTGCAGAAAAGGCCCTAGGGGTTACTGTAGACAAGAAGCTGGATATGAGTCAGCAGTGTGCCCTTGTTGCCAAGAAGGCTACTGGCATTTTGGGCTGTATAAGTAGGGGAATTGCCAGCAGATCAAGGGACATGATCATTCCCCTCTATTTGACATTGGTGAGGCCTCATCTGGAGTACTGTGTCCAGTTTTGGGCCCCACACTACAAGAAGGATGTGGAAAAATTGGAAAGAGTCCAGCAGAGGGCAACAAAAATGATTAGGGGGCTGGAGCACAAGACTTATGAGGAGAGGTGAGGGGACTGGGATTGTTTAGTCTGCAGAAGAGAAGAGTGAGGGGGGATTTGATAGCTGCTTTCAACTACCTGAAAGGGGGTTCCAAAGAGGATGGATCTAGACTGTTCTCATTACAAGGAGTAATGGTCTCAAGTTGCAGTGGGGGAGGTTTAGGTTGGATATTAGGAAACACTATTTCACTAGGAAGGTGGTGAAGCACTGGAATGGGTTACCTAGGGAGGTGGTGGAATCTCCTTCCTTGGAGGTTTTTAAGGTCAGTCTTGACAAAGCCCTGGCTGGGATGATTTAGTTGGGGATTGGTCCTGCTTTGAGCCACAGGTGCCAACTTCTCCTGGTGCCGGTGGGTGCTCGCGACCCCTGGCCCCGCCCCAAATTCACCCCTGCCCCACCCCCATTCTAACCCCTTCCCCAAAGTCCCCACCTCAACTCCGCCCCCTCCCTGCCCCTATTGAACTCCTTTCCCAATTCCCCGCCCCGGTCTTGCCTCTTCTCCGCCTCCTCCCCTGAGTGTGCCGTGTTCCCGCTCCTCCCGCCTCTCTCCCACAGCTTGTTACGCCACGAAACAGCTGTTCCGCGGCAGCAAGCACTGGGAGAAGCAGGGAAGGCACACTCAGGGGAGGAGGCGGAGGTGAGCGGCAGCAGGGGTGGGGTGGGGCGGAGAACTGTCGGTGGGTGCAGAGCACCCACCAATTTTTCCCCGTGGGTGCTCCAGCCCCGGCGCACCCACGGAGTCGGCGCCTGTGCTTTGAGCAGGGGGGGTTGGAGTAGATGACCTCCTGAGGTCCCTTCCAACCCTGAGATTCTATGATTCTAAAGTGTCTGTCTATCTCTGGTATTGACAGGCCCCAGCACCATAGTATGCAGGCACCTCACAATCCTTAATGTGTTTATCCACATGCACGCCTGGGAGGCAGGGCAGGGCTGTTATCCCCTGGGATGGGAACTGACACACACAGGGACTAAATGACTTGCCCAGGGTCACACAGGGAGTCTGTGTCAGAGGTCAAACAGAAGCCAAGTCTTCAACATCCAAGGCCAGCGAGTAAGCACCAGGCCACGCTTCCCGATCATGCAGCTATCTGCACTACTGCATCGCTGTACACACCCAAGCCTGGTGGATGTCAGAGTAACAGTAGCTTGGAAGTGGTGACCGTGAGAGTCTCATGCCTGGATTCACCGTGGTGAGGAGTGGAAAGGAAAGGCAGAACATGTCTTGATTCTGCCTCCCCCATGGCTCAGTGAATCCGGCCGTGGCGCAGGGCTGCAGGAGCTCCTGGCTGTGTGACTAAGCTCTGCCTTCCCCCTGGCTCAGCAGACGCAGCCAGGAGGCACTGCCATGGGAACTTGTGGCTGGGATCCCAGGATTTTACTTTCTGAGCTGGCTGATTCATCCCTCACCTGTTGGGATGTCCCTCTGGGTCTCCTGCTCCTCAGGGGCTGGGGAATCGGGGATGCACGGCTCCTCCCCTCGCTCCAGCTGAGAGATCAGGGCTGGTTTGCGAACCGGACAACCTGCCCATGGGGAAGAGAAAAGATGCAATAAGGGCGCTGTCAGCGAGCCCCAGGCCTTGGTACAAAGGTCCCTCTCTGCTGGGGAGGGGACGATGGGGAAGTGTGACAACCAGTGGGAGGAGGGGCAGGCACAACCCAACGGTGACAACTCTGAATCCACAGAGACAGATAAGAGCACTCTCTGCTGGAGCAGGAACCCCAGCTCAGGCAGGCAGGGAATACAGGCAGCGTGTGTGTGGGGGCGTGCGTGCATGTGTGTACTCAGATAGGGAACCCCAGGATAGCATCACAGGTTCAAAGGCCAGCAGGGCCCATTCTATCCAGCCAGTCTGGCCTCCTGCACCGAGCCAGGTACGTAAAATTCTACAAAAAAAAATGTTTCCTTTGGACAGTGCCATTTCAACTTAAGGACATTTTTTCACACAAGCAAATAATTTTCAAAATGAAAATTCTTTGGAAAATATAAAAAATGAAAATACTGCAAAATAAATGTTGTTTTGAATATTTTCTAAATTACATTGTTTACATTATGGGCAGGGCATCGCAGGACGTAGTTCAAAGTGTCTCCTGTTTGTGCTGCGGTTTCTTATTTATTTATTGTTTGTGTTATGGTAAAGCCGTAGAGCCCCAGTCATGGAGCAGGACCCTATTGCGCCAGGTGCTGTACAAACACACAACAAATAGACAGTTTGTACCCGAAAAAGCTCATAGTCTAGTACATAACAAGAGACAACAGATCTATGCAGACAGACAGAGGAATACAAGGAAAAAACGATGTAACTGTTACCACAACAAACAAAGACACAACAGTAACATTATCTAAATAGGTTTCAGAGTAGCAGACGTGTTAGTTTGTATCCGCAAAAAGAACAGGAGTACTTCTGGCATCCGAAGAAGTGGGCTGTAGCCCACGAAAGCTTATGCTCAAATAATTTTGTTAGTCTCTAAGGTGCCACAAGAACTCCCATTATCTAAATAGACAAAACATAGGGTGGGCGAAGGGGTAGAAGAGAGAGAACAATGTCATGATAGTTCCAAGATTTACATCACGTTAGTTCCACAGGTATCAAGCTGTTTCACTGCAACATAAACAGGAGACACTTTGATCTAGAAAATAAAGTCAAGATGTTTCAATCTGTACTAAGCAGCCATGGCCCTTAGTGTATTTAATAAATAAATAAATATTTTGACTATTATGTCGTAAGATTACAAATCATGACATGAGAGTACATGTCCTCGTGTGCACCGTACATAATGAAATAATGTAAAAATAATATAAAAATGAAAATAAAACACATTTTAAAACAATACTTTTCAGACTGTCTGTTCCATGGGAAATTACAAGGATATTTGGTTTTGTTCTGATTCGGGGTGAAAACAAATTTTGAAATGTCGAAACGAAACAGAAATTTGGAGTTTTGACCAGACTTGCTCCTGCATAACCCAGGCCAGAGACTCTTACCCAGAGATTCTTGCTTCCAGCCCATCGCAGAGGTGCTTAGGAAATTACTTTTCAAAAAAATGTTGATTAAAAGCGGTGGGGAAGGGGGAGTTCTTTTTTTAAAACCTTTTCGGGCTTTTGATGAAAACACACACATTTGGGGGTTTTCAGCAGCTGACACCCAACATATTTGATGGAAAGTTTTTGCGAAAATGTCAGTTTTGTTGAAAAATCAAATTTCCATAGAAAATAATTTTGATGGGAAAGTTTGAAGCAGTTCTATGCTTCATGTGCATGTATTGTGTTTCTCAATCTCCTTGAAAACAAGGGGTGCAAAGATTAGTCTGGGATTCTAATGCCACCTCCCACCAGGAACCGAAGAGACCAGGGAATAGCCTGTAACTAAACATGGGAGAAAAAGTTTCCAACAAAACAGTTTCCGTGGAAACCATGAAGCTGCAAAATTGGCTGGCTCCCTGAGAGATGTTTATAAATTCAATTTTGGCTCTTCTGAGACAGAATTTTTCAAATATTTCAGTTCCATGGGAAATTTCTAATTTCTGACTTTGTTGTCTGAATTTTAGAAATGTGAAATTTCTCACAAGCCAAAAATTCTGGTTCCTCACTGTGCTACCAGGAGCCTGCCAGACCTGGGCATAGCAGAGAACTCACCGAGAGAACTGCTCAAAGACTAGCCATCCAAACTTTATTTTCAACTAAAATTGGAACATTGAACATAAAAATTAGCAGAAATGTTCTGCTTTGCTCAACATTTTTTGTTTTTTTTTCACTGAAAATTTATAAAAAACTCAAAACAAAAATTAGTTTCCACTGAAATTTTCCATGGAAAAAAATCTCCATTTTCTGTCCAGCTCTACTCACAGCCAGAGCTGATCAAAATTTTTTTGTTTGACAAAATTTTCGGATGAAAAACAGACTTTATTTCCATGTTAAAAAAATTCTACTTTTCAACAAGAGAGTTTCCGGGTTTGGGTTTTTTCTCTCTCATTTTTCCTTTATTCCCCCAGTACCAAAACAGTAAAAGTCAGGGGGGAGAGAAAGGAAAGAATGGGGGAAAAAACAGAGACAGACAATTTGGTTCTTGTTGAAAAACTTGAAATATTTGTGAAAAAAATATTTTTAGTTTCTTTCAAAACAACTTTTGGAGGAAAAGATTTACGATTTTCCAGACAGCGTTGCCCAGAGCTTCCACATGAGGCAGGAAGTTTGGATAATCACCCAACTAACCCAGTGAGCTAATGCTCTGGTAAGTCTCCTGCATGACAGTCCCATACAGCTGCCTCTGCTCCTCATCCAACAGCAACCACTCTGCCTCTGTCAGAGTCACAGCCACATCCTTGAACTGCACCGGCATCTGCAACCACAAAGACATACTGCTCAGCACTGACCACTCCCGGGATAATTCCCTGCTGAGCCCTAGCTGTGCCAGGGACAACTCCTCCCCTGCACTATGCTGTGTGCCAGTCCTCCGAGGTCCTTCCCCTCCTCTGTTACTTCCAACTGATGCCTCCCCCAGCTTATAACAATAGGTCTTGTTATTAATCCCTAAATGCATGACCTTGCACTTTTCACTATTAAATTTCATCCTATTACTATTACTCCAGTTTACAAGGTCATCCAGATCTTCCTGTAGGATATCCCAGTCCTTCTCTGTATTGGCAATACTGCCCAGCTTTGTGTCATCCGCCAACTTTATTAGCACATTCCCACTTTTTGTGCCAAGGTCAGTAATAAAAAGATTAAATAAGATTGGTCCCAAAACCGATCCCTGAGGAACTCCACTAGTAACCTCCCTCCAGCCTGACAATTCACCTTTCAGTATGACCCATTGTAGTCTCCCCTTTAACCAGTTCCTTTTCCACCTTTCAATTTTCATATTGATCCCCATCTTTTCCAATTTAGCTAATAATTCCCCATGTGGAACTGTATCAAATGCCTTACTGAAATCGAGGTAAATTAGATCCACTGCATTTCATCTGTCTAAAAAATTTGTTACCTTCTCAGACCCAGGAAGGTCAAAGCTGTGTGAGCTTCTTGCCCGGGCGACAGTATGCTCAGAGAGAGGAGGCTCCCCCACAGTCCTGACTGGCTTCGTATGAAGTAGTTCCAGAGCATCTCCCCAGTGACTCCGTGACACCGAGCCAGTGTCGAAGGAAACAAGACACACACAAATGCGGTGTGCAATGGTGGGGTTTAGTGTGGGGAGTGGTGTTCTCAGCCACATCAAACAATAACCACACTGTGCCCTGGACAATATCTCTGGTGAGAAGGTGGCCCGCCTGTCAGCATGAAGCGCTTCAATTTGGAGAGCACATTCCCTGCAAGACAGATACCCTCACACAGCGAATATGAGGACCAGGCTGGCACGACAGCATGAGGACCTCCTCCATTTTGGGAAGCATGTTCCCTTCAAAATGGCTGCCCTCATAGAAGGAATCACAGACTCTCATGGAGACCCAACACTGGGCCTTTTCACCTCAAACCAAACCTGTTCAGATCCAAAGCTGGGCTGCGTACTTGGGAACTCACAACACTGCAGGAGAGAGCGCTCAGACGTCACTGTTACAAGGGAGATTTTAAATGAGAGCAGACCGTCTCCTGCTCTCCCCAGTAGTATATTTTCCGGCCTCTCGGAACATCTTAGCACAGGTGTGTTTGAGATGCCATCTGTGGCAAATTCACTCCCTCAAAATCCCCTGATTAGCAGCACAGGCAGCTCTCGCTAGCTGAGGTCTCTCCTGTTGACCCTTCCAAGTTGTCGGGGCCACATGAATCCCCAAGCACTCAGATGCCCACGAGTGGCTGCTAACTTGGGGCACTACAGTTTTTAGTTGTCCAGCTGAGAGACGGGTGCGGCCTGGTTTCCAGGGGGGATGTGCTAAGGATAACACAGCTGTATCTGCGCAACATCTGAACCATCAGGCCCAAGTTGACTCACGTTGGGCACCCAAACTCTGAAGCACCCACACTCCATGGAGATTCTTGAGCAAGGCTTTACAGGGACAAATACAGGAACCCTGGCTCCCCTGTGGCCACAGTCTGTCTCCTCTTCCCACCCCGGCCCCTCGCTGACAATGTGATCACTCTCACCTGTAGCCCCGGCCACTGGGCCTCTGGCTGCCCCAACTGGAACCCCTCAGCCAGGGCCACCGCTTGGGCGCCGGTCTCGGGACCACGTTCCCAGACCCAGCCCTGAATTTCCTCCGGCAGGATGGTCAGGAACTGCTCCAGGATCAGCAGCTCCAGGATCTGCTCCTTGGTGCGGCTCTGCGGCTCCAGCCAGCGATGGCAGAGCTCCCGGAGGTGGCTGTAAGCCTCCCGGGGCCCCTCGGCCTCCTGGTAGCAGAATTCCCTGAAGCGCCTGCGCTGTGTCTCTGGGCTGATGCCATAGCGACGCAGGATGGTGGCCTTCACCTTCCCATAATCACTTGTCTCTGTGATGTCTAGGCTGCCATAGGCCAGCTGGGCTTTCCCGGTGAGGTACGGCTCCAGTCGGGTTGTCCACTCCCCCCTCGGCCACTGGCAGGCGTCAGCCACCTGCTCAAAGGTGGCCAGATAGGCCTCGATATCGTCCTCTGGGGCCAGCTGTGGCAGCTCCAGGGTTCTCCATGCAGGTGCTGGAGTTGGCTTAACCTCGGCTGGGGTCTGCGTGGCTGACAGCTGCTCCTCTCGACATGGTGCCGTCTCCTCCTTCGGCTCGATCCCAGCCTGCTCCAGACCCCTGGGTGACTCTCTGCCCACCTGGGAGGCAGGGTTTTCACACCCACGTGCACAAGTCGGGGCTGGCACAACTCCGGGAGGAGGCGGCAGTTCTGGTACTCCATGTCTGTGGTTGCAGGCCAGAGCTGGCCTCACCTCTGGGAGGATGCGCATGGCCTGCAGCACCTCCTGCCAGACGTCCTCCCAGTGCTGCAGCATCTCCTTCTGCGACTCATACCGGGCCTGCTGTGGTGCCACCCATCTCAGCAGCTCCCCAATGGTGCCGGACTGCACCACAATAGGCAGCCTGCCCGACCGCTCCAATCCCGCGTCTGGCTCGGGCCCAGCTGAGGCCTGCTGCTCCATCAGCCCAGCGGGGCACACCAACTGCTCCACCTGGATCTGAAACTGCAGGTCCAGGGCCCCCTCTGCCCCCGGCCCTGCAGCCATGGCTGCTCCCCGGGGGTGTCCTTATCTCAGCAGGGGATGAGCCCAGACCCCAGGCCTTTCGGTCTCATTCATGCCCCTGGCAGGAAGCATCCAGCCTCTGGCTTCCTACCTCAGTGTCTCGTTTTTGACACCACGTGAGCCAGGTGGGGGATCAGGTCCGAGGGCCCAGAAGCACAAACTGTCTCACAAAACCAGAGCGACCTCCCGGAGCCGGCAATGCTGCTGTCTGGAATGAGGGGCTTCTCCCGCAGCTCCTGAGAGGGCAAGGGAAACACAGACAGTGAGGGGGCCATTCCGTGGTACCGAGGGATTTGAGTGCTTAGCTCACCCTGCTAACTCCTGGTAAAAACGACAACGGCCGAGTTATCCCTGGGACTGTGCGTTGTGTTCACTAACACTCCTGTCCTCCTAATGTGGACGCACCCTTCCCTGCCTGAAAAGCTGTGTGTTCTTACAGCCAGCTAGTGACCACCTCTCCTTGTTAGAGAATCGTCCCAGAGGGGGGATGGGGCAATGAGGGGCACGAACCAGGGACCTGGGAAAGCCGAGTTCAGTTCCCTGCTGTCAGACTCTGTATGTGAGCCTGGGACAGTCACGCACGCATGCAGAGCTTCCAGAGAAAAACCGAATGGCCCCTGCCCGCCTCTCCCACACATACCCCCAGTTCCCTGCCCCAACCCAGCACAGACAGGTCCCTTTATGACCCTCCCTGTCCATCCCTCCACATGTACCCCTAGGGCCCTGCCCGCACAGCCAGCCCCCTCCTTGCCCTGTGTAGGGTGATATGGGGTTACAGCTGCATTCATTAGGGTTTGTCTACATAGGGAAATTGGCTGGCACAGCAACAGTGCAATAACCATGGGTTAGTTGGGCTGAATCTGCCCCCCACCCGACATGGGGCTCACACAAATGTCCAGCTGGCCTGATCCTCAGAGGAATCATAGACTATCAGGGTTGGAAGGGACCTCAGGAGGTATCTAGTCCAACCCTTTGCTCAAAGCAGGACCCATCCCCAGACAGATTTTTACCCCAGTTCCCTAAATGGTCCCCTCAAGGACTGAGCTCACAACGCTGCGTTTAGCAGGCCAATGCTCAAACCACTGAGCTATCCCGCCCCTCAGGGAGCACATGGGATGCTGGATGGGTCTGTTGCCTCCCCCTCCCCCAAGCTCACACACTTCGTAATCCTTCGCCTCCTCTCACACAAACACCCCCCAACTCGTTCTGTTGGCCTCACACACCTCATGCCCTTCGCCCCTACGTGCATCCTTCCCACCGGCAAGCGCTGGGGTTCTGTACAGCCGGGCTGGCAAGCCCCCCGCAGTCTGTGTGCAGGGAGAAAGCTGCAGCCTGATCAAACCCGCCGTTGTTCTCTCCAGTTCCGCCTTTGGGCTGAGCTTCCTTGTAGTGTCTAACTCCTCCCTACTCGTGCCCTGCATTTTAACCCCACGGTAGCCTGCTCAGTTCCCACTGTGCTTAGCGCTTCTACTGCATTTGGACAAAGAACTCCTCCTCCCGCCTGCCAGTTGGACAGAAGCCTCCCGGAAACGGGGAAAATGTTTTACAGGCAGAATTTCCCACTGCTTATGTTTGCAGATGACACAAAGCTGGGCAGGGGATTACCAGCACTTTGGAGGATAGAGCTAAAATTCAGAGGGATCTTGATAAATTGAAGAACTGGGTGACAGACAACAAAATGAAATTCAGCAAAGAGAAATGTAGAGTGCTGCACTTAGGGAAGAAAAACCAAATGCACAAACACAGAATGGGGGAAAACTGTCCTGGCAGCAGCACTGCTGAGAAGGATCTGGGAGTTGTGATGGCTCACAACCAAAACATAAGCCAGCAATATGATGCTGTTGCAAAAAAAGCAAATGCAATTTTCAGTTGCTTTAACAGAGGCACAGCAGGCAAGTCATGGGAGGTGATAGTACCGCTCTACTCGGCGCTGGTTAGGCCTCAGCTGGAGTTGTGTCCAATTTTGGTCACCAATGTATAGAAAGGATGTAGAGAGAAACTGGAAAGGACCCAGAAGTGAACGACAAAGATGGTCACAGGAATGGAATGCAAGTCATGCGAGCAAAGGCTGAAGGAACTGGGTATGTTTAGTTTGGAAAAGAGGAGATTAGAGAGAGACGTGACAGTGGTCTTCAAATACTTGAAAGGCTGCCATAAAAGAGATGGAGAAAAGAGGCAAGAGGCAATGGGTTCAAACTATAGCACAGAAGATTTATGTCTATACTGGCAATTGAGCGACAAAACTTTTGTCGTTCAGAGGGGCAAACCACTCCCCCCCCAAGACAAAAGTTTTGCTGTGGCAAGTGTCATTGTGAACAGTGTGTTGTCAGCAGGAGCACTCTTCTGTCGACACTGTGAACGCTGTTCATTGGGGGTGCAAGTATTTTGTTGGCAAAAGTGCCGACCAACAGCGGCTACACTGCCTGACTTTTAGCGACACAGCTGTGTTGACGCGGCCATGTCGCTAAAAGCTGTGTAGTGTAGACAAAGCCTAAGATTAAATCTCAGGAAAAACTTCCCAACTGTAAGAAGAGTAAGACAATGGCACAGACCTGCCTAGGGAGGTGAAGGAAGCTCCTTCACTGGAGGTTTTCAAAAGGAGGCTGGATAACCAGCTGTCTTGGATGGGTTAGTGCAGTGGTCCCCAACCTTTTCGTCTGGCGGGCACCAGATGAAGGACTGTGGTGGCGGTGGAGCATCGCCGAAATGCCACCGAATTTCTGCGGCAACGCCTCTCGATGACGCCGCTTGTCAGCGGCAAGCAGCGTCATCGAGAGGCGTCGCCGCTGAAATGCCGCAGAAATTTGGCGGCATTTCGGCGGATGCTCGACCGCCGTCCAGGACTCAGGCGCATTTAGATGCCCCCACAGGCACCATGGCGCCCGTGGGCACCGCGTTGGGGACCCCTGGGTTAGTGTAACGCCTGGCTAGAAAGGGTTAAACATCCTGCAAAATAAATAACCCTCAAAAGACATGTGGGGAGATAATGTTTGTGGTTTTTGTGTATTTACATATGTATGAGTAAGGTCCACAATGTAATCAACACTCTCTGTCTATGCTGTATTCTGATATTTAAATTAATTGTAATGTACTGTTAATGATGGAGGAACAAGCAAATGGCCTTATGTTAATTCATGTAGCTACGTACTGGTGATGGACCTCCTTCAAAGTCATCCTAGTTACCTTTTTGTTCACTGAGGAACTCCCAACTTGTCAAAAGAGACCAGCACAGGCAGACATGGGTTCAAGGCCCAGCTCCGCCAGGGATTCCCTGCATGACCTTGGGCAAGTGACCGAATCGCTGGAGGCCTCAGTTTTCCCCATCTCTAAAATGGAGATAACGCTCTCCTACCTCACAGGGCCATGTCAGGATAAAATCCATTCACCTCTGAAGTATTGCCAAACCCTGATGCTCAGGAGCCAGGTCCCCAAAATCCTGAGATTAGCTTAAATATCTTGTCACTTCAGTATTTAAAAAAACAATTTTGGAGCCTGTTTACTCGCCTGCTGGTGTGTGGGCCATTAGGCATCATGTTTAGCAGCTTTTTCCCCCAACCACGGGGGCTGGAATCTTACAGCCCAGGGCCCCATTGCACTAGGCTCACACACGATGGGGATAGGGACTGATAAGCCCCTAGAGAGAGACCTCTAGGGATTGTCATACCGGAAATGCACAGGCATAACAATAGCAGTATAATTATTAAATGCTCCATGTAGATACTCTTCCAGAGTGCTTGTTTCCCAGTTCAGTTTATAACCAGACGAGCTATATGCTACTGAATGTCCCTGTGTAGCGTTTGTTGTTTTTTTTTCAGTGGAGTGGGATGGAGTTTCCTTTCTGATTAAATATACAGACATCCCCTTGTTTTAATGTCTCCTGTTGATCTGAGCCACCTCTGGGGTTGGAGGCAGCAGGGGCTGATGATACAGAAATCTCTCATCCAGCACAGAGTTTTTACTAGATCAGAAGAGGAGACGTAGATCTGAATTACTGATGCTGGAGTGGAATGAACTCAGATGAGATAATTTCATGTGCTGCCTCTAGTGAGACTGGAAAATATTTAGACTGAGGCGGAGCTGGTGAATTTTCACCTTTCATCAAAATGTGGGCGGGGTTTTGAAAGGAAACAGTTTTTCATCAAAATGGACAGTTTTGCAAATGTGTATTACATTTTTTTTGTCAAATTCCTTGATTTTCACTGGAAAAAAATCCAAATCCTGAAACCCAATGAATGTTCAGTTTTCAGTAATCAAAGCCCAACAGAGTTTCAGCTTTAAAAACAAAATCGTTTTGGTTTCAGAAAAGTAAAGAACTTTCAGTTTTTCAAGGGAAACCAAAATATTAAGACAAAGATGGAATATATTTTAAAGGAAGGAGGAATAATCTGCTTCCCCGTCCATCGACTCCTCTGTGTCTTGTACTTTGTGCTAAGGGCAGGGCTACACTCAGCCTGGGGTACTGCTTGGTACAGAGACTACACAACCAGGGATGCCCTCTCTGTTTGGATTGTGAGAGAAGAAATCGCTCTCCCACTGCCCAGGGCCCCAGTCCTGTTGCCAATGGGCAGAAGCACATTGAGATCCAGATGGACAGGTTTGCCAATCGCAATTTAAGGCTCCTGGAGTCTGGCTGTGGGGTTGATGTTTGTGGACAGGCGCTTTCCCGAGCTGGCTAGAGACACAGGGCTGGCCTTCGGTAAAATGGCACCCTGAGGAAACTTTTGGTGCCTTTTCTTTGAATCTGGATATGGCGGTGGGGGGGGGGGGATGGACGGAAGGGGGCAGCTCCCTGTACAGTGACCCCTCCCGCCATGGCTGGGGAGTGATGGGGGCAGGCAAGGTTATTGTAAGGCGTTGTGGTATTGCCACACATCCTTCTGCGCTGCCTTCAGAGCTGGACAGCTGGAGAGCGGCAGCTGCTGGCCAGGCTGGGACCCCCAGTTTGAGAAATGCTGGTTTCCTCTGTGAAATCTGTATAGTACAGGGTAAAGGTATACAAAACACCAGATTTCACTGGGGAGACCAGATTTCATGGACCTTGATGCATTTTTCCTGGCCGCAAATTTGGTAGGGCCCTACTGATCACCCATATTGCCCACTCACAAGGCAGGCTCCGTAGAGACAACAGCAGCAGCGGTGCCCCTCATGATCCCCCCAGACTCAGACTGCTGTTCACAACACCGCTCACCCCACCACTCACATTATAGAAGGGAAAGCAGAATTTACCCTTAAAAAGCCGAGGCGCTAGGACACCTGCCTCTGACAGCTCTGCACATGTCACGCCCACGCCCCCGTGTCTGTCTCAAACAGATGGACTCTCCCTTAGATACCCCCATCTGATCCAGAGCCAGGGCATCCCTCCTGCACCACAGATCCTGCCGTGGCAAAAGCTCGCAGTTCCTCCGTGCACCCCAGCCCCACACAAGTCTGGCTCTAGGGCTGGGGGATCGCTCCCCACTCATGCCCCAGTCAGAGTGTTGGGGTCCCTCCTGCTTTATTTTGGTAGTGACAGGGCCCAGAGCTAGGGGGAGTGGAGAGGTACATGCCTATCTGTTTCCCTCTCACCTCCAGAAGCCACCCTCAACTCACAGCCCACCATGGGGCCTGGCCCCTGCTCTGCTGCTAGACTGGGTCCTGATTCCTCCATCAAGGCCCGGCTGTGCTGCATGTGCACCTGTAACACACACACACACCCCTGGATGTGGTGCTCCATCCCCTCTAGTGGCACCAAGGCCACTTAGAGATTAAAGTGTCTGCTACAGCCTGAGCTAAGAGCCATGTGGCTTTTAGCTCATGTGGTAGAGACTCATGCATTTAGCTCCAGCGGTCCCAGGTTTGATCCTGCCCGCTGATGACTGGAGCCTGCCGATGTTACATACTTACTCCCTGGCGGGGTAAGTGGGGGCTCCATCCAGAACAGAGAGCAGGCAGTGTTTGAGAAGGATTGGTTCCCATCATTCAGCACAGGGCGCTGCTCTCCTGCTCATCCCCTGCTCAGCGTTGGCCCTTTCTTGGGACTGAGATGCAGCTGACTCTGAAGTGGGGCATGAAGCCTGTTTATACAGGTGTCCTTCACCTGGCAATGATCTACAGCTGACTTTGGGGGCAGGCCTGGGGGCACGCGCCCTCTCTGCTGGGATCCCCCAGGCTGGGCGTCACTGTTGCATTGAGTCCAGCACCCACAGCTTGTGTCCACATTGGGCGTGTCTGACTAGGAGGCATCTCCACTCACCTGCCACGGTGAATAGCCAGCACCCAACTGCCCCCAGCAGGTCAGATGTGCTTGGGGACCAGGGAGCCCTGGGAAGTGGAGGCTGGAGAGCTGCTGGCTTCCCCCAATCATTGTGTTTAGGAATAAAACCATCCTGACAATTAACAGCAGCTGGGCAGAGCTGGGACTGAGCCATCCCAGATGCAGGGCCTGGCTCAGATGGGACTAGAGGGTCAGGCCCTCATAGATGCAGGGGCTGCCCCTGACACCCCATCTTCCCCATCAACTTCCTGCAGGGCCAGGATAGTGCTAGGTTCCCAGTGCAGATCCCTGGCGCCACAACTCAACAGCCATCGCTGGCTCTGGAGCTCTTCCCACATTGATGGGGTCTCTCCACCACCACAAAGGGGGGCTATTGGGGACTGAGTGAACTGCCCCACTAGTGGGACATTGATGGGGTCTCTGCCCCCACAGGCTGGCTCTGTCTCACAACCAGCACATGAGCAGGGTCTCTCCCCCGCATGAGCTGGGGGTCTCTAGTGGGTGGCAGCCAAGGATTGAGCTGAGAGAAAAATGGCCCCCATGCTCCAGGGACCGACGGGTTCTCTGCTCCACATGAGAGAGAGGGGCTCTTAGGTGTGTGCTATGGGCTGATCTCTGGGGCAAAAAGCCCCTAGCGTAACTAATGCAGCAACACCTGCCTGCATCTGCAGGGAGCCTGAGACAATTGCTCTGAGAGGGAGCTGTCCTGGGTAGGACCAATGCAGAGACGCTGGCTCAGTAAGCAGAAAACTAATACAAAGAACCCAAAGTGTATTTTTAGTTTACTCTCCTTTTCTTTTTTTAGTCAGTCTCCTGATCGGTGACCACTTTGGGTTGGTGAGGGTGTCTCAGTGGGAACTCCCCACTGACTGCTGTGGAGCAAGGGTCACACAGAGACCTGAATATAACCCTGTCCCATGGACAAGAGAATCAGCTGTCTCCGGTGATGGAGTATTCATAGACTTGTAGAATTAAAGCCGGGAGGGACCATTAGATCATTGGTCTGACCCTCTGTATAGCACAGACCACTAAATTCCATCCAGTTCCCACTGTATCGAGCCCAGTAACTTGTGTTCAGCTAAAGCCTCATTCAGGATCTGAAAACATCAGGAGATGAAGAATCCATCACTTCCCTTGGGAGTTTGTTCCAGTGATTAATGACCCTCATGGTGACAAATATGTGCCTAGTCTCTCATTTAACTTTGCCTGGCTTCAGCTCCCAGCCATCGGTTCTTGTTCTGCTTTTCTCCGCTAGATTAAAGAGCCTTTTAGCACCCAGTATTTCCCCCCCAGGACAGCACTTTGACTTCCTGGTGCAGGTAGCAACAGGCAGAGTCACAGTAACATAGGCATTGTCAGACTGGGTCAGAGCCAAGTTCCATCCAGTCCAGTATCCCATCTCCAATACCAGACGCTGCAGAGGAAGATATAAGAACCCAGCAGTAGCAGATGGGGGATAATCTGCTCCCCTGAGCACTTAAGCAGGAAGGGTTGCCAGGCATTTTTTGCATTAATTACTCTAGCTCTGGATATTCTTGTTATCCATAGAAATGCCCAGTTCCTCTTTGAAGCTTGCTAAGTTCTTGCTCTCAGTGGAATCCTGGGGCAGTGAATTCCACAGGATAATTATGTGCTGTGTGGAAAAGTATTTACTTTGATCTGTTTTGAATTTCCCAACTTTTATTTTCATAGTGTTTCCCTTCGCTCTTGCATTATAGGACAGGGAGAACAGAAACGTCTTTCTCCCAGATCTCCTTTCTCTAGACCAGTCAATATTTTATAGACTTTGATCATGTCCCTTCTTGTTCACCACCTATCAAAGGTTACAATTCCAGCTACGTCTCTCTCTCTCCAGGCTCTGTCTCTTCATAGGTTTTTAATAAACCAAGATTTATACAACTGTGTGATAAAGACCTAATAACTCAAGTTGTCTCAGTTATAATATAACTTGCTTTTATTTTATGGGGAGGTTTACTGTGAACACAGCTGAATAGTCAGCAGGCGGTCTAATCAAATTTTTTGTTATATCGGGTGGAACAGAAATATGTGTGCTGCCAGGGTTGCCAACATGTGAATACTGGGCGATCCCTGGCCCAGGAGGTTGCAGAAGTTTTTGGGAGAGCAAGGAGTGCACTGTGACACAGGGGTTGCTGACTACAGGCAGATTTGGGTGGACAGAGGTGGCCTGCGTTCCCATCATCTTTTGCCCACTCTGCAGCATCTAAGGCCTTGACTACACTACAAAGTTTTGTCGGTAAAAGTTATGCCACTTTAATTAAAGCACTTTCATTAAAACCACTGTTGCGTGTCCACACTAGCTCCTTGTGTCGGCAGAGCACATCCACACTAACAGCTCTTGCATCGACACAGAGAGCAGTGCACTGTGGGTAGCTATCCCACTATGCAACTGGCCACAGGGTACTTTGGGAAGGGTTTGTTGCTTGCAATGCCTCATGGGGCAGGTACATGATGCAGGATTCTGTCAGTCGCCTTTTCAATGAAAGTGGGGGGAGAGAGGAGAGTGGTGTGTCTGGGGCAGGGGAGACAGCAGGCTGACTGACCTATCCTGAGGCAGAGGGAGGGGGATAACCCCCCACATCAGCCTCCAGCTCAGCCCACTCTGCCTGCAGTTCTGTGATGCCCTCTGAGTTCTCCCACAGCCTTCTCAGCTGCTGGGAGCGGCATCCTGAGCAGCTCTATGAGCTCTCCATGGCAAAGCAGCACAACACTCTCCCTCCCCCACTCCCCGCAGCCGCAGTCTGCCTGCCCCTTTCCTTCCTAGTGCAGGCGGAACAGGCATTCCACATGAATGATTTGCTCTTTGTCCCCCCAAAGGGAGCCGCACACTCAGCTGTCAGCTACTTCCCGGAGCTATGAAAGGGGAGGGGCGCATGACGCCTGCCGGGCAACAGAGATCAAGACAGTGAGCAGAGCGGTGCCGGCAGGCATTGTGGGATACAGGCCGATTCCGGAAGCCAGTTCTGTTGACAAAACAAACAGCAGCGTCTACACTGAGGCTTTGTCACTTTAACTTAAACATAAAGTTTTATGCTCTCGTTGAGGTGGTTTTATTTTGTTGGCAAAACAGCAGAGTTTTGCCACCAAAAGTAGCTTTGCAGCATGTGTCACTTCCCTGTTTTGTCAGCAAAAAGCAGCTTTTGCCGACAAAACTTTGTAGTGTAGACAAAGCCTAACTAATGAGTTAAAAGACGGTGCTCTACCAGACATTGTGCTGATTCACTCAGGCAGAAATGGTCTGGGCCTTATCCTCATTCAAGGGATGAAAGCAGATTTGGTCTGCATTGGAGATTTGCATCCAGGACCTCTGATAGTTTGGCTAAGACTTCGTCTACACTACCAATTTATGTTGGTATTACTACATCACTCAGCAGTGTGGAAATCTAACCCCCGCTGTAGAAAGCGTTTCTCCTGTTGACACAGCTAATGCTTCTCGGGAACGCGGAGAACCTATGCTGATAGGAGAAGCTCTCCCGTTGGCATAGGTAGCATCCTCAGTAAGCGCTACAGTCGCACCAGTGCAGCTGGGCCACTGCAGCATTGCAAGTGTACACAAGCCCTGATTGTCTGCATAATTCTGACAGTGACAATATGGCAGCCATCACTAAGTGTTGGAAGAACATTAATAGGGAAATGAGAGGGTTCATGGCTGACTGGACAAGGTGTAGGGTTTGTCACAGAAACATTATGAGCTCTGATCCTGCAGTGTTTCTCAGAGATGGAGTCCATCTATTGGGCAGGGGACAGAGAATCTCTCTCTCAACCATAAAACTGTCAATATTTTGGAACAGAAACCCTGTCTGTGATTTCTCTCACCGACCCGGCTACAAACTCCACCCTTCAACCATTCTGAAGCACAGCCAGGAACACCACTGCTCTGTAACAGAGCTGTCCTTCATTCCAGGCACTGCATGTGAGTTGGGTTATCAGAGGGGATAAGTAATGGCAATAGAAACATTGTATATCAGGGAGTGAGGAGTCCAGGGAGATACATTCCCTCCTTGCTGTGGGCTGGGCAGGGAGGGGAGCCTGGAAACAGCAGCGTGGAGGAAGCTAGGTTGGAGTGGGGAAAACCGAGGGGCAGGGGTATAGCTGGGGAGGTGTGCCAAAGAAGTGCTAGAGAGGGGCCTAGCTGATGTGTACTGAGGGGCTGGCTGGGTATGCAAATTGCAGGACACGATATGTACAACTGCCTAAATGACTACTAACTCCTACCGAAACCATATCTTCTCCTGTTCAAAAAAGTAGGAAATTCAACGACGGAAAAAGATGTTAACGCAGAGTGATGCTTGCTTGGTGGTATGTCGGACCCTTGCAGCATGCTGAATTGAGCAAAACTCAAACTTCTGAAAACCAGGAAATGCAATTTGTGCTGATGCCGTGCCTCTGGTGAACACCTGGCACTAATGAGTGTAGTCCCAACCTTTGTACACCTGTGCAATAAAGATTTAACAACTCAAGTTGTCTCTGTTAGAAGTTTTATTTTATGGGGAGGGTTACTGTGAACACAGTAGAATAGTCAGCAGACAGTCTAACCAGCTCTGCCTTCTTTTAGCAATGCCCCAATATACCATGTTACAGGTATACCTTTTTACTTGGCCAACCCCACAATTGCTGAAATGTAAAAGCTCCTTTTACCGCACATTCACAGGATTCTATATGACACTATTAAAGGACAAAAAGGAAAAAACAAAGTTGCCCAGCTGAAAAAGGGCAGAATTAAGGTTATACTGGCAACCTTAGCTCTTCATTTCCTGGTTTTCAGAAGTCTGAATTTTGCTCAACTCAGCATTCTGAAAGGGCATACAACCAAGCTGGCTTAACTCAGCCTGAATGTAGTTCTTCTGCCATTGAAATCTTGATTACCTTTGTTGAAAAGATATCTTTGGTGTGTGACATTGTTCTTGTAAGTTAAAAGTGCATTTGGAGTGCTTGTAGGATTTTACATGGGTCAACCTGGTCTGCTGCGGACATAATCCGGATGCTGTTGGAGCATGTGGCAGCCCTTGATCATTACAGCTAACAGTGTGGCTGCTTTTTATTTTGTTTTCCTTTTTATCCAGCCCCTTTGTAATTTTGTAGTTTTCCCGTTGTGATCTAAAGAATGTCCAGTGGCTGAACACATCTCCTTTTGTGTCTGCTTATTCAGGGACAGGGATCTGGCACGTGACCAGGACTTTTGTTAGGCTTGGGAGGATGAGAGTTTTATCAGTAAATGTCAGTAAACGTCAATTTCTCCCAACACACACAAAGGGATGAAAAATGATTGCTACCAGTTATAACTGAAATTTACAGATAAGCAAGATAAGAAAAATGCTGCTGGAGAATTACTTAGAATTCAATGTAAGAATATTTACATTGTATATTTTGACATGTGACATTGCCAATTTGTGTTTTAATAGTTATAAAACTTTAATTCTTTGAATTTCAACATCTGTCATTAACTAAGTATTATCTGACACACATGCAATTTCCTGAAATTTCAGAAATGTACATTGATAAAAATAGAAAAAAAAATGTTTAAAACCCAGACATTTGGGCAAATGTGGAAACTTAAATCGACAAAAATATAAATATACAAAAAAGAAGCTTTAAAATAAGCAGATATTATCCAGTGAAATTAGAAAAAAGAAAATTCAGTCCTGACAAGTCTAATTATTGTTTCCTCTTTGAGTTTTGTTTTTCTGCAATACTCTTAGTTTTGAATCTCAGGTACCTGCAGGAGCTAGCTCCTGACACCAAGATAAGAGCATAAGAGAAAGAGCTAAGGTAGCACGACAGTCTGGTTTTATTCCTTCCACCACATCTACAGTCCCCTCTCATCAAGCAATTACTGACCGTACAGTTCTCTGCATTCTTAAACATTACTCTATATGAGCATCCTATCATACAATTGTAACAGCCCCCTGCGCTGGGGAGAGACCCCGCTAATGTGCTGGCTGTAGGGCAGAGCCAGCCTGCGGGGGCAGAAACCCTATCAATGTCTGCATGGAGGAGGGGGCATGAGGGCAGATCATTTAGCCTCCCAGTAGCCCCTCTCTGCGACGATGGAGAGACCCCATCAATGTGAGGAGAGCTCCAGAGCTAGCGACAGCCACTGAGCCATGGTGCTGGGGAGCCAGGGATCGGAACTGGTGCTGCCCTGGGTCTGCAATCAGCCAGTGGGGGAGGGGCGGGGTGTCAGAGGCAGCCCCTGCACTCATGATGCCCTGACCCCCCAGCCTAGTCTGTGCTAGTCCCTGAGGCTGGGATGGCTCAGTCGCAGCACTGTCCAGCTGCTATTCATTGTAGGGATGGTTTTATTCCTAATCACAGTGGCTGGGAGCAGTTGGCACTACTCCAGCCCTTAGTCCCCAGAGAGACCTGGGGGAGGAGTGGAGATGTCTCCTGGCCATATACTGCCAATACAAACAAGTGCTGGAGTCAGTGCATGGGGCTGCCCCTAGCATCCCAGAGTGGCTGCATCTTAGCCCCAGGCGGAAGGATCTCTGCTTAAACAGCCTCCACACCCCCACCCCAGAATGAGCTGCATCTCTGCACCATGCAAGGTATAAACAGCTGGCATGCCCCACCCCAGAGATGGCTGCAACTCAACAGTAGACAAAGGATCCCTGTATAAACAGCCCCTGCAGCCCACCCTGGAGGCAGCTGCATCTCATTATGGGATAAGGGAGCCTGTATAAACATCCCTGGCGCCCCACCCCAGAATCAACTGCATCTCAATGCCCGGCAAGGGATCCCTGGGTAAAGAACCCCCCAGCACCCCAGAATCAGCTGCATCACAAAACTGGGCAAGGGATCCCTGCATAAACAGCCCCTGCTCCCCCACCCCCGAGGTACCTTTATTTTAGGACGGACTGAAAGAACCTGCATAAAGAGCCACTGGAGTCAGCTGCATCTCAGCACCCGGCGAGGGCTCCCTGCATAAACAGCCTCCACGTTGACCCCCACCTCAGAAGCGGCCTCATCTCGGTGCTGAGCCAGGGGCGTCTCTGGGAAGCAGGACCGGGGAGCGAGCGAGTGGGGGAGGAGCAGCAGCAGCACCCTGCAGTTGCATGATGGGAAAAAGTCTTCCCCCCCCCGCGCATCCGGTCCAATAACTTCTGGCTGAGCTGGAGCAAGAGACGGACGGACCCCCCCCTCCCCGCCTCATACACACGCGATGCAGCAGCCGCCGCCCGGGTTCCCCAGCCCAGGTAACCACGGGCCCCTGGATGGGTCTCCCAGCCGCCCTCAGCCAGTGGATCTGGCTCTGCCTTTGTCTGGGAGCTGACAGCGACCCCTGCTTCCTGCCCCCGCCCCGGGAGGGGTCGCAGCCCGGGACCCACCGAGGCAGCGCTCCGGGGAGGGAAGCGGGGAGCCGGGGGGAGCCCGGCCGGGCTGGGGGCGCACGCAGGCACGAGAGGCAGAGTGACGGGGCAGGGTGTGAGCAGCGCTGGCCGCAGGCAGCAGCAGACTCGTTCCCAAGGGCTCCGTGCGAGCCGGTTGGGAGATTTGGGTTTTGGTTTTTGTTTGTGGAAATAAAGCAAATCGTATTTTCAGGGCGTGGGGGAGGGGGAAATGGGGGCCCAAAAATATTCCTGGTGGCCACAGGGACAGTAGAAGAGATGGGAGAGCCCCCACCTGTGAAAGCGACCAGGCGCCTGTGACAGGCAGAGAGCGTGTGTGTGTGTGTGTGTGTGAGAGAGGCAGAAAGTGTGTGCATGTGTGTGTGACAGGCAGAGAGCATATGTATGTGCATGTGTTAGAGCACATGTGTGCATGCCAGGCAACGTGTGTGTGTTTGTGTGATGGGCAGAGAGAACCTGTGTGTGCGTGCATCACATATGACAGGAGAGAACATGTGTGTGCCAGGCAGAGTGTGTATGTGTCTGTTAGAGAGAGACAAACAGCACAGAGTTTGTGCATTACATTAATTTATTGAAATATATGGACTTAAAGAGTCACAGGTGTCCACTATTAAACAAGGTTTAGGGTTTGGTAGTAATAGTACTTGGTACCCTGGTAAACACCCCATTAAAGATTCTTTTAATCCTTTAATAAAGATACAAAAAAGGAAGGGACAACAGTTAATGTTTGATGTGTAAAGTACCAAATAAGGCTTTTGTTTTAACAACTTTTTTTTGTTAAGCTGCAGAGAGTCTCTAAGAGGAATGCTCCTCCCCCCCCCCATCATTTGACAGACATTTAGATGGTATTAAAGATAGTAATAATTGTCAAAGTTAAGAGAAATGGGCTGGAGCTGTTATTGTTAGTGAAGTTTGATTTGTCATTTAAAAGGCAAAGCAAGATGTGCACACCTCAGGGGACAGAAAAGAACAGCAGAGAGAGAATGTGCAGTTTCCTGTCGGCGTCATTGTTGACGTTTACTTGCAGTTTCACTGTTGGAAAAACACGTGTTGCCCGTCACACCCATCTGATCAGTCGCACTAAGACTTGACAAACTTGTGACAGTATTGGGCTGTGTAGGGCATTGCTTTTAGCTGCCTTTTTTGGGCAAAGGTTTATAGCTGTATTGCAAAATACACAGCCTTGGCTGGCTAAGCCAGACTCTTATTAAACAGAAGGCAAAGAAGAGGAATAGGAAAGAGAAATAAAATGGGGAAGGAAAACACCACATAGAGGTGGAGGGACAAAGTCTTACATCCCAGGGGGCGTTTGGGATTCAGTCAGAGCCAGGGGAGGTGGTGATGTCATCTGGGTCCCTTTTTTTGCCTGAGTCTGGTCAGAAAATCTCTTAGGATCAGGAGAACAAAGACCCAACAGTGTCATGGTGGATCCTGGTCATCCAGGAGACTATGTGGTCAGGCAGTCACGCTGATAAAGCTTGTTCCTTCCTGATCTTCTCTCTTTCAGTCTGCCTGCATCCCCCTTGGCCACTTTTCCTCCTAAAGTCTTTTTTTTTTCCTTCAAAAAAGGACCTCATTGCAGTGTCTGCACACCCCATCTCCCTTTTGGGGTGGATCTTGGGTGAGGGGGCACTGCAGTTACAGCCCACCAAACTGTCCTTGTGCTTAAGACAGCACAGATCACAGGTTAGAGTCAACACGGCTGCCCTCAGGTGCAAGGCTGTACAGCCTAATGGCCAGAGTCAGGGGGCCACTCGGGGAAGGGGAGGTTGACAGCCAGGGTAGGGGGACCAGGCCCTCCCTGCTCCACCAGGTCCCAGCCCAGGGCCCTGTCAGCAGTGAGTGTGGTCATCACCCAGTCAGCAGGGATCCTACTGCAACACACTGACCTTCCTCAGGTGGGAGATACCATTCACTGCGCCCCCCCTGGGCCACTTCCTACTGTGTCTCCTGAAACCAGGATATGTACCTCATCAGGGTCTCCAGGCTCCTGGCACAGGTCACTCCCTGGGATTCTGACTCCAGTCAGCCCACCATTAACAACAGGTCTCTGTCTGGTCCTCAGGATCCCACAGTCAGGTGCTGAAGCAACTTCTGGACTGGAGCCTCCATCAAGCATCCATCCCCCTCAGTGGTCAGCCTAGAATGAGCTGGGCTGCTCCCTTTTATACTAAAGCAGCAGTTGGAGCATACCCAGAATGGTCCGAGGGGTGGGACTTCCTCTGCCCACAGTGTGGGATTAACCCTTTCTTGCCTAGTGTGGGGTATGCGCACCCCATCACAGATCCCAAAAGGGGAGTGATGGGTGGAATACCCCATCCCCTCATTATTTTGTCCACCAATAGGCCCAATATCTGACACACCGATTTTGGTTCATTGACTTCTGGTCCCAGGCATGACTGTAACACAGTTTTGGATTAGATCAGTAGGCCGTTTTTAGATTAATTCAGGCTTTCTGTCTCCCTTTTGCACCTTTCCCCACCATCATATATTGTTAGAGGTTATTGTAACACGTTTGTAAACTTTTGTTTACTTTTTCATAGTTAGGCTCACAATAATTGCTAGGCCCCAATTGTTCCAGCAGTGTGTGTGTGACAGGCAGGGAGCGTGCGCACGTGTGTGTATGTGTGTGAGTGTGTGAGAGACACAGGGTGACCAGATGTCCCAATTTTATAGAGACAGTCCCAATATTTGGAGCTTTGTCTTACATGGGCCCTTATTACTCCCCACCCTCTCTCCCAATTTTTCACACTTGCTATCTGGTCACCCTAGTGCGAGATGGGCAGAGTGTGTATGTGTGAGAGAGAGAGAGAGAGAACTGGGAAGAGAGCATGTGACTACAAAGACAATATTTTAGTGGGAAGAAGGTCTATCAAGGGCAGGAGCATGTGTGGAGGACATGCAAGAGAGATGAAGGCTAAGAACATGTGTGGATGACACTAATATAAGGTGCATGTGAGAAGCATGTTTGGGTGAGGGGTGGCCACGTGGGTGAGGGGACGTGTGTGTGTGTCAGGAGGGATACAGTTGGAGGCGTGCTCATATGTGAGGCGGCAAAGGCTCATGAGGGGACGTGTGTGTGAGTGCAGCAGGGAAATGTGTGTGTGTGTGGCAGGGGAACACGGATGGTGCGATCCCATTCTCCTCGCCTGTGGGTTAAGATCAGTTGAATGCTGTCAGAGCCGGTGCATATCCCTCCCCCAGGTCCTTGGAAAAGGAGCGGGGATTGTCATTCCCAATTTCCCCAGCCAATTTCCCCATGTAGGCAGACCCTAATAACCTAGACATAACCCCATGTCACCCAGCACCGGGCATGGACGAACCTGTCTGTGCTGGGTGGGGCAGGGATCTGAGGGAATGGGAGGTGGATGGGGAGGTTAGAGAGGGACCTGTCTGTGCTGGATGGGGGCAGAGAGCTGGGGATATGAGTGCAGGGGCGGCTCTAGGAATTTGGCCGCCCCAAGCAGTCATGCCTGCGGGAGGTGCATCGGAGCCGCGGGACCAGCGGACCTCCCGCACGCATGACTGCGGAGGGTCCGCTGGTCCCGCGGCTCCAGTGGACCTCCTGCAGCTGCGGAGGTTCGCTGGTCTGCGGCTCCGGAGCCGGCTGCCGCCCTGCAGGCAAAATGCCGCCCCAAGCGCGCGCTTGGCGCGCTGGGGTCTGGAGCCGGCCCTGTATGAGTGGGGGAAATGTGCAGGGGTCTTTCAGTTATGACTTTTTCTCTGGAAGCTCTGCATACGTGGTATGAACCATGCAAATCCTGCCGCCAATGGGAACTTTCACTCACTCCCTTGTTCAAAGGTAAGTGAGGAGGAGTGTTCCCTGTTAACATAGTGTGTGAGCATCCCACAGGCCTTCATGCATTTATCCTCACACACCACTGTGAGCCAGGGCAGTGCTACTGTCCCCATGGTACAAGTGGGGAAACTGAGGCACGGAGAGACTAAGGTCTGGTCTACCCTTCAAAGCTTTATGGGCACAGCTTGGGAGGGGGATGGAGGGTGTGATACTATTACTGACTTAGCTACACCATTAAATGCCCTAGATGCAGTTACACTGATAGAGCTTATACCAGACACCAAACCAACATTAGCTATATCACTGCTATATGTTTTATACCAGCATAACTGCATCCCCACTACAGGGTATTGGCGGTGTAGCTATGCTGATGTAATCATACCACAAACCCCACCTCATGTACACAAGGCTAGAGTGACTGTCCCAGGCTCACACACAGAGTCTGACAGCAGGGAACTGAACTCGGCTTTCCCAGGTCCCTGGTTCGTGCCCCTCATTGCCCCATCCCCCCTCTGGGATGATTCTCTAACAAGGAGAGATGGTCACTAGCTGGCTGTAAGAACACACAGCTTTTCTGGCAAGGAAGGGTGCGTCCACACTAGGAGGACAGGAGTGTTAGTGAACATGACGCACAGTCCCAGGGATAACTCGGCCGTTGTCGTTTTTACCAGGAGTTAGCAGGGTGAGCTAAGCACTCAAAACCCTCAGTACCACAGAATTGCCCCCTCACTGTCTGTGTTTCCCTTGCCCTCTCAGGAGCTGCGGGAGAAGCCCCTCATTCCAGACAGCAGCATTGCCGGCTCCCGGAGGTCCCTCTGGCTTTGCGAGACAGTTTGTGCTTCTGAGCCCTCGGACCTGATCCCCCACCTGGCTCACATGGTGTAAGAAATGGGACACTGAGGTAGGAAGCCAGAGGCTGGATGCTTCCTGCCAGGGGCATGAATGAGACCGAAAGGCCTGGGGTCTGGGCTCATCCCCTGCTGGGATAAGGACACCCCCAGGGAGCAGCCATGGCTGCAGGGCCGGGGGCAGAGGGGGCCCTGGACCTGCAGTTTCAGATCCAGGTGGAGCAGTCGGTGTGCCCCGCTGGGCTGACGGAGCAGCAGGCCTCAGCTGGACCCGAGCCAGACGCGGGATTGGAGCGGTCGGGCAGGCTGCCTATTGTGGTGCAGTCCGGCACCATTGGGGAGCTGCTGAGATGGGTGGCACCGCAGCAGGCCCGGTATGCGTCGCAGAAGGAGATGCTGCAGCACTGGGAGGACGTCTGGCAGGAGGTGCTGCAGGCCATGCGCATCCTCCCAGAGGTGAGGCCGGCTCCGGCTTGTGCCCTCAGCCATGGAGAACCAGAACTGCTGCCTCCTCCCGGAGTTGTGCCAGCACCGACTTGTGCACATGGGTGTGAAAACCCTGCCTCCCAGGCGGGCAGAGAGTCACCCAGGGGTCTGGAGCAGGCTGGGATCGAGCCGAAGGAGGAGACGGCACCATGTCGAGAGGAGCAGCTGTCAGCCACGCAGACCCCTGCCGAGGTTAAGCCAACTGCAGCACCTGCATGGAGAACCCTGGAGCTGCCACAGCTGGCCCCAGAGGACAATATCGAGGCCTATCTGGCCACCTTTGAGCAGGTGGCTGAGGCCTGCCAGTGGCCGAGGGGGGAGTGGACAACTCAACTGGAGCCGTACCTCACCGGGAAAGCCCAGCTGGCCTATGGCAGCCTAGACATCACAGAGACAAGTGATTATGGGAAGGTGAAGGCCACCATCCTGCGTCGCTATGGCATCAGCCCAGAGACACAGCGCAGGCGCTTCAGGGAATTCTGCTACCAGGAGGCCGAGGGGCCCCGGGAGGCTTACAGCCACCTCCGGGAGCTCTGCCATCGCTGGCTGGAGCCGCAGAGCCGCACCAAGGAGCAGATCCTGGAGCTGCTGATCCTGGAGCAGTTCCTGACCATCCTGCCGGAGGAAATTCAGGGTTGGGTCTGGGAACGTGGTCCCGAGACCGGCGCCCAAGCGGTGGCCCTGGCAGAGGGGTTCCAGGTGGGGCAGACAGATGCCGAATGGCCAGAGCTACAGGTGAGAGTTTAACTCTGGTTATCTCGGTGAGGGGCCGGGGTGGGAAGGGGAGACAGACTGTGGCCACAGGGGAGCCAGGGTTCCTGTATTTGTCCCTGTAAAGCCTTGCTCAAGAATCTCCATGGAGTGTGGGTGCTTCAGAGTTTGGGTGCCCAACATGAGTCAACCAGGGCCTCCCTGATGGTTCAGGTGCTGCGCAGATACAGCTGTGTTATCCTCAGCACATCCCCCCTGGAAACCAGGCCCCACCCCTCTCCCAGCTGCACAACTAAACATTGTAGTGCCCCAAGTTAGTGGCCACTCATGTGCTCTACAAAATTGTGGGCCTTCTGGAAACAAGCCAGCTTGCTCTTTAAAGTCAGTATCTAAGGGTGGCTGTCTCCCAGAGAATGTGCTCTCCAAATTGGGGGCCCTCAAGCTAACATGCAAATCACCTCCTCACCAGAGTTACTTTGTAGGGCACAGAAAACAACATGGTAATTGCTTGATGTGGCTACAAACACCATCTCCCCACACTAAGATTCATAAAGACCAGAAGGGACCATTGTGATCCTCTAGTCTGACCTCCTGTCTAACAGAGGCCAGAGAATATCCCTGAAATAATTCTTAGAGCAGAACTTTTAGAAAAACATCCAGTCTTGATCTAAAAATTGTCAGGGATGGAGAATCCACTCCTCACTCTTGGTAAATTATTCCAATGGTTAATTACCCTCACTGGTAAAAATTTACACTGTATTTCCAATCTGAATTGGTCTAGCTTCAACTTCCAGCCATTGGATCATGTTAGTCCTTTCTCTGTTAGACTGAAAAGTCCATTATTAAATATTTCTTCCCTATGTCAATACTTATAAACCGTGATCAAGTCACCCCTTCTCTTTGTTAAGCTAAATAGATTGAGCTCCTTAAGTCTATCACTATAAGGAAGGTTTACTTATCCTGCAATCATGTTCATGGATCTTCTCTGAATCCTCTCCAATTATTTACATCCTTCTTGAATTGTGGGCACCAGAACTGAACAGAGTATTGCAGCAGTGGTCACTCTCTATTCCTACTCGAGATTCCCATTTATGCATCCCAGGATCGCATTAGCTCTTTTGGCCACAGCATGACACTGGGAGTTCATGTTCAGCTGAATACCCATCACGACTCCAAAATCTTTTTCAGAGTCCCTGCTTCTGAGGATAGAGTCCCCCCTTCTATAAGGATGGCCTCCATTTTTTGTTCCTAGTTGTATATATTTACATTTTGAGATCTAGCAGTTATAAAATTTACATTACATTAAAGGAATTAAAAACTGGATATCTTTCTAGTTCTTTAATCAAAATGTTGTGTGGTACCAAGTCAAATGCATTACAGAAGTCTAAGTATATTATGTCATCACTATTACCTTTTTCAGCCAAATCTGAACTCTCATAAAACAAAAAACAAGGTAATTTGACCGGACCTATTTTCCATAACCCCATGTTGATTGGCATAAATTACATTACTCTGCTTTAATTATTTATTAATTGAGTCCTGTATCAGCCCCTCTATTATCTTGCCCAGGACTGATGTCCGGCTGACATGCCTGTAATTATTTAGGTCGTCCCATTTACGTGTTCTATAAATTGGCACATTAGCTGTCTTCCAGTCTTCTGGAACTTCCCCAATGCTCCAAGACTTATGGAATATCAACACTAACGATCCAGCGAGCTCCTCAGCCACTTCTTTTAAAACTCTTGGATGCAAATGATCTGGGCCTGCTGATTTACAGATGTCTTCTGTTTAACATCCTCCAGAGATACTAATGGAAAGAGTGTTGTCATCATCATATGATGAGACTAAATCATCTGTTTTTCTTTTCCCAATACAGCACAGCAATATTTATTGAACACTTCTGTCTTTTCTATATTACTATTGATAATTCTACCATTTCCATCTAGTAATGGACCAGTACTATTGTCAGGATTCTAACCCCCACCATGCACGCCCAAATTCTGTGGGTCCTGTTTCCTCGGCACTTGGCCCTGACCTGCTTCTGTGCCTGATCCCCTGATTTCAGGGATTGGCCCTGGGAAAGCTGGAGCTAAGTGGGATGGAGGAGGACTGGCGGAGGTTGGGAGGAAAGGGCTGGTCCCTGGCACAAGCATTGGTGAGCAGGGGATAGCTTTGCAGTGGCCTGTGGTGAGGAGGATGTATTTGTGGTTGCAGGTGCCAGTGCAGTTTGAGGACGTGGCTGTGACTCTGAGTGAGGCAGAGTGGTGGTTGTTGGATGAGGAGAAGAAGCAGCTCTACAGGGACATCATGTACGAGAATTACCAGAGCATCAGCTCACTGGGTGAGTTGCATTATTATCCAAACTTCTTGCCCACTGTGGAAGCTCTGGGTAGAGCTGTCCAGAAAATCATAAATCTTTTCCACTGAATTTTATTTTTTAAAGAAACTGAAAATATTTTAAAAAAAATTCCCAAAAATATTCCAAATTGTTCAACAAAACCAAAACTGAAAATTTAAATCTTTGCCTTTTCTTTTTCTCCCTCCTCGCTCTGCTTTTTCCCATCCTTTCCTCCCTCTTCCTGCTCCCTCTTTCCCCCATTTACTATTTTGCTACTGGGGAAAAAAGGAAAAACGAGATAAAAAACAAAAACTGGAAACTTCTTTTGTTGAAAAACTGGAAAATTTTCACTTGCAAGTAAAGTCTGTTTTTCATCCAAAGAGGTTGCAGAACAAAAAATGTTGACCACCCCTGGCTGGCTTTGAGCAGAGCTGGACAGAAAATGGAGATTTTTTTCAATAGAAAATTTCAGTGGAAACTGATATTTGTTTTAGTTTTTGTTGAAGTTTTCAGTGGAAAATGTATACTTTTCAATGTAACCTCAACATTTTTGGTTCAAAAACTGCCAAAAAAATTAAAAATCAATAAAATTAAAATAGCCAAAATCTCGGTTTTAGCTGAAAATTTTAAATTTTGGGGACTTCGATGTTCAAAAAAAGTTTTTTGTTTTTTTTAACAAATTGACTAAAGCACACACTCTCTGCTAAAATTTTTGTTTAATCAAACCCCAAATTTTCTGTCACAGAAAGAGTCTGGATGGATAGTTTTTGAGCAACTCTCACGGTAAAGTCTCTGCTACTCCCAAATCTGGCAGGCTGCAGGGAGATTAGTAATCAACTAGAATTTTTTTACCTGTGAGAAATGTCACGTTTCTGAAATTTGAACAAAAATTAGAAATTTCCCATGGAACCAAAATGTTTGGAAAATTCTGTTTATGAACGAACTGAAATGGAATTTTATAAACATTTCTGGCTGGAAATAGGATTTTTTTTTAATAAAACTGATATTTTCACAAAGCCTTTTGCACCAAATATTTTTGGATTTCAGTTATTGAAAACCCTCAACTATGTGTGTTTCAACAAAAACCTGAAAAAGATCTAAAAAAATCCTCCCCCTTAAAAACATTTCAGTGGAGAACGAAAAATAATTTTCCTGAGGCACAGGTGCCGACTTTCTGATTTTCCTGGGGGTACTCGACCCCCCACTCTGCCCCAGGCCCTACCCCCACTCCACTTCTTCCACCAAGGCCCCACTTCTTCCACCCCCTCCCCCAAGTGCACCCCACCCCTGCTCCTTCTCCTCCCCCACCCAGGGCCTCCTGCCTCCAGCTTCTCCCAGCAAATAACCCAGAGGGTTTCAGCTGCAGGGGGAGCAGCCCTTGCAATTGCTGCTGTGCTGGTGAAATTCACCCCTCAGAAATTGTGACCCTTCTGCCAGGTGCTGGTGGCAGCTCGGAGGGTCAGGGTCAGTTCTCCAGCAAGGTGGTTCGGAAGTTACTGGCCGGGACACCCACCAAAATCCCAGCTCGGCCCAGGAACTTTGCCAGGCAAAACTGCCCCAGTCCCAGCGTGTGGGGTTTGGACATGTGGAGAGCTTTGTGCCTGGGGGTGGGGGCACGGCCCAGGCTGGGAAGAACCAGCACTGGATCAGCAAGCCCCAGCTAGTGAATCCAGCTGCCTTGGCCATAGCCTGACCCTCTTCCCCCTCACTGCACTGAACTGTTCCCTGAGTGCCACCCCAGCTCAGGAGCACCCACAGAGTCAGTGCCTATGTCCTGAGCAGCTCTCTGATGGGCTGGATGCAGGAATCATTGGATGAGACTCTCTGGCCTGGGTTATGCAGGAGCAGGAGCAGGTCCGGTCAAAACGCTGAATTTCCGTTTCACTCGACACTTCAAAATTTGTTTTCATTCTGAATCAGAACAAAACCAAATGTTCTTGAAATGAAACACAAATTTTGAAAAAAAATATCTAGGCATTTATTTTATTTCTTTTTTCTTGTCAATGTTGTGCTATTTGCATTATTTTTACCTTATTTCATGACATGTAGTGCACACTATGGCATGTCCTCTTGTGAGAGACAAGGTGGGTGAGGTAATTTCTTTTGTTGGAACAACTCCTGTTGGAGAGAGAGACAAGTTTTGAGCTTACACGGAGCTTTTCTTCAGGTCTGAAGGTTACAACACCATTGCATACAACATGTCCTCTTATGTCAAGTCATATCATAATATGGCATATTATGACATAATATTCAAAATATTTTTATTTTATTTTAAAAAAATATTGACAGTGGCTAGTACAGATTGAAACATCTTATTTTCTAGATCAGAGTGTTTCCTGTTTATGTTGTTGTGAAAACATTTAACACCTGTGGAACTAACATGACATGAATCATAGAAGATTAGGGTTGGAAGAGACTCAGGAGATCATCTAGTCCAACTCCCTGCTCAAAGCAGGACCAACACCAACTAAATCATCCCAGCCAGGGCTTTGTCAAGCCGGGCCTTAAAAACCTCTAAGGAGATTCCACCACCTCCCTAGGTAACCCATTCCAGTGCTTCACCACCTTCCTAGTGAAATAGTTTTTCCTAATATCCAACCTAAACCTCCCCCACTGCAACTTGAGACCATTACTCCTTGTTCTGTCATCTGCCACCACTGAGAACAGCCGAGCTCCATCCTCTTTGGAACCCCCCTTCAGGTAGTTGAAGGCTGCTATCAAATCTCCCCTCACTCTTCTCTTCTGCAGACTAAACAAGCCCAGTTCCCTGAGCCTCTCCTTATAAGTCATGTGCCCCAGCCCCCTAATAATTTTTGTTGCCCTCCACTGGACTCTCTCCAATTTGTCCACATCCTTTCTGTAGTGGGGGACCCACATTGGACACAATGCTCCAGATGAGGCCTCACCAGTGCTGAACAGAGGGGAATGATCACGTCCCTCGATCTGCTGGCAATGCCCCTACTAATGCAGCCCAATGTAGCCTTTTATTTTATTTAAAGTGAATTTTGTAATGTGGTGTTACACCACCATATGTTCAGTTCTGGTGACTAGTTTCAAGCTTAACAGAGTGAAAGTTACCTCTGCTACTTACTTCGGAATTAGTCTCTAGGAACACAAAGACCAAGGGTGGTGACCACACATACATTCACCAGTACAAAGTCTAGTCTATTTTACAGGTTTTATTAAAGTTACAGTTCAAGTTATGATTACCCAAGCATATAGAAATTCTATACAGACTTATGCACAAGTTACAAATATAGTTATACTCACATTCTTAACAATAGTGTTAGGGTCTGATGGGTCTCTCATGGCTTAGTCATCAGTAGAGGGATGGTTCCTGCTGGAGTCTCCCAGACGGAGTTTAATTTTCCCATTCTGGGCATCCTCTTTTTATAATGTGATTCTGTCTATACCTACATTCTGTGTGTGTCCATAAAAGTGTCAACCCTCTTTTCTCTTATTGGTCTGTGTCCCCTGGAAACTTAAGGGACCCCAATTTTCTATAGGCTGTGTAAGTTCCCTTTGTTCTCATTAGCATTGATACAACCTGTATCCCATGGGTAAGGCACATGTCTGAGACTGATGTGCCTTTACAGTATTTTTATGATCTAATATTAATCTTCTGGGTAATTTTGCACAGTTTTACCACTTGGTACCCCTTTTTCCATAATCTTAGGGCATTAGGTTATTTCTCAGTCATTGGCTTGAGTCATCATTTCTCATCTGCAAGGCCCAAAATAGCTAAGCTAAAGTCTTGCAGGCCTCAACCTAGGTTCTTGCGTTTCAGCTTGTCTTACTTGTGTCTAATACTTGGTTTCTCTAAATCCTGATCAGTTTTATACTTTTATAATCCTACAAATCAACTCTAATTAACAACAATGAATATATGTAATATAACATATTAATCATAACATCACACAATAAATGGATAATAAACTAAAATCATTGGCTACATTCCCCTCCTTGACAGGGTGAGTGTCACATACATATTACATGACAGTATCCAGCAATGATTAATACAATAGTACACATAGTAAGAATACTATGGACAATAATCCATTTTTTGCAGCCAACTTTTATCCCTCTTGATACAATGAATATCTTATATGAGCTGCTACCATCCAAAATTTCAGACCGTGCTTGGTTTGTTTTATTTAAGTTATTCCTAATTTAATTAATTATGAATTTTTTTTTCTTTAACTATTGTTTTAGCTGTAAAGTTAATAGTTTATATGCATGAAACACTGGAGTACTTTGTTCAATGAGATCCTGGTAATCTGGGTTGCTAAGAATAAAATTTTCAAAAACATTGGCGATATTGTCTTTCATAAAAGATTTCTATTTGGTTAGTTGCACTGGGCAGGATACCAGTGTTGCATTGCGTTGATACCTTTCCAGCTGGTCACAGAATGGAGTTGTTACCTCAAACACATTATACCTACAGATCCATTGATGCTCCTATTGAGAGCAGCAAGCAATCCATGGGACTTTCCTTGTTTGGACATTTTGGTGATACATCACCAGTGGAGGTACTTGCATTGTTTCTTATACATGTCATCTTCTAGGTGACCTATGGAATGGACAGCCAATTGATCACATACATCCTTATCTGGATCGAACACGAGCAATGATACTGTGAACGAGACATATAAGGATCGTAAAATGTCACAGGTTTCATTTAAATAATGTGTCATAATTTGGATGCAGTGTCACAGATCCCAAGTTTCTATTTGAACCAAAAGATTTTTTTATTATTATTATTATATATTTGGTTTGGCATTCAGCTTTCTCTCCTCCATGTTTTGAATACAATGTGGACAATACCAATTCAAAATTTGTTGTTCTCTGATTAATTTGGGTACCTTTTTTAGTTCCAAGAATTAATAGGTATTATTAATAGTGTCTATTACATATTCACCATATAATGAACAAATAATTTATTTTCCAAGTTAATGATTTTTCCATGATCATTATTATATTTTATCAATTGATCAATCTTATTTCAAGTTTCATTAAACAAATTGGTTATTTCATGCATATTATATACCATAAATCATTGTTTTATTTTGCTAAACCATAAAGTCCTTTAACATGGGGTTAATTACTTTTTAGCTTTTTTTTTTAAATCACATAATTGATATGCCTTTTGATTCTTTTAACATTAACCTTATTTCAAATTAGCACTTCTGTACTAATAAAGCTGTGATACTGTTCAAAACTTCAAAAAGAATTGTTTTCTTCTGGCAACATAAAGATTAGTTTGTATTTTGATACTGAAATTGGTAATAGTTTGTACTCACCGTTGATAAGCATTAAACTTATCTATGAGAAGTACTGAAAAGAAAGTTGCAACCTTAGTATCCTTACAATAACTAAATTCACTTATTTACCAATTAGATAAATGTAATACAACAGGGATATGAATGAACTGAACTCGATTAATTAAGACCCTGGTATAGACGTAGCTGTGAGACCACTAACAGGGCCTTCTTGCGAACTGAACACTTCACAGGGTTCTGTGAGTAATGGTATTTTCCATTACTGGTGCTTGTACCTTTAAAATATTTATTAATAAACTTTTACAATACCTGTCATAGGTCTCACCCCCACTCTGAACTTTAGGGTACAGATGTGGGGACCTGCATGGACACTTCTAAGCTTAATTACCAGCTTAGATCTGGTCTCGCTGCTACCATCCAGATTTCTGAGTACCTGGAACACTCTCTTTCCCCCCAAAACCTTCCCCTCCCTGGGTAGCCTTGAGAGACTACTCCACCAATTCCCTGGTGAGTCCAGATCCAATTCCCTTGGATCTCAAAAACAGGGAAAAAATCAATCCGGTTCTTAAAAAGAAGGCTTTTAATTAAAGAAAAGAAAGGTAAAAGAAAGAAGAAGAAAAACAACCCTGGGAGACAGCATACCAGCTAATCTCACAGACAATAGATAGAAAACACAGGATGTTCCCCTGGGCAAAAATCTTAATACACACAAGAATACCCAATTTGATAATTCCCCTAATTGCACCAAGACAAGTTACAAAAGAAAATAAACATAAACCTATTTATTCCTTTCTAAAACTTACTACTCTGATAAGAGGCTGGTTCCTTGATCTTTTTCACTCCAGCTGAAACTGACTAAACAAAGGAAACTTCCCTCCTTCCTTTTGAAACATCTTGTTCCCCCATTGGTTCCTCTGGTCAGGTGTCAGCTAGGCTAGGTGAACTTCTTAATCCTTTACAGGTAAAAGAGGCATTAACCCTTAACTATCTGTTTATGACAATACCCAAAGACTTAATTTGGCTACAAGCTTCATATTCTCCTTTATATTTATAATTTTGGTTACATATATGTGGTCAGTGTTTCAGTTTTTACTGAGCTTTGATATTCAGTTTTGTTTTTCCATGATCCATATGTGATTCCATCACTTATTGGTGAAGATTTACCTTCACTTGCAATATGTTTTATATCCTCCCTCACTGGATTTCTTAATTAAGGGAGAGATTTCTCCCCCTCCCCCTCCCAATCTACATGAGGCATGTGTTCATTTCCTTTTGTGTTATATTTAAGAACAAGTTTCTTATCTATTACTTTTTTACCTTTTGATAAAATTTGTTATGAGTGGTTGGAAAAAGTATTTGACTAACTACATTTCTTTGGTTTTGGATCTCCAGTGGGAAATCCTTTCCACAATATAAACTTTCAATGCTAACCATATCCTTATCCGTCAATGCTAACCATATCCCAATCTATACAGATCTTATATATGACTTGGTACCTTATGTGTTTTCAAAGTTGTACTGTTCGTTCATGCTGAAAGCAATGTTTTAACCCAAGTCTTAATTATACATTGTCCTTGTGCTGGTTGATAATTCCATTTGAAGAAAATTTCAGTTGAAAAACGTTGATCTTTCAGTTCTTGATCTGGTTTTATTTATTCTTGTTGTAATTGCATCCTGAGCAACAGGCAAATTTGAGTTTAGTTCCAACATAAAATTTTGATTTGCCTTGACTATTCTTGGTTCTTGTTGTACTGGAACAGTCTGTTTGGTTTGAGTGTCAGCATTGGGTTGTGCCTGCCCCTCCTCCCACTAGTCATACGACTTTCCCATTGCCCTCTTTCCAACAGGCAGGGGCCTTTGAACCAAGCCCTCGGGCTCACTGACTGCACTCTTATGGCTTCTCTTCTCTTCCCCATGGGCAGGTTTTCCGGTTCGCAAACCCACCCTGATCTCTCAGCTGGAGCGAGGGGAGGAGCCGTGCATCCCAGATCCCCCAGCCCCTGAAGAGCAGGAGACCCAGAGGGACATGCCAACAGGTGAGGGATGAATCAGCCAGCTTAGAAGGCAAAATCCTGGGATCCCAGCCACAAGCTCCCAAGGCAGTGCCTCCTGGCTGCGTCTGCAGAGCCATGGGGTAGGCAGAGCACAGCCAGGAGCTCCCGCAGGCGCAGCCCCTCCCCAGGGTCAGATCCACTGAGCCATGGTGGAGGCAGAACCACAAATTCCTGGTTCTCCAAGCTGCACTCTGTCCAATTTGGGTTCTGCCACAGACTCCCTGTGTGACCTTAGTCCCTGTGTGTGTCAGTTCCCATCCCAGGGGATAACAGCCCTGCCCTGCCTCCCAGGCGTGCATGTGGATAAACACATTAAGGATTGTGAGGTGCCTGCATACTATGGTGCTGGGGCCTGTCAATACCAGAGATAGACAGACACTATAATATAACCCGTGTCTGTTAGAGCTGCACTGGGCCGTGTGGACGGCCTTGTTCTGGTTTTAACCAAGCTTGGTTTGGTTCAGTTCCATGCAATTGGAAACAGGTTAAGGGTAAACCGAAGTGGGCGCCTCCAGGTGGCAGTTTGCCCTGGTTTAGATAAGGGGGTTTCTTTGGAGCTGGCTGGAGATTTTTTCCATCACAAAATGATGATTTGCCGAATTTGAAACATTCCATGGAAACATCTCAGTTCTGACAGAATTTGGGCAGAAAGCAGGCCAGGGACTGACAGAAACCTGCCTGGTGTCTCGCCAGCTCGTCCCTCCCCAGCGCTTCAGCAGCTGCCCCTGGCCTGGGGTTTCTGAACCACAGAGGCACCAGGAGCCTGGAAGCACTGGGATACCCGGCTCCCAGCTCCCAGGGCCATCAGCAGCTGGCCGGGTGGCTGCCCCAGAGCTGGGGCAGCCGGAGATCTTAGGGAGCACATTTCATTTCACACACACATGTTCCTGCAGCTCGGTGTGTCCCAAACCAAGTATTGCGGGGTTCAAGTTGTGGGGAACATTTCCAGTTTTTGTTTTTTCGTCCCAATTTGGGACAAACTTTTTTCCAAAAACTCGAATATTTTTTGTGAACTTTGAATTCCACTTTCCAGGCAGTGTTAGTTTAGATCCCTCTGCTGGCTTCCCCCTGCGCCTGGGGCTCGGCTCACACACCACTTCTCTCTTGGTCCCTGCAGACACCGGGAGGGGGCTGGGCGCTGAGGATCTGGCTGTGCAGCACCACGGGGAGGCGGAGGCACCTGTCAAAGCAGCTCCAACGCCAAAGGCCTCACCAAGGCAGCCCAAGAGGAAAGCGCCCCAGAGCCCTGGCCGGACGAGAAAGAAACCTTCTCTGGATGGAGAAGAGCCAGCAGCCCCCTCTGAGGGTGGGAAACAGCAGCTCCCCACCTGTCCCATGTACCTGCAACAGCCGCTTCCTTCTGTGCGCATGCAACAGCCTTTCCTTCCTGTACGCAGGAAACAGCCACCGCCTGTTGTGCACAGGGAACAGCTGCCCTCCACTCCTGGCAGGGAACAGCCGCCCCCTCCCCTGAGCAGGGAACAGCCACCCCCTCCCCTGAGCAGGGAACAGCCGCCCCATCCTGTGTGCCGGGAACAGCCGTCCCCTCCCCTGAGCAGAGAACAGCCTGTCTCCCCCCTGTGCCGGGAACAGCCGCCTCCTCCCCTCACCAGGGAACAGCCTGTCTCCCCCCTGCGCAGGGAACAGCCGCCCCATCCTGTGTGCCGGGAACAGCCGCCCCCTCCCCTCACCAGGGAACAGCCTGTCTCCCCCCTGCGCCGGGAACAGCCGCCCCCTCCCCTCACCAGGGAACAGCCTGTCTCCCCCCTGCGCAGGCAACAGCCGCCCCCTCCCCTAAGCAGAGAACAGCCACCCCCTACCCAGCTGCCTCACCTGCCATCCCTGTCTAAGTCCGGCAGCAAGGAGCCAGCAGAACAAGATTCCCCTCCCAGTAGGAGCCCGCCCCCCTCTGAGAAGTCCTACCAGTGCCCCTTGTGTAGTCAGAACTTCAGGCAGAGCTCGGACCTGCAGCGGCACCGGCGCATCCACACGGGAGAGAAGCCTTTCCACTGCCCGGTGTGCGAGAAGAGCTTCCGGCTGCAGTCCAACCTGATCGTGCACCAGCGCACCCACACCGGGGAGCGGCCCTACCAGTGCGGGGAGTGCGGCCGCGCCTTCTCGCAGAGCTCCAACCTCCTGACCCACAGCAAGATCCACCTGGGCCAGAAGCCCTACGCCTGCTTCGAGTGCGGCAAGAGCTTCCACCACAGCTCCAACCTCATCATCCACCAGCGCACCCACACTGGCGAGCGGCCCTACGAGTGCAGCGTCTGCGCCAAGCGCTTCAGCGACCGCTCCACCCTGGTGCAGCACCGGCGCCTCCACACAGGCGAGCGCCCCTACGCCTGCTCCGAGTGCGGCAAGTGCTTCAGCCAGGCCTCACACCTGGTCAAACACCGACGCACCCACGCCAGCCCCTGCACCAAGAATAGAGCTGCCCCCAGAAAAGCACCAGTCACAGCGGTGGAGAGAAACAGCCCCAAAAATGGGGCAGCCACTGGGGAGGAGAGAGCTACCCCCACTCATGGGCTGAGTGAGAGGAGTGCCATGCCCCAAAATGGAGCAGCTATAGGGGAGGAAAGAGCAGCCCTGAAAGATACACCCACTGTGGGGAAGGATAGACTCACCCAGGAAGTGGGTTCAGTGGGGGAGAAGGACAGAGCAGCTCAGAAAGTTGCTTTGGCCACAAAGGAGATAGCCGCCCCCAAACACACGCTGGCCATGGAGATGGAGAGGGCAGCAACAAAGGACATGCTGGCCCCAGGGAAGGAAAGGGAGACCCCCACACCTGGGCTGGGTGAGTTGAGTGCTGCCCCCATGAACAGGCTGGGCACAGGAGAGGACAGAGCCACTCCAAAAGCCATGCGAGCCATAGGGGGAAAGAGAGCACTGACTCCAGATGCACCAGCCGTGCATGAGGAGAGAGACTCCCTGAAAGATGCACTGAGGGCAGGGAAGGACAAAGCAGCAGCAAACCACACATCAGCTGTGGAGAAGGGGAGAACCTCCCCCAAACTCGTGCTGGCCATGAGGCAGCGAAGAGCCGCCCCGAAACTTGCGCTGGCCACGGAGAAGGGGGGAGCCAGCCCCAAACACACACTGGCCAGGGGGAAAGGGAGAGCCGGCCCTGAACACGCACTTGCCATGGGGAAAGGGAGAGCCGGCCCTGAACACGCAGTGGCCACGGGTCTGGGGAGAACCGGCCCCAAATACGCACTTGCCACGGGGAAGGGGAAAGCCAGCCCCAAATATGCACTTGACAAAGGGAAGGAAAAAGCTGGCCCCAATCATGCCCTGGCCACGGGGAAGGGGAGAGCTGGCCCCAAATACGCACTTGCCACAGGGAAAGAGGGAAATGCCTCCAAATATGCCCTGGCCACGGGGAAGGGGAGAGCTGGCCCCAAATACACACTTGCCACGGGGAAAGAGGGAAATGCCTCCAAACGTGCCCTGGCCACAGGGAAAGGGAGAGCTGGCCCCAAACACACACTGGCCACGGGGAAGGGGAAAGCCGGCCCCAAACACACACTGGCCACGGGGAAGAGGAGAGCCAACCACGAACACGCACTGGCCATGGGGAAGGGGCGAACCGGCCCCAATCACATACCAGGCACACGGGAGCGCAGACGGCAGGGGTGCATGATAGGGGCAGGGGTGGCTCACGGGGGGAACAGGCTGTGAGGAGCCCCATCACTGCACGGTAGGGTCCAGGCTGGCTCCTTTGGACATGCATTCAGCTGATTTTTCACTGACTGGGGGTGAAACCCCATCAGTGTGCAGGCGGGCAGTAATGCCAATGCCATAGGCTCACACTTAGGCAGCAGCGGAGAAGCCGGCGTGGCGTGGGATGCACTAACAGCTCGGAGAGGAAGGGCAGCACGAAGGCACTTCTGGCACCGCAGAGAGTGTTCCCCACCCTCCTGGGACTGAAGCTGGCAGAGCAAGTGGCTGGCACATAAAATGCAAACCCAGACATCTCTCTCCCTCTCATTTGGGCCAGGGGGAGGAGGAGGCTGAAATCTTAGCAGGCAACAGGAAAGGGAGTTGGATGAACTTTAAACTCTCGAATTGGGCCCTGAGCTGAGGGAGTGTAAAAGAAGCCCTAGAAATCTCCCTCTTTATGGAACTAAAATGAGAAGAAAGGTTCCGGTGTGACCAACTCTTGTGATCTGTGGTCTGTCTCTTAAAGCCCCAGCTCTGCTTTTATATATAAAAAGAAAATCTGTGTCTAGCCCAATGACTGGGGAGAAAAATCAAGGAAACTCAAACCCTATTGGCTACGACACCAGAGGGCAAATCACTCCATGTTAATTTATTTTATTAAATCTCATGATTTTTTAAAACTGGTTTTGTGATATTTTGGGTCTGAGGCCACATTTCTTTGAAGGCTTGGGGCTGAAAAAGCCACAGGAGGCAGTTTTAGAAGCCCTGTGAATGTATCCTCCAGGGTCCATTGCAACCCATATGCTGCATCCCAGGTGAGCCCTAACAGAGAAATGGATGAGACGTGGCAGCCCCATTCTCAAGGGGTAAATGCATTGTGCAGTCCTACACCTGCAGAACACTGTTGGGATTTTTCTTGGCAATTTGTTGTGGCCACAATCCATTGGAAGAAGTTTTAAAAAAATGGCCTAATTTTTAAATGGACAGTGCCCCTTTTGTAGCTTTTTAGGTCAGAACAGTGTAACGGTGTGTTTCAGGAATGGCACGAACTGGCTCGCAGAGAAATGGAGTTTTGCAGGGAAACTCAGAAACATTCCTTCCTCTGCCCCTTGGGGAGTTTCTTCAGTGGCTTGTCTCACATGTCTTTTCCAGAGCCCTTTTGGGAGAAATTGAAACTGCTCTGGATCTGCACTTGGCAACTTCCTCCCAAATCAGGGATACACAGCCAGCATCTCACACATGCACACCAACATTCAAAAATCCTGTGCCTGTCCTTCTACACACCCACCCACCCCATGAGCTTGAAAAAATAATCCATACTGGGTTGTGTTTACCTTGGAGCATGTGATTACTCTGGAGAGGCAATTTCAATAATACGCTGAGCCACCACACGCAATGAGGCATAAACTGACCGACCTTGTAGCCCAGTAGCCACTTCCCTGAACTGACACCAATGAATCTAGCTGTTCAGATTGTACCTCTTTTAGCTGCTGTTTATATCCCTCAGTCCACTTTGCAAATATTATGGAGCGTGCAGCAGGCAGCTATGACCACAGGAATATTTTCTTCATTTAGGTCTAACCTGTCCTAAAGGCAGCACCAGCGCGCTTTTAATCTGCCAAAGGCACATTCTACGGTCAGTCTGCACCTGCTCAACTTATTGTTGAAGCTCTTCTTGCTTCTGTCCAGGTTTGCCGTGTAAGGCTTCATGAGCCACAGGACCAAGGGGTACGCTGGGTCTCCCAGGATCACTATGGGCATTTCAATATTCCCCGCTGGAGTCTTCTGGTCTGGAAAGAAAGGCCCTGCTTGGAGCTTTCTGTACAGGCCAGTGTTCCTGAAGATGTGTGCATCATGCACCTTCCCGAACCACCGTGAGCTGATGTCAGTGAAATGCCCATAGTGAACTACAAGTGCCTGCAGTACCATAGAGAAGTATCCCTTTCTATTGATGTACTCCATCGCAAGATGGTCTGTGGAACAAAATTGAATATGCGTGCCATCTATCACCCTGCCATAGTTAAGGAATCCCATTTCATAAATCATAGACTCATAGGGCTGGAAGGGAACTCAAGAGGTGATCTAGTCCAGTCCCCTGCACACCTGGGAGGACTAAGTATTATCTAGACCTTCTGCAAAACCATCTAATATTTCAAGCACATTGCCAAGAGTCACAGTCCTTCGTAGCAGGATGCAATTAATGGCCCTGCACACTTGCGTTACTGCAGCCCCAATGGTCGACTTCCCAATGCCAAACTGATTCGTGACCAACAGCAGTCTGGAGTCCAGCAGTCTGGAGTTGCCAGCTTCCATGTGCTTCTCCACCGAAAGGGCAGCTGGCATAGCCCAGAGGAGAGGGCTTGAGTGCCTGAAAGGCTGGTGGTGTTAGGAGGCTGACACCCACCTACCACAGGCAAGACTCCCTCTCACTGGGGGTATGTGGGGGGTAACAGGATGACTCAGACTCCTGAATACCCCAAGAACTGCCACAGCAGGGTTCCTGGGAGGCAGGGACACAATTCCCAGAGGGGGGGAGGACTTCTCAGGGGAAGCAGGTAGGGTTCCCAGGGGCAGAGTTCCTGGGGGTGTCAGAGCCCATAATGTCAGCAGTCTGACCTAGGAGCTGGAGCCCAGAGTAGAGTCAGGGTCATAGTCAGGAGTCACGCCAAGGGTCCCAGCCGGTCAGTAACTGGAGTTAGGATGAGGAAGCAGGGACAAGGAGCAGGAGCCAGTACAGAAAGCAGGAACTTGATCTCAGGGGTCTGCTGAGTCCAGCAGCAGCTGCTCAGAGGAGAGATTTGACAGGAGCAGATGCCATATGCCCAGAGGGTCTGTGGCTAGTCAGCAGCATCTGCTGAATCAGTGGGAGCAGGCCCTGTCTGCGGGGGATCAGCCACAGTTTCCATGCTGAGCCTTGCCATGGGTGGCACGGGCTTGAGAGCTGCAGGTCCGGATCAGGAACGGGTGGGGTTTCTGCAGGATGGGGCTTCTGCAAGAACAGTTCTCGGGGAGAGGAGGGCTCAGGGGGCTCCCAGGATGTGATTCCCAGAGGCCAGGCAGCAGGGTTCGGGGCGGGGGGAAGTAGGGAGTTCCCAGGGGTTGAGTTGTGGGGTGGGGTTCCCAGAGGCTGGCAGCAGGGCTGGGGAGAGGTGAAGGGGCTCCCAGAGGTGGGGTTTGTGGGGTGGAGGATAGGATTCCCAGAGGCCAGCAGCAGGGCTGGGGGGAGTGAGGGGGCACTGGGAGGTTTGTGGGGAGGGGGTGGGATTCCCAGAGGCCAGGCAGCAGGGCTGGGGGAGGTGAGGGAGCACTGGGGGTTCTGGGAGGGGGTGGGATTCCCAGAGGCCAGGCAGCAGGGCTGGGGGAGTGAGGGAGCACTGGGAGGTTTGTGGGGAGCGGGTGGTATTCCCAGAGGCCAGGCAGCAGGGCTGGGGGGAGTGAGGGAGCACTGGGAGCTGTGGGAAGGGGTGGGATTCCCAGAGGCCAGGCAGCAGGGCTGGGGAGTGAGGGAGCACTGGGCGGGGCTGTGGGGAGGGTGGGATTCCCAGAGGCCAGGCAGCAGGGCTGGGGCGGAGTGAGGAGCACTGGGAGGGGCTGTGGGAGGTGGGATTCCCAGAGGCCAGGCAGCAGGGCTGGGGGAGTGAGGAGCACTGGGAAGGGCTGTGGGGAGGGGGTGGGATTCCCAGAGGCCAGGCAGCAGGGCTGGGGGTGAGGAGCACTGGGAGGGGCTGTGGGGAGGGGGTGGGATTCCCAGAGGCCAGGCAGCAGGGCTGGGGGGGGTCTCTGGAAAGGGGAGGGCTCTGAATGGTCAGGTGCTTAAGGGGAGGGTCACTGCCCCCAGACCCTCTGCCTCAGCGCTGCCCAAGCTCCCTCCCCACGTGCCCGCCAGGCGGCAGCTGGCTCCAAGCTCAGCTCAACAGCGGAGAGGGTGGAGCCAACAAGGGGGCGTGTCTGCACCGCCCCTCGCCCTCCCGTAATCTGATTGGCTGTTAGCGTCGGGAGGCGGGGCTTATGCCGCCATGTTGTTCCGGGGCGGAAGGCGCCGGGGGCGGTCCGTTAACGGGAGGCGAGGCTGGCTCAGGGGCCATCTTTGTTGAGGGCAAGGCGAGCGGTTTGACCCCGCGGTGTCCGAGGCGCTGCCCGGTGAGACTCGGCCCTGCGGTACCGGCGGGCGGACGGGGGCCTGGTGCCGGCCCGAGCGCGGCCAGGGGTGCCCCAGAGCACGTGGGCCCGGACGCTGCCGCGCGAGCCCCTGGGAGTTGGAGCCGGGGTGGAGGTGTGGGGGGTGCAGGGGTGGGGATACAGATATGATGGGGCGTGCAGGGGACGGGGATGCATGGGGTGCAGGTGGGGGGTGCAGGTGGAGGGGGTGCATGGGATGCAGGTGGAGGGTGCATGGGGTTGGAGGGTGCATGGGGTGGGAGGGTGCAGGGGGTGGGGATGCAGATGGAGGGGGTGCATGGGGTGGGAGGGTGCAGGGGATGGGGACGCAGGTGGAGGGGGTGCATGGGGTGGGGATGCAGGTGGAGGGGGTGCATGGGGTTGGAGGGTGCATGGGGTTGGAGGGTGCAGAGGATGGGGACGCAGGTGGAGGGGGTGCATGGGGTTGGAGGGTGCATGGGATGCAGGTGGAGGGGGTGCAGGTGGAGGGGGTCCATGGGGTGGGATGCAGGGGGTGGGGATGCAGTGGAGGGGGTGCATGGGCTGTATACACTCTTGCCTTGGCTCCCTCCAACAGAACGGGAAAGGTCGGAGCCTGGTCCTGCCCCTGTCCTGCAGGGTGTGGGGAATTCCCTATGTACCTTCTGCAAACCCATCCCGGGACTCCCAGCTGCAGAAGCCTGTCGGCTCCTGTTGGTGAGGAGCTGCCCTGCCTGGGCCTTTGTTCCTTGGCCAGGGTGGCTGGAGCGTCGCCGCTGCACCTGGGCTCGGTGCGCACCGTGACTCCAACTCCAAATATTTCAGCACGAGCGAAAGGTGGAAAAACCACTCTGCCCAATTCATGGCTATTGTGAGAAAGTTTGCGAAGGTGGCGAATTGAGACAGAGCTGCAGAAATTGCAAAGAACAAGTGAGTGGGCCGACCGAGATCTCAGGTGGGAACCTTTTTGCTGAATGCAGTGGAAAGAAAGGAAACGCCCAGAACGGACTGACTTTGGCTAAACATCTGAGAGTGTTAGGGTATGACTACACTTGAGAGTTGCAGGGCTGGTGGAGGCTTTCCAGCGCTGCAATTAGTAACTGTCCACACCTGCAGGGCACATCCAGTGCTGCAACTCCCTGGCTGCAGCGCTGGCTGTACACCTGGGTCTGCTTGGGGTATAACGATTGCAGCGCTAGTGCTGCAGCGCTGCTCGTAAAGTGTGGCCACACACCAGCGCTGTTATTGGCCTCCAGGGTATTAGGAGATATCCCAGAATGCTTTTAAGTAAATTACTCTCTTTGTTTTGTTATGAGGCCTCTCTTTGTTTTGTTGTGAACTCGGGGCTCCGGGAGCTGCTTATCTAAAAAACAAACACAGCTCCTGTTTGCTGTGATCAATCTGTAACTGACTGTGAACAATCAATTGAGATAACCCACTACCTTGCTGTGAATGAGGCAGGCAGGGGGATGAGTGTTTGCTTGAGGAGAGAAACAGCGGGGGCAGGGGGGGGGGGAAAGGGAGTCCATTGGAGCAGCTGCTTATCTGGTCTGCAGGCTGTTTGCAGTTAAGAGTAAATGAGGGGTTGGGGAAATTTTCAGATTTTGCAAGGCAGGGAGCTGATACACAGTGTCGGCTCCAAAAATCCCCCCTCCTCTCTCTCTCCCCTGCTCCCTGTCACACTCCACCCCACCCCCCTCTTTTGAAAAGCACGTTGCTGCCACTTGAACGCTGGGATAGCTGCCCATAATGCATCACTCCCAACAGTGCTGCAAATGTGGCCACACTGCAGCGCTGGTAGCTGTGAGTGTGGCCACACACCAGCGCTTTCCCTACACAGCTGTACGAAGACAGCTGTAACTCCCAGCGCTGCACACCTGCAAGTGTAGCCATACCCTTAGACTCAGACTCTGAGGATGAAGGTTCTGATATGGCTGCATTGCCAAGTACATCAGAAGGAAGCTGGATCCAGGTCAGCCAAAGACAAAGAGCAGGAAGTATTATGTTGTTTTCAATCATAAATGGTTTTGTAACAAAAACAACTCCAAAGCTGAAACAAAAGAGAGACTGGAAAATTGCTAATTTTTTTTATAGCTCTAATATTCCCTTTTCTGTTATTGAGCACCCAACTTTTCAAGCAATGAGCAGCTGCCTATGGCCAGGCAACCAAGACCCAGTCAAAAGCAGGTAGCAGGTAAACAGTGAAATGCAGTTAGTGATGGCTTGAGGGGTGGAAGCATGATTACGTGGAAAAGCAGTTACGTTATGGCTGGTGTGCAAACAGGGAAGACTGTGCTTCATGCATCAGTGGTTGATACTGGATGGAATGAGAAGACTGGACAGGACTATGCTACACTGGCAAGAGAAGCCAAGGCATTAGCAAATGAACTGTACGGTTGCATTGTGAAGAGCTACATGACAGAAAACAAGAGAAAGATGCAAAGTCTGACGAGTGATTTGGAAGAAGATGATGGCACTTGGGTAATGTATATATGTGCATCATATTGACTCCATCTACTTGGACAAGAACGTACACCAAGTGCTTTGATGAAACGTTGTAGATTGATAGAAGTACTTTGGCAATCGCGTGCAGCCTGGAGCTTGGCTAAAAGAATGCCAAATCCCCAGTGACATGATGGAACAATCAAATAACATGCCTGGAAACGTATGTTAAAGTTGGCCATATTATCTCAGGATGATTTAGTTGGGGATTGGTCCTGCTTTGAGCAAGGGGTTGGATTAGATGACCTCCTGAGGTCCCTTCCAACCCTGGTATTCTATGATACTAGGATTGTGAGAAATCGTGAGGCAGAATTTGAAGATAGAGCAATCAGTATAATTAATACTCAAGGAATTTACCAAGAAGCAAAGAACTTGATCACTCAGTTGAAACCAGTTGCTGTGGCACTTGACTCACTCCAAAGGGACACACCTCAACAGTTGCTGTTACAGATGAAGTGTGGTTGGATCTGCAGATAAATGAAGATCTTGCACCACATAAAGCAAAAGTACAAAAGAGAGGTCATGAGGCAATTACTCCTGTACACATGTTGATCAGCCTCCTTCATCCAAAATACGCAGGAAAGAAATCATCAGCTGAACAAGAATATATTGCAAGGCAGTGGGTGCTCGGCAAAAATCCGGATGTTGTGCCATATTTACTTGCCTTTAAAGCAGAAGAATCTCTGGATTCAAAAATCTACGTTTTCATCCACTATGAAGAAAAAGGATGGAAAAATCTGAAGGCTGCTGATAGTCCATCTAACTTCATAGAACTGGTGGTGCAATTGCATCAGTGCCCAGAAAGTGCAGCAAGCATAGAATGAATTTGAAACTTTGGATACATCCATTCATAATTGAGGAATAGGCTCGGTCTATCTGCTGCATCAAAGTTGGTCTCCTGCTGCAGAATGCTGCATGGCCAAATGGACCCAGACCGGCAGCCTTCAACTCTGCATGCTTCTGATTGCATAATGTGTCAAGCTAGCACCTCTGCATTACTGTCGCTTTCATATCATCAAGTGTTTTTGATTATTTGTATAATATTCAAAACCGAAATGAGTCATGACCTGTATGATTTCCTTGAGGAAAATACCAAACCAAATCGGACACAGGCATTCCGACGTTCCTAATTACAGACATTCGTATTCTGCCCCGTGCAGTTTTACTTTTTATTTGTACAACCCTAAATTAATCACTGAATCTACTGCCTTATGGAACCACAATTTGAATATGTAAATAAACCATGTATAAAGTGGTATGCATTACTGAAACGGTGTTTAAAATGCCTTAAATTGGGACTAACTAGTTTTTCTCAGGGAGATAAAAACCATGATTTTACCTGGTAAAAAAACCCACCTCTGATAAATACCATGCTATCCCTGGTGTGCAGCGGGGGTGGAGGAAGGGATGGGTGAGTGTACATAGCAGTGATGGGGGGATGAGGTGCAGAGATGGGTGAGTGAGAGTGCATGGGGTTGAATGGGGGGAGGGATAGGAGGGGTGGGTGTTCGTAAGGGTGGCATAGTGTGGCGGTGGGACGGATGGGGATCATGGTGGTGGTTGTAGCAGTGGGGGGTGGCATGGCAGTGGGTGAGTGGAGGCATGGGGGGATGTGGGTGGAGGTGCATGGTAGTGGAGGGGATGGGTGAGCGGGCATGGTAGTAGATGGGTTCTGCTAGGGCTGCTGTGAGGGGAATCCAAGCCTTTGTGCTCAGGATCCCTGGGGTATTTCAAACACCCGGAGCCTGAACAGAGTCCAGCTACTGCCCCAATCTCAGGGTCCCCAGACACACACTCAGAGCAGACCTGCTATCTGGCACCCCCTTGTCCAGCCATCTACCCCCTCTAGGCTCCCCAGTACTTGAACTCATCTGCCACAGATCCACAGGATCGGGGCTAGGCCCCAGTTTTTAAACAGTGCCTGGAACCCTTCAGTGCATCAGACGTCCAAGGGGTCCCACTCTTCCTTCAGGGCAGGCCACCCGGCCTCACTGCCTCCGAGATGGAGCCTCTGGTCTCCAGCCCCCTTGCTCCACCCAGTGAGCTCTGCCCTGCGAGCTGATATGCCCATGATTCGGTGATGGGCAGAGGGCCTCAGTTGTGCTGTCCTCTCGCTCTCTCTGCAGGGTGTGATGTTCCCTGCCCTGTACCATCTCCGCCTGGGCGCCCGCCCAACACCCGGTGCCACGAGGGCAGCTGGCTCTGCACGGGGGTACCTGTCCCAGGAGAACGAGCAGCGGTGCCGAGGGCTGCTGGAGGCCTCCACCAGACGTTACCGGCAGGAGGCAGTGGCAGCGGCTGTGCTGGTGACGCTGTGTTCTGTGGGCGGGTACCCTGCGCTGCTGTACACGCTGCGCTCCAGCACGCTGACGGGCCAGCACAAGGGAGATGTCAGGTACCCCGGCCCTCGACTCACCGAGTGCCCTGCAGCCCTGCTCCCCACGCCCTACCTCCACTGCATGCACAGCTCTGCCAGTGCCCCTCAATTCCAGCCTGCACCCCCTGCTATCCCAGCCCTGCCTCCCCCCCCCCCCTGAGCTCTGCCGGTGCCCCTCAATCCCGACCCACAGCCCCTGCTAGCCCAGCCCTGGGCTCCCGCCAGAGTTCTGCCGGTGCCCCTCAATCCCGACCCACAGCCCCTGCTAGCCCAGCCCTGGGCTCCCGCCAGAGTTCTGCCGGTGCCCCTCAATCCTGACCCACAGCCCCTGCTATACCAGACCTGGGCTATCCCCACCCCTCCCACAGCTCTGCCAGTGCCCCTCAATTCCAGCCTGCACCCCCTGCTATCCCAGCCCTGCCCCCTCCACCCGAGCTCTGCCGGTGCCCCTCAATCCCGACCCACAGCCCCATTATCTCAGCCCAGGGCTCCCCAGCCCTACTGGTGTCACTCAATCCCACCTCACAGTCCCCTACTAATCCAGCCCAGGGCTCTCCTCACACACAGCTCTGCCGGTGCCCCCCTGTTGTTTCAATAGTTAACGGAAGCTCTTCTCTGCAGTCCTGTGATCAGTCTGTGCCCCTTTCGCCATCCCTGAGCATCCGGTGCCAGGGTGGAAGATTCCCCTCCTGCCTGCCACGGCGCCTGGGGCAATGGATCCTGCCTCCCCTCTGAGGAGACTCTGGCTTTCTTGTTGCAGTTTCCCAGGCGGCAAGTGCGACAGCACCGACCAGGATGTGATCGCCACAGCGCTGAGGGAGACGCAGGAAGAGCTGGGCCTGCACCTGGGGGCTGAGAGCGTCTGGGGGGTCATGAGACCCCTACCCACCAGGGTAACACCACTCCGCGCCCCTAGCAGTGTTAGGGAATCACTGAGGCAGGGCAGTGTGAGGGAAGGGGTGGGGTCTCTGGGGCAGGATCCTGTGAGGGGAGGGGGGATCACTTTGGGGCAGGGTGGGTATCTCTGGGGTGGGATCATGTGGGAGGAGCAGCGTGAAGGGTGGGGTGTTGCTCTGGAGCAGGGTCCCATGGGGGGCAGCCATGTGAGTTGGGGTCCCCTTGAGGCTGGGGTCTGCTGGGCGTGGCAATGGGAGGGGAGGTGCTATGAGGCAGGAGGGTCCTGTTGGGAGGGGGGCTCTTTGGTGGGTGTACTGCACGACAGGGAAGGGTCCTATGGGTGGGTGCACTGTAAGGTGGGGATGTCCCATTGGCAGTGTTGCTGAGGTGGGGTGTGTCCCGGGGCGGTGTGAGGTAGAGGGCCATAGGCAGGTCTCAGAGGAGAGAGGCTACTGTGAGATGAAGGGGGGTGCCTCTGAGAAGGGGGAGATGCTGAGGTTGAAGGCCTTGGGGGGATCTCTCTGAGGCAGGGTGAGTCCTGTGGTGTTGGGGTGGTGAGGCAGAGAGGCTATCGGAGGGGTCCCTCTCTGAGGAGGGGAGATTCGGGGGGGCAGCTGTGAGGCAGAGGGTCTATGGGGGGTCTCTCTGAGGAGCAGAGAATTCGGGAGGGCAGTGCTGTCAGGAGGAAGGTCCATGGGGAGGCCTCTCTGAGGAGGGGACATCCGGGGGCGGGGGGAGTGCTGTCAGGAGGAAGGTCCATGGGGAGGTCTCTCTGAGGAGGGGAGATTGGGGCGGGGAGTGCTGTGAGGCGGAGGGTCTATGGGGGTCTCTGAGGAGGGGATATTTGGGGGTGGGGGGGCAGTGTTGTGAGGCTGAGGGGTCTCTTAGGGAGGATTCCGGGGGGGGGGTGCTGGAAGGTGGAGGTGGATCCCGTGGGCAAAGGTGGGTCCCAGAGGGGGGGAGGTTCCTAGGGAAGCCAGTGTCAGTGGGGGTCTCACTCTGGTTTCCTTCTAGAGGGCACTGACTGTTGCTCCTGTCCTGGCACATCTGGGCCCCTTGGAGTGTGTGTGTCTGAGCCCCAACCCACAGGAGGTGAGCCCCACGCAGACCCCACCCTGCCATGGCTGTGTCGCTTGCGGCTGCTCTTAGCACGTGCAGGGCCCTCACCATCCTTCAGGTCCCTGGCCGGAGGGCGGCGCCCCAGCCTGGTTAGTGTGCTGGCCTCCTGCAGGGAGGGGGATCAGCAGAGCCCCTGGCCCATGGGCAGCTGGGGCCAGTGTCACCGTGCACCTGGCTGCCTTCATCAGGCTCACCTGGCGCGGAGTGACTCATGGTCTGGCCAGACTGGACCTTCCCCATCATCCTGGCTGAGTTCCTGAGAGCCCCGATCCAGCAACCTGAGACCAGCCCAGTGCCCCTTGCTTGGGGACCCCTGCCCAGCAGCTCCCCTCCTGCAGCAACTGGAGCCCCCCACCTAGCAACCCACTCGGGCAGCAGTGTCCTGGCTGGGGGAGAGCCCATCTCCTGCAAAGAGACCTTGAGGCCTGCTGGTCTACACTTAAATGTTAGGGTGAGCTGGCTACAGCTCTCAGGGGTGTGAAGAATTCCCCTCCTGCCCCGAGCGCTACAGCTGCACCAGCCTGGCCCCTGGAGCGGACAGGGCTAGGTCGACAGAAGAACACTTCAGAGGACCTAGCAGCCGCTGCTCAGAGAGGTGCAGTTCCTGCAGCGATGGAAAAATCCCTTCCATCCTTGTAGGAAGTGTCTCCGCTGCAGTAGCGTAGCTGCAGCGCCCTAGCTGTTAGCACCCTTAGCGTAGACATGGCCCGAAACTTCATTGAAGAATGATGGGGAATCCGCCCTGCCCTGGGCACCTTGTACCAAGCATTATTTTCCCTCCCTGTTAGCCTTGTGCCTCATTTCCAGTCTGACCCCAGCCCTGGGGCCTCACTTTGCCTGTGTCTGAGTCAGAAATGCTCTCCCTTGGAGATCCTTCTAGATCAGAGCAAGTCGCCTCTTCATCTTCTGTGACTGTGGGACATTTTTGTAATATGTTTATGAATGCTATGCGTGCCTCAATTCCTCGCCCCGGGACTTTGCAGTGCTACCCTGTGGTGGAAAGTGTTAAATGGGAAATTGCATTGAGAAGGTGTGTTTCCATAGGTCCCACGGGAATTGGTCCTTGGCCCTATGCTATTTAACATTTTTGTCAATGACCTGGAAGAAAAAAACAGAATCATCACTGATAGTTTGAGGATGACACAAAAATCAGGGAGTGGTAAATAATGAAGAGGACAGGAGCACAGATACCGAGTGATCTGGAACCCTTGGGAACGTGGGTGCAAGCAATCAATATGTTTTAATTACAGGTAAATGTATACATCTAGGGCAGTGGTTCCCAACCTTTTTGTCTGGTGGGAGCCAAACGAAGGACCGTGGCGGTGGTTGACCAGCCGCCGAAATGCTGCTGAAATTCGGCGGCGATGCCTCTCGATGATGTCACTTGTCGGCAGCAAGCGGTGTCATCGAGAGGCGTCGTTGCCGAATTTCGGCGGCATTTCGGCGGATGCTCAACCACCGGCCAGGATGCGGGCGCATTTAGGTGCCCCCGTGGGCGCCATGGCGCCTGCGGGCACTGAGTTGGGGACCCCGATCTAGGGACAAAAAAAGTAGGTTGTGTTTACAGGATGGGAGACTGTATCCTCAGCAGCAGTGACTCTGGAAAATATTTTGGAGGTGAACATGAGCTCCCCGTGTGATGCTGTGGCCAAAAGAGCTAATGTGATCCTGCCTAATCTTGAGTAGGACAAGGGAGGTTATTTTACCCCTCTAGTTGCCTCTGGTGTGACCACTGCTGGGTCCAGTTCTGGAGCCCACAGTTCAAGTAAGATTTGGATAAGTTGGAGAAGGTTCAGGGAAGATCGATGAAAATGATTACCTGCCCTATAGTGATAAATAAATCAAGCACCTTGAGTCTATCTTAAAGAGAAGATTAAGGGGCAGCTCGCTCGGAGTCCATCACAATGTACACGGGGAACAAATATTTAACAATGGCCTCTTCAGTCTAGCAGAGAAGGTCTCTACCAGGATCCAGTGGCTGGAAGTTGAAGTTAGACAAATTCAGACTGGAGATAAGGTGTAAATGTTTAACAGTGAGCGTAATTAACCATTGGAACAATTTACCAAGGGTCCTGGTGGATTCTCCACCCCTGGCAATGTTTAAATCAAGACTGGATGTTTTGCTAAAAGCTCTGCTCTAGGGATTGTTTTGGGGCAGTTCCCTGGCCTGGGTTAGACAGGAGGTCACATGAGATGATGGCAATGGGCCTCTCTGGCTTTGAAATCTATGAAAGAAGAGTTAAGTTTGCGTGTGGGGCAGCAGAGGAGACATGAAGTGGGGGTGGCGTTTTGCTGTGTGGGGCGCAAGGCACTGGCTAGAACCTGCTGAAACCGAGCCATATCAATGCCTAAGCCAAAAAATAATAGGAAGCCCCAGTGATGAGAACATGCCCACGAAGCAACCAACAGGCAGGTGGAAGGAGGTTTCCCCCACCTCACGGTAGGGACCCAGAGCCAAGACCAGCTCGAGAACCAAGGACAGAGAGGCTGGGAGGGGACAGGAGGGGGTGTTTGAGAGACACCACATGCTCACCTGAGACTGAGAACAGGACAGAGCCTGAAATGGAGGCCAAGCAGCTTGGCTGGTTGATGGCACTGGCTTGGCCAGGTGGATGGTGTCTTAACCTTTATTTCTCTCTGCTGCCCTAAGAACCTCCCCAGACTGGTTACAGGTGATTAATAAACCCTGCTCTGTGTGGAAAAAGGCTGCCTGGTGTCACTGCAAACACTGGCTGGGGTGTATTAGTCCCTGAAGAGTGTGAAAGTCTCTGAGCAGGGATCTGGCTCAGTGGGATGTGCTGGGCAGAGCTCATGGGATGGAGCAGGAGGGATGGAGCCCAGTGGCTCCCTCTCCGAGGCAGTGAGGCTGCATGGCCTGCCTAGGAGGAAGAGTGGGACCCCTGGGGGGGCTGCCACACTGAAGGGCTCCTGTAAGGGACTCTCAAAGGTGGGGTGCAGCACCAATCCCATGGATCCGTGACACCTTCTCCTGGACAGAGCCATGAGGTGGAGTTTGCTGTGCAGGGCCAATCTCAGCACTGGATGCAGTAACCAGTAGTGGTCTCTTCCCCACCCACATGCATACAGCTGCTCCTACTCACTATCTCCACTTGTACACCAAGGACTGCACTCACCCCTCAGCCACCAGGACTCCTGGGGGCTAATCAGGGTCCCAGTTTGCCAAGGACAGGCCCTACCCTTCAGCATGACCTGCAGGCTCCATTCCCAGCCACAGGAGCTGGCACTGAGCAGGATGGAAGGGGCCAGGTGTACCCAGGGTCCTGGTCTGATGTGTCCCTGCCACCTTTGGGGATGTCTACACTGCGTTTTAAAACGTGCAGCAGGTAGTGAGCTCAGCTCTGCAGCCCTGGGCTTGTGCTGTAGCTCTGAAAACAGCCGTGTCGGCATGCGGGTTCGAGGCCTGAAGCCGGAGCAGGAGGATGGCTCTGAAGCTCCAGCCCAAGCCACAACATCTACACGGCTCTTAGCACTGTAGGGGGAGCCCAAGTCTGGGCCCAGGCTCTGAGGCTCACTACCACGAGGTTTTAAGAGTGTAGAGGTCCCCTTTGTGCCACCTGCCTGGTGTGCCAGCAGCCATCCCCTCATAAAGCTGCTGAACAGCAGGGGCTGAGCACAGCTCCCGGAGGCCACCCTGTAGAGGCCTCCATCAGCTCCCCATTGACAAGTCACCTGCTGAGCTGGCTGGTCTTTAATCCTTTGCTGGGTGCTGCGTCCCCCTGCTCCCTCCATCACCCTTGTCTGGAGCACAGCTCAGTGTGCAGCAGCAGCACTACTCCAGGGGGAATGGCCCAGTGGGGAGCTCCCAGGGGGCCAGGGGATGAGCCAAGTCCAGCCAGCAGCTCCTGGGGGGTGGGGGGGAGAAACAGGCTGACAAGATGCTGTCCTGCTGCAGCAGTATCTGTACTCAAGAATACTCTCCTCTAGCAGGGAGGGTGGGGTGGACATGGGGCCAGGGAGGCTTGTCAAGGAGGGAGCAGCCGTGGTCCCAGCTGTTCCTCCCCTGGGCCCCTACTCTACTCTAGGGGGTACCGCGTGCTGGGGGCGCAGGGCACTCGGGTGTGCAGCTTTCCTAGCCCAGCCCAGCCATGGGCCGAGGGCCAGGCGCTGGGGTAAGGGGACCCTGCCGGGCAGGGCAACACCAACATGCCCTTTCTGTCTCTCTTCACCCCCAGGTTGAGGATGTTTTCACCATCCCCCTGTCTCACCTGCTGCAGGCCCAGAACCAGGGTTACACCCACTTCCGCCACCAGGGCCGCTACAGCTACACGCTGCCCGTCTTCCTCAACGGCCGCTACCGCGTGTGGGGGCTGACGGCCATCATCACGGACCTCACGCTGGAGCTGCTGGCGCCCAGCGCCTACCGCCGGAGAACACGCCCACCCAGCCCCCGCTGAGTCCCCAGCCCACCTGCGCCATGGCCTGCCCCGGCCCTGTGGCATGGACAGAGCCAGCTGGCCGGGCTGGGTGAGGTCTCCCCAGAGGCAGAGAGAGCCAGCGGGGCAGCCTGGGCGAGTGTCCCCCCACCTCACGGGCAGGAAGAATAAGGGGGGCAGGCTGGGTGTGCCCCTCCCAGAGGCATGGGACAGAACTGAGGGGGTGACCCCAGGAGGGAATCCCCAACCCGTGGTAACGCTGGGGGGAGTTCCTTGGTGTCGGGAGGGGGGGATGCTGACGAGACCTGCGTGAGCCGTGATGCTGGCACCTGCTGTATTTCACGTGGGGCCTACACATAAACAAACCTCCCTGAGCTCAGTGTGCATCTCAGTGCTGGGGCAGGGGGGGCGCCCAGGGGCAGGTGCTGCCCCCTGCTGGGTCTCAGGAGACACCAACAGGAACTCATGAACAGCCCCCTTCACCCCACCCCTGCCAGCAATGGGGGCTGGTGCCAGCAGCAAAGACTGGGGGAACCCCTGGTGCCCCAGCCTGGCCCCCCTCCCACCCACATGTGGGCCCCAGCCAGGCCCTCTGGGGCCAGTCCTTACCTCTCCCACCAGACACTGTGGGTGCCCCACCCACACCCACCGCATGCACTCCCCCACACCCACTGCCCCCGCTCTTCCCCCCCGACACACATGCTCGCAGTGCTGCTCCCCAACCACACACCCTGCCCTCCCCCAGCACTGCAACCTGTTCACTAGGGTCCGGTTTGGATGAAATGAGGTCCAATCTGACCACCACCTGCTGCCCTTGGGGTTGGCACAGCAGCAGCCGCCTGCCAGTCGCTGCTGCACTGCGTGTGCTGCAGAGTGAGTGTGCCGATGAGTCGCAGCACCTCGCTGCTGCACAGCTAGGCAGGAGCGGGACACGGCCGCTGCCACACCGAGCTCCCAGGCAGGAGGCAGCGTAGACAGATCACAGACACGGTCTGGGGACAGGAAGCCCCCAGGACAAGGAGGCAGCAGCAGCAGCGCTGGCTCAGGCTTGGGGAAGTGTCGGTTTGGGCTTTCAAATGAGACCCAAGCAGAGCTCAGCTGGTACCAGATCACCCCCAAGAACAGCCAGACCGCCACAGCTGTAGGGGAACCCAACCTGCCGCTCTCCTGGCAGGGAGGGGGCGGCCGCGTGAGGGATGGCAGCTTGTGGCTCAGCACCCAGCTGTTCCCTGGCGTTACACAGATGCACGTTCACACAGGTAGGAGATACCAGCTGCCACCACAGCACGTTTATTGGGGAGCTCACCCAGCGGGGGAGGGTGAGGAGACAGTACAGCCAGGGGGGTCTCCCCCTCATGCAAGAGAAACCCCAATATACACACAGGTAAGTCACCCGCCCCGCACACGCCAGAGAAACCTATCAACACCCAGCGGCACCAAGGGCTGCTCCCATCGGATCCCAGCCAATGTGTCAAGTTCTCAGTCCCCTCCCACACATCATCATGGGGGAGGGGCACTGACCACGCATGGAGAGGTGGGATCCGGCCCCCTCCATCACCCGGCACCCAGCCCTCACGCGGATGCTTGCTGAGCCTGGGTCTCCTCGTGACGCCGCATCCGCTGCTCCAGCTCTGGGCGGAAGTGACGGATCAGCCCCTGCAAGCAAGGAATGAGTGTGCAGGGCTGGCAAGGTAGTGCCCCACCCCCATCCTGCATCTGCCACCCACCCCTCAACACACACAGAGCCGCCCCCCCGAAGTATCCCCAACAGCAGGAGGCCCCACAGCCCTTCTGCCCGGCTAGTTTATGAGCACACCCACCATCTACCCACACACCCCTCCCCTCTGCCAGCCCCCCCCGGTGCCCAGCCGCCCGCTACCTGCACAGGCCAGGCGGCCCCGTCGCCCAGGGCGCAGATGGTATGACCCTCAATCTGCTTGCTGATCTCCCAGAGCGCGTCGATCTCGGCTGCCTGTGCGTTGCCTTGCACGAACCGCCACATCACCTTGTTCATCCAATCCACACCTGGGGGGGGGGGGGGTGCCACAGCCAATCACAGCCCGCACACCAGGGGGAGAGGCTGCATCCACAGAGCTGCCCTTCCCCAATCCCACCCACAGGCCCTGAGAGCTGGGCATCATCCCCCCACACCATGGATCAAGCCAGTCCAGCATCCTCACCCCCAATTCCACACATGGTCCCAGCTAGTTGGACATCCTCCCTCCCCGATCCTACCCCCAGTGACCCCAGCATCCTCCTCCCCCACCAATGGGCAGTCTGGTGTATCTCCCCCCGCCGCACCCAGATCAGCAGCAGCCCAGCTCCCAGCACTCACCCTCCCTGCAGGGGGTGCACTGCCCACAGCTTTCGTGCTTGTAGAACTCAATGAGGCGGGCGATGGCTCGGACAATGTCTGTCTGGGGGAGGAGGAGAGGGTGAGTGCCATGCTGTAGGAGCCAGGCCGGCTGACGGTGGGGGGCATGCCACAGGGTCCGGGCAGGCCAGGGGCCTTACCGATTTGTCCATGACGATGACAGCAGCTGTGCCGAGCCCGGTCTGCGCCTGTACCAGCCCATCAAAGTCCATGGGCACCGTCTCACACACCGACTTGGGGATGAGGGGGGTGGAGGAGCCTCCTGGGATCACCGCCAAGAGGTTGTCCCAGCCCCCGCACACGCCTCCTGCACAGAGGGGGCAGGGTTAGGCCTAGGCACTCCCCCTCCCCATAGCAAACCAGATCCATGATGCCCAGTGCTGTCCCCATCCCCGCAAGCCTCCTCCTAGTGCGACCTGCTACTCCAGGCTCTGGGTGGAAGTGACGGATCAGCCCCTCTGCACAGGCCACAAGCAGGGTTAGCTGGCCAGCACCTGTCCCCCCAGCCTTACTTTTGTAGGGTGAGCCACCCCCAGCCACAACAGCTGGAGCTAGACCTGTGGGGCAGCCGTGAGACGAAGTGGCCTACGAAGCGAAGCGGGGGAGGAGGGGGGGGTCCAGCCCTGCTGCTCACCCAGCAGTCGGGAGGGCCGGGGTTTCGCATCTCACCCGCATGTTTCTCGATCAGCTCCTTGAGCGGCACCGACATCTCCTCCTCCACGGTGCAGGGTGTGTTCACGTGCCCGGAGATGTTGAAGAGCTTGGTGCCTGAGTTGCGTTCGCGCCCAAAGCTGGCAAACCAGGCTCCCCCGCGCCGGCAGATGGTGGGCGCCACAGCTACTGTCTCCACGTTGGCCACGGTGGTGGGGCAGCCGAACACGCCTGGGAAGGAGAGGGCAGTGACGTGGACACAAACGGCTGGGGGTCCTGGTGCCCCCAAAATAGTGAGCCCCCCACCCCACAAGCTGCAGGGCAGGGGGACCCAGCTAGAACACCCCACAATCCCTCAGTCCCCTAAAGAGGGCAAGCGAACCCCTACTAAGGCCCCCACCATCTCCCCCGCGACAGCACAGTTCCCCAGTGGGTCATACCAACGTCTGCCGGGAAGGGCGGTTTGAGGCGTGGCTTGCCCTGCTTGCCCTCGATGGATTCGATCAGCGCTGTCTCCTCCCCACAGATGTAGGCCCCGGCACCCCTCACCACAAACACGTCGAAGTCGTAGCCTGAGCCGCAGGCGTCCTTGCCCAGCAGACCGGCCTCATAGGCCTCGCGGATTGCCACCTGCAGGGAGACAGGTCAGCACAGCTGCTCCCCCAGCCCTGCCGCTCCACACCCACCTAGCCTGGCTCCCTGCCCTGCCCTCTGTGCCCTGCAGAGAGACCGGTCAGAGCAGCTTCTCCTGCCGTCACAACCCCAGCCCTGCCCTCTGTGCCACATGGGGAAATGGCAGCTGCTGCCCCCACCCCTCAGGCTCTGTGGGTCAGTGCATCTGCTCCCCCTATAGCTCCTGCTTACCTGAAGGTTGGAGGCTTCATTGTAGAACTCCCCACGGATGTAGATGTAGGCAGCCCGGGCCCCCATGGAGCGCCCTGCCACCAGGCAGCCCTCCACCAACTTGTGTGGGTCATGGCGCATGATCTCACGGTCCTTACAGGTGCCTGGCTCCCCTTCATCCGCGTTCACCACCAGGTACTTGGGCCTGGAACACAGACCCCATCAGCCCGACCGCAGCAGCCCTCCCTGTGTGAGCTACCAGCCCCTGGCAGACCCAGCTCTGCCACCTTGCTGCCGGCGAGGAAAGCCCGTTTGGCCAGCACGGCCAGCTGTCCCCACCCCAGGGAGCCAATGGGGCCCAGACACACTGCAGCTCAGCAGCCCCATGCCCTGCAATGGGACTGCCCCCAGAGCAGAGGTATTCTGGGAACACTTGTTAGTGCGGGGGCACTTGTAGCCAGGATGTCTGGGTTCTAGGCAGGCCCCCAGCACTGCCCACCCCCCAAACCCTGCCCCACAGGGATGTGTCAGACTCGGAGAAGGAGCTGTATCGCCCTGAGCCATCGTCCACCCCATGCTGTAGAGGGCCCAACAGTAGCAGCCCTGCCCCCCCCACCTGCCATCTGAAGGTTTGTTCATGAAGCTCCATTTGAGGCCTGTGGGGAAGCCAGCCCCGCCCCGACCTCGTAGGCCCGAGGTCTTGATCTCGTTCAAGATCCAGTCGACTCCCTTCAGCAGGATCTCCTTGGTTTTGTACCAGTCACCCCGGCTCAGAGCCCCCTTCAGCCTGGACAAGAGAGAAGGCAAAATAGCTGGTTACATTATGGGGATCAGCAGTACCAAGCCTAGAGCACAAACCAAGCAGATACAAGGAACAAAGAGTCCTGTGGCACCTTATAGACTAACAGACATATTGGAGCATGAGCTTTCGTGGGTGAATACCCACTTCGTCAGATACAGGCTCTTTTACCTCCGTGGAGGTCCAGGATGTCCTGGAGTGAGGAGTCACATTATAGGCTGTGCAGTTTGGACCTCACCTCCAGTCATGGCGTCCGTAGAGATTTGTGAAGATCCGGTCCTCGTCCTTCAAAGAGCCAAACTGGGTTTTCTTAGGCGCTGTCTGCAGAAGACACATTGCCAAGGTGAGCTGGTACCAGCCCCACAGCAAACAGCACCGCTCCCTCATGGGCAGACATTAACCTGGGACTATACCCCACACACACACTCCCCAGCACTACCCCAATCTAGGATGGCCCGATGTCCTGATTTTATAGGGACAGTCCTGATTTTCGGGTCTTTTTTTTATATAGGCTCCTATTACCCCCCCAGCCCCGTCCCGATTTTTCACACTTGCTGTCTGGTCACCCTACCCCAATCCTACCCAGAGCAGCCCTGGCACCCAGTGGGGGCACAGGAGGGACAATGTAATGGGGGATAGCTCAGCAGTTTGAGCATTGGCCTGCTAAACCCAGGGTTATGAGTTAAATCCCTGAGGGGGCCATTTAGGGAACTGGGGCAAAAATCTATCCGGGGATTGGTCCTGCTTTGAGCAGGGGGTTGGACTAGTTACCTCCTGAGGTCCCTTCCAACCCGATATTCTATGATTTTTCTAATGAGCGACAGTGTGGCCTAGTGGCTAGAGCACTGGCTGGGACTTGGGCGACCTGGGTTCTATTCCAGGCTCTGACGCTGCTGCTGGGGGGCAGGCTCGGGATGGGGCCCGGGCCCGGCGGGTGCAGGGGCGGGGCCGGCGTCACTCGGCTCCAGAGTCATCGCCCGGGGGGGGGCGGGGAGAGGAAGGCCCCAGGCCCCAGGCCCCGCCCCCCACTCACCGAGCCGGCGGCGGCGGCCGAGAAGCGGCGCAGGGCGGCAGCCCCGCGGGGGCTCAGCAGCTGCCGCGCGGCCATGGCGGGCGGGGGGCGCCGGGGATCGGGTCTGTCCGGGCCGCGCGCTCCGACCCGTCACCTTCACCCAGCCCGGGGGGCAGGCGGCGTCGCGCGCAAATAACGTCACGTCGCCGGGCCCCACTTCCGGCGCGTCGGGCTGGGCGTCACATCCCCGCAAGTGAGGCGCCCCCGGCGCGCGGAGCCTGCTGGGAGCCGTAGTCCGGGGGCGGGGCTGGGGGAGCCCAATGAGCCGCGCCCTGCGCATTGACTCGCGCCGGCCGCGCGCTCTCGCCTCGCCTCCGGCCGCTCATTGGCCAGGCCGCTCTGCACCCTGCAGCCCGGCGCGCGCTGGGGTTGGTTAGTCTCCGCCCGGGGACCAGGGTCGCACGGCCTCGTGGCGCCGGGGCCGCTTGACAAACTGAGCGCCCTGAGTGACAGACCGGGGGGGGGGGGGGGGGGGTTATATCAGCCAGACCCTCTTCCGGTTTGTGAAAACTCACCACAGTTTTTCACCACTGACACTTGTGTCCGTGTAGGGACGCGGTGCTGAGCCCTGCGGGGGGAGGGGGCGTTCACCTAGGGTGACCAGACAGCAAGTGTGAAAAATCGGGGTGGGGGGGAATAGGATCCCATCTAAGAAAAAGACCTAATACTAGGCACTAGATATCTATGTAAATATATTCCAGCTAGTACAGGTACAGCCCAATCTAGTGCAAGATCAGATGGTGTGACAAATTAACGAATTAGGGTGTTCTGTCCCAGATATGAGGAGCAAGGGGAGGTAACAGACACGTAAGGTGGTACGTAAGGTGTTTATCCCAGTTGTTTGTCTCAGTCTATAACTGTTGGGGTCCCTGACCTTAACTCTTCATGTTGCCATGGAGACAGCAGAGATTCCCGCTGATGACTGAGCTACTCCTTGCCACTGGGCACTCATGCATTAATGTACCTGTACCCATGGAGCCAGGCCACTAAAACTGTGTCCTGAGGGCAATAAACCTCACTGGGTGCCTTTGTCACTGCACCGTGCTGGTGGTCTTTCTTCATGAGTAACCTTGAGATCTGCTGAACGAGCAGGCTGCCTGATCTGCTGCTCGTACTATAACATGGGAGCTCCAAGGAGAGACGCACTGGGCAGCCTGAACAGCATCCCTAAGGCAACGACATTCCAGCCTTCGACACTTTACAACAGTGCTGTGTCCCAATCCCAGAGCTGTGTGTATGCCAGGAACCCATTTTCCCTTTTGGGTCTAACCTCTTGCCGTTGCCCCCAAGACAGAGACCCCTCTTGCCCTCCCCCGCCCCCATGCTGGTGGGCTGTAATTTGAGGCCTCTTGGTTAAAATAACCCACCATGGCCCTGGCCACCCACTGACAAGGTGTCTCTGTTAATAGTTGCAGCCATTGGGCTGCTTTACCCTTCTTTGAACTTCTCTCCCCCCTGGAGAGGACAAACCTGCCTAGCGTCTTCCTGCCCTGCCCATGTCGGCCCACACTCAGCTGGGGTCTCAGCTCCCTCTGGGCTCAGCTCTGACTCTGTTTCCCCAGGGAGAGCAGGCTGCGAGCTGGCTCCCTTGGCCACAGCCTCAGGGAAGTTCTGCCAGAGCGCGTGTGACTCACATGTCCCCTGTGGAGATTGTGGGGGATGTTCCTCGGGCCCACTCAGATACAGGGGCCTGCTGACAGGTAGACAGGTGTGCTGAGCTTAGCAGCCTTTCCTTAGTGTTACAGGCATGGGGTGGGGGGGAACCCTGTTCCCTGGCAGCGGAGCTATTTGCCTTTTCACTGACACCTCCGGTCTGAGCCTTCTGGTTAACTTGGTTCAAACTCTTGGCTGTTACAGGAAAAGACTGGATTTTGTGTTAAAAGTGATACAGTCATTCCCAAGGAGGAGGCCAAAGCTGACGTCCTGGAGAACCCCAGCTACCAGCCATCCCGATCTTTCCTGTGTCTGCCCTGAGATCGGAGTCATAGGCAGGGCACATGGCTTCACATGTGGAACCAGGTTGCCCTTCCTTTCATCATTTGATGGGGTTTCATCACACAGGGGTTGATGAGGGTTCTCTCCATCCCAGAATCTCTCCAACCCATGAATGTCTTCCCATGAAGTACCACCTGTCACCTGGGGGTCAGACGAGTCTGAGAGTATAACAGGGCAGTGGTACCTGGGATGTTCACTCTTTGAAGCTGAGCTACAGGCTGCCCTCCTGGCTAGGCAGAAGAGGAGTTAGCCCCTCTGTCCTGGGCAAACCCTATTTCGTCCGGCCACAGGCAGTTTCCCTACTTATGCCCCATTTGTCTACATATACTACCCCTTAAATCCTTGCAATCCCTTGGCAGGGGTCTAATGGAGCTGGCTGCTCCCTCTACTTTGGCTTTAACGAATCCCCTTTGCTTAGGTCAGTCCCCTTTGGGTCTCTTTTCATACCCAGACCTATTGCCCATAAATGCATCTGCCCCCCTTCTCAGCCTGTGCTATGCAGCTCTCTAGGTTTTCTGTTCACTAACCAGGTTTTATGCTCATGGGGAGATAGCGCAGAGAGTTGTTCCAACCCACCCAGGTTATACAAATCCCCCAGCACGGTGATGCCTGCACCTTTACCCCGGCTGTGGAGATAGAATTCCCCCAGCAGGCGGGCGGCTTCCATTTAGGTCACACCCTGGGTTTTTTTGCACACCCCGAAACCCTTTCACATAAGCCACAGGCGTCAGGTCAAACATAAGCAGTGGAGCCTTTTTGAACAGTTCCCAGTCCCCAGCATTAACGCCGTCCATCTGGCTGTATGGCTCTATGGCTTTGGGGGACTGAGCATGGGGGTGAGACAGCAGAGCCGGTCTGCAGAGTCAGCCAGGTTCAAATCACAACCCTTCTCAAAGGCAGTGAGGTTGGCATCTATACTCCCCCCACGCCACAACTGGGGCAACACTTTGGTATCTAGCTCCCTGTGGAATAGGTAACCCATGGTCCTTCCCATTTACTCCTGTGTGGATCCACTTACCCCTCCATTTCTCCATCTCCAGCTCATGCTTTCTCTGCTTTTTCCATTGTTCTTCCTCATGTTTTCACTGCCTCTCACAGTCATCCAGGCCAGGTTTTAGGAAATCAGGTTGGTTTAACTGCGTCACTCAGGGGTGTGGATTTTTCAGTGTGGACAGTGTATGCCCAGGATAGACAGCACTACATCGATAGGAGAATTCTCCCGTCCACCTGACTCTCACGGTGGTGGATTACACCTTGGCTGATAGGAGGGGTCCTTCTCCTGTTGGGGTAGGTAGTGTCTACACTGAAGCGCTACAGCGGCGCAGCTGCAGCAATTTAAATGTAGGCCTGCCCCTAATTTCTGTCTCTCTAACTGAAGCTCCTTCACTCTCAGCTCCAACTCCCAAAGGGGAACCGGGTCTTGAGCACACCCTGCTGCAAGGAGAACAGGCTCGCAAGCGTGCCTTGCTGCAGCAACTTCTGTTGTTCTCAGACTCTCTGGGAACCCTGCCCGGGTCTGGACCCGGCTTCTTGGTCCAATCAAGCTTCTCCACCATGCAATCAATTACGTCTCGTTGAACTTTCCAACACTTATCCCTCTCTTCCTGACCAGTTCTGTGCTTCTCCTCTGAGGGAGCTGGTTAGATGCCATTTTCCTTTATTAACCTTGTTTTCCTGCTGCAAGTCACTTACTGCAAAAATACCACCGGTGCATTCAGTATCCCACCTCTAACACAGATCCACAGGCTCTGTGCTAGGCCCCAGCTTTTCCACACTCTCTTGAAGGAGCCCTTTAGTGTGCCAGACCTCCAAGGGGTCCCATTCTTCCTTCAGGGTAGGTCATGCGGCCTCCCTGCCTCTGAGACTGAGCCTCTGGGCTTCACCATGCCTCCTTCACACTGTGAGCTGTGCCCAGCAAGTCCAACAGAGATAGACTCCTAGAGTATGTTTACACTGCAAAGAAAAACCCAGGCCACTGGGAGCCTGGATCTATTGGCTCAGCCTTGAGGGGGTTAGGATGTGGGGTGAAAAATAACAGGGTAAATGTTCGGGACCCAAAGAAAACAATCAGGAAACTTACCTGGAAATCACGCAAGAAACGCAACACACCTGTCACAAAACCTGACAACACATCCACCACAAAACCAAAAACTGGAACCAACTCCACAACCCACGGGACACCACCTCTGGGAGAAACCACACTGCACAACACCCCAACAGCATCACACACCTGAAGAAGAGATCGGTGTAGCTCGAAAGCTCGTCTTTCTCACCAGCAAAAGTTGGTCCAATAAAAGATATTGCCTTCCCCACTTTGTGTCTCTAATGTCGCCTCTCAGCCCTTTGTTCTCCAGCTGGTGTCTGATCAGCTTCCCTGCTGTGGTGTGGCGGGGCAAAGACTCACCGCTGCTGCGGCGCCTCCTGCTGGCCGTCTCAGGAATTAGCTCTTTCCAGCCCAGAGCGCCCTCTGCAGGCCAGTGTCTCGCCTGCCGCTGGCCCCGTGTCTCTCCCAGACCCCGGTGCCCTTTGCCCAGAGGTTTGCCCACCACAGTACCCCCACACTCTGGGTCTCCCCTCCCAGGGGAATCCCCAACCCTCTAAACCCACCTCACCTCAGTGGCTACTGCCAGTCATCTTCTAGCCCCCGCTCACTGGGGCAGACTGCAGTCTGTGAACCGCTCATCATCGGCAAGAGGGGTCGGACCAGCTGCCTCTGCCTATCTCTGGGCTGCCCCTCTGTGGGGGTTTTGCTAGGCTGGAGCTCCCCAGCTCCCTCTGCCCTTCCCCAGCACTGCTCCACCTCAGGTACCCTGCTCAGCTCCCAGGTAGCCAGGTCCTTCTCGCTCAGAAAGCTACAGAGAGAGTGGGTGTTTTGCTTCTGGCCCACAGCCCTCTTATAAGGGCCAGCTGGGCCCTGATTAATCTGGCCACAGCTGTGGCTGCTTTCCCCATCAGCCTACCTTTTCCCAGCTGCAGCCCTCTCCAGGGCTGCTTTAACCCCTTCAGGGCTGGAGCGGGGTGACCACCTCGCTACATGGGGGCACCTCTTTCCTCTCGATCATTGATTGCTGGGTATGAATGTTCTAGCTGGGGGTGGGGAGGCTTCCCATTGTCTCTTTCGGATTCTGGGATTCTGCGCTGATATGGGGTCGCTTTCAGCAGGTTCTAGCCAGTTACTTAATGACCTATTCATTGCGGCCCAGAGAGCAAGGTGAGACACACCCTCACTGAGCAGGCTTAACCACTCCCCACTGGGCAGCAGTGCTCAGTACAGAGGGAAACTGAGGCACACCGAGGATTGGTCAACATATTATAGAAAATTCCCACTTCAGCACAGCTGGCCAGGGGAGCATGTGGGTACATTCAGTGGGGCAGCCCCAGTGTGCACTGGGAGGGGATAGCTTGCTGTCGTGGTGGCGCGAGGGCTGCCCATGGCCCTCAGGTGGATCTTACACAGGACTGTAGGATAAACGACAGAGCAGTGCAGCCAGACTGCGCGTGACTCCCCGCAGAGAGGGGGACAGAGATCTGGAATTGGCAGAGCCTCCCCAGGCAGGGTTAGGGTTAACTTTCGCTACGAAACAATGAATTGTTGGGATTTTCTTTTGCTGTACTATAAAAATACAATGTAATATGCCTATGATATGTCATTTATAAGTCTATATAAGAATGTTTACATCGCATACTACCTATGATAAAATATTATCTTGTGTGCGCCTAGGGTGACCAGACAGCAAGTGTGAAAAATCAGGACGGGGGTGAGGGGGTAATAGGAGCCTATATAAGAAAAAGCCCCAAATATCGGGACTGTCCCTATGAAAATGGGACATCTGGTCACCCTACGTGCTCCAAACCACCAAGCAGAAAATCCCAGGTTTTTTTCTAGGCAGGCATCTCTCTTCGTATTCACTTCTCTATCCTCTGTCTCTCCCAGGACCACTAATTAATCTTGAGTAAACACCTTGGACACACAGAGTGTCAACCAGCTATATGCGTGAAAGAGAAAGAAAGAATTTACCAGAAAAAAGACTGATAATCTCTAGACAGGCATTGAGAAAGTGAGAAAAACTAGCCTATATTCAAGCAAATGTAATGAATATTTAATAAATATTATGATTTAATAAAGCATATATGCATGTACTTTGAAATAACTTGCTCACCAAGAACTCAGACTATTTTGATATATACATATATCTTCCTTCACTGCTCTCAAAACCCTCTATTTATCCTTTCGTCGGCACGGTGAAGGTTCCCAAAACTGACGGAGGGAAGCCAGCACAGATTTATCCTCCTCAAGATCCACTCGACCCAAGTCCATAAGACAATCCCCTGCAAACTCAATCATGTGAAGCACGGATAGCGCATGTGAAGCAGAAAGCGGCGTGTGCACTAAAATACACAATTGTCCGTATGTATAGATCAAAAGAAGAAAGAACATGCTAACACATAGGAAAACAAAGAAAAACAGGAGCGAAGGCACTATCCAACTGAGTGTGCTGGACCGTAAACAAAAGACGGTGGCCTTCCAGCTATTACCAGCCAACGGGGACAATGTACATGATGTCACTCCTAGGACGAGTCCCATGCGAGCATGAGCTTGGCAGGGTTGCTTCACGACACTGCCATCTCCGACCTCACATTTTTTCCCGAATTGATCGGAAGTGAGATTATTTATTTATTTAAATAAGTGATGAAGGCACGGTCAGAATTTTACCAGTAGCAGCTCACCCTGGAGGTTTTTCGCCTTCCTCTGCAGCATGGGGCACGGGTCACTTGCTGGAGGATTCTCTGAAGCTTGAGGTCTTCAAACCACAATTTGAGGACTTCAATAACTCAGACATAGGTTAGGGCTTTGTTACAGGAGTGGGTGGCTGAGATTCTGTGGCCTGCATTGTGCAGGAGGTCGGACTAGATGATCATAATGGTCCCTTCTGACCTTAAAGTCTATGAGTCTAACAAAGTGCTGCCTTAGGAGACTGATAGCAGACGTACTCGCAGAAATAGTAATTTTACAAGTGCAATTATCATTCCTTTCTCAGCCCTGGCTCCTACCTGTCAATAATGAACAATTAGCGAAGGGGAAGGGGAAGGGTAGGTGTGTAGCCAGATGTGTATATTTTTGTCATATTTGAACAAAAATGTCTATATTTAGAGAGAATCTTCTTTTCCCATATCTCCTTTATTAATCAAGCGATTTTGATAAAATCTGAAATGGAGTCAGTATTTTCTTTTTTAGAGGCCCCTCGTATTGTGGGGCCCAGACTGTAGCTTAGTTTATGCGTTAACCCGGCACTGCCTGGCCACAGCTGGAGAGTGCTGGGCGATGGAGTGGGATGGCCCCTGTGAAGTGGGCTGGGGCTGGGAGTGCTGATTGCAGCTTCTGTTTCATGGGCTGCCTCTGCATGGGGAGGGGGACCGGGGTGGGCATTGGCAGGTACGGGGCCAGCCTGGTGCTGGGGCAGATAACAATCCAGGGCTCTGGGACCATATCCTGATGAGATATCCCTCCCCACCTCCTGGCCAGGCTGTGCTAATTCCCTTCCATCTCCCTCTGCCAGCCCCGCCACACTAATCTTCTACCATCCCCCCTAATCCTCCCCATCTCTTCTCCTGCTCTCCTCCAGAGCCTTGCATTCCTTCTGCTCCAGATTAACTAATTAGCACTATCTGGCTGTGCTAACCTCCCTGTTAAATGGATTAAGAAGTGGCTAATGGAGAGAGCTCAAAGGAGAGGTCAATGGGGAATCACCGTCCAATAGGCGCTTATGCCAGGATCGGCACTAGGCCTGACCCTACTTAATGTTTCCATCGACCCGGCAGCAAATATTAAACCTCAGCTGAGGAGCTGGGCAGCTGGCACCACTGGGGTGTGGGAAAGAGTGAGGTGGTCGGGGCAGTCAGACAGCGCCATCCGGAGCTCTTGGTAAGCTGGGCGCATTCAAACAAAATGCATTTTAACATGGCCAGATGCAAAGTCACCTGTGCATGAGCAAAGCCTGCAGCCCTCACCTCCAGGCTGGGGGGCTGGTCCTGGAGAGCAGAGAGTCTGCAGAGGATTTAGGGGTAGCACGAGTCTCAGCCAAGCGCCCTCTCTCCACCGCTCACTAGACTGCTGGGGGTGGAGTGAGATCCTGTTGCTGGGTTTCCAGGTGTTTCAAGCCTCTGTCTCAGTCTGGGGGTCCCTAGGCCGACTCTTGGGGTGAAGACCCTCTGGCTAGCACCCCCTCCTGTCCAGGAGCCCAGCCCCTGGGCTCAGAACTGACCCTTCCCCCGCCACCCCATAGCTTAAATCCCTCTCTCCTATAGGGTTGCCAAGTTTCTAATGGCACAAAACCGAACACCCTTGCCCCACCCCCTGCCCTTCCCCTTTCCCGAGGACCTGTCTATTCCCCCACCCCTTCTCTGAAGCCCCGTCCCCACTCACTCCAGCCCCCACTCACTCTGTTGCTCACTGTCCCCCACCCTCACTGGGCTGGGGCAGGGGGTTGGGGTGCGGGAGGGGGTGAGGGCTCCCATTGGAGGTGAGGAGTTCAAGGTGCGGGAGAGGGCTCCAGGCTGGGGCAGGGGTTTTAGGTTGGGAGGGGGTGAGGGTTCCAGCTAGGGGTGCAGGCTCTGGGGTGGGGCTGGGGATAAGGGGTTTGGCGTGTGGGAGTGGGCTCAAGGCTGGGGCAGGGGGTTGAGGTGCAGGCTCCAGCTGGGGGTGTGAGCTCTGGGGTGGGGCTGGGGATGAGGGGTTTGGGGTGTAGGCCCCAGGAGGAAGTTTGGACATGTGAAGGGGTTCCGACTTGGGGCAGGGGGCTGGGGTGGGGGTGCAGGGTCTGGGAGGGAGTTTGGGGTGTGGGCTCTGGCCTGGCAGCACTTACCTCAGGCGGCTCCCGTTCGGCAGCGCTGCCCTGGCTCCGCGCTGCTCCCACAAGCGGCCGGCATGTCCAGCTCCGGCCCCTCCGTGGAGGTGCTGCCAGGTGGCTCTGCACGGTGCGCACTGCCCATGTCTGCAGGCATCGCCCCTGCAGCTCCCATTGGCCAACAATGGGAGCTGTGGGGGTGGCTCTCAGGGTGGGGGCAGCGCGTGCAGCTTCCCTGATCACCCTTGGGCCTAGAAGCCAGACGGGCTGTCAGCTTCCGGGAGCCGCGCTGGAGCCAGGACAGGCAGGGAGCCTGCCTTAGCCCTGCTGCGCCACTCACCAGACTTTTTACAGCCCAGTCAGCAGTGCCGACCGGAGCTGCCAGGGTCCCTTTTCGACTCGGCGTTAGGGTGGAAAACCGGACGCCTGGCAACCCTACTCTCCCAGCACTCCACCGAAGGGGTGAGCCGGCTGGGTTCCCAGAGGCCTGCGGTATGTGAAAAAGAGACACACACAGCCGCTTTGGGTCTCCCCCAAGGCTGCCCTTTAACAGCACAATAGTCAGACCCATGCAAGGCAACAACCTTGCCAAGCATTTCCCTGCCTCAGCATCCTCCCTACTCGGGCACATTCCCGGGCTGGGGTCAAAGTCCTCTGGGCCAGCCAGGCCTTGTGCTGCAGAGCAGTTTGTCTGCCGCCATTTGGCGCATTCTCTCCCAGCTCAGCTCCCCTCGCGTGGCTGTCTGCTCTGCACCCTCCGTCCTGCCCAAACCTCCTGCATCTTGCCCCAGCTCCCCGGGGGTCTGTTTAATGTACCCTCCCACCAACGCTTGAGTCTTTTCGGTAATTTCCCACTGCCCCCAGCGCAGCACAGCCAGGGAGGGAGGATGTGTCTTTGTCCAGCAACCCCCTTAGCCACTCTTGTTATGAGCTGAGCATTCCCCATTGTCCTGGGCTGGGACGCAGTTCTGCTAGCCGGTGGGGCACAGACAGGAGGGTATTTGTGCTTTCCATAGCAACAGCTTCTTACCATCACCTGTCCAGATGAGGCCCCAAAATCATCACAGGGCCAAACGTCTTGTCGTCCGCTCCCGGTGCGATGCTGTGGCAAAAAGGGCTGGTGCAACCCTGGGCTATATAAACAGGGGAGCGGTGAGCAGGAGCAGGGAGTTGGATTTACCTCTGCATCTGGCACTGGGGAGACCCACATTGGGATGCTGGGTCCAGTTCTGGGGGCCAGGTTTTACTACGGATGTTGAAAAAAAATTGGAGAGGGTGCAGAGAAGAGCCACCAAAATGATTCGAGGGCTGGAGAAAGTGCCTGACAGGGAGAGACTCTCAAACCCGCACCTGAGAGGTGACTCGCTAACAGGGTCGAAGTACCTTCAGGGAGAGAGAACGCCAGGTACAAAAGGGCTCTTTGATCTAGCAGAGCGAGGTGGGGCGAGACCCAGCGGCTGGGAAATGGAGTTAGAAAGGAGGCACAAATGTCTAATGGTGCAGGTGAGGAACCCCCATAGCAAACTCCTGAGGGCCGGGGAGGAGGCTCCATCGCTGCTGTCTTCAGAGCCAGACTGGAGCCTTTCGGGACGCTGCTTTGGTCAAACCCCAGGGACAGGGCTCAGTACAGGGGAAGTGGGTGAGAGTCTCCGCTCTGTGCCCTACGGGAGGTCAGAGTAGGTGAGTCAATGGGCCCATCTGGCCTCCCCATCTCTCAGTCCCCTAGCACCCTCCCCAGGGCCAGCATGGTCCCTGGCCCTGTCATGCAGCAGCTCATCCTTCCACCTTTTCCCATGGGCGTGAAGATCCCCTGGCCTTGGGGTCCCCATGGGGAGTCTCCTGGGTGGCTGCATCCCCTCCCCCTATGGAAGGCTCCTGCAGCTGTTCCATGGCCATGGCAACCCCCTTCCATATGGCTGGTGGAGAGGAAAGGACACCACGCTGCTCAGATCCCTCTGGGCTGGCTGTGACCAAGGACCACCCCCCCCTTAGAGAAGGGGAGGGGTCTGTGCCCTGTGCAGTGAGACAGAGCAGTTTCCAAAACCTCCTCTAGTGATACTTCAAAGGTTGGTGTTTCCGTGCTTGTGGGCATGCACCTGGCAACACAGCCTGCCCCCGGCAGAGCCTGGCCTGATGGAACAGGGCAGGATAAATGCAGAGCATGTTGTGGGCACCCCCTGGGTCAGGGCACTGCCCCCAGACCATCTCACTGGGCAATGCCCCATCTCAGGCGCAGCCGCCAAGCAGAGTAGCAGTGGGGCCCTGGGAAGAGGTAGCCCATGTGCCTGGGTATCACTGCCCCACACAACAGCAGCCCCACGGGACCCAGCTCCCAGCATGGTCCTCGAGCTCTGGGCAGCAGGCACCTGCTGGAGCCGTGTGGGTCTGCTTCCAGGACTGGAAATGGGGTTTTAAGCACCAACTCCCCCCTGGCCGCCATGTGCGCCCCCCCCCCAACAACACACAGGGGCCTGGTCTGGTAGCTGTTTATTGTGCCACGGGAGTGCCCACTCCGTTGATCCATGGGGGTCATCACTGCTTGCCGTTGCCATTGATGGGCCGGTCGCGGTGGGCAGCTGACTCCAGGAAGGTGCGCAGGCGGGGCCGGGCACTCACCCGCTCGACGTAAGCAGCCAGCAGAGGGCAGGAGGCCAGGCAGCCGGGTGCCAGCACCAGGTGGTTCCGCAGCAGCTCCACCAGGTTATAGTCTGCAAAAGAGATCTGGGGAGAGGAGGTGGAGTCAGCCCATGGCCATGCCCCCAGGCAGCTGATGAGACTCATCTGTTTCAGGGCCAGGGACAGTGAGACCCTGGTCACCTGGGGAGGAGGAGACTGATGGACAGATCCCACTCCTGCCCCCCACAGTGGCTGGGGTAAGACAGCCCCCTCCCCAACACACTCACCTGATCTCCGACGATGAAGGCCTGGCCGGCATGGTTCTGGGACAGCAGGGTCTCAAAGGGGCGCAACTGCCCTGGCAGTGCCTCCACATAGGCTGCTTTACCGCTCTCCTGCGGGAGACAGAGGTCAGGGCCCAGCCGCTCCCCCAGGAACCCTCCCCCACCGCAACCCGTCCTAGTGCTGGACCCACCCCCAACACGACCAGGCCCAGCCCCACCCCCACCCAGACCTGTCCTAGCGCTGGAACCACCCACGCCACAATGGGGCCTTTCCCCAATGCTGGACCCACGGCCTCACTCCCCATCCTATTGCCAAAGTCAACCCTGCCCTTACTGCAATGGGGCCCACTCCCAACACCCCAGGCAGGCCCATGCCCCAGTGCTGGAGCTGCCCCTCCTGACGCCACCCCTCTGGCCTTGGCTCACGTAGTTCTGGTAGATGAGCTGGATGTATTTGAGGCGCAGATCTTCCACCCCATCATTCACCATGTCCAGCAATGCCGCCTCCCGCTGGTCCTTTCCGTACAGCCCTGCCAGAGCGAGAGCTGCTATCAGCCCGGGGAGACCTCCCCATCCCATTCCCCTGCCCACACCTGCTCCCTACACCCAGCCCTGCCTCCCCAAGCTCCTTCCCATACAGCACTGCCAGAGGTGGCCAGCACAGGGAGCCCCCCTACACCCAGCTCCCCCCAGCTGCCCAGTCCCTCCCTCCCCCAGCCATACCATGGGTCCTGGCCAGGTGCCGCAGGAAGGCGTTGGACTGGTATAGGGTCAAGTCTCCATCCCGAAACTTGGGCAGCTGCCCAAACAGCTGCAGGGAGCACAAGGTGAGGAGTCACAAGCCCCAGATTGGGCTGACAGGGTGAGGCCGCGGGACGGATGGACAGACAGACAGACGCACGCACACCGCAGAGCAGCCACCTCAGTGGGCCAACATCAAGATGGGCCCGAAAGCCAATGGGGGAGGAGACTCTGAACCAGTGCTCCAATCTCTGCTGGGATCCCCCTCCTCACCCCTCCAGAGGGTCATACCCCCATCTCCCCTGAGGATCCCCCCTCCCTACCCCACCCCACCCCAGGATCATGCCTCCCACCTCCCCCAAGGGTTGCCCCACACTTGCCATCTCCCCAGTACCCCACCCCACCCCATGGGGTCACATCCACGATCTCCCAGATATGCCCCCACCCCCATGGTGTCATGCCCCCCACCTCCCCAGGGATTCATCCATCCCCACAGGGTCACTCCCCCAACCTCCCCCATTCCGCTCAGGGGCCCCACCCTGCCACTCAGTGCCAGTCACCCCCACGGGTTTCACTCACACAGGATTTCTTGAGCTCTCCCTTCTGCCACAGATCCATGGTCACTACATCCTCCTGCCACTCCTTCCCCTGGTCGGCCAGCAGCATCCGCACAGCCTCACAGCGCCCTGGGACGGACAGATCCTCACTGGCTACCGCCGGGCACAGATAGACCCTTCTGGTACCCCCAGCCTCCCAGCAGCTCCCCCAGGCACAGACAGACCTCCTCCAGTCCCATTCTCCCTGCAGCTCCCCAGGGCACGGGCATCCCCATCCTTCTCACCATCTAGCCTCCGGAGTCATTGACACCCCTGCCCCACGCCCCCTTTGCTGCCCGGCCCCCGCAGGGCACAGATCAGGCAGAGCAGACAAACTGGGATAGTGCTGCTCTCTGCACCCAGGGCACCAGTAGAGCTAGAAGGGACGGGGGTTGTCAGGCGAGCCCAGGGCTGGCATAGCAGGGTCTGCGGCTCGGGAGTGAGGGGCACCGGCAGGGCTGGGGGGGAGCGGGGGCTGCAGATCAGTATCGAGCCCCCCCCATCGCTCACCGCGCACGGGGAAGTAGGTGATGGTGAAGGGTCCGGGCACTGCGGAGAGAACAGAGAAGGGAGCGGAGTTAGCGGGGTCCGGGACGCGGCCTGGGGGGCGGGGGGTGCGCACCAGGGCTCCTCGGACTCACTCTCGGTCTCTCTCTCTGCAGCTGCGGAGCCTGTCGGGGTCAAAGGGAGCCAGGAACGTGCTGAGTCACTTGCCCCCGGTGCCTTAAAAGCAGAGGAAGAGGCACCGCCCCGTCCCCGCCCTTCTCCCCCCCCAGCCAGCGGGGCGGAATTTGCCGCTGGGCTGGGAGTGTGCAGCGCCTAAGCCGCTTCCCAGGGCTCTGGTCCTAAAGCCCCAACGCAGGGCGCTGCTGCAGGAGGAGCAATACACTAGTCGGGCATTTAAAACTCCCCCCTAGGTTTCCGGGTCTGCAGAGCCTCGGCGCAGTCCTGTCCCCGCCGCTTCACGCCTTGGCACTGTTCACTTTAGAGAATGTGACGCTTCGCACATCGTCCTGGCCCCCCGTCCCCCTTGTGCAGCTGGAGGGCCCCGGGCACACTGGGGATACCGAGTAATGGCTGAAGCTGTTCCTACTTTGCTCCCAGCTCCAGGCAGCGATCGCACTTCCTGCTTGTGTTGCAACAGGCGTTTTTCCTTCTACGTTTTGTTCTCCTTTTACTGTATTTTATATTTTTTAATACCCAGGGTTTTTCTTTGGGTTCACATGACATCCAGGCTGAGTGATTTCCTGGCTTGGTGGCCAAACTTTTTCAGGTTTCAGAGTAGCAGCCGTGTTAGTCCGTTTCAGCATCCCACGAAGTGGGCATTCACTGCATGCATCCGATGAAGTGGATTTTAGCCCACAAAAGCTTATGCCCAAATAAGTTTTTGTTACTCTCCAAGGTGCCACAAGGACTCCTCCTTCTTCAAACTTTTCCAGTTTCCGTTGATCCACCAATGGGAATTGCCCTTTGTCAGCGGTTGCCTCCCTATCTAGCGCCCTCCTGCTTTTTCACCTCACAGCTTGTGTGTAAAAGTTGGTTCCCAAATATTCAACACAGGCCAGATGTATAAAGGTTGAAAGCACCTTGATACTTTTAAAATCCCACTAGGTGCCTTTATTTAAGCACTGTGCTATCTTGCATGAAATCCTTCTCAAGGGCAAATTTCTACTGTAATTTTAGGTATTCAACCCCAAAATAGATTGACAGCCACAAACATTAAAAAATAACCAAAGACATGAGATTTAAATAAATTAATTCTGGGTTCTTTTAATTTGCATTTTTCTTTATGAGCCTTTAGGGTGCGCTGGGTTGGTACTTTTGCAATTACCTCTCCCCAAGAATCCATATCCCTAAAACAGTTGCACATTCCTATAACCTCTACAGTAGGCTAAGGCTGGGCCGCCAGAGGCGCGGCGCCCGTCCCAGTCCTCCCTCCCTGGGTCGTTCCCCTGCTCGCTTCCTGGGAGGGAGGGGAGAGCCTCTGTTGCTCTCGCCAGCTGGCTGTGCAGACCCCGCCCACCACCCGGCGCGCGGACGCGCATGCCTGCGGGTGCTCAGTGGGGCGGCTGAAGCGGGCGCGGGAGAACAACCGCTGGCAGGTCCGCTGTCCCCGGGCTGCGGTGGGACCTGCGAGCAGGCTGCGGGCTCAAGCTCAGCCGAGCCAAATCTCCCCCCCAGGATGCGGCCAGCGGCGCGCCGCTGGGTGCCTAGAGCCGCCCCTGCCTATAACATCCCCTATCATTTTGGACTTCCAGTAACGTGATTCCTCCTCCCCACACATTTTGTAATTGAAAACTTATTAAAAATTCTCTTTGTGTAGGTAATCCCCATCCTGCAGACGCTGAAGTGCAGACTTCACTCTTCTGTGACTTCATTTATTGCATACCTAGATGTGGATTTTCTACAGAATTGTTCCTACTTCTAATTGCATATTTTCATAGCCTTTTTTTTTGTATGCTACATGTTTTATTATGATACATTTCAACATGATACATGATGTTCTTCATTCTGACAAGTTTACTATTTTGTACTGCCAAAATCAAGGATTAACAAAAAATTAATTATCCTGTTACTCCTTTGCATTGATCAGGCAGTGGGCATAAGTGCTGACTGTGACACTGCACCCCATATTCTTCACAGTGATATTATTATGATATGATTATGGCATAATTATGATGCATTTTGTACAAGATAAGTCATGTGAGGTGTCATTGGAAAAGTGATGATTTGCCAAATATGATTATCCTATTTGTGTGCATGTATCAATTTTGTATCTGAAGTTATGAATAGTGACTATGCATCTGTATTTCAGATGTAGTTACACCTGGGTAACGGCCACTAGACATGATGTTTTCAGTCTAAATAGCTAGATGGGAAGGGCCTATTCCTGGTAATGGGCCATTAGGGAAAACAATTGGTCTTAGGAGATGTTTATCCACCACCTGAGCCTTTCTGAGGACACTCCAGACAACCTGTGAGTAATGGCTGATATGACTCAGCAAGATATGCAAGGGTCTGTGACCAGGTCACATGATTCCAGGCTCCACTTTGGGATGTCAGTGTTTTTCCACAAACTGAGTTTGGGACAAAGGGTTCCCACCATACGCTAAAGCTATATTAGGCAGGGAGTGGCATCATCTGTGGTTCTGCCCTCCCCACCTAAGAAGAATCCTGGAAATATCTAAGGAACAAAGACTGAACTGGGGGAAGTGCTGGACCCAGACTAAAGGGGTTTGTAGCTTGTGCAAGAAATACTTGGGGCTTTCAAGCTGTAAAGAAAGGGCAGCTGGTGCCTTAAGAATCTGCAGCCTGCTTGTACCGTCAGATAGTGCGAGAATCTGCTATTCACATCCAATCTATGTAGTAAACTAAGCTTAGTTTGTATTTTTTTTATTTATTTGCTGGGTAATCTGCTTTGATCTGTTTGCTATCCCTTATAATCACTTACAGTCTATCTTTTGTAGTTAATAAACTTGTTTTTGCTTTGTCTAAACCAGTCAGTTGGAGGGAAGTGTATGAGAATCTTAGCTCAAGGGGCAAAGACTGTGACATATTCCTCTTCACACTGGGGAAGGGGCAGACTTTATGAGCTTACACTGTACAGTTCCCTGTGCAGCACGTGACGGTATTACTTTGGGTTTATACTACCGTGGGGGGGGGGTGCCTGGAGAGCTGGGAGTTGCCTTAGCTGTAGCCCAAGAGTAGGCAACCTATGGCACGTGTGCTGAAGGCAGCACATGAGCTGACTCTCAGTGGCACTCACACTGCCCAAGTCCTGGCCACTGGTCTGGGGGGCTCTGCATTTTAATTTAATTTTAAATGAAGCTTCTTAAACATTTTAAAAAACTTATTTACTTTACATACAACAATAGTTTAGTTCTATATTATAGATTTCTAGAAAGAGGCCGTCGAAAAATGTTAAAATGTATTATTGGCACCTGAAACCTTAAATCAGAGTGAATAAATGAAGACTCAGCACAGCACTTCTGATTCTGAAAGGTTGCTGACCCCTGTTGTAGCCTTTCTGTTGTAGGTTGATTGCAGGGGTTGGAGAGAGCCTGCATGTACTGCAGCTGGGTGTGTCCCTGCCTGTGGGTATGCTAGTGAAAGTCCAGGCTGGAGGGCTTTGCAGCTTGGCACAGCAGCATAGTGAGAGAGGGAGCCCAGGCTGGTAGGTCAGAGGGCTCAGTAGTACTTCAGTTCCAGGTGCATCCCTGTGGGAACCCATCACAGTGGCGTGGTCAAACAGGGTTATATGCGCAGCTTGTTGCTCTGAGTCAGATTTGTACTTCATACACTGAGGGTGATTTTAAGTGTAGTGGCTTGAGGTTACTCAAAGAGGTTACTGGTTGTTATTTTCTGTTTGCTTATTTCAGGCAAGGGAGGTAGGGACAGAAAAGCAGCAAGATGAGTGAAAATAGTGAAACCACTGTGAATTTGGAGCTGTGCAGAGTGCAGGCAGAACAAAAAGAGAGAGAACCCCAAAGACTGTTGGAGATAAAAAAAATTACAGAAAAAAGTAATTGAAACCCAGCAGCAAGTCACGAAAGCAGAGAATGCAAGGCAAGAAGCTGCACACCAGAGTGTTTTGGAACTGAAACAGATAGAGGAGGACAAAGAAATTAAGATCCAGAAATTAGCCATGGAGGGTGGGGAGAGAGAGAGAGAGAGAGAGAGAAATCACCAACTAAACTTGGTAAAGAAGCAGAACCACATAAAAGATTTATTGGAAAAGGGATTGTACTTTTTAAAAAAAAAAAGTTTAATCATGTTGAGTATTAAGCTGAAACCCCAGAGGAAAAAGATAAAGTCTCAGGTACTGCTGGAGTAAGGGAGAGCATGTCTTTAATTCCTCTGCAACAATGGGAAACTGTATACTTCCTCTGCGAGTGTGGTTGAGACCAGCTCTCGCACGCACAGTAGCTGAAGGCAGCATTTCCCCTAGAAAGGAGGTCGGAAGGGGGTGGGGAGTGATGTTGCCTGCCAGTGAGAAAACTGTCCAGGTTGCTAGCTGCAGATAAGCAAGGGACAGACCTCACGTGCATAGGGAGATGTGTCTTAGAAGGAAGCTCAGCGAAGGGTGATGGAATTGTAGAGACCACTGAGGTGGGTGAGGGTTCCATTGACTCTGTAGCTGGAGGCAAACCCAACTCCGAGAGGAGGAGGGTGTAGTCGCTGCCAGTGAAAGAACTGTTCAGGCTGTTAGCTGCGAGCTCATCACAGCTGGATAGGGGATAGATCCCACTCTAGAGAGCACAGAGGTGTGTGTCTTGGAGGGAGGGTCAGAGGAGGAAACTGCAAAGGAATTAGTGGGAGTACAGAGATGTCTCCTCACTGATCACATGTGGGGAGGGGTTTGCCCAGGACAGAAAAGCTGGGTCAGTTTCTGTGCAGCCAGGCACCCAACCTGTGGCTCAGGTTTTAAAAGAGAACTGTGTAACTGATCTCGGAGCAGTCACACAACTGACCTCTTGGGGATAGAGAGTGGGGTGACAGAGGGTACCCCAGTCCAGGTCTCACTTTTGCAAAATGCTGTTCCTGATGTACTTGTGGAAACTAACTCTGTCTCTTTAAGACCAGATGAGAATCCTAAAGACGTGAGTGTCAGTGAAAATGCTAACGGCCGACCTGAGCAAGGGGAGGAGGAAGCGATTTCCTGGGTGGGATACAGCAAGCAGCTAAGGAAAAGCTGCTGGAGGATCACAGCCCTCTAGGAAAAGAGGGTGGGGAAAGTCCCAGTGCTGGGAGGGTAAATCACAAGGAAATCCTAGGAGTGGGGGGGCTGGTGGATTTTTGTGTATGGGGATAACCCTGGAGATCAAATGCAGCTCCACAGAGGGCCAGACCCCAATGCAAGGTCCCCTCACATCCTTGCCTCACCAAAACCCCAAAGACATACATAAACTGAGAACCCTTTGTGACATTCTATACCTTGGGGGAGCGTCCTGGAACCCCCATATTCCTCATTTTTATGTAATCATGATCTTACATATAAAACCTGCCTTGTAAGGTACCAGGGGAAAGGTTATGACCTGCTGAAAGTCATTTATCTATCCATATATGTATATCGTTAATGCAGATGATGTTATGAGAATTGTGTTGTATGGTGGTCACTAAAGCATGCTGTAAGTTGGGGAATCAGGCAGATTTTAGCTCCCCAGAGGCAATAGCAAGGAAAGTAACCAATGCCTAGGTGGGGTGTCAAACAACCCATCAACAACCATTGTCCAGCAAAGGAGCTACAATTCAATGCTCATCTGCATGAGACCCCCCCGGGAGAATTGCTCAACATTGCCTGGGGACTCAGCAATGCCCCCCAGATGCACCTGGACTTGTGCTCCCCAAGCACATAGGACTCAGAGTATAAAATCTAACACAGGGGGCCCATGGTTGGCCTTTCTCCCACCCCCACACTGCAAGCAACAAAGACACTCTGAAGACTCCAACTGAGGGGACTGGCCCAGATTTCAAGGGTGAAATCTGTGTACTATGAACTGCAATATCCAGTGGGGTGAGAAACTGCTGAATCTAGTTGTTGCCTAGTCTAATAGGGTTGAGAGTTCAGACTGTGCGGTTATATTTTATTTCTTTTGATAACTCTGAGTTTTTGCCTATCACTTAAAATCTCTCTTTTTGTAGTCAATAAATTTGTTTTACTGTTTCTTTACCAGTGAGTTTGTAGGAAGCGTGTGGCAAATCTGCTCCGGTTTTGCAAAGGCTGGTGTATATCCACTTCCCATTGATGAAGTGGTGAACCAATTAATGAATTTGCACTGCCCATCTTGAGCAGTGCAAGACTGTATATTCCTGCGATACAGTGCTGGGAGCTGGAGGGATTCGGCGAGTGCCTTTCTCTGTGTGATTCATGAGTGGCTCTGGGAACATTCATGCAATCTAGCTGGGTGTGCTGCTCCACTTGCTGTTGGGCTGAGTGATAACAGCACCTGGAGGGGTTTGCTGCTGGTCGCTAGCAAGGCATTGTAAGAGACCAGCCCAGGCTGGAGAGAGTTTAAGGGGGCACAGCGGTCTCACGGTCCCAGGCTGCACCCCAGGGATCACATCACACCCTTACTGAAGGGAACACTGGAAAAAAACACTAACCAGGAAGAAAGACCAGTATCTGAACACCTGCTATGGTTCAGGGAGGAGTTGGGGCGGGGGGGAAACAATGAGTATTAAACAAACCAGACTGTCTAAACAGAAGGTGTGGTACTTGGAAACACCTCCCTGTCATGAATTTGCTGGTACGGTTAAGTCTCATAATACAGAGTTTGTTGGTTATATTGAAGGTAAATCCTTGGAAAAGGTGTAACATGTATGATTGTTGGGAAGAACTTTTGAACATGCTCAGAGTGGTATCAGGGAAGTCCTATAAGGATATTGCTTCTCAACTAATACCTGTAAACAGGATTAGAGCTTGGCACAGCAGAAAAAGCATAACAAACCCAGTCTGCTGTGTGGAAGGGGAAACTGAGGCACACTATCTCGGGGCATTGGTGGCTAAATGCCAAGACACCTACGCTCCAAAATATATTGATATCTGCATTGTGTTAACAATGCTACACACAAGAATGTTTTCAGGCAACCTGGGACAAGAAACACAGAAAAGAAATTGGGTGACAGTTTGACCCTTTGACCTCACTCCCATCAAAAAAAACCCAAAACACTTGGGAGTTGTACAGCCAAAACCTAAAGATGGCATTAGGCATACTGCCTCCAGATTAGTCAGTGACTAACCCTCTGGCGGTGATCTAAAGGGTGAAGTGTGGCACTGCGCCCCATATTCTTCACAGTGATATCATTATGATATGATTGTGGCATAATTATGATGCATTGTATACAAGATAAGTCATGTGAGGTGTCATTGGAAAAGTGATGATTTGCCAAATGTGATTATCCTATTTGTGTGCCTGTATCAACTTTGTATCTGAAGTTATGGATAGTGACTATGTATCTGTATTTCAGATGTAGTTACACCTGGTAGCAGCCACTAGACAAGATGCTTTCAGTCTAGATAGGTGGATGGGAAGGGCCTATTCCTGGTAATGGGCCATTAGGGAAAACAATTGGTTTTAGGAGATGTTTATCCACCACCTGAGCCTTTTTGAGGACAACTGGTGAGTAATGGCTGCTATGACTCCACAAGGTATGCAAGGGCCTGTGACCAGGTCACATGATTCCAGACTCCACTTTGGGAAGTCAGTGTTTTTCCACAAACTGAGTTTGGGACACAGGGTTCCCACCATATGCTAAAGCTATATAAGGAAGGGAGTGACATCATCTGTGGTTCTGCCCTCCCCACCTAAGAAACACCTGAGGAACAAAGACTGAACTGGGGGAAGGGATTTCTAGCCTGTGCATGAAAGACCTGGGTCTTCCAAGCTGGAAAGAAAAGGGCAGCTTGTACCTTAAGAATCTGCAGCCTGCTTGTATGGTCAGTTAGTGTGAGAATCTGCTATTCACATCCAATCTATGTAGTAAACTAAGCTTAGTTTGCGTTGTTTGTGTTCATTTGCTAGGTAATCGGCTTTGATCTGTTTGCTATCCCTTATAATCACTTAAAATCTATCTTCTGTAGTTAATAAACTTGTTTTTTGCTTTATCTAAACCAGTGAGTTGGAGTGAAGTGTATGAGAATCTTGGCTCAAGGGGCAAAGGCTGTGACATATTCCTCTCCACATTGCATCCGACAAAGTGGGTATTCACCCACAAAAGCTCATGCTCCAATACGTCTGTTAGTCTATAAGGTGCCACAGGACTCTTTGCTGCTCTTACCTTAAATAGTTACCCAGAGACTTCAGTTTAAACACACTGGATTAGATAAAACAGTAAAACAAGTTTAATAAGTACACAGAGAGAGAGATTTTAAGGGAGTACAAGTAATGAGCATAGGCACTGGCTCCATGGGTGCTCTGGGGCTGGAGCACTCACAGGGAAAAAAATTGTGGGTGCTGAGCACCCACTGACAGCCCCCCATCAACACCTCTCCCTCCCCCCAGTGCCCCTTTCCTCCTGGGGGGCGGCACTGATCAGCACCTCCCACGAATCAGCTGTTTCATGGCATCAGGAGGCACTGGGGGTGGGGAAGGAGGGAAGGTGTAATGCGCTTGGGGGAGGGCCTGGGTGGAGCCAGGGGGGAGCACCCCTCCCCCCAGCAAATTAGAAACTCGGTGCCTAAGGTAATGAGGCATAAAAGTCAGAAATGGTTACAAGAAAAATAGAGATAAAACACTTACTAGCATCTGCTTAAGAAACTACCTCAGTTGCAAAGCAAATTTTCTCACCACATGCTGCAGCAGATTATTGATAAAACTTTCAGGTCAGGACCTGACCCCTAGTGTCCAATGACTATTTCAATTGTCGTCTTAGGTGCAGCGAATGAGGTGGGCAGAGAGGGAGGGTGTCTTGGGGTGTTTGCCCTATCTTGTTATAGTTCCAGTCCCACTCTTGAAAAATATTTCCAGCCAAGAACCAGGAGTCAAAGAGAGGTTTTTTTCCATCTGTTTGAGTTTCCTTTGTTTCCCTTCCTGCATCATGACTCTGTTTATGGCTTAAATGCAAATAAAGGCAAGCATACATTCCATTGTTTAGGACAGACCTGTTTGCTGACTTTTCTTTGGGTAGGGCTGGGGTGGGTGTTGGAACATCTCTCAAAACCACTGTACAGGAAAATTTTATAATTTCCCATACAATGTTGTCACACCTATTTAAAACAGCTAAGCGGCATCAAAACCCCCTGACTCCAGGAGATGGGTTCCTATTTGCGGATTGCCAGGCAGAACTAGGATCCTACCTGCAGCGGGGACTTAGGTTCTGAACTTGGGGGAGGGGTCCCTCTGTTCAGCATCTGCTATTGGCTGGTTTAGGCAGCTCCCCACCCAGCATACTGGCTTTTGTGGCTCCTGCTCTGAGGTGCCTCTCTCCTGTCAGTCATTGCCTAGGGAGCCTGGGCACCTTGCTCAGGATCTGTGCTTTGTAGGGTGGCCCTGTGGCTATTTTGGTGCCTAAAAGCTAGTGAGGCTGAGCGTTCAGTGCCTAAGTCCCTTAGGCCTCCTCACTGCTACAAAAGGTGATCTTTGTTCTGTTTAACTCGGAGGAGCTATTCTGAGCTAAAACCATTGTGAGGACAAGGCACTTTGGTTTTAGCAGTGAGGAAAAGGCCTGAGCCACTGTCTCTGGAATAAGATGGTGGGCTGGGCTGGGCTGGGCTCGGGAGGTGACGCACACCCCCATATGTGTGTGTGCCAAAGGAGAGAAGTGTAAATTTGGTTTTGAAAACTGGATCAATGTGTGTAAGCGTGTCAATGGGGCAGGGCAGGGCAGGGTCGGTGTATAGAGCAACGGTGGATTTTCCTGCCTAACCGCTTGCGTTGAAAAGTTATTCATAAGTATTTCAAATACTGTTTACAACACTTCCCGCCAGTGACAGTGTTTGGCATACGTTAGAAACTGCACAGCCGGCGGTAAACAAAACTTGAATCTACAGTGGAGAGGGACAACTAGGGGACAAACCCCTTCAGTCAGGGTTTTACGTACGGCAGCTGTGCACACTGCTTCTCCAGCTTACAGAAATACTGGTCTCTGTCTGTGTCCACATTTAAACGGGAGATTTCACCACGGTAGCAAAGGGGGCGGCAGTGCCCCCAACCGTCACAACAGGCCACCCCAGGACGAGGACATGGGGAAAGGGGAGAGGTAGCGGAGGGTGAGGGCCTCTCAAAGAGCTGTAGCCCACAAAAGCTTATGCTCAAATAAATTTGTTAGTCTCTAACAAGTTCTCCTGTTCTTTTTTCTAAAAGAGCTGCTAGGTGTCAGTCAGAGCTGCTGGTAGCACATTGGGCTGGTAGCAGTTTCTATTTTACAGCCCCTGCCAGGACCTTGCCCTGTGGCTTGTCTGATCCTTGGGTCTGTGACCCGCATCTTCCTCACCCCGCGACATGGATTGTGCTGCACCCACCAGCCCTTCTGCCTCCACTGGCTTAGGCTGCGCTCAGTGCCCCACAACCGGGTCAGACTGGGCTCGGGGGTCCCACTCGCCCTTGCCCCATAACGGGGTGAGACTGGGCTCAGGGCTCCCACCCATCCTTGCCCCCACAACTGGGTCACGCTGGGCTCTGTGGCCACCGCCCCACCCCTCCCCCCCATCAAGTGATGCTGGACTCGCTGCCTCGCCCCCCGGCTCCTCCCCGCATCAGGTGATGCCCTGCCCACTGTCTTGTTTCTCCACCCCTGCTCCCCCTGGCCCCATCCCTCACCCTGCTCTGGGTCACGTTGGGCTCTGTGCCCTTGGCCACTCCCCCTTCTCTGGGGGCGGGGAGGGGCAAGGTACATTTGATTTATCTCCTGGACCGGTTGAGTCCTTGGATGGCATTTCTGCCGTTCTCTCGCATAATTTCATACTTCACCCATTCACAGAACCAGCCCTCTGCCAGCGCCCATCAGTCACGAAGAGGGATGGTTCTGTAATATTTTTATGATGCCAATGTGTGCCTCAGTTTCCTTCCATGCCCTGCATGGCTACCCAGTGTGTGTGTGTGTGGGGGGGTTCGATCTGCTCTCAGGTGGACAGGTGTCACCTCCCTGTCTGGGCCATTAAACAACAGCTGAACCTGACCCAAATTCACAGAGGGGCCAGCCAGCCAAAGAGGCCCCAAGGCCTGAGAAATCCATATCAAGGCCCTCTGGGAGGTGGGAAACCGAGCTGGGGAACAACAGGGGAAAAGGTGTCAGGGGCTGAGGAGACGGGCAGGACCCCTCTGGGGATGGGGGTGGGGGCACAAAGGGGGCTGGGACTCCTGTGGCTTCACCTCAGCTTCTCTGGAGGAAGAGAACTGATCCCCCAGCCCCCTGGGGCAGCCTTTTGTTCCCACATACTGAGTCCAGGGGCTCCCCTCCCCCACCCAGCTTGTGTGTGTGTGTGTGTGGGGGGTGTCTTCATAGCCCATCAGGCGGTGGCGGGGGTCCTCCTCCTTCCTGCCTGTAATTACCTTGGTCATTCCCCCAGGTTGACTCCCTGGTATTAGTTTCCACACCATGGGGAGGTGACCTGGTTTCTTGCAGATACTGGGGGGAGGGAGGGGTCCATGCCCCTCCCTGGCAGCCACCCCACATGCATTGCGGCTAATGGGGCTATGGGGTGTGTGTCTGAATCACCCCTTCTGCTCCCAAAGCAAACAGATGGCGTGTCTGACACAAACCCTATACTCCACACGCAGCCCCACAGGGCTAGAGAGAGCTCTATGCTGCACAGAGAGCGACCGCTTTCCCCCAGGAGCCTTCCCCCACACTTCACAGCCTGGGCGCAGCTGATGGGGTAGGGGGAGGGCTGGGGGGGGCAGGTAGGGGCTGGTGGGCAGGGTGGCGGTTGGGTGAGATGGAATGGGTTGGGAGGCCTGTGGGGGGCCGGGGTGAAGGTTATGTAAAGGCTGGGGGGATGGAAGGGGTTGGGTATGACCTGTAGGGGGGCGGGTGAGGGGTGAGCTGGAGGTAGTTGGGGGGAGCTGTGGGGGGGGGGTTGGGTGAGAGCATTGTGGCTGGCAGGGGGTTGGAGGAGGGCCGGGGGAGGGTATGCAGGCCACAGGAAAGGGAGGGGGGGGGGTCTCTGTGGGGATGGTGGGATGAGTGGGGTTGTGTGGGGGAGCTGGTCCAAGGACTAGGGGGGACACAGGGCTGTACTGGGAGGAGGGAAGATCTGGTGGGAGCTCAAGCGATCTGTGTTGGGGAAGGCACTGGTAGGAGCTGAGGGAGGGAGCAGGCTGTGGAGACCTGAGGGGGAGAGTTGTGGGGTTATAGGGGATTTGGGAACGGAGGTGTGGGGTGCAGGCTGGGGCAGAGCTAAACGGGCTGGGAGAGCTGTGGGGGAGTATGGGAGCGGGTTGTGGGCGGGGAGCGGCTGCGGGGGTTGTGGGCGGGGAGCGGCTCTGGGGGCAGCAGGTGTGGGCAGGGAGTCGCTGTGGGGGGAGCAGGGTGTGGGCAGGGAATGGCTGTGGGGGGTTGTAGGCAGGGAGCAGCTGTGGGGGCAGTGGGATATAAGCAGGAGCGGCTGTGAAGGGAGTGGGGTGTGGGCAGGGAGCAGCTGGGGGGCTGGCGGGGGGGAGCTGGGCCGGTGCCCACTGTCTCCGATTTCACGGTGCTGGGCAGGTGGCATCCAGTTACGGATGCACAAGGAAGCTGGCTGGGACTGCACGGGTCTCACAACCCCATCCACAGCCGGGGACCCCGCCTTCCTGCAGCCAGCAGCCTCACAGCCACTACCACAAGAAAGGCTCCACCTCAACCATCGCTCAGCAGACAGCCCTCCCACCTCCCCAGCCCCCACCCTACCCCCTCTGCTGCTCTTCCCCCAGCCAGCACTCCTGCCCCACTCCCCACAGCACCCCCTGCTGGGAGAGACTGGAGTAGCTGGGAGCTCCCCCCACAGCCAGCACCCCTGCCCCACTCCCCACAGCACCCCCTGCTGGGAGAGGCTGGAGTAGCTGGGAGCTCCCCCCACAGCCAGCACCCCTGCCCCACTCCCCACAGCACCCACTGCTGGGAGAGGCTGGAGTAGCTGGGAGCTCCCCCCACAGCCAGCACCCCCGCCCCACACCCCACAGCACCCCCCGCAGGGAGAGGCGGGCGTAGCTGGGAGCTCCCCACAGCCAGCACCCCTGCCCCACTCCCCACAGCACCCCCTGCTGGGAGAGACTGGAGTAGCTGGGAGCTCCCCCCACAGCCAGCACCCCTGCCCCACTCCCCACAGCACCCCCTGCTGGGAGAGGCCAGGTGCTGTAGCCAGGATGCCCCACTCTCACCATCCCTTGGCAGCCCCAGGCACTCTCCGGTTTCGGGCCACACGGGTAGTTTTACCTGGCGGAGAAGGGGCCGGGTCGCGTGTCTGACCCCTCAGATCCGATTTCCCCCTCCACCCCCCTGCAATCTCACTCCGGGCAATGAGGGAACCTGATTCGGAGAGGCGGCAGGAAGGGGACCCAGGCAAGGGGGGTGGGGGTGGATAGAGCTGCCAGCTGGAACCTGCCCTTCTGGGAGTCTGCATTGGAGTCGCAGAGAGAAGGGAGCCAGGAGCTGCCCAGCACGGCCAGAGGGAGGGTGCCAGGGTGGGGAGAGTGTGTGTCGGAGGGAAGGAGCAAAGGAGTGTGGCACGGGGAGACGGGAGGAGGCCTAGGAGGGAGGGAGGGAAGGCCTGTGTCAGGAGGAGGGAGCCCAGTGGTGGGAGAAGGAAGGAGGAAGAGGAGGGAAGGAGGGAGCGCAGCAGTGGTGGGAGGAGAAGAAAAAGGAGGGAGCGCAGCAGTGGTGGGAGGAGAAGGAAAAGGAGGGAGCGTGGCAGTGGAAGGGGGAGCAGAAAGAGGAGAAAAGGAGGGAGCACAGTGGGAAGAGGAGGAAGAGGCGGGAGGAAGAAAGCAGGAGTAGGGAGCTCAGCATCCCTGGCATGTTCCTTTTCCTCCGTGAGTCGCAGCGCCTGAGCGGCGAGATGCCCGAGCCCCACATCCCCCGCCCGGTCCCCCGGCGCAGCTCCCGCCAGCGTCCAGCCAGCAGGCAGGGCTCGCGCAGGAGGGGTAGCCGCAGCCGGAGGAGGGAGGAGCCGCCTGGCCCCGTAGGGCACACAGGGAAGGGGGCCATGCCCGGCTGGGACCCGCACGGAGCCTGCAGCCCGGAGGAGGAGGAGGCATCGGGCAAGGCCAGCTTGGCCCCTGCGGAGGGGCCTCAGTGTGCCGAGGACCTGGTGCCCATGCTCAGCTCCATCTTTGGGCAGGTGACTGGGCAGGGAGGGGGTGGGGCAAGATTGGGGAGCAGGGTGGCAGCGGGGATGGGGTGGGATTGGGGGGCAGCGGGAAAGATGGGGTGGCGGGGAGGGATCTGGAGCAATGGGGGAGGGATGGCGGGGTCAGGATGAGAGACACTAGGGGAGGGGCTGCCTGGGACAGGGGTGGGGGTCCCTGGGGTGATATCCAAGAAATGCCCCCAGCCAGTTGCCCAGGCCAGGCCCTGCCCTGGTGGAGTTACCCTGAGCCACCCAGGTAGGGTCAGGCTCCCCCGTGGGGCCTCCTGCGGGCAGCATGGTCAGGCTGCGGCGCTGCAGGGGAAAGGTCTGAGAGCCTGCTGGAGAGGCGGGTTGGACTGGGCAGTGGGGTGGGATAGGCCAAGGCTGGGCGATGCTCCCTGGCCCTGCTGGTGGCACGAGCCGGGCCGGGCCGGGCGATGCTCCCTGGCCCTGCCGGTGGGGAGAGCTGATCCGGGCCAGGCGATGCTCCCTGGCCCTGCCGGTGGGGAGAGGCGAGCCGGGCCGGACGATGCTCCCTGGCCCTGCCGGTGGGAATAGCCGGGCCGCGCTGGGCGATGCTCCCTGGCCCTGCCGGTGGGGAGAGGCAAGCCGGGCCGGACGATGCTCCCTGGCCCTGCCGGTGGGGAGAGCCGGGCCGCGCTGGGCGATGCTCCCTGGCCCTGCCGGTGGCACGAGCCGGGCCGGGCGATGCTCCCTGGCCCTGCCGGTGGGGAGAGCCGGGCCGGGCGATGCTCCCTGGCCCTGCCGGTGGGGAGAACTGGGCCGGGCCGGGCGATGCTCCCTGGCCCTGCCGGTGGGGAGAGCCGGGCCGGGCCGGACAATGCTCCCTGGCCCTGACGGTGGGGAGAGCCAGGCCGGGCGATGCTCCCTGGCCCTGCCGGTGGGGAGAGCCAGGCCGGCCTGGATTGGGCTCTCAGAGTTGGGGGTTGTCTCTCCGCCAATCCCTATGGTGCCACCTTGGGGGGCTCTGAGCCCCAGCACCTGCACAGGTGCCTTGCGATGCCCCAGGCTTAGCCCGGACTTCCCCTCAGTGCAGCAGCTGCACGGGAGCCGGGCCACGCCACAGGCTGGAGCAGCAGCAGGCTGGCAGCCGGGCAGTATGGTGAGACCCACCAGCACCGTCATGGATCAGTGGGCTCTGGGCTGTGACACAGCTCCACAGGGGCAGGCACCAGCCACCCCGTCTCTCTCCGTGGCTCCCTGCAGCGAACGCAGCCAAGCCAGATGCCTGCCAGAGGCTTGCTTGGACCAGGTCCCCGCTGGCGCGATGCCCCCAGTGAGCATTTGCAGAGACACTGGCAGCCTCAGATAGAAGCTGTTGCTAAACGCCAGGCAGGGACAGCCCCGCCGCAGCCCGAGGGGAGCAGTTCCCCCTGGGCAGAGCCCCTGCTACAGGAGCGGGAGAGTGGCCCCTGCCCTGCCTGTGACGTTCGCCCCAGAGCAGCCTGCAAAGCAGGCAGCGGGAAGCGCTGGGACTTCAGCAGCAGGGAAGGAGAAGCAGCCCCATGTATGGGGGTGCTCAGTCCGCAGCCCACCGCCCTGCTGCTCCCTCCCTCCCTCCCCATGCTGCACGGACACATGGTGAGTGTCGCCAGGGGGAGCCGCTGCCTCCTCCCTGCTGGGCATCCCCAAGCCTTGCCCACCCCCAGTGCCCTGTGGGGCAGAGTCTGCAGCGTCCCCATTGGATGGGTCCCCTCAGAATATTTAGCTGTTGCTAAATGGAAGGCAGAAATTGGAAGAGGGGGCATGACTCCGTGTGCCCCCCCACATGTCGCCTCTGGTGTCCCCCCACCCCCCGTGCAATCACAAGGGATGGTGTACAGGGCTCGGGGTGGCACCGCCCGCCGCTGGGAGATATTTGTAAATCCCTGGTGATTGTCATTGGAGATTAGGGCTGCATGCCAGCTGTGGGAGCAGTGCCCCTTTGGCAGGTGCCCAAGTGGCAGCAGGCCGGCCAGCTGGCCTTGGGGGAGCAAGAGGGGCCGTGAGCCCCTCAGGTGCAGGGTGGTGGGGAGCGGGGCCATGTGGGGACCAGCTGGGGCTGTCCCCGTGCCCAGAGCGGCGTGACTGAGAGGGGAGTAATCCTGGGATTATGTGTGTGCGGGAGAGAGCCCCCCCTCGCGCCCTGCATATCCAGAGATATTCAATAAAAACCTCAAATCCCCATGCAGCCACCGGCCCCTGTTACTATAAAAAAACCCACCCCGGCCAGAGCGCCAGGCACAGCGCCAGGGCCAGGGCCAGCGCCAGGCCCGCACAGGCATGCTCTCTGGCACGGGGGGGCCCGCAAGCCATGGGCAACTGCACCAAGACCCCTGAGAGGAAGGTCTCCAAGGTAAGACCAGGGTGGAGTGGGGCGGGCAGGGGCAGACGGGCACCGATCCCTCTCTCCGTTCCCATGTCTGTGTCGGCACCCGGAGCTTGTGGCTCACCCCTGCCTGCCCTGCCGTTCACCCCCTCTCCCCCCTCGCCCAGGTGCCTCGTCCTTCTGGGCATCCACACGGCCCGCCCTACGGGTGCCAGAGACACCTCCACCCCAGGGCCAAGGGCACCAGGTGGCAGCGTCTACAAAGGGCTCCTGTCCTGCCCCACTCCCTTGTGCCAGTCGGCTCCTCCTGTGTGTTGGGCCCTGACTGGATCTTTGCTGCAGGGAGCTGGGGAGGAGGGGTCCTGGGTCCCTGATGTTCATTGACCCCACAGTGGGGCCTGTTGGTGCCAGCTGGGTGTGATGGGAATGGGGGCCTGGCCCTGGGGGATGCACAGCCTGGGGCTGCCCTGAGTGGTTTGCTTAGGGGCAGTGAGCGATCCCAGTAGGAATGGGGCAGGGACAAGCCAGACTCCATGCCGACCTGTGGGCCCCTGCCCCACACCTGCCCATGGGTGATGGTCTCCCCATGCCCCCTTAAAGCTGCTCCTCGGGCCCAGTCCCTAAAACACCCCACACTCCTGCTGCCAGGTCCCTGTTCCGTACCCACTATGCCCCCCCCATTTTCCCATGGGCTCTTGCCCCACTTGTGCCCACAGGGCCCCACTTCACTCCCACCTCCAGGCCCCGCCTCATGCCTGCCTGCTGATAGGCCCCTGACATCCCGCCAACAGGCCCATCCCCCCAAAGACCGCCTGTTCATGGTCCCCCCCCAGCACCACCCCCCACGGGGCCCCGTACACACACACACACTGGAGCCAGTGTATCAGGCTCCCAGTGGCAGTGGGGTACCACGTGTACATCCCCCCTCAAGCTCTGCTGTCTCAGGAGCTGAGGATGGGATCGTGGGTCTCTGGGTTTGTGTAACCACCTGTGTGATCGGGGGCTGCAGTGTCGGCAGGTTTGTGTCGTGCATGTGGGGGCAGGGGATGTGAGAGTGGCGGTGGGGGGCAGCAGGGACTGTGCCGTGGGTATGTGCTGTCAGTACTGGCCTATGGGGAGTAAGAAGACGTATGGGGGTGTCAGCGGGGCTCATGGATGTGGATGCCATGCGGGTGTGTGGTTGCCAGGCGAATGTGTCAGTGCCATGCAGGTGTGTGGCTGCCAGACAGGTGTGTCGGTGCCATGTGGGTGTGCCGGTGCAGTGAGTGGAGCCTTGGCGGCTGAGGCATATGGGAGCCTCGCTTGGACTCATCCATGTTCCTCTGTCTGTCTGTCTCTCCCCTGTGTGTGACTTTTCAATACAGCCCACCCCCGATCTGGGTCCCAAGTGTCTGCCGGGCTGGGGAGGCGCGGGCCCCGCTCGCTGCTAACTGCCCGCTCTGCCGTAGGACGGCAAGCAGCGCTCAGGCGCCCCGGGCTCCCCGGCCTCCGGCAGGCACGACCCCGACGACCCGGACGCCGGCACGCAGACCCCGCCGCTGCAGAGCTACTCGGTGCTGCATGGGCTGGTGGGGCCGGCCTGCATCTTCCTGCGCCAGAGCATCGCCATCACCCAGCTCGTATGTACCCACACCCCGCTCACCTCCACATGGCCCCCTCCTTGTGCCCACCTCCAACACCCACCACCTCCACATGGCCACCTCCCCACAGCCACTGCCCGGCGCCCACTTCTACACGGACACTGCCCCATGCCCACCTCCACATGGCCCCCTCCCTGCGCCCACCTCCATACGGCCACCGCCTGGCGCCCACTTCCACACAGTCACCCTGCACCCACCTCCCACGCCCACCCCACCACAGCACCCTCCTCCCATGCCTCCATCTTTCTGCACCAGAGCATCACCAACACCCAGCTTGTACGTACCCTGTGTGCTCTCCCACACCACCACCCTGCGCCCCCTCCCACACCCACTGCCCCTCGCTCACTTCTACATGGACACTGCCCTGTGACCACCTCCCTCTGCCCACCTCCACACACCCTCCTCCCCACGCCCACTGCCCTGCACCCACCTCCCCACAGCCACCGTCCTGTGCCCATCTCCCATGGCTTAACTCTGAACCTGAGCCTGCAGGTCCCAGCCACTCTGTCGCTCTCCATAGCACCTGCAGGGAATGCAGCCAAGCCAGTGCCCTGCAGGATGCAGCGACCCCCAGAAGCCTTGGCAGAATGAGGTATTCGCCACCTGGCGGAGAGGCCTTAGGTTGGCACAGGGAGCCAGAGGTGAAGCCAGGGTGTCCTTGAGCCATGCTGCTGGAGAAGCCAGCCTGGCCCCTTCTCCCTGCCACAGGGGATCCCCTGGTCTCTACAGGGTCTGCCGTTCCCCTAGACAGTCCCAGTGGCTCAGTCGCAAATCCCTGGCCTGAGGTCCCAAGGCCAGGGAGTGAACAAGTGATGCCAAGGGGCAGGGACAGAGTCCTACGGATAGTTTATCCCACGTTCCTCACAATTTGTACCTGCCCCAGCCTCCCCTCTGCACCATGCCCTGCTCCCACGCCTCCTCCCCGTCGCCCAGCTCAAAGGTACGTACGCCCACCCTTGCCAGTTCCTCCCCCACGCCCTCCTTCCTATGCCCCCCTCCACCAGCCGCTCCAACCCACGCCCCCACTCTTCATCCAGCACTTGCCCTGCAGCGCCTCTTGCCAGCCCTGCCCATGGAGTTGCCAGCGCCTGCGTCATGCAGCCACGGAGAGGCCACCCAGAGCACCCATGGCATGGACTCAGGGTCTAGCAGATGCTGAGCTCAGGGGAGCCCTTGGGCAGGCTGGGCCAGGACCTGGCTGGGGGAAGGATCCACAGCAGCCGCTACCCTCTGACCGCTCCCAATTCTCCTTCCTCCCCAGGACCGAGAGCTGCGGCCGGAGGAGATCGAAGGTAAAGGAGGGAGTGGGACCCTGGGATGGGGCCAGCCTGCCCCACTGGGGATCCACCCCCAGCCACCTGCGAGTGCTGCACCCAACCACCACGCCCAGGGACATGGGGCTGTGCCCCTCTAGGCGGTGCTGGCGCCGATCCAGCCCCAGGGCGGGCGACTGGCTGGCTCAGGGGGGATGGGGACTGGGGCACCGGGCCTTTCCCCTCTAGGGGTCTCCTTCAACTATCCCGCCCCCATGGAGCACTGTGGGATATGTAACGAGTTTGGTGGGTCTCAACCCATGTGGACCCATGTCCCTGTCAGTGGCTGGTGCATGGCGCGCCCTCACTGAGGGGCAGGCTGTGGGGTCAGGGTGCCCTGTGGTGCCCAGCACCCCACGCACTGTCACTGTCCCCTGCCCAGAGCTGAAGGAAGCCTTCCGGGAATTCGACAAGGACCGTGACGGGTACATCAGCTACAAGGACCTGGGCGAGTGCATGCGCACCATGGGCTACATGCCTACCGAGATGGAACTCATCGAGCTGTCGCAGCAGATCAGTAGGTGCCCATGCCCGCCCGCTGGGGGAGGCACAGCGCCCCCGCCAGGGAGCTCCCTGCTGGGCACGGCCCAGCCCCCGCAGAGCTGGAGACCCCTCACCCCTGGCACAAACCCCGTCAGGCCCCCTTCCTGTAGGTCACAGACCCCCTTCCACCTGCACCCGCCCACCACCCCGCACGCACCTTCACATGCCCACTGTCCTGTGCCCCTCAGGCCCCTCATCGCCCCAGGTCACAGACCCCATCAGACCCCCTTCCTGCAAGTCACAGACCCTATTGGGCCCCCCATCACCCCAGGTCACAGATCCCATCAGCCCTCCCACCCCCCCATAGCCCTGAGTCACAGACCCCATCAGGCCCCCTTCCTGCAGGTCACAGACCTTGCGAGGTCGCACCCTCACACACACCCAATCACTTGCCGCAGGACAGAGACCCCACAGGCCTCCCCTCCCATGGGGTACAGACTCCATCAGGCACTTCTCCTCCACGACGTGGTCCCTCGTCACCCCCACCTCCTGTGGGGTAGAGTCCCCCACCAGGACCTCACCCTAGGCCCAGTTCCCATCCCCCCCCCATCCCATGTAACAGCATCCCTGTCTCACAGCTGGGGGGAAGGTGGATTTTGATGACTTTGTGGAGCTGATGGGCCCCAAGATGCTGGCAGAGACGGCCGACATGATTGGGGTGAAGGAGCTACGGGACGCCTTCCGTGAGGTGAGAGGCCGGCATGGCCCCACGCGCTCCACGCACTCTGTGTGGCCCAGCCATGGGCTTTTGGTGGTGCCCAGTGATGTACCCCAATGGCACCGCCCTATTGATGCCACAGCCTATAGGGCAGAGGAGGGGACAGACACAAGGCAGCTGAACTGGCTTCCAGCAAAGGGAGGGAGTCGGGCAATCGGGCCAGGCATGAGGAGGGGAGACGGGGCAAGGGGTGGGTGGCTGAGGTAACGGGGTTAGGCGGTTGGGGCAGGGGGCAGGGGGCAGGTCTGGGGGTGTGACAGGGAGTAGGGGAGCAGTGGGCCCAGGAGGGCGGTGTGGGGGATGGCTCATGTGAGAGGGCAGGACAGGCCTATGGATGTGGGGGAGGTATTAGGGGTGGGTGGGCAGGGCAGTGCCAGGGACAGGCAGGGTCAGATGTGGCCAGGGCTGTCCTGAGCGTGCAGCAGGTGGGTGGGTTGGGCCTGGGGGTTAGGTGCGGGCCAGGCCCAGGTGTGGGCAGAGGTGCCCTGGGGCAGTCCAGGGACAAGGGGACTGTGCACCCAGCCCAGCTATCGGCCTAGCGCTCTCCCCACAGTTCGACACCAATGGGGACGGACGGATCAGCACAGCCGAGCTGCGCGAGGCCATGCGTAAGCTGTTGGGCCAGCAACTCAACTACCGCGAGGTGGACGAAATCCTCAAGGACGTGGATCTCAACGGGGACGGCCTGGTGGATTTCGAAGGTACTGTGTGGGCAAGGCAGTGGGATCTAATGGTTAGAGCTAGGGGCTGGGAACCAGGACTCCTGGGTTCCATCCCCAGCTCTGGGAAGGGAATGAGGTCTGGTGGGTTGGGGGAGGTACCAGGACTCCTGGGTTCTTTGCCTTCACTGCCCTAACAGTGTCCTTGGGTTGCTCTGGCAGAGTTTGTGCGAATGATGTCACGCTGAGGCAACAAGTGCCAGTGCAGGGTGCAGGACAAGCGCCCTGCTGTGCCTTACGGAGAGGAGGGGGCTGCAGAGAGCTGGCTCCGGCGGCAGCTTGGAGGGTCTGGACACCAGAGCAGCACAACGCGCAAGCACTGAGCAAGGACCTCACCTCTCCAGTGCCGGCCCTGACACAGTGCCCCCCGACCCCTCACGCCGGCCCCACTGCTGAGCTCTGCCTGCACCCAGCCTGCTCATCCTGCACCCCAACCCCACACTGGCCCCTGGGCCACTCTGCCCACACCCCCAGATGGCTCCGCCTGCACCTCAGCCCATGCCATCCCTTGCTGCTGAGATTGGCCTGCACCTCCAAGCCCTGGAACAGGCCGGTGCCTGGAACATGGACTCAGCCAGGCATATACCCTGTAGCAAAGTGCTGCCCCTCTCACCTCATCCCTGCTCCTGATCCCATCCTTTACACTGCCCCACCACCCTGACCTTGCCCCTGATACTGCCCCTCCCACACCAAGCCCTCCCCCCAAACACTGCAACCCAACCCAACTCCCCAAACCTGCCCCCGACCTAGGGCTGTCCCCGGCATGTCACCCCAGCAATCTGCATGCACCCCAATGCTGCCCCCTGACCTTGCCCCATACAGTGCCCCCCCCACTCCAACCTTGACCTGGCACTCCAACGCAGACCCCTGCACTCCAATCCTAACACTGCCCTCTGCAGCCTCACCTTGCCCCACCCCTAATGCTGACCCCTGCACCCAACACCCACCCTTGCACCTTGACCCTGACCCGTAAGGTGGACCCCCACATGCTGACCATGCCTCCTGCCCCTAATGCCCCTTGCACTCCAACCCCAATGCTGCCTTCCACACCCTGGTCCCACTCCCCAACCCAATTGCACCTGTCCAATTCTCCAGACAGGTTCCAAGTAGGTTTAGAGTGTGTGTCCCCCTGAGCCCACCCAGCCTGTGCCCCTTGCTTGTCCCCCACCCAGGTGTTCTGCTTGTGAGCCCAATAGATGATCTAATAAAGTGTTGTTCTTCTTCACACCTGAGTAGGGAGAGTGCAGAGGAGGCATGGGGTGGGAGGAGGGAGGAGGGCAGCCCTTCCCAAGCTCTCACCATCACCATCCCCCAGGTACTGCTGCTAACTCTGGTGCGAGTGGGGTCTGGGCTATGTGTGTGTGGGGGGAGCAGTTAAGGTCAGACATGGGGTGGGATCTACGTTTTGGGAGGGTCAGAGGTTGGGGGGGGCAGGATCAGTTCTAGGCCCCAGCTTTTAAATAGTCCACTGGAGGAGTCCCTCAGTGCGCCAGCCCCCCCAAGGGTCCCACTCTTCCTGCAAGGCCGGCCCTGCGGCCTCACTGCCTCCAAGACGGAGCCCCTGGGCTCCACCCCGCGAGCTCTGCCCGGCACGTCCCACTGAGCCAGACCCCTGGCCACTCTTCGGGGGCTCCGACACCCCAGCCGGCATTTTCAAATCGGTCAGGTTTATTAGTTGCCTTTTACACAGCCCAGGGAGGCCTTAAGTCAGCGGAGAGAAGGGTTAAAGAATCAACCATTCTGGCTGAGCCACAATTTACCAGCCAAGCCTGACCTTGCCCATAAAGCCGTCTCCCACCTCCTGAACCTGCCCCCCACCTAGCCCAAACTCCATGTTCAGGCTCTGGATCTCTCTGATTTCCTTCCATCATGAGTTCCCAGGTGAGAGCCCCCAGCTTCTTCCAGAGCCCATATGTGTTCCCTGCTGGACCCATCCGTCCTTTATTCTCCAGGCAGGGCCACGCTGAGGTCACAGTCCCCCTGGCCGGAGCATCCTGCTGTTGAGTGTCGATGTGCGACTCATGGAGCTTGCGCTTTCTCTCTCTTGTCGGTCTGGGTCAGTTTCAGCCAGTATGTTAATGACTCTTTGTTCCACCCAGACAGGGTGGTGACACCCACCCCTATGTCTCTGAGGCTGCCCCGAGAGTAAACTTAATCTGCCCCCACCCCCCCGACACTGGATAGCCATGCCACATATTGGGAAATAAGGCACACACAGGATTCATAAAACTATTACAAAATATTCCCACTTTGTCATAGGACAGGGTTCTGGCCGGAAGTGCTGGTTAGGGGTCTATGGGGGCTATAGGCTGCAGCCATTCTTGCAGGGTGCTGGGAGAGAGCTGTATGTCCCAGCTGCCCCCTTTTTGGGATTGCTCTGGTGAGTTCCCAGCAACCACTGGGTTCGGCTGTGTCGCAGCCATGGATAGTCTGTGCTAATGTTCGACACTGGGATCACTGGGACATCAGATTTCAAGGCCAGGCTAGTACTTGGAGGGCCCACTGGGGGCTGCACTCAAACAGCAGTTGCTGCATGGTTGTGCCCTTGGCTTCATAACATTCACCTTATAGCTCAGGGGTTCTCACTTTTGTACTGGTGACCCCTTTCACACAGCAAGCCTCTGAGTGTGACCCCCCTTGTACATTAAAAACACTTTTTTATATATTTAACATCATTATAAATGCTAGAGGCAAAGCAGGGTTTGGGGTGGAGGCTGACAGCTCGCAACCCCCCATGTAATAACCTCGTGACCCCCTGAGGGGTCCCGACCCACAGTTTGAGAACCCCTGTTCTAGCTGTTCTTGTGTACCCTGGGTGTGACTTATGCAGCAATGCTGCCTGTTTCCAGAGAGCCTGACCCATGGCTGGGGTGGGGGGAGCTGCCCCAGGTGTGCTCAACCCAGTGATGCTGCCTGAGTCTGCCGAGAGCCTGAGCCCATTGCTGTGCATGAGGAAACTACCTCAGGCATCACCATCACAGGGTTCAGCGGGTAGTTCCTGCCAAACGCTATGAGGCGAATTGCTGTCAGGGTTGTTTCCTGCCAGTGGCGTTGGCAGAGTCAGTTACTGGGGTGAGGGGCAGCTAGTCCCAGGGTGGGAAGGAGGAATTCAGCCCTGCACTCAGTGAAAGGTCCCCCCCATCCCTGCCCAACAGGGAGGCAAAGAGGAGAGGCCCTGAGTGCCCCCATGCAGCCAGGCAAAGCTCCACTCCCTGCTCACCAGCCGCGGCCGAGGGCTCCCTTCTCTTGCCCCCCGGGCTAGGCTGGTCCCAGCCCTGAGCAGGCTCGGATCAGGCGGGTGCCCAGTAGCTCGCGGGCTGCTCGGCCAGATCCAGCCCCACAGCGGCGCGCGGGGGTTCGGCTCCAGCCCGGCGGGCGGGGCCCGTCCCTCGCGAGCCCCGTCTCAGAGCCCGCCCCGGGCCGAGACCGGAACCGCCCCCGCGCCCCAGCCACGTGGCGCAGCGGCCCGGCGGCAGGCGCCGGAGGGCCGAGAGCCGGGCGGGGGCACATCGCGGGCAGGCGCCGGGACACCAGGACCCGGGCTGGGCGCGCTGCCGTGGGTCAGGGGCCAGGGCCGGGCTGGCCGAGGGCACCTAGGCCGCAGCCGGGCGTCTCGCTGCTCTCCATGGAGACGGGAGGGAGCGCGCGGGCGCCATTACGTACGAGGCCTACGTCACAGAGGGGGCGGAAGACGCAGGCGCGGGGGGGAAAAGCGTCATCGCGAGCGGGCGCTGCGGGGTCAGAGCGGAGCGAGCCAGGCGGCAGCGGCGCGCGCCGGGCCTGGCGGGCCCAGGCCTGTGGGGACGGGGCGCGAGCAGGAGGGGTGAGCGCCAGAACGCGCGCGCTTGAGGGGCCGGGAAGGGGCCGCGCGCCCACCCAGCGTGAGGACAGAGCCGAGAGCGGCGTCGGGACCCAGCGGGACGGTGAGGCTGCGGCCAATCAACTGCGAGGGGTGAGCGGGGCCGGCCAATCGGCGCGAGGAACCTCGCCAGCCGGCCAATCAGCGGCAGCGTGCGGGATCCTCCCACTAGCCCGGGAGTCGAGGCGCCCGGCGCCGGAGCCGCAGCCAATCAGCGCCCAGGAGTCGCGCGCCGCGTCAGGGAGGGGACTCGGGGATGTCCTACAAGCCCATCGCGCCCGCCCCCGCCAGCTCCGGAGCAGCCGGCACCAGCAGCAGCGCCAGCCCCGCCCCCGGGGCCCCGCCCGCCGGTGAGCAAGAGAGGACCCCGCCCCGAGCGCCTCCCCGGAACAGAGCCTCCCGGGAGCGACCCCCTCCCCGAGAAACCCCCCCGGAACAGCGCCCCCCCCCGGAACAGCGACCCCCGCCCCGAGCGCCTCCCCCGGAACAGAGCGACCCCCTCCCCGAGAAACCCCCCCGGAACAGCGCCTCCCCCGGGAGCGACCCCCTCCGCGATAAACCCCCCCGGAACAGCGCCCCCCCGCCCCGAGCGCCTCCCCCGGAACAGAGCCTCCCCCGGGAGCGACCCCCTCCCCGAGAAACCCCCCCGGAACAGCGCCTCCCGCCCCGAGCGCCTCCCCGGAACAGCGCCTCCCGCCCCGAGCGCCTCCCCGGAACAGCGCCTCCCGCCCCGAGCGCCTCCCGGAACAGAGCCTCCCCGGGAGCGACCCCTCCCCGAGAAACCCCGGAACAGCGCCCCGGAACAGCGACCCCGCCCCGAGCGCCTCCCCGGAACAGAGCCTCCCCCGGAACAGCGCCCCGGCCCGAGCGCCTCCCGGAACAGAGCCTCCCGGGAGCGACCCCTCCCCGAGAAACCCCCGGAACAGCGCCCCCGGCCCGAGCGCCTCCCGGAACAGAGCCTCCCCGGGAGCGGAACAGAGCCTCCCGGGAGCGCCCCCGGAACAGAGCCTCCCGGGAGCGACCCTCCCCGAGAAACCCCGAACAGCGCCCCCGGAACAGAGCGCCCCGAACAGAGCCTCCCGAACAGAGCCTCCCCGGGAGCGACCCTCCCCGAGAAACCCCGGAACAGCGACCCCGCCCTGAGCGCCTCCCACGGGAGTGCCCCCCCGTAACAGAGCCTGCCCCGGGAGCGACACCCCCGCCCGAGTGACTCCTCCCGAACAGAGTCCCCTCCGGCCCGAGCGACCCCGCCCCGAGCGCCTCTCTTCCCCGGAACAGCGCCTTCCTGGGAGTGACCCCCGCTCCGAGCGCCTCCCAGAACATCCCCTCCCCGGCACCCATCCCTACCCCAGTGCCCCACCCGCTGGTGACAGAGACAGGAAGAGCCTCCCCCAGCAGCGATTTCCCCCCTGGGTGACTTCCTCCGGAACAGCCCCGGTCCTGGGAGTGACTCCCCCTTATCCCAGGAGCGACCCCACCCTGCCTAACTCCCCTAAGAACAGCCCCTCCCCTGGTAGTGACCCCCAGTGCCCTGCCTGCCAGTGAGCAAGATAGGGACACCCCCCTGGGAGCAACCCCCCCTTCTGTGAGTGACTCCCCCAGAACACCCCCTCCCCCAGGAGTGACCACCCCCAGAACAGCCCCTACCCAGGAGCAACCCCCTCCCTGAGTAACCCCCAGAACAGCTGCTCCCCAGGAGCAGTCCCCTCCTGGAGAGACCCCCGAAGAGCTCCTGACCAAGGAGTGACCCCCCCCCCCCAAGTCCTTTCCCCTGGAACAGTTCTTCCCCTGGGAGTGTCCCCCTCCCCCTTGTGAGTCCTCCACGGAACAGCCCTTCCTGTGGGAGCAATCCCATCTTCCCCCACCCAAGTTACTGCTCCCCAGAACTGCCCCTCCCCTGGGTGTGACCTACCCAGAACAGCACCTCTTCTGGGGGTGGGGCCCTTCCCCCACAGGAGCCAGTGATTTTCCCCACCCATAGTGAAAAACCAACACCCCCACTCCCCAACCTGGAAGTCCACTCTCCTTGTGTCTGGCCTTGTTTCCCTTCATCAGTGAGAGACCAACCCCTGCAGAGAACAGCCCTCCCCTTGCCAAGGAACCCCCTTGGGACCAGCCCCGAGTAACTTGATTGTAGATAAGTCCCTCTTCCCCCAGGAGCCCAGCTCCCCAACTGACCCCCCCGAACAGCCCTATGCAGCCCCTGAACCGAACATCCAAGGGCCCAGGGCACCACCTGCTGGGGAGCCCCTGCAGCTAGGACCCCTTCACAGTAACTCTGGTTCATGTTAACATCCTGAATCCCCCCAGCCAGACAGTGCCACAGCTCTGTTGCCCGCAGGGCTTCCCTTCCCTGCACCATTGACACAGGCTGCTTGTGGCTCACACTGTTTCTTCAGTATTACACTGGTTGGGGACTTTTTCCACTTCCCCTTGGGTAGCCACGTGGGCACTGTGCGTGGTCTAATGTGGTCGCTGGCAGGTCTGTCTCTGCTGCCTTTGAGCTTTGACTCTGTGTATTCTCCTCTCATTGTGATCTGTCAGCCCTGCTCCTCGGTAGCATTTCTCATTCTGAGGCCTCAGAGCATTTTATTAAGAAAGTAAAGTACAGGTGCCCCTATCTTACAGATGGGGAACTGGGGTGGGGGTGGGGGGTGGACACACGGAGTTTGCTTCTCCAAGGTCTATGGCATAGTAAAGAGCGGAACTAAAATCTTCTGACACCCACTTCAGTGCTTTTTTCCCCTGGACCAGCCTCCCATGTGAGCTATGCACCAGGCCAGGCATTTGCTTTTCAAACAGCAAGATGGCCTTCCTGGAGTGCAGCTCAGAAGAAGGGGCCATCAGCTGGCTGTGCAGTGAGCTGGCCTGTCCTCACTCGCTCTTCTTGGCTGTGTGGGTCGTTCAGCTGCTTGCTGTGTCTTCTTCCATTCAGTGACTTGGAGAGCCTGCGTGTCTGTAGCAGATGCTGCACGCTTTTATAGCCTCTGAGCTGGAAGAGCAGCTTGTTGTTTGAGAAGTAACCTCAGATTGTGAAGTCAGACTTGTTATCGTAATGCTGCCTATGGGTGACAGGATAGTGCTTGCAGCTGGGTCTTGGGCGGTTCTGACTTCAGAGCAGTTAACTGTAATCTTGTACACTCCCTCCTAAGGAATTAGGAGGCTGAATGCAGAAAAGCTGCATTTGTAGCTGGTGATAAACTCCATTAGAAGTTTACCCATGAAAGCTTATGCTCAGATAAATCTGTTAGTCTTTAAGGTGCCACCGGACTCCTTGTTGTTTCAGTTAGAAGTGTCAATTCTGTTCCTGGAGTGGGAGCCTCATGCTGATAGGTCACTTCTGAGGGACCTAACCACGGTAGGAGAAAAAAGCAGCACCATGGTAGATGGGATTCCAGGGGGACAGATGCTAAGTAATGCACATAGGAGGGACTAATCTGAACTCACCGTCCACTTTACTGGGCTGTGTATTAACCATCACCACTCACGGCACTGGTGTGTACCACTCTGTGACACCTCTGCTTGCTGTGCAACAACTGTGAGAAAGGCAAACGCAGTGCTGTGTTTGCCTGAGGAATGGGCTGGGGAACATTACTGAAATCCTCAGCATGCCCTTCCATAAATCAGTGGGGTGCCCTCCCTTGGAGATGATGTGCAGTACTAGTCAACCCCTTACAGAAGGGACAATGCAGAATTGGGGGGGCTTCGGAGATGAGCGACGAGAAACTCTCAGCCCTGGAAGGAGGTTGGGATAGCTCAGCTTGGAAGAGAGCGGATTTGACAAAAGGATACAAAACACTGAATAGACTCCTAGAGACTGTAGAACAGGACTGTGTATTTCCCTTGTCGTAATGCAAGGAACAAGGGCATTCAATGACATTGGAATGTGGCACATCAGGCTCACTGCTTTTAACTCCAGGAATCTCTGGTAAAAGGAAATACCTTTTTACACAATTAGCTTGTGGAAATCACTGTCCTAGGACATCACTGAGGCCAAGACCTTAGCTGGATACAGAAAAGGATCAGATATCTAACAGGGGATTCCTTTCATCCAGCCAGAACTAGTTTTTCTTATTTAATATTTACTATTCTATCTGCTATGGGGCAGGCTCTCCTATGACTGCTGCTGCAGAGTATCTTGCACCTTCCTTTGAAGTAGATGCTGCATGCAAAAATCAGGAAATGTCACAGTTGGGGGGATGGAGGGGTATTGGCTTTTGCTGCTGTATGATGTGTAAAGAAAGCTGTACTGTGGTGGTGGTTTGATCTGCTTGTGTGACTCATGTTAGATATTCAGATCTCGTCTTCCATTTTTCTCCTGTAAGACACTTTGACCCCTGGGACAGTCCATAGGCTTGTGACCTCACCAAAAAAGTGAATCCTCAGCTGTGGGGCTTGGAAGGGAAGCTCAGAGCGTGTCTACACATGAAAGTCAACCTGGAAGAAGCTGGCATGTGAATCAAAAGTGGATTAACTCTTCCTGATAAAAGCATTCACACATGCAGTTAATTCCAGAACAAGAGTGCCTTGTTCTGAGCTAGTTTAATCCACATGGGAACAGCTATTCTGGAATACCACCCTGTGTAGACAAGGCCTTAGTCAGCAGGTTTAAATATCTGGATTTTGTCTCATGCCAATGCCTGGGAGAGAAGATATTTTGTGAAGCCATAACAGTCAAACCATTGCATGAGGGACCCAGGAGTCTCCCACTTCTCTGGTCCAACAAGGAGTTCTCTAGGCCAGGATTGATACTGCAGGTGGCTTGAGAGATGCTTGTAGCTGAGACTTGACGTGAGAGAGAAGTTGGTGATGCAGATGATGGAGGAGGTGGGGGAAGCTCTGATATTGACCCTTTTGTGAGGAGCTGGTGCCAGACAAGTGGAGGAAGCAGGGGAGGCAGGAGATAACCGGGCTGGGTGGGTTCCCTGGTCTGTGCTATGCAGGAGGCCAGACATGAATGGTCTGAGTGAGACAGTAGGCCAGTGAGGGAGGCTGGAGTAGTGTTGAGAAGGCTAGAGAGCAGGGTGACTTGTTAGGATCTGGAGGGAAGGTGAGTGAGCTGCATGCATGGAGGTACCCATGCTGCTTTGTGCCCAGAGGAAGGCAGCTGCAGCATGCTAGAGCAGCGGGTTGGGGTGGTGGGCCAATCTGCAGACCCAAGGCAGGGGGAGGAGAGAATTAAGCGTCAGGGAGGATGCGCAGGTTATGGGCAGTGGAGCAAGTGCAGGCTGGGAGTAGGAGGAGGGGCAGTGGAGATGGGGTTGTGGGGCGGAGGCAGCTCTTGCCCAAAATAGGCTTTTGTTCCTTTGCAACACTTGGCTGCAGGAAGCTGAGCTAAACCCATCAGCTCCTGTGGCCAAGGCCAGCAGGGGGTGTGGGGAGAGGAGCCCGTGGTGCTGCTGTGAGCTGGGGGTTAATGCTCCCAGCACCTGGCAGAACTCGGTCACTGGCACTCTGCCCATGGCACAGCTGGCAAGTAGGGTTGCACAGGGAGAGGGCGAGAGCCCTGGGCTCCTCCCAGCCCTGCGCCCAGCCTCTCAGCCCCAGGAAGGTGGCGAGGGCTGAGAATGGCACTGAGCCCTCCATGGAGTGGGAACGCTATAGGGAAGGGCCATAGTGTCAAAGGCTGCATTGAGCCCAAAGGAAGGGGGAAGGGCTGCGTGGAGGTGGTGCTCCTCAGGCCATGGGCCTGTCCTGGTCCCTGGATGTTGTCAGAGGCCAGGCAATCCCTGCAGAAGCCCTGGTACCATGGTGATCGCGCCAGTGTAGGAGCCCAGCTAGACAAGCTTGGAGGGGTTGGCAGGGCATGTGCTGTAGGTCTAGCAGTGAGGCACAGCCTGGGTGCTATTACATAGGCAGGGGGTTGATAGATCGGGGGGACTACAGGGGACATTGGGGCAAAGGGTGGAAGCAGCGGATTCTTCCCCCCTCGTTTGTGGTGACAGCGAATGGCACAGGCCAGATATCACTGAACAGCGCCAGGGCTAGAGCCCTGCTCCAACTGAAGCCCAGCCGATCCAATCCACTCCCCCACCCACCCCGCACAGCAGGGGGAAGGAACACCATGCGCGGGATATTGCGGCCTCTCCAGCATCGCTGCAGCCCACAGCAGGGTTGGGAGGGCCCTGTGTGCTGGGTGGTGCTGGCCACAGGGCACTGGGTTGGGAACAGGGATGCTATTTCCTGGGTGACCTCCCCTCTCCTTTCCCATGTCTTTCAGCCACGAGTGTCCCATCGCCATCCGGATCTGTCCCTGGAGCCTCTGCCCCCTTCCGGCCCCTCTTCAACGACTTTGGCCCCCCGTCCATGGGCTACGTGCAGGTAAGCTGCCCCCACCTCTGCTGCCTGGCTCAGCATGGCCTGGGGAGGGCTGGCTCCCTCACGCTCTCTCTGCCCCTTGCAGGCCATGAAGCCACCAGGTTCGCAGGGCTCCCAGAGCACGTACACTGACCTACTCTCAGTCATTGAGGAGATGGGCAAAGAGATTCGACCCACCTATGCAGGTAGCAAGAGTGCCATGGAGCGGCTGAAACGAGGTACGAGGCGCTGGGGGGTCGGTCTGGGTGTGACTGACTCAGTGACCCAGCCTGAATGTGCACAGAGGCTGAGCCATCTGCTGAGAGCCTGAGCTACCCCCGGGGGTGACTGATGCGGCCTGAGTCTTCAGAGAGCCTGAGCCCGTTGCTGGGGGAGAGGGGAGGAGCTTCCCCAGGTGTGATCAGTGCAGTGATGCTGACTGAGGCTGCTGAGAGCCTGAGCCCGTTGCTGGGTCGTGTGGGGCGAGGAAGCTGCCCCAGGCGTGGCTCACGCAGCAAAGCTGCCTGAGTCTGAGCCCATTGCTGGTGCTGGGTGTGGGGAGCTGCCCTGGGTGTGGCCGACGCTGCCTGAATCTGCAGTGAGCCTGAGCCCGTCATGGGGAGGGGGGCATGGGCTGCCCCAGGCATCTCAGTGGCACTTTTTGCCAAACCCCATGAGGACAGTTGCGCTGTCGGCACTGTTTTCTGCCTGTGAGTGTGTATCCATCGCTGTCGGATGCAATCTCAGATACTGGGGTGAGGGGCTGTGGGGCAGCTAGTTCCCCGGTGGGAAGGAGGAGTTCACCCCTCTGCCCAGTGTAAGGTCCCCTCCATCCCTGCGCAATAGGGAGGCAGAGAGGTGAGACATCCCCCCACAGGCTAAAGCTATGAATGCCCCCGTGCAGCCACTTAAAGCTACAGCTCCCCACCAGTGCCTGCGATGCCGATGGCTCAGTGCCATGAGAGTGGAGATAAAGCCTGAGGAGTCGGGATCCACTCCGTCCTTCCTGTGCTGGGGACAGGGGGGTCAGGGGGCTGGCTGGCGCCTCTCCCGCAAGGCTGATGCTACCCTCTCAGCCCTGCCTGTGGGCATTCTGCTCCTGGCTGGGAGCTGGTGCCTGCGGTGGCCTAGGTGTGGCGCTGGCATTGTGCCCTGCTGGGCTGGGTTCGGAGGCCATTTGGCAGGTCTGAGGCTCCCTTGGGTTTTCCCCTTGCAGGCATTATCCACGCCCGGGCGCTGGTGAGAGAGTGTCTGGCAGAGACAGAGCGCAATGCCCGTACGTAACAGCTGCTGCCCTGCCCCATGGACCTTCCCACCAATGATCATCTGAGAACCTGGAGATCTGCCCTCCCACGGACCTTCCCACCCGAGACCCAGCTCCGCCATACCCCCACACAGACCTTTCAGCATTCGGCAGCTGAGGATCTGGAGCGGGTCCTGCTGGAGTGCAGCTGTTGCCGGCAGTCAGCGCTGGGGAAGCTGGCGCTTGGGCCATGCTGCAGGGATCTCCAGGGAGAGGAGCCAGTGGCTTTTCTCGCATCTTTATAACGTGTTTGTTTTTATAACTCAATAAAAGAAAGCGTTGGGATTCTGACCTGCCTCTGGCCCTTGTGGTTTGTGCTGCTCCCGGTGACGAGGAAGGAGCTGGCCCCTCCCACGGCACGTTCCTGGGGCCTTCCAGGGCCTTGGAAGCAGCAGCAGCTCGTAAGAGGGAGGCTGCCTTGCACTGGGGGCAGGATGCTGTATGCCCTGGGCTATCTGGAGAAAGCCCACAGCACCTGGAGCCTGGAACTGCATCACACGGAGCCATGCCACCTGCTACACTCCCCAGCTGGTGGTTGGGAGTGTGCCTGAGGCTGATGGGAAAGCAGCATGGTGGTGCTGGGATTGCACCTGGGAGGGGCTGTGCTGGCCCTACTCTAATCGCACCTGCACTGCTCGACCTCCTGCGTTCTGAGCGTGTGTTCTGCCTGCACAGTGACCTGTCACTGCCTCCCCACTGTCTTAGCCATGACTGACTCAGCATGACCAGCCAGCCGGCAGTGTGAGTGGGTCCAGCACTCAAGCCTGGCTTCAGCCTTGGAACCCTGCAGGGTTAGAATCCCAGATCAAGGGCATGTTCCAGTGGAGCGGAAGGGGGAACACCCAGCTGTTACTGGAGGGGGTTAGGGTGGGGTAGCTAAGGGTTAGGCTCACTCACTGGTTAACAGCCCATATTTGTAAGTGCTCTAAAATCCATGTTCTTTCCTGGATTTGCTTGAATCTTGCTGTGCCCCGTGGAAGCCTGGGGTAGGGTTTTGGTCCAAGTTTGGGGTGGTTTGAGCAAGGCTGGGCGATGCTGGTGGCCTGTGATGTTCGGGTTAGACCAGATAATCTGCCTGGTGGTTCCTTCCTCTAGGGCTTCCCAAAGTGGGAGCCGTTTTGATGGAAAAATGGGTAGATGAACTGTTTTGCACAAAGTGTCCGCTTCCATGTTCAGGCCAATGGTAGTTCAAGGTGCCAGCTACCATCATCTGCTCAAAGGGGTTTCTCAGCTATTGCCTCCCCTCATAAGAACAACCATACTGGGTCAGACCAAAGGTCCATCTAGCCCAGTATCCTGTCTTCCAATGCCAGGTGCCCCAGAGGGTGACATCCCCTATCACCTGTTCCCACCTTCTGGCTAACAGGCTAGTGACACCGTCCCTGCCTATCCTGGCTAACAGTCATTGATGGACCTGTCATCCATGAATTTATCTGGTTATTTTTTGAACCCTGTTATAGTCTTGGCCTTCAGAACATCCCCTAGCAAAGAGTTCCACAGGTTGACTGTGTGTTGTGTGAAGAAATACTTCCTTTTGTTTGTTTTAAACCTGCTCCCTATGAATTTCATTGGGTGACCCTAGTTCTTGTGTTATGAGAAGGAGTAAATAAAGTATAATACTTTTATTCCTTACCCCAATAAGGAGCTGACTTTAATAATCAAAGTGCTTAAAATCCCTATACAGAGGGAGATTGTCTTGAAAACTGCTGCAACACAGCAGGGACTGGGGTAGACTTTGGGGAAAATCTGAGGTCCTTCAGCCAAGGGGTCCTGAGATCCAGCCCTCCCCCAAATAGCTACTTGTGTCATTTCCAGATTCTTATAGATTATTCTTTGGTGCCAGGTGTGGGACAGTCTGGGGCTCTGTCCCCCAGCCTGCTGTGAGCTTGGCTATTCAGTGGCGCCAAGGGCCAGCTCAAACTGCTGAGCTACATGAACTTAGGTTGATTTACTTGTGGCAGGTTGGCGTCTCTGCCAGCGATTGCTCCTCAGCAGGGGTGGTAGAAACAGGGGAGCTCTGGGCCCTCTAAATAGCCCTGAGATAGTGGGGGGGCTCCAGGGGCTATTTAAAGGGCCGGGACTCCAACTGCCTCTGCTGCCCTGGTCCTTTAAATAGCCGTGGGAGTCCTGCTGCTTCCCCAGGGCTCCCATGGCTATTTAAAGGGCCGGGACGGAAGACGCAGGGGAGCCCCGGGCCCTTTAAATAGCCCTGGGTTGCTGCTGCTACCCCAGTGGGGGAAGGAGGAGGGGGCACTTACTGTACAGGGTGGGCTGTACCCCCTGTACCCACACTCCCTGCCCACAGCCAGCCCCTGTCTCCTGCCAGCCCCACACCCCCTTTTCTTTACTTTAGTCATCCCTGCCAGGCACTTCCTAAAGCTGGCCCTGGCACTAGCAGAGCTATGGCGGGGGAGCCCAGGGTTGGGATCGCAGGGGTTGTGGGTCAGGACTGAAGGGTACCAAAGGGGGCAGAGCTGAGAGAGGGGGGCCAGTCCCTGGCTGCAGAGGGAAGGATGGCGGCTGACACTTTAAGTGAGTCACACTCATCTCCCCCCTGCCCCCCAGCTGTTTGTTCCCTTTCTGGGCTTGATGTCATTTACCTCTGATGTCACAGCTGTTTCCATGGCAACTAGCTGTGATGTCACAGGCAGAGAGGATGGCGTGTTAATTTCTTAAAGGGCTCCACCTGTCAGTTGCTTGGAGGGGGGGGGTCCCCTGCCCCCCCCCCCCCCAGTTCTGGGCCCCTGGGCGCTGTCCCTGCGCTGAGGGAGTCTGTCCCTCCCAGGGAGAATCAGAATCCAGCCCAACCCGGCAGCCAGGCAAACAGCGACAGCTCCATCACCAGCAACTTAGCCTAGAATAGCTCCCCCTACCCCCCCCCCCTACGGCTCCCTCCGCTTCCGCCCCCCACCAGCTTCCTCCCCTCTCTTCCACCCCCCAGCCCTCCCCTCGGTCCCCGCCCCCTCGGTTCCCGCTCTGACCTCCCCTGGCCCCCACAGTTCCCTCCTTCCGCCCCCGGTTCTCCCCCGCCCCGCAGCTTCCCTCGGTCCCCGCCCCTCGGCTCCCGCCCTGAGCTGTCCTCCTCTGCCCCCGCGGTTCCCTCCCCGCCCCTACAGCTTCCTCCTCCCTGCCACCCCCCAGCCCTCCCCTCGGTCCCCGCCCCCCTCGGCTCCCGCCCTGACCCTCTCCTGCCCCCTGCGGTTCCCTCCCCCCACGGCTCCCTCCCCTGGGTTCTCCCCCTCCGCGCTTTCCCCTCGGGCTCGCTCCGCTCCTCCCGCCCCTCGCTCCCCCCGCAACGAGCCGGCCGCCGGAGGAGGGGGGGGGGCGCGGCGGTGACGCGGGCAGGCAGCGAGCCGAGCCGAGCCGAGCGCAGCGGCCCGGGTGCCGCTGCCGAGCCCCGCGAGTTGCGCCCCGGCGCGGCGCGGCGGGGGCCGCGCTGCAGCAGCCGCGGGACGGCGAGGCCCGGCTGGTGCAGTGAGAGCAGCCCGCGCCGCCAGCAGGTGGGACGGGACCGCCAGGGGGCGGGGGCGACCCGGGCGGGAACGGAGCGCGGGGCCTTGGCCTCTAGGGGGCGCCGACTGCGACATGATCGGAGGGGGGCGGCATGGGGAAGGGGCCTTTCCCCCTCTAGGGGGCACTGGGTGCAATCTCACAGGGGGGCGATGGGGCAGGACCTTTCCCCCTCTAGGGGGCACTGGGTGCAATCTCACAGGGGGGCGATGGGGCAGGGACCTTTCCCTTCTAGGGGGCACTGGGTGCAATCTCACAGGGGGGCGATGGGGCAGGACCTTTCCCCCTCTAGGGGGCACTGGGTGCAATCTCACAGGGGGGCGATGGGGCAGGACCTTTCCCTTCTAGGGGGCACTGGGTGCAATCTCACAGGGGGGCGATGGGGCAGGGACCTTTCCCCTCTAGGGGGCACTGGCTGCAACCTGACGGGGGATGGGGTAGGGACCTTTCCCCTCTAGCAGACACTGGCTGCAACCTCATGGGGCAGGGACCTTTCCCCTCTAGGGGGCACTGGCTGCAACCTGACCCCGGGGGTGGAGGAATGGGGAAGGGACCTTTCCCCTCTAGGGCGTGCTGGCTCTGATCCAGGCCTAGGGCAAGGGACTGGCTGGCTCAGGGGGTAGCAAGTGGGACACCAGGCCTTTCCCTTCTAGGGGCGCTGGCTGGGAATTGCCCCCCAAGAAAAGGCTGGGGCGTCCTATTGCTGGGCTCTAGTCAGTAGCTGCCTGTGGTGAAACTGGAACGGGGGTTCAGGCTGGGTGGGAGGTGTTGGTATCCCAGACCCACGTGCTTGCTGTTGGTGGGAGAAGAATTGGTGGCCCGAGTGGAGGGGAGGTTTGGTGCCCAGGTGTGGGGAATGTGGGGCAGGAGGTTTAATGCCCCAGGCGGAGGGGGAGGGGGAGAGAGAGAGAGAGAGTGTGTGTGTGTGTGAGAGAGAGAGAGAGAGAGAGAAGTTTGGTGGCCCAGGCAGGGTTTGTAGGGGGAGGTTTGGTGCTCGGGATCATGCAGGGGCTGAGTGGGGGAGATTTGGTGGCCCAGGTCCAGGCAAGAGTTGGCGAGGGAGGGGAGGTTTGCTGCTCTGGACCCAGGTGGGAGTTTTGGGGAGGGGTGAGGTTTGGTGCAGAGGCCCAGGTGGGATTTGGGGTGGGGTAGGTTTGGTGCCTCAGGCAGGGGAAGGTTTGGTGCCCTAGGCCCAGGAGAGGGTTGTGGGGCAGGAGGTTTGGTGCCCCAGGCTGTAGCAGGACCTTGGTGGGAAAGTTTGGTGGCCCGGGCCATGGGGCTGGTTGGGGAGGTTTGGTGCCCCAGGCTCTAGCAGGGGCTGTGGGGGAAGGTTTGGTGCCCCAGGCCCAGGTGGGGGGAATGTGGGGTGGGAGGTTTAGTGTCCTAGGCCGAGGTGGGCTGTGTGGGGAGGAGGTTTGGTGCCCCAGGCTGTAGTAGGGGCTGTGGGGGGAGGTTTGGTGGCCCAGGTGGGGGGAATGTGGGGTGGGAGGTTTAGTGTCCTAGGCCGAGGTGGGCTGTATGGGGAGGAGGTTTGGTGCCCCAGGCTGTAGCAGGGCCTGGGTGGGGAGGTTTGGTGGCCCAGGCCCAGGCGGGAGTTGTGTGGGGCAGGTTTGCTGGCCCAGGCCGTGGGGCTGCGGTGCCCACGCTGCTGTGTTACCTTGGGTCCAGGAGCAGCGCCCCCACCAGCCTTGGGCTGCCAGTAGCATCCAGCTAGTTTTGGGGTTGGAGCTGGACAGGGACCCAGGAGTCCTGTCCCTTGATGATGCAGGGCTGGGCAGGGTGAATGCAAGAGGACCTGACAGCGTGTGTGTGTGTGGGGGGGGACAGTGGGGGAATGCCCCCCCACCCTCTCCCCCCCCATTCCCTGCGCATCACCATGGAAACGCATCAGGCAGGATGGAGTTTTAAGCAGGTCACATGAGGATTTGCTTCTTGTTCCCCATCCCCCATCCTGTGGGCCAAGCAGCCAGAAGGGAGAGAGGAGGGTTGGGGCAGGAGAGGAGCAGGAATGGCCCCCCGGGACGGGGGTCTGTGCAGGGGAGGGGCAGTGGGGCTCTAACTCCTCGCCCCTGTCCGCAGGCCCCACCAGTCACCATGCTCATCAAGGAGTATCACATCCTGCTGCCCATGAGCCTCGAGGAGTACCAGGTGGCCCAGCTCTATATGATCCAGGTGAGGGGAGGGGTCTGTGGGTGCAGGGTGGGCTCTGGGTGCAGAGCAGGGACTGGGTCTGTCTGTCTGGGAGGGTCGGCACCGGGGGGGCGGTTGGGGTGGGAGTGGCGCCAGGGCCCAGGTTGGAACCAATGGGTCAGTGTCTCCTCTCCAGAAGAAGAGCCGGGAGGAATCCAGCGGGGAGGGCAGCGGGGTCGAGATCCTGGCCAACCGGCCCTACAGCGACGGCCCGGGAGGCAGCGGCCAGTACACCCACAAGATCTACCACGTGGGCTCCCACATCCCCAGCTGGTTCCGTGCCCTGCTGCCCAAGGCTGCGCTGCAGGTGGAGGAGGAGTCGTGGAACGCCTATCCCTACACGCGCACCAGGTGCAGCATGGCGGGGGGAGGGACAGGGGGTGTCAGGCCAGCTGAGGGGCATGCAGGGTGGAGGGCAGGGAGCTGAGGAACATTGGTAGCAGTTTTCAGGGGCCTGCCCCCTTGCCCCTGCTGTGTGGGTCTGTCGGGATCACTCGTTCTGGGGCCGTCCCAAAGTCCCTTGCAGGGCCAGGGGACTGGCACAGAGCAGGGGACAGCCTGCATCGCTGTGGGGTCCCACCTCATGCTGCACTGATGGCCCCAGGGGGTGGGATGTGGGGTGGGGCAAGACCAGGGGAGAAGCTGTGTGGGGTGGGGCTCGTGCAGGCCTGGAGTGGGGAGAGTGAGGCAGAGGAGGAGGTGGGTAGGGGTGGGGCAGGGGCTGGTCAGAGCTGGGACAGGCAGAAGCTGCCCATTTTCATCCCCCTGTTCCCCCGTCTCTCCCATCTCCCAGATACACCTGCCCCTTCGTGGAGAAGTTCTCCATCGAGATCGAGACCTATTACCGGCCCGACTCCGGCAAACAGACCAATGTCTTCAACCTCACGGCGGCCGAGAAGAGGCAGCGGATTCTGGGTAAGCACTGCTCGCGGGGACACCCGATACTGGGTGGGCCAGTCTGCGCCTTCGCGCTCGGGGCACCCGGCGCCGGCGCAGCCCCGGTGCTGCTCCACCAAGACGGTGAGGAACAGAGCCGGCCCCCAGGGGAGGGAGCCCGTGACCTGCCCAGGCTGTGCTCCGTGCTGGGACATGGGGCACAGACCTGCCACACAAGTGCCTTAGTTGTACGGGAGCTCAGTGCTGGGGCAGGTCTGGCGGGTGGGGCCCAGGGGCTGGAGCCTGGAGAGCTCCCGTTGTCTTGAGCCCTGCTGCTCCCGTGTGCTCTGTCCCAGAGTGCCGTGGGGCAGGGAGGGCAGAGTGCTGGGAGGGCGGGAGTTCTTCCCACTCCTCCACCCACTAATCTCCCTCCCTTCTGTGCACCCCCCCGCCCACACACACACACTGCTGCAACCCCCCTGTTCCATTGCTCTGCAACAAAAACCTTGGGGGATGGGCCCCCAGAGCATTGTGGGGACTGAGGCAGGTATTTTCCCTGTCCCTGGGGGGCTGCAGTGGGTGAGACCCCTGGCACTGGGGCAGGCAGGTGCCGTGTGTGGGTGCTGACGCCCTGCTGCCCCCAGACACCATTGACATTGTGCGGGACCCCATCTCGCCCAACGAGTACAAGGTGGAGGAGGACCCCAAGCTGTACCGCTCGGCGAAGACGGGCCGGGGGCCGCTGGGCGACGACTGGCTGGAGGGGGCCATGGCTGCCGGGCCCCTCATGTGTGCCTACAAGCTATGCAAGGTGGAGTTCCGCTACTGGGGCATGCAGTCCAAGATCGAGCAGTTCATCCACGACGTAGGTGAGTCCCCGGCCCCAGTCCCCCCCATGGCTTCCCTGCCCCTTAGCGCTGCCCCGGTGCTGCCCCCGCCCGCCCCTTAGCCTCCAGCCCAGTGGCGCTGCCTCCCATACCCAGCACTGCCCCTTAGCATCGTGCTTCCCCGCTCCAGCACTGCCCTTTCCTTGGTGCTGCCCCCCCACCCCCCTGGCATTGGGATGACCCCCTGATGCTGCTCCCAGTGACTCCCCAGCCTCCTGCGGGGCCCAACCAGAGGAAGGGGAGCTGTTCACACTGCCTGCTGGGTCACACTGATGTAGCAGAGCCCTGGCAGGGGGACCCCAATTCCTTGATCCCCCACATGGAGGCTGCATGAGCCCTGGCATGTACATTAGGCCACTCTGGCTCAGGCTGGGGGAGGTGGTCGCGGAGGGGTGCTCTGGCTTGGACTTGGGGTGCTCATGGGGGAGGGGTGCTCTGGTGGGAGGGGCAGCAGGGGAGGGGTGCTCTGGCTCAGAGTGAGGTGGGGGTGGAGGAGCGATGCTCTGGCTGGGAGCGGGGGGGGGGAGGGGTGCTCTGGCGGGGGGGTGCTCTGGCTCTGGCTGGGTGTATTCGTGCGGGAGGGGTGCTCTGGTGGGGGAGGGGAGTTCTGGCTCCGGCTGGGGGGGGCCACCGGGGGAGGGGTGCTCTGGCTGCGCCGCACTCCCCTGCCCCTCGCCCCACAGGGCTGCGCAAGGTGATGCTGCGGGCGCACCGCCAGGCCTGGTGCTGGCAGGACGAGTGGACGGAGCTGACCATGGAGGACATCCGGCAGCTGGAGGAGGAGACGGCCCGCATGCTGGCCCAGAAGATGGCCAAGTGCACCGAGGCCGAGGAGGCGGCGGCTGCCCCCAGCGCCGAGGGCCGGGCCGAGCTGGGCAGCGCCGACGGGCAGGACCGAGCTGAGGGGCAGGGGCCGCCCGACGCCTCCCCCGACGACGCCTTCGCCAAGCAGTGGTCCTCGTCCTCCCGCTCCTCCTATTCCTCCCAGCATGGAGGTGAGGGAGCCCGGGCGGGGGTGGGTGCTGGGGCCTGAGGGGAGTGAACTGGCTGGGGCAGGAGCAGGAGGTGGGGGTGCTGGGGGTGGAGGTGTTGGCATGGGGTGGGGGGGGAGCGCTGGCTGGAGGGTTGCCAGGGGTGCTGCAGGGAACAGGGTGGGACTGCTGGCAGAAGCACTGGGGGCAGAGGGGTGGGGTCTGCAGAGGTGCTGGGGGCTGGGGTGCTCAGGAGGATAGGGTGGTGCTGGCAGAAGTGCTGGAGGACAGGTACTGGGAAGGGTGGGGGTGCTGGCAGGGGCACTGGGGACAGAGTGCTTAGGGGAGGGGTGGGGCGCTGGCAGGGGCCGGGCATTCAGGGGAGGGTGGGGCGCTGGCAGGGGACTGGGTTATGGGGCATTCGGGAAGGGTGGAGGTGCTGGCAGGAGCACTGGGGACAGAGGCGCTCGGGGAAGGGGTGGGGTGCTGGCAAGGGGGCTGGGGCATTTGGGGGATGGGTGGGGTGCTGACAGGGGGGCCGGGGGCTGGGGCATTTGGGGGATGGGTGGGGGTGCTGACAGGGGTGCTGGGGGACAGTGGCGCTCCGGCAGAGGGGTGGGGTGCTGGCTGGGGGATGGGGCATTCAGGGGGAGGGGTGGGGTGCTGGCAGGGGATCTGGGGTGGGATGCTGGTGGGAGAGCTGTGGGGAGGGCTCCCCAGTCTCTGGTATCTGACCCCCATCCCATCCCCCCAGGGGGGGTATCTCCCCAGAGTCTCTCAGAGTGGCGTATGCAGAACATTGCACGGGACTCGGAGAACAGCTCAGAGGAGGAATTCTTCGATGCTCATGGTACGGAGGGTGGAGGGGAGTGGTCCCCATTCCTGGCGGTTGGTGCGCCTAGAGGGGGTCTCCCATTTCTCAGAAAGTATCTCTGCTGCAGGCGTCCCTTATTCCTACTGGCAGGTGTGCAAGTGGAGTCCTGCATTCCTGGGGGATATCTCTGCTGGGAGGTCCCACATTCCCAGGGGTGCATGCAGGGGGGTCCCCCATTCCCAGGGGCAGGTGCAAACAGAGTCTCCAATTCCCACGGGTGTCTCTCCCGAGGGTCCCTCATTCTTGGGGGGTGTCTCAGTGTCTCAGTCTCATGACACACCCTCCCCTCCAGAGGATCTGTCTGACAGTGACGACGTCTTTGCCAAGGAGATGACCAAGTGGAACTCCAACGACTTGCTGGACACGCTGGACCGACCAGGCGAGCTGGATGAGGGGCTGGGTAAGCGTGGGGCAGGGGGAGGATCAGGGCAGGGTAAACACAAGAATGGCCATACTGGGTCATACCAAATGTCCATCTAGCCCAGTATCCTGTCTGCCGACAGTGGCCAGTGTCAGATGCCCCAGAGGGAATGAACAGGACAGGGAGATCCCCTGTCGCCCATTCCCAGCTTTTGGCAAACAGAGGCTACAGACACCATCCCTGCCCATCCCGGCTAATAGCCATTGATGGACCTATCCTCCATGAACGTATCTAGTTCTTATTGGAATCCTGTTATAGTCTTGGCCTTCACAACATCCTCTGGCAAGGAGTTCCACAGGTTGACTGTATGTTGGGTGAAGAAATACTGCCTTAGGTTTGTTTTAAACCTGCTGCCTGTTAATTTCATTGGGTGACCCCTAGTTCTTGTGTTAAGGGAAGGAGTAAATAACACTTCCTAAAGGACAGGGAAGTGGGAGGGTGCGGGGCAGGATAGGGTTGGGGGACAGGACAGCAGGAGGATAGGGGTGGTGAGGGAAGTAGGGCTTCAGGTGGGCGGGGAGGCAGGAGGGTGGGGGTTGGGATAGTGTAGAGCAGGGGTCGGCAACCTTTCAGAAGTGGTGTGCCAAGTTTTCATTTATTCACGGTAATTTAAGGTTTTGCGTGGCAGTAATACATTTTACATTTACAGGGGCCGGCGGCTGGGACCCCAGACTGGCAGCAGGCTGAGCGGACCGGCGGCTGGGACCCCAGGCCGGTTGCGGGCTGAGTGGCTCAGCCTGCTGGCAGTTTGGGGTTCTGTCCGCCGGCCCTTGGCTGCCGGGGTTTCGGCTGCTGTCCCCGCTCAGCCTGCTGCCGTCCCGGGGTTTCGTCCATCCAGGCTAGCAGTGGGCTGAGCAGGGCCGGCGGCGGGGACCCCAGGCTGGCAGCAGTGTGCCACAGTAAATCAGCTCGCGTGCCATAGGTTGCCGACCCCTGGTGTAGAGGAACAGGGTGGCGTGAAGGTGGCAGGTTGCATGGGGGGAGGGTGGGAGGCAGGGGAGTGGGTCAGAGCCCACAGGGCGAATGCCGGGGTCCCCGTGGTCCACCTCAGCACCCCAGGGTAGCAGGGTTGGGATCCAGCAGCTGGGGCCCGGCCCCTAGGGCACCTCCCACGCCAGCACGCTCACCCGGGCTTTGTCTGTGCAGGGGACGGGACCGGTGTGGCCAAGCCCAGTGGCAGTGGACTGACCGGGGCCAGCTTTGCTGAGGTGTGTGGCCCCCTGCCCTGGCCCTGCCCCCCACCCCACCCCACCTGTGACCCACCTGGCACTGCCTTCAGCCCTGCCACCTGTCTTGTCTCACCAGCCCCTGCCTCACCCCATCTGGTCTGGCCCTCTCCTTGCAACCCAGATGCCACTAGGAATCACCAGCCATGGCCACCCCCGACCCCAGCGGGCGGCAGAGCTGGCTGCTCACAGTCCCGTGTGCCTAGGGCAGCTGCGTGGGGCCAAGTGGGGGCTCTCTGCCCCCAGCCCAGAGCTGCATAACTTGGCTAACCTGGCGTTCAGGGAGGTACTTCCCAAGCTCCACCAAAGGGCACCATTATCTCCCCACCCCACCCATTCCCCCCCGCCATGGGCACCTGTCCCTGCCTGCCCCACTGACAGCATGTCTCCCCGCAGGGTGGCTCTGCGGAGAGCGTGGCGCAGGCCTGCCGAATCCACGCGCTGTTCCTGATCCTGCACAGCGGGAACATCCTGGACCAGGGTGCGGGCGAGCCGGGCTCCAAGCAGGCTGACGTGCAGACGCTGGCCGCCACCTTCGACGCCGTTGCCCGCGTCCACTTCCCTGAGGCGCTTGGCCACGTGGCGCTGCGCCTGGTGCCCTGCCCACCCATCTGCGCCGCCGCCTACGCCCTGGTCTCCAAGTATGTCCTCCCTCCTGCAGGGGGCGCTGCCTGCAGTCAGGGCTGGCCCCTGTGCCCCAGTGGGGTGCTAGGGGCGCTCTGCTGCAGGGAGTAGGGTGGGGACTCCATCGGGGTGCTCTCCCTCAGGCAGTGCTGGCTCTAGCATGGCGCTAGGGGGTGCTGCACTCCCGTATCAGCAGATGAGGTGCCTGCTGGGCGTGGTGTTGCCCAGTCCTTTGTCAGGGTGAATAATAATTGCATTGATTGTCAGTTGATACTAATGTCATGAACTGGGGGTACTAGGGGTCTCGTCCCAGAACCAGGCTCCACAGAATTAAAACTGACAATTCAGTAGCTCGTAGGGAGCCGCGGGTGAATGGCAAAGCCCCTCCTGCTGAGGGCACAGCAAAGCCATGGCGATTTCTAGTCACGCAATCCACAGACAGCAAAGCTTCAAACCCTACACAGATAGCAGGACATTTGGTGCTATTCCCTGCGTGTGCTCATCTACTCACACCCTTCCTTGGGGAGCTGGTGGGGAGACAGAAAGGAGCAGCCGTGTCCCAAGGAGTCCGATGGTCCAGACCCCCGGATGCCCAAAGGTCGGTGGGAGATAGCAGTGGAGAGTTGAAGGGTCACGGATGGAAAGCTAGGCGCCACGGGTGGTGGCGTGGCCTGTTACAGAGCCTGGGCAATATCACGAACATTCATTCGGATGCCCAGCCTCCCGTGTCCAAATCTACCTTCCTCACCCTTGTAATACTGGGGTGTCCTTATCCTGTCGGTTAACACATCCGTTCCCTTTAGCTCATGTCATATAGGTCACCTATTCCTAGGGCCCTACCAAATTCACGCTCTGTTTTGGTCAATTTCATGGTTATAAGATTTTAAAAATAATAAATTTCATGATTTCAGCTATTTAAATCTGAAATTTCACGGTGTTGTAATTGTAGGGGTCCTAACCCAAAAAGGAGTTTGGGGGGGTCATAAGCTTATTATAGGGGGAGAGGGGGTTGCGGTATTGCTACTCTTAGCTTCTGCACTGCTGCTGGCGGCCGCGCTGCCTTCAGAGCTGGGCAGCTGGAGAGCAGCGGCTGCTGGCCGGGAGCCCAGCTCTGAAGGCAGAGCCGCCGCCAGCAGCAGTGCAGGAGGAAGGATGGCACGGTATGGTATTGCCACTCTTCCTGCTGGGCTGCTGCCTGCAGAGCTGGGCCCTCAGTCAGCAGCCGCCGCTCTCCAGCCACCCAGCTCTGAAGGGAGCAGCGTAGAAATAAGGAGGGCACGGTATGGTATTGCCACCCTTACTTCTGCGCTGCTCCTGGTGGGGTGCCGCCTTCAGAGCTGGGCGCCCGGCCAACAGCCGCTGCTCTCTGGCCACCCAGCTCTGAAGGCAGCGCAGAAGTGAGGGTGGCAATACTGTGACTCCCCCTAAAATAACCTTGTGACCCCCCCCACCCGCAAATCCCTTTTGGGTCAGGAACCCCAGTTTGAGAAACGCTGGTCTCCCCCATGAAACCTGTATAGGACAGGGTAAAAGCACACACAATCCAGATTTCACGGGGGAAGACCAGATTTCAAGGTCCATGACACATTTTTCATGGCTGTGAATTTGGTAGGGCCCTACCTATTGCTCAGGCAAGTTGGTGGTTAGACATCTGCCAGCGATTCTGTCCCAAAACACCCCAGCTCCTGCGGTCACCTGGTACCGTTGTGTCCCAACTCTCTCTCGAGCAAGCTATTCCCAGCTCCCCAAACCTCGGGTAACGGTCGGGCCATTTCCGCTATGCTGAGGGCCATAGGCCTACTTTACTCATGCGAACTTGCTGAGGCCATTGTCTTACAGGACACAGGCCTGTGGGTTCCTTGTGTTACTGCTGAGCTAAATCAAAGACTCCATGGGCTACAGTGGGTGGGGCCCTGCCCAGCTGCCTGGGCCATCCCTCAGCTGGCATGGGAGGAGCTGCCTTCCGGCAATGGCACAGGGCTGTGGGGGTCTCCGGGCAGCAGCCGCCTCTCTCACCACTAACCCCTCATCCCCAGCCTCAGCCCCTACAGCCATGATAGGGACAGCCTGTCCAGCAGCCAGGACCACATCCCACTGGCCGCCCTGCCCCTGCTGGCCACGTCCTCCGGGAGCTACCAGCACGCCGTGGCCACCACCATCACCCGTGCCAACCAGGCCCACAGCGCCTTCCTGCACTCCCCTGAGGGCTCCGGCTTCTGCGGCCAGGTCGGGGGGCAGCGCTGGGGGAAGCGAGGGGGGGGCACAGTTGGGAGGAGAGTGGGGATCAGGGTGGGGGTTGGCTGTGGGGAGTGGGATGGGGGAGTTGTGAGGATGGGGGTCTCTGGCTGTGGGGGGGCACTGTGAGGAGTGGGGGTTGGTGGCTCTGGGGGACGTTGTGGGATGGGGGGCTGTTGGGAAGGGGGCAGTGGCTGTGGGAGTGGTGCAGGGCCGGGTGGGCCACGGCTATGGGGCGTGGGGTCCCTCCCGGATCTGACGGTCCCTCCCTCCAGCAGGTGGTGCTGATCGGTGACTGTGTGGGGGGCATCCTGGGTTTCGATGCCCTGTGCCAGAGCCGGGCAGGCACTGCGGGGAGCCGGAGCAGCAGCCGCCGGGGCAGCCTGGTGAGTGCCTGGGCCCCTCTTTGCCAAGGGAGCTCGGGGGGCTCTGGCAGCCCCTCTGTAGGATCCCCCACTTTCACATCACTCCACACTGCCCCGTACCCACCCCCCAGAGCGCTGGAGCCTGCTGGGCTGTCTGTGACCCCGACCCTTTACATGGTGGGGAGGGACCAGCAGCTCAGGGAGCCCTGGTCTGGGGTGGGGACGGGCCTCTGAGGGGTGACAGGGTCCAGGGCATGGAGGGCCCCCTGAGGTGGGGACGGTGCCCGCAATGGGTAGGGGGTGGCGCTGCTCCTGTGATGGGTGGGTTGGGATTCCCGCAGTGGGGTGGGTGGCACTGGCCCAGTGAGGGGTGGGGTGCCTGCGATGGGGTGGGTGGCACTGACCCCATGAGGGTGCTGCTCTCTCACTGCTCACCCACTTCCCAGACCATGGAGCCGATCTCCCCCGAGCTGGGCAGCAGGAAGGACCCGCTAGCCGAAGGGGCAGGGGGGACGGGACAGGCCAGCCCCGAGCCCGGGGTGCTCCCGCCCCCCCAGGAGCAGAGCAACGTGGACTCTGTGAGCCAGCAGCACAATTTCCTGTGCAGGTGAGAGCACCCGGGGTGGGGGAGGACTGCCCTCAGTGGGTGCAGGGGGAAGGCACGGGGGGGAGAGAAGGGGGAGGGGTGACCCCTCCACAGGATGCCACTGGCAGGATTGGAGCAATGGCTCTGGGCCCCATGGCACGGCTCACCCCAGTCGGGGGCAGGACATTGACAGCTGCACCCCAACCCCATGGGAGCAGCACCATGTGGACATGCACAGAACCAGACCCCTGCCCTGGGGCCAGATAGGAGCCGGTGCCCCACGGAGGGCAAAGACCCCATGAGCTATTCCCCACTCCCTTAGCCTGCCAGTCCCCCTGCCCTGGGGCTGGATCAGAGCCAGTGCCCCCTGGAGGGGAAAGGCCCCGTGTCCCGTCCCGGTGCCCACTGGAGCCTGCTCTTCTGTCCTCTCCAGCCTGCAGGCCAGCGTCCCCCAGGGGGAGGTGGAGCTGCGGCGCAGCAGCTACTCCTCGGGCTCAGTGCTGGACGGGGGCGAGGGCACGGCCGCCCGCCTCGACTTCAAGGTGTCCGGCTTCTTCCTGTTCGGCTCGCCGCTGGGGCTGGTGCTAGCGCTGCGCAAGACGGTCATGCCAGCCTTGGATGGTGAGGGTCCCCCCGCGCCAGCCTGCCCCGGCCCCTGTACCCCCACAGAGCTCCCCCAGGGCCGGCACCGGGCCTCCTCTCTTCCTCCAGCACTGACCCCCCCCACGCTCCCCCCGCGCAGGCACTCACTCCCCCACCCCAAACACTCACACACACACTTACACTCCCCCCGGCACAGGCACTCACTCCCCCACCCCCAACACACACACACACTTACGCTCCCCCCGGCGCAGGCACTCATCCCCCCCAACACACACACACACACTTACACTCCCCCCGGCACAGGCACTCATCCCCCACACACACACACTTACGCTTCCCGGCACAGGCACTCCCTCCCACCCCAACACACACACACACACGCTCCCCGGCACAGGCACTCATCCCCAACACACACACACACACACACACACACACACACTCTTACGCGCCCCGGCGCAGGCACTCACCCCTCCCCAACACACACACACACTTACGCTCCCGGCGCAGGCACTCACCTCCTCTCCCCAACACACACACACACACTTACGCTCCCCGGCGCAGGGACTCATCCCCCCACCCCTCCCAACACACACACCCACACACTGACGCTCCCCCCGGCGCAGGCACTCATCCCCCCACCCCTCCCAACACACACACACACGCGCGCACACACACACACTCTTACACTCCTCCTGGCGCAGGCACTCATCCCCGCCCTCCAACACACACACACACACACTTACACTCCCCACAGCGCAGGCACTGCCCCCAGCACAGATTTCCAGGGGTTTCAGTGCCCCGGCTGTTACCCAGTGTGAGGGTACCCAGAGCCCACGGCCATGCCTGTGTCGACGTTCCCTTAGTGCGCCAGGCCCTCGGCTCAGCTTTTTCCAAGGGCGAGGCCTGTGGCTTCAGCCCGTGAGACTGGGCCCTGCTTCTCCCCGGGGCTCCCCAGCGGGTCCCTGTGAGCTCAGGCCCCTGGCAGAGCAATGGGCCCCGCAAGGATCTGCAGGGAGAGCACGCGCCTTCTCCCACAGTCAGCATTTGGCAGGCCCCTGGAGGCCACTTGGGGCCGCGGGAGGAAGCGAAACTTTGTCACAGTTCCACGCCCTGGGCGGCCCTGCTCTGATCATCGCAGTGTCGGGCTGGAAGGGGCCTCGAGAGCTCAAGTCTGTGCCCTCACACTGAAACAGGACCAAGTAAACGTATACCATCCCTGACAGCCGGGGCTTGCCCCACCTGCAGGGACGGGGCTTCCGCAGCCTCTCTTGGAAGCTCTCACGGCTTCCCAGGATCTGTGCTGCCCCCCAGCTTGTCAACCATCCCTCAGAGGAACCCTTGAGTGCACCAGCCCCCCAGGGATCCCACCCTTCCTCCAGGGCCAGCCACGCAGCCTCACCGCCTCTGAGACGGAGCCTCTGGGCTCCAGCCCTCCTGCTCCACCCTGTGAGCTCTGCCTGGTGCCTCCCACTGAGCCAGACCCCTGGGAGAGACCTGGCCGCTCTTTGGGGGCCAGTGCCCCCAGCCGGTGTTCGCAGTGACACGTGGCAGCCTTTTCAGAACAGCGTCGGGTTATGAGTCACCTGGGACTCGGCCTGGGGAGGCCCTTAGGGCCACAGATAGAAAGACAGGTGAAGACACTGTCCAGCTGGCCCGGCCATGGCCCCTCCACCCCAGCCGAGCTGCCCTGCGATCCCTTTGCTGGCTCTCTCCCCTGTCTTTGTCCATCCCAGGTGAGAGGTGCTGAGTCTCCCCAAAAGCCAGCTCTTATCCCAGCCACATGACAACTTTCAGTCCCTGGTCCGGCTCCTGCTGAGCTCACGTGTGCCGCCTGCCAGCTTCCCTGGATCGGCGTCAGTTGTTTGGTCCTTGGGGCTTTTGTGGAATGGGTCAGTTTCAGGCAGTCCTTTACCCCACCGCACCCCCTTCGTACCACCCCAGGGAGGGACGTGACACAACACCTCGGGTTCCCTGCTCTGCCCCAGGAGCAGCTTAACCCTTTTGTCCCCGTTGGGTACCGGCCCCATGACAAGTCAGTCCCTGCTGTGCAGATCACTCATCAAAATACTGCAGAGAATTCCCACTTCGGCACATCAGCCTACTCCAGAGCTTCACTAGCCCTAGACTTAGAAAGGCCTGTCTAATCCCGAGCCTGGATCTCCCTTGCTGCAGGTTAAACCCACTGCTTCTTGCCCACCTTCAGTGGGTGTGGAGAACAGTCCTGGTTATAACAGCCCTTAGCATAGCTGAAGACCATTATCAGGTCCCGCCTCAATCTTCTTTTCTCAAGCCTGAGCATGCCCACTGGGAGTCTCTGTCCCCGGTCACAGCCGCGCTGGTTCTGCGTCCTCTCGCGTTGCCTGCCAGGCAGTCATGGAACCACATCCGGTCGCTGGGCCCTCCCTCTGCTCATCGGAAGATAGTCCTCAGCATCATCTTCAGGGTCCCATAAAACCTCTCCACCTGCCCGTTGGACTGAGGGTTCTATGCAGAAGTCTGGTGGTGGTGGTACAGATTGATAAATTAAAAAGTAGTAATTCACCAGCACCAGATGGCATTCACCCAAGAGTTCTGAAGGAATTCAAATATGAAATTGCAGAACTCCTAACTGTGATCTGTAACCTATGATTTAAATCAGCTTCTATACCAGATGACTGGAAGGTAGCTAATGTAATGCTCGTCTCCAGAGGCGATCCTGGCAATTACAGGCCGGTAAGCCTAACTTCAGTACCAGGCAAATTGGTTGAAACTGTAGTAAAGAACAGAATTATCAGACTCGTAGATGAACATGATGTGTTGGGGAAGAGTCATCTTGGCTTTTGTAAAGGGAAATCATGCCTCACCAATCTACAAGAATTCTTCGAGGGGGTCAACAAGCATGTGGACGAGGGGGATCCAGTGGATATAGTGTACTTAGATTTTCAGAAAGCCTTTCACCAGGTCCCTCGCCAAAGGCTCTTAAGCAAAGTAAGCTGTCATGGGATACGAGGGAAGGTCCTCTCATGGAGCAGGAACTGGTTAAACGATAGGAAAAACAAAGGGTAAAAATAAATGGTCAGTTTTCACAATGGGGAGAGGTAAATAGCGGGGTCCTTCATGGATCTCTGCTGGGACCAGTGCTATTCAACATGTTCATAAAGGATCTGGAAAAAGGGATGAGGTAGCAGTTTGCAGATGATATAAAATTACTCAGTATAGTTAAGTGCAAAGCTGACTATGAAGAGCTACAAAGGGATCTCATAAAACTGGGTGACTAGGCAACAAAACGGCAGATGAAAGACAATGTTGATAAGCACAAAGTGCGTTGGAAAACATAATCCCAACTGTGCATACAAAATGATGGGGTCTAAATTAACTGTTGCCACTCAAGAAAGAGATCTTAGAGTCATTATGGATGGTTCTCTGAAATCATCCACTCAATGTGCAGCGGCCGTCACAAAAGCAAACAGAATGTTAGGAACCATTAGGAAAGGAATAGATAAGACAGAAAATATAATGCCACTATATAAATCCATGGTATGTACACACCTTGAATACTGCGTGCAGTTCTGGTCACCCTATCTCAAAAAAGATACATTAGAATTGGAAAAAGTACAGAGAAGGGCAACAAAAATGCTTAGGGGTATGGAACAGCTTCCATACGAGGAGAGATTAAAAAGATAGGGACTGTTTTGACTAAGGGGGAATGTGATAGAGGTCTATAAAATCAGGAATAGTGTGGAGAAAGTGAAGAGGGAAGTGTTGTTTACCCCTTCACATAACGTAACATAACCAGGGGGTCACCCAATGAAATTAATAAGCAGCAGGTTTAAAACAAATCTAAGGAAGCGCTTCACACAATGCACGGTCAACCCGTGGAACTCGTTGCTGGGGAATGTTCTGAAGGCCAAAAGTATAAGTGGGTTCAAAAAAGAATGAGATAAGATCATGGAGAGTAGGTCCATCCCTGGCGACTAGCCAAGGTCGTCACAGACGCAACTAAACTGACCACCAGAATGTGGAACTGGATGACGGGATGGATCACTCGAAAATTGCCCAGTTCTGTTCATTCCCTCTGACGCATCTGACACCAGTCACTGTTGGAAGACAAGATACTGGGCTAGATGGACCATTGGTCTGACCCAGTGTGGTTGTTCTTATGACCCACAAGCACCAGAGAAAGGTTGACATGCAATTAGCCCCCTGGCTAGTAACTGCCTTGCTGGGGTAGCCCACTGCTCAAGGTAGCGAGTGGTGACATACGCCACCACCAGAATGTGTTTCTTCCCTGAGCGGGGGGGCTGTGCTGTGGGCCCCATGCCGGCAGCCACCTTCCAAAAAGGTTCCTTTTGGGACTGTTCATAGTGTCCCCCCCCCCATCAGCCCCTCCCGGTTGGCCACGTGGCCCAGGAAGGGAGTGAGGCTACGCAGCCCACCTGCAGGGGGATCCGGTTCACAGGAGGGAAAGGATGCACCTTGAACAGGGTCACCGATCCAGCATCTCTGTCCCAGTGGATCTCTGCCGCACAGCCTCGTGCTCCTCAGGCCTCCATTGCCAGGGCCTGCTTCCCCTGCTGCTCTGGCTGCTTGCCCCGCTAAGCCTGGGTGACCAGATGTCCCGATTTTTGGGTCTTTTTCTTATATAGGCTCCTATTACCCCCCACCCCCATCCTGATTTTTCTCACTTGCTGTCTGGTCACCCTAGCTCAGCCAGCTCCTGCCGCTGCAGTCCGGCCCTGCTCTAGTTCCTGGGCTGGGGCCACTGCGGCTGTCACCCTTGGGTTCTCGCCTCCTCTGGGGTGTCTGGGTCTCCATTCCCGGTGGCTGGTGGATTGGGCCACTCAGAACCTCGCCTGGGATGGAACCAGGGTTCTTTGCCGGATGATCCTGGAGCAGGCCCCCCAGTGTCTGCACTGCTCTGCCATCTACCTCGTGGGGAGTCGTTTAGATGTCACTTCTGCCATTTCTTTTTTCATAGACTCCTGATTCCCAGGCCAGAAAAGCCCATTGTGATCAGCTAGTCTGACCTGTCTAGCACAGGCCGGAGACTGGCCCCAAAATAACTCCGAGAGCAGAGTTTTTACAAGGAACGTCCCATCTTGATTTAAACAGTGGAGAACCCACCACAGCCCTCGGCAAATTGTTCTAAGCTGGTTTCTGTTGCCAGGGCCACTTGTTGCGGGAAATGACTCCTGCGTACAGCACCCACTGCTACCACCAAGCTGGCACGGATTTCCAGGGTCTCTGGCACCCCTGCTTCTCCCCGTGGCGAGAGGGGGCCCCCTCATTCCCCTAGGTGCTGATCCCACCCCCTGAAACATTTGTTCCCCTGCTGCGCCCCCCCCCCAGTGCAGGGGCCTCTCTCCCCTGTTTTGCTCACTCCCCCTGGATTGCTCACATCCCCCCAGGCACAGGGGCTGCTGCCCCCCTGCATCACTGCTCCCCTCCCCTGCACTGCTCACTCAGTGGGTGACCCTTCCTGCATTGCTTGCTCACCCCCCACTTCCCCCCCTCCCCCGGCGCAGGCATTTAACCCTCCTGTCCCTGCAGTGGCCCAGATGCGCCCAGCCTGCGAGCAGATCTACAACCTGTTCCACGCAGCCGACCCCTGCGCCTCGCGCCTGGAGCCCCTGCTGGCCAAGGCCTTCCACGCCGTGCCCCCCCTGGGCGTGCCTCGCTACCAGAAATACCCGCTGGGCGATGGCACCTCTGCACTGCTGGGTGAGGGCTGGGAGCGGGAGGGGAGGGCAGGATCCCTTTGGGGCAGTCTCATTGGGAGCATGGGGTCCCCAGGGGCTGGGGGTAATATTGTGGGGTAAGGGGGGGGACAGTGGGGTTTGGGGGTTCCCTCTGGGATGTCCCCTTGAGGTGGGCAAGTGGGGGATGTGACAGTGGAGGTTAGGGGGTCCCTCAGGGGGCCAGTGAGGGTTAAGGGGGCCCCTCTGGGATGTCCCTTGGGGGGCAATAGGGGACAGAGGGGTTTGGGGGTCCCCTCTGGGTTGTCCCTTGGGTCTGTGGGGGGCAGAGTCCCTGGGGTTGCTGTGCTCACCCTGCTCTCTCTCCCTGGCTCAGCTGAGGCCCTGCAGACTCATTCCACCCTCTTCCTGGACGACTTGGAGTTGACGGCGCCCACCACCCCTACCAGCTGCTTTGGGGGCTTCTGGAGAGGCAGCGAGACAGGAGAGCCCCCCGCTCCTTCCAGCACCAGCGAGGTCGTCAAGAGTGAGTGCGACCCCTCCCCCATCCACCTAGCGCCTTGCCTACCCCCCCCCCCAGCACCAGCAAGAGTGACATGGGGGAGTCGGGGGGATGGAGCATTGAAGGGGGTACAGGACAGGAGGCTGTGGGATATGCGGTAGGTCTGGGGTGCTGGGCTGCAGGGCAGGGGGTGAGGGGTAGGGGCAGGTCTGTGGTGAGAGGTTTATTAGGGCAGGGGGTGAGGGGTAGGGGCAGATCGGGTGAGGGATGCAGGGTGGAAGGGGCAGAGTACAGGGCAGGTCTTGGGTAGGGGGGAGCAGTGTAGAAGGTGAGGGGGTAGGGGACAGGCCGGGGTGGGGGTACCGGGTGGAGGGAGTGGGGTACAGGGCCAGTCTGGGGAGGGGGTACCAGGCAGAGGGAGCGGGGGACAGGCTGGTCTGGGGAAGGGATACTGGGTAGAAGGAGCGGGGTACAGGGCCGATCTGGGGAGGGGATACTGGGTAGAAGGAGCGGGGTACAGGGCCGATCTGGGGAGGGGATACTGGGTAGAAGGAGCGGGGTACAGGGCTGGTCTGGGGAGGGGATACTGGGTAGAAGGAGCGGGGTACAGGGCCGGTCTGGGGAGGGGATACTGGGTAGAAGGAGCGGGGTACAGGCCGGTCTGGGGAGGGGATACTGGGTAGAAGGAGCGGGGTACAGGGCCGGTCTGGGGAGGGGATACTGGGTAGAAGGAGCTGGGTACAGGCCCGGTCTGGGCAGGGGTAACTGGTTAGAAGGAGCAGGGTACAGGGCCGGTCTGGGGAGGGGATACTGGGTAGAAGGAGCAGGGTACAGGGCCGGTCTGGGGAGGGGATACTGGGTAGAAGGAGCGGGGTACAGGGCCGGTCTGGGGAGGGGATACTGGGTAGAAGGAGCGGGGTACAGGGCCGGTCTGGGGAGGGGGTACTGGGTAGAAGGAGCAGGGTACAGGGCCGGTCTGGGGAGGGGATACTGGGTAGAAGGAGCGGGGTACAGGGCCGGTCTGGGGAGGGGGTACTGGGTAGAAGGAGCAGGGTACAGGGCCGGTCTGGGGAGGGGGTACCAGGTAGAAGAAGTGGGGTACATGTCAGTCTGGGGAGGGGGTACTGGGTGGAGGAAGCGGGGTACCGGTCCAGTCTCTGGAGAGGGTACTGGTCCAGTCTGGAGTGTGGGGGCCGGGCGGAAGGACCGGGCCGGGGTACGAGTTCTCCTGTCACCGCTCTCCCCGCAGTCCTGGAGCGGTGGTGGGGCCCGAAGCGCATTGACTACTCCCTGTACTGCCCCGACGCGCTGACCGCCTTCCCCACCATCACCCTGCCGCACCTCTTCCACGCCAGCTACTGGGAGTCCTCCGACGTGGTAGCCTTCATCCTGCGCCAGGTGTGCTGGGGGGGATCCGGGAAGGGGGGGGGGCAGAGGGCCTGGGGGCAAGGTCTGCGGCACAGAGGGTGTCGTGAGCATGGTGGGGAGCGAGCAGTGGCCGGGGGGCTGGTGCCTAGCGACGGGGAGGGGCGTGGATGGTGGCCGTGGCTGGGGGCGCTGAGGCCGTGCTGCTATTGCAGGTGATCGAGAAGGAGCGCCCCCAGCTGGCGGAGTGCGAGGAGAGCTCCATCTACAGCCCTGCCATCCCCCGCGAGAAGTGGCAGCGCAAGCGCACACAAGTGAAGATCCGGGTACGCAGCCTCCACCCGCCTGTGCCCGAGCAGGGGGGTGACGGGGGCCTGGGCAGGAGATGGTGCTGCTGGGGTGGGTGGGCAGAGGAGGGCGGTGGGGGCCCAGGCAGAACGGAGGGGGTAGGGCTCTGTGGGGAACGAGCGGGGAGGTGGGGAACGAGCGGGGAGGTGGCGATTGAGTCATTGGGTTGATGGCTGGGTTATGTCATTGGGGTGATGCAGAGTCAGCAGTAAATCACTGGGCCGGGCTCCTGGGGCACGGGGCTCTGGACGGGAGGCTGGACTCAGCCCCAGCTGGGCTGCCTAAGCTCAGGCCGGCCCCCCGGGACGGGGGGCAGAGACCCCAGCAGCCCTTTGGGGGTAGGGGGAGGAGCCGCCGCCACTGACCCCCCTGCCCTGCCCCGCAGAATGTGACGTCCAACCACCGAGCCAGCGACGTGATCGTGTGCGAGGGGCGGCCCCAGGTGCTGAGCGGGCGCTTCATGTACGGCCCCCTGGACGTGGTGACGCTGACCGGGGAGAAGGTACCGGCGCTGTGGGGGAGAGGCTGGGAGGGTGAACCTGGCACTAGTGCCCTGGGGCACCATGCAGTTGTGGACTCCGTTCCTGGCTCCCTCCCTCTGTCTGCCAGTCCAAGGCCAGAGCCCCGGTCTCCCCAGCTGGCATTCCCTGCTGTTCGCTGGCCACTGGGGTTCTCTGCTTGCATTCTCCGCTGGTCTGGGTCGGTTTCGCCCAGGCCTCTGATGACCCATTCTTCCCCCGCCCCGCCAGGCAGTGTGTGACACAAACACCTCAAGTCTCCTGCTCCCCCACCAACCCCCAGCAGATTTAACCCTTTTGCTCCCATTGGCCAGCAATGCCAAGTACAGAGGGAAACACTTTGGACTCATAAAAACATTAGAAAAGTCTCACTTGGTCATGGGGGAGGAGGAGGATCAGGAGTCCGTCTGGGAGCCCCAGCAGGTGCAGGGTGTGTGTGGGCGGGTCCGTCTGGGAGCCCCAGCAGGTGTGGGGTGGGGTGGGGGACTGGGAGCCCCGGGAGGTGCAGGGTGTGTGTGGGGGTCTGGATGCCCCAGCAGGTGTGGGGTGTGGGGGGATCTGTCTGGGTGTCCCAGCAGGTGGGTGTGGGGGGGGGTCTGGGTGCCCCAGCAGGTGTGTGGGGGGTCTGTCTGGGTGCCCCAGCAGGTGTGTGGGGTCTGTCTGGGTGCCCCAGCAGGTGCGGGGTGTTGGGGGGTCTATCTGGGTGCCCTAGCAGGTGCAGGGTGTGTGTGGGGGGGTCTGTGTGCCCCAGCAGGTGCAGGGTGTGGGGGAGGTCTGGGGGCCCCACAGGTGCAGGGTGTTGGGGGGTCTATCTGGGTGCCCCAGCAGGTGCGGAGTGTGTGGGGGTCTGTCTGGGTGCCTCAGCAGGTGTGGGGGGGTCTGTCGAGGTGCCCCGGCAGGTGTGGGGTGTGGGGGGGTTTGTCCGGGTGCCCCGGCAAGTGTGGGGGGGTCTGTCTGGGTGCCCCAGCAGGTGTGGGGTGTGGGGGAGTCTGTCTGGGTGCCCTGGCAGGAGCTGCCCCCATGTAAGCATGAATGGAGCAGTCAATGTTGTGAATTTCCCACGGTGCTGGTTTGATTTTAAAGCTGAAATCTAACGAATTGGGTTTGCCTCTTTGGTGGGTGCTGTAGCCGATATTCCAGTGGAAGCTGAGAGGAGAACCCCTTGTACTGAGCCCAGGGAGCCTTAGCTACTGATGAACACTGGCCTCTTCTCAGGTCAGCGCTCACCTCGGACAGCATCTCTCACAGCAGGACACTCGGTTATTCCCAACCAACCCGTTTAGTAACTGGCCAGAGCCACCTTAGCATACAAGCAGCAGCGCACCACTTGCGCGTAGCTACAACCAGCGTTTCAGGTCTAGCCCGCACAGCCTTGCGAGCGGTACCGTAGGGTTGAGGACGAGCGGTGAGACCAGGAGCAATGCAGAGCACCTGGGTTTCTTTATAATCATCACTCACAGGGCCGGCCCCCGGCACCAGCCCAGCAAGCAGGTGCTTGGGGCAGCCAACGGAGAGGAGTGGCACGTCCAACTTTTCGGCGGCAATTCGGCGGCGGGTCCCTCACTCCCTCTCGGAGGGAGGGACCCGCCGCTGAATTGCTGCCGAAGACTGAAGCGGCGGCAGTAGAGCTGATCGTGACTGCGGCTGCCTTTTTTTTTTTTTTTTTTTTTTTTGCTGCTTGGGGCGGCAGAAACCCTGGAGTCAGCCCTGATCACTCAGCAGTTCTACCGCCCCGAACGTATGGACACCCCTGCCCAATATTTCACCCAGGAGGAAGGAAGCACTTGCTGTGCTCCCTGCTATGGGAGTGGATTGGTCCCAGAGCAACCAGCTTAGACAGCAGACCTGCTTCACGTTAGAGTTCAATCCTCGGGCCTACAAAGAAGGGCACGCAAAACACAGTAGTTAAATCCAGCACATGGCTACCCGAGGTATTGCTGGGGTGTGTAGACTCAACAAGCCAACCTGCAGCTATTTCTGTTAAAGAACAGAGGGGAACTGAAATCTCACCACTTCTTCTCCTGCGAACCCTGGGCTGGGGGCGAGTCGTTCATCTCTTGGTGCTGGGACTGTGGCCGAGGGGAGAAGCTGCCCACGAGGGTTCAGCTACCTCTGGGGTCCCCCCGAGTGACCTCGGTTTTATATCATTCATTCATTCATGCCCGTCACCCCAACCGGGGTATGGGCCGCCAACCACAGATCTCCAGAGTCTTCTATGCCACCTTCCAAATTGCTCTGAGCTTTCCAGCTCTCAGTTCCTCTGCTGTCCAGCAGATGGCGGTGGTGTCTGACACAGTGCAGAGAGAGAGGGGTGTTGCTTTGATTCATGGCCAGGCCTGGTTCATAATTAGCCCAGCCTGGGCTCCCCCATCTCGAGCAATTTCTCTTAATGTTCTGGAGTCCGGCCCTGGTGAGGGGGCCTCTCAGCCACCCTCCGTGTGCTGTGCCGTGCTGGAGGGAGAGCTCAGTGGTTTGAGCATTGGCCTGCTAAGCCCAGGGTTGTGAGCTCAATCCTTGAGGGGGCGATTTGGGGATTTAGTTGGGGATTGGTCCTGCTTTGAGCAGGGGGTTGGACTAGATGACCTCCTGGGGGCCCTGATTCTATGAATTCCCGTCACTGCTAGAGAGCCCCAGTCACTTCCAAAGTGCACACACCAAACCCTGGCAGATCCTTGCAGTCTGGTGGGCCCAATCCCCCAGCCCCAGGTGATCCCTGATGCCTTTGCTGCCGCACCCTTCAGGCTTCTCCCAGGGTCTGAGACATCCCAGGGAGGGTTGGTGAGGAGAGGGGTGGCTCTGTCTCCCAAGGCAGACGGCTGCACACCAGCCTCAGGAAGGGCTGGCCGGTTGAGACTTCTTGGGCTCTCAGGAACTTTGTTGGGTCACCCAGCAAGCCGTTCCCAGCTGCCTTAAACTTACCTCTTCTCCCCTGGCCCTTGGCTCACACCTGGGAGCAGCTGCTCTTCTCTCCTCCCCTGGCAGGGGCTCTTAGCTGGGCGTCTCGCCCATGAGTGAACTAGGCCAGTCTTGGGGGTGAGGGGGTGACAGCAGCGGGGGGATCCCAGCGCAAGTATCACTCGCCTTGCTGGGGAACGGTGTCATTTAGCTTTAGCTTGATTCTACACTCCGAGAGGCAGCCGGGCTGTCCAGACGAGAGGTCTCGGCCGCTCCGAGGGGAAGCTGGACGTTCGGGGGCTGCGCCTGCACAGGGTGATCTCGGCTCCTGGCCAGGCCGGGGAGCCGCGGGAGCGGTAGCTGTTAAGAGCCGACGTTACCATCTGTGCGGCTCCCCGCAGGTGGACGTCTACATCATGACGCAGCCGCTGTCGGGGAAGTGGCTGCACTACGGCACCGAGGTGACCAGCAGCAGCGGGCGCCTGGCCTTCCTCATCCCGCCCGACAAGGCGCTGGGCATCGGCATGTACCCCGTGCGCATGGTGGTCAGGTGAGACCCCCGCCCCGCCTTGCCCGGCCCCGGTGCATGCGATCCTGGGAAGGGGACGTACTGAGGAGTGGGGCTGTACCAGGAGCCTGGCAGGGAGAGCCCTTGGGGGGAAAGCAGTGTTGGGAATGGGTGAGGGGAGGCTGTTGGAGCCCGGGGCCCCCTCTGGGCAAGGATTGCGGGACACCCCCCTCCCCCGCAGTGTGTGTGAAGAGGAGGGGGAGATCTGTGTGCGGGGGTGGAGGTGTCTGGGCTCCCCTGTCCCGCTCGGTCCCTGATGCCCCCCGCTCCCGTGCAGAGGGGATCACAGCTACGCCGAGGCCTTCCTGACGGTGGTGGCACGCAGCACTGAGGCGGTTGTCTTCAGCATCGACGGCTCCTTCACGGCCAGCGTCTCCATCATGGGCAGCGACCCCAAAGTGCGGGCAGGCGCTGTCGACGTTGTGCGGTAGGTGACCCCCCACCCCCGGGTAAACCTCCCACTCCAGTGCCTACGCCCAGCCACCCTCTACCACCCTGCTAACCCCCTTCCCGCTGCTGTCCTCTCAGCTCCTTGCCCACCCCAGCTCCCCACGGCCCCCTGTGATGCCCGTGTCGTGTCACCCCAGGCACTGGCAGGACTCGGGGTACATGATCATCTATGTGACGGGGCGGCCTGACATGCAGAAGCACCGTGTGGTGGCCTGGCTGTCGCAACACAACTTCCCGCACGGCGTCGTCTCCTTCTGTGACGGCCTCACCCACGACCCCCTGCGCCAGAAAGCTGCCTTCCTGCAGAGCCTGCGCACTGAGGTGAGGCCTGCGCCCAGCGCCGCAGGGGACAGGGCATAGCCAGCATTTGGGAGTGGCGGGGGGCAGGCCAAGCTGGGGCTCAGTCAGTGTCAGGAGCGGGGTGGTGCAAGGGGGCAGGGTTTGGGTGGTGTGAGGGGTGGAGCTTGGGAGGCACCAGGGGGCAGACCTTGGACAGCATGAAGGGGTGGGGTTCATGCAGCATGAGGGGGTGGGGCTCAGGTGATGCGAGGGGACAGGACTTGGGATGGCACGAGGAGGTGGGGTATGGGGTGGGGCTCAGGCGGTGCGAGGGGACGGGACTTGGGATGGCACGAGGAGGTGGGCCTCAGGGTATGGGGGTGGGGCTAAGGGTATGGGGGTGGGGCTCAGGTGGTAGGGGGCGGGGCTCAGGTGGTACTAGGGGGCGGGGCTCGGGCAGCAGGGGCTCGGGTGGCACGAGGAGGCGGGGTGCCAGGCTGAGTACCCATGTGCTGCAGGCAGAGGTCACCATTGTGGCTGGCTATGGCTCCACGAAGGACATCTCGGTCTACAGCTCCCTGGGGCTCCCGCCCACCCAGATCTACATCGTCGGGCGCACGGTCAAGAAGTTCCAGAACCAGTGCCAGGTACGCGGGCACCAGGGGGGACGAGCTGCGGTCCCCGGAGAGGAGACTGGCTGGCTCAGGGACTGGGACATGGGGCCTTTCCCCTCTGGGCTGGCCCCAGGGCAGGAGACTGGCTGGCCCAGATGGGTGGGGAACGGGACACGGGAGCCTTCCCTTCCGGAGGGCACAGTGCCCCTGGGCCAGAAGGGGTGGGAGGCAGTGGGGGGTCTGGCATGGGGACGGTGGGGGCTGGGCCCCAGCGCTCCCCCGTCCGTCTGTCCCCACGCTCGGTCCCTGCGTCTGTCTGCAGTTCCTGTCCGAGGGCTACGTGGCGCACCTGGCCCAGCTGGAGACGGCATCGCTGGCACATTCGCCCAAGGGGGCACCGCGGCCCACGCTGGGCAAAGGCACCTACGGCTGCCCCGCCCCCGTCGACTTCCTGCGCAAGCAGAGCCAGCTGCTGCGCTCGCGGGGGCAGAGCCAGGCGGAGCGCGAGGGGGGGCCCCCGGCAGCGCCCCGCGCCAAAGCCCGCAGCATCAGCCTCAAGCTGGAGAGCGAGGAGTGAGCCCCCCCGCGGCTTCCCAGCCTGGAGCGAGCGCCGAGCCCGCACGAGGAGACGAGGGCGCCTGGCACGGAGAGGGAGCTCCCGACGGGACCACACGCTGCACTGCAGCCCCGGCGCGGGGCGAGAACTGTGCGTGGGGGCCCGAGGAGCCCCCCAGCACTAGGCATGGCCTGCCCCCTACCCCCCTGGGCTCCCCTCCCCCACCCACAGCCCACTCCTCTCTTGGGCATGGCCTGCCTGCCACCCCCAGCTCCCCCAGCCCTGGGGTCCCCTCCCCCACCCAGAGCCCCCCCTGCTCCCCCAGCCCTGGGCCCAACCCGCCCCGCCCCCAGCTCTGCTGGTGCCCCTCAATCCCGACCCACACACCTCTGCCAGCCCAGCCCTGAGACCCCCTTGTTGCCCACCCGGCTCTGTCTGGGAGTCTGTGGCTGGGTTTCCCAGGGGAAGGGTGAATCATGGCTGGGAATTAGGGGGTTGGGCCTCTCCACCCTGCCCCCCCACGCAAGGCCTAGATCTGGCACATTTGCCCCGGGCCCTGCTGTCCGCATCACAGCGACTGGGAGGAGGTGCCAGCTGCCCCTGTCTCTGGGCAGCCCCTGTACCCCGTGGCCTGCATGACCCAGCCCCCCTGCACAGAGACCCCACCCAAGCACCCAGCCCCAGCTGTGTCCTGTGTGATGCTGGATCCCAGAATCACAGGGCCAAACGGCCTGGGCGCGAGTTTAGCCCACCCCCACCCCGCTGGGCACGTTACACCCCCACCCAGCGGCAGGGGGGCTCGTTATTTATTTTTGTTGGTGTCAGAGTTATTGAGGCAGGGAGGGGCCAGGCCCAGAGGAGGTGGGGCCTGGTGGGGGAGGGGCTGGAAGGATTCATGACTTTGTTTTTTTTTTAAATTGTGTAAATGTGGAATAAAAATGTAAAAATAAATAAACAGAGAATGGTACCAACAAGAAGGGCCGGTTCCTGGGGGTGGGAGAGGGGAATACGGGGGGGGGGCAGAAATTTATTTGACTGGAGTGTTAAAATAACTGGTGATAACCTATTGAGACGGGAGCGAGAGGGGGGTGGGGCAGAGCCTTGTCAAAGCTGGGATTAGCTGATAACTCAGAAGAAAATGATCTCGACTGCTCATGGCTACTGTCTGTTTTTCAACCAGAACACCTGCTCGTAGACGAAGCAGTGTCATATCTCCCCTCTGGCAGCTACGCGGAGGCGCAGCCAGGTGGCTTGGCACGCTGCCCCGTCTACAGGCACCGCCTCAACAGTTCCCATTGGCTGTGGTTCCTGGCCAATGGGAGCTGCGAGGGTGGTGCTTAGGGCAGGGACAGCGTGCAGAGCCCCCTGGCTGCCCCTATGCGTAGGAGCCAGAGGGGGGATATGATGCTGCTTCCTGGGAGCCGCATGGTGTAGAGGGTAGCGGAGAGCCACCAGGATCCCTTTACAAGCAGGTGTTCCGGTTGAAAAACAGACACCTGCTCCCACTACCCCCATCCCAGTGCTGTGTGCCTGGGCCCTGCACTGAGCCTCCTTTCCCCAATCCCAGCCCTGTGTGCCTGGGCCATGCACTGGGCCTGCCCATCCCCAGTGCCCGGCTCAGACTCAGCCCATCATTCCTAGCAGTGCTCAGCGGGAGCTCAGCAGAGACCGACTGGTCCTGGCTGCATCTCTTGCACTGGTATCACTGGTGCCATTCTCCATGCATCAGCCAGGACCCACAACCTATCCCAGCCCCACCAGGCATCACGGCCCTGGCAGATGGGTATGTGGCGGGGGCCAGAACTTCTCAAAAGCACCCCCCCACCCCAAGAGCCCGGCTGTGTACCAGACACTGGGCACAAAGGCTGGCAGTGTCTTGTCACGCCCAGCATCCAGGAGAGGGCTGCAACGCACAGGCCATGGGCTGCCGGTACAGCATTTAACCAGATCCGTTAACCAGAGCGGGAGCACACGGCTCACACACAGCTGCTGAGGCGCAATCGCTGGCAGAGACGCCAACCAGCCACAAGTAAATCGACCCAAGCTCGTGTGGCTCAGCAGTTTCTGAGCTGGCCCTTGGTGCCACTGAATAGCCAAGCTCACAGCAGGCTGGGGGACAGAGCCCCAGACTGTCCCACACCTGGCACCAAAGAGGTAGAATAGTTTAACAAGGAGGTTAAGGGGTGACTTGGTCACAGCCTATAAATACCTACATGGGGCACAAATAGTTAATAATGGGGTCTTCAGTCTAGCAGAGACCAGTCTAAGAGGATCCAACAGCTGGAAGCTGAAGCTGGACAAATTCAGACTGGAAGTAAGGTGTAAATGTTTAACAGGGAGCATAATTAGCCATTGAACCAATTTACCCAGGATTGTGGCGGATTCTCTATCGCTGACACTTTTTAAGTCACGACTGGATGAAAAGCTCTGCTCCAGGGATTATTTTAGGGAAGTTCTCTGGCCTGTGTTACAGAGGAGGTTAGGCTACGTGATCACACTAGTCCCTTCTGGCCTTGGCGCCTGCCATAGAGAAAAGAACTGATTTTTTAGATGAAGGAAATGTTGTAGATCTAATTTACCTGGATTTCAGTCAAGCATCTGATACCTGTCTGAAATCCAGGTGAAATAGATCTATGACATTTCCTTCGTCTAAAAAATCAGTTCTCTTCTCTATGTGGACAATTATTAGTTAAATTGGCGAAGGTGGTGATTAATACGAGAATTGAAAGGTGGACAAGGAACAGGTTAAATGGGAGACCACAACAGATCACACTGAAAGGTGAACTGTCAGGATGGAGGGAGGTTACCAGTACAGTTCCTCAGAGATCGGTCTTGGATTCAATCTTATTTAACATGACCTTGGCACAAAAAGTGGGAGTATGCTAATCAAATGTGCGGATGACACAAAGCTGGAAGGTATTGGCAATATGGAGGAGGACCAGAATATCATAGAATCATAGGATTGGAAGGGACCTCAAGAGGTCATCTAGTCCAGTGCCCTGCACTCATGGCCGGACTAAGTATTATCTACACCATCTCTGACACGCTTCTCACAACCTCACTAGGCAATTTATTCCAGTGCTTAACTACTTTGACAGTTAGGAAGTTTTTCTTAAGGTCCAACCTAAACCTCCTTTGCTGCAAGTTAAGCCCATTTCTTGTCCTATCCTCAGAGGATAAGAAGAACAATTTTTCTCCCTCCTCCTTGTAACAACCTTGTATGTACTTGAAAACTGGTATCATGTCCCCTTCTCAGCCTTCTCTTCTCCAGACTAAACAAACCATTTTTTTTTCAACCTTCCCTCATAGGTCATGTTTTCTAGCCCTTTCATCATTTTTGTTGCTCTTCTCTGGACTTTCTCCAGTATGCCCACATCCTTCCTGAAATGTGGCTCCCAGAACTGGACACAATACTCCAGCTGAGGCCTAATCAGCGTGGAATAGAGTGGAATTACTTCTCGTGTCTTGCTCACAACACTCCTGCTAATACATCCCAGAATGATATTCACTTTTTTTGCAACAGTGTTACTCTGTTGACTCATATTTAGCTTGTGGTCCACTATGACCCCCGCAGATCCCCTTCTGGAGTACTTCTGCCTAGGCAGTCATTTCCCATACAAGAAGATCTGGAGGACCCTGAAAACTGGAGTTATAGAAATGGGATGAAATTTAACAGTGCAAAGGGCAAGGTTATGCCTTAGGGACTAACAACAAGAATTGTTGCCATAAGCCGGCAACTTATCAGTTGGAAGCAACAGAGGAGGAGAGAGACCTGGGTGTTTTGGTTGATCACAGGATGGCTGTGAGCCACCAATGTGATGCAGCCATGAAAAAGGCTAATGCAGTCCGAGGATGCATCAGGAGAGGCATTTCCAGTAGAGATAAGGAGGTGTTAGTACTCTGATATAAGGCACTGGTGAGAGCTCATCACCAATAGAGTGTGCAATTCTGGTCTTCCATGTTTAAAAAAGCTGAATTCAAACTGGACTAGGTGCAGAGAAGGGCCACCAGGCAGAGGAATGGAGACCCTACCTTACAAGAGGAGACTTAAGGAGCTTGGCTCATTCAGCCTAACCAAACAAATGCTGAGAGGAGATATGCCTGCTCTCTAGAAATACATCAGAGAGGTAAGCACCAGGGAGGGAGAGGAGTTATTTAAGTTAAGCATCAGTGTAGACACAAGAACCAATGGCTATAAACTGGCCATCAACAAGTTTAGGCTTGAAATTAGGTGATGGTTTCGAACTATCTGAGCAGTGACGTTCTGGAGCAGCCTCCCCAGCGGAACAATAGTGGCAAAAAACCTATGGTGGTTGTAGCGAGGCGGTGTGGTTCCCCGCCGCCTGGGCAGGGACGAGCCTCTCCAGACACCAAAGTGGGCGGAGCCAGTGAACCCTGCACCTGCCCCCCCAGAGGTCAAGGCGCAGGACAGGAAGTATAAAAGCCCAACCCCAGAGCTCACTAGAGCCGTGGCCGCCGGAGATGCCAGCTGCTTGTGGCCTAGCTCCCGGTTGGGAGATCCCAGCAATCGGTGGCTGACCCGAGGACTGGCCAGACCAGCCAATGCCTGATGCTGACCCGAGCCTGGAGAAGCAGTCAAGCCTGCCCCTCACAAGTTACCTAGAGGAGCTGCCAAGCCTACCGCTCGCCAGTTACCCTGAGGAACCCATGGTGCTCGACCCCTTGAAAGACACTGTCCAGATGCAGGTACCTCTAGAGGGGGAGTTAGGAAGTAGCCCGGGGGCAGCCAACCCTAGTCTGGCTGCAGCACTGCCAGAGCCCATGTCAGTGTGTTGCGGCTGGGATCCCACTGATGCAGCAGCAGGTCTTCGGCTACAGCCAGGGCCCCGGGCTGGGACGCAGTGGAGTGGGTGGGCCTGTGTCTCCCCTGCCACCCAATGTGTGGGTGGCCATCTCCCCCTCTCCCTGGCCCTTTGGGGCTTGGGCCTATTGCTTAACTGTTTGCTCAGCTCCTGCCTGAGGACCTGAGACACTGACTCTTTGCTGGGCCTGCTCGTTAGATAACAGCTGCTCAGCTCCTGTCTGAGGACCGGCACGTGGGACTCGCTACTGCCCACCAACTGGACGTGAGTAACCGTTTGTTGTGCCTCTATCGCTGCCGTGGCGTGAGACCCCACGGCCAGACTAGTTCCCCGACCCAACCGAACCCTTCTACAGCTGTCTACACTACTACTTCTATCAGTATAACGTATGTCGCTCAGAGGTGTGAATAAGCCACCTCCCTGAGCGAAATAATTGACACCGACATAAACACTGGTGTGGACAGTGCTGTCTTGGCAGGAGAACCTCTCCTGCCAACGCGGTTACCACTGCTCATTGGGGGTGCATTCATCAAGCTGACAGGAGCTCTCCCCGGTTGGCTTTGAGTGGCTAGAGCTGCACATCTGTAAGCTCTCTAATGTAGCGATAGCCTAAGTGGTTTCAAAACTGAGCTTGATCAGTTGATGCAGGGGATGGCATGAGACTGCCTGCAACGGCATGTAGCCGATCTGCGACTGCCAGCAGCAAATATCTTCAATGGCCGGAGATGGGACACTCTGAGATGGGGAGAGCTCTGAGTTACTACAGAGAATCTTTCCCCGAGTGGCTGGCTGGTGGGCCTTACCCACATGCTCAGGGTCTGTCTGATGGGCATATTTGGGGTCAGGAAGGAATTCTCCCCCGGGTCAAATTGGCAGAGACCCTGGGGGTTTTTTGTCTTTCTTTGCCACACTGGGGCACGGGTCACTTGCTGGTTTGAACTAGCCAGTCAATGGTGGATTCCCTGTCACTTGACTGGAGGACTTTGGTAACTCAGCCAGAGGTCCTGGGTCTATTCCAGGAGGAGTGAGTGAAGTTCTGTGGCCTGCAATGTGCAGGTCAGACAAGATGATCACGATGATCTCTTCTGGCCTTAAAGTCTCGGAGTCATTGGACCAGGATAAAAGCAGCTCAGTGGGGAGGGCTAGATTCACACCTCAGCACCTGCCTGGTCCCTGCTGAGGGGCAGCACTTTGACAGCCCAGCTCGCTGCACTCAGGGATTTGATGGCACTTTGGAGAATCAGGTCCACGTAGCCATCACTGGGGGAGCTACGGCCCTTACTGAGCTCCCTGTCCCTGAGCAAACTGGGCCTGACTAGCCCCAGGCAGGACTTGAATGCACAGCCCTTGGCAGTCGACTTCAGGGCCTCTTGCCTGCTCCCGCAGCCCCCTTGTGGCCAGGCTGGGCCCCCCCAGAAGGAAGCACCAGCACTCCCCAGTGGAGTGAAGCAGCCTTGCTGAGAGTGAGGGCACGGCTCCCCACAGGGCAGCAGACGCCAGCCACCAGCTCAGGCTGGCCCCTTGGGGGAGGTCAGCCTGGTGGAGCAGGGCCTCCCTCCACCCCTCCCCGTGCCCCCTCCTGCCCCCACCGACACAGCAATTCCAGATGCTCACAGGTTGCAGGTGGATTTTTAGAGACTTGGACACATCAGTTGGTAACAGGCAGCCCCGCTTCCCCTGCCCCTCCCTCTCCGCAGCCAATTGGGGGAGCTGCCCCCACCCACAGGAGCTGCCCCCACCTCACACAGGTAGCAGCAGGAGAAGGAACCTCTCCTGTCACTTGTCCCCAGCCAGGGCGGCCTGGGGCCAGAGCTTAGGGCCACCTCCCTCTCCCTAAGTCAGCACAATTAGAGGGTGGGGTTCCCAAGGCCCAGTGCCCAGGCGGGCGACAGCGCTGCAGCCACAGGCCGGGGGCGGTGCCAGGCTGAGAACTGCTCGCTGGGCATTAGGAGAGTGGGGGTAACCCCATGGGGAACCAAGCGACCTGCAGATAAACCAGCTACAAGGCACCAAACCCAGCTCACACACCCATGTAACAGGGGCTGCAGGGTGCCCAGGGCAGCACTAATGGGGAAGCGGTGGAGGGGGGCATGGCAGCGGCTCCAGGCTCCTTGGCCTGGCTCAGGCGGGGAGGGCAGAGCCCATGGATAAATATCAGTTTATTGGCTACAGAGAATGGGAAGCGAGGACGAGGAGCATGGGGGTGCCAAGCACAGACGGACAGACAGACGGGCGCTGCCAGCTCACCCCAGCCCAGGCCCGGGGGCAGTCGGCACAGCCCCTCACCCAGCACAGGCCCCTCTGGCAGCACCTTGCTGCTCCCCAGGCCGCGGGGCTGGCGCAGCCGCTACTGGGAGAAGATGCCCTTGAAGCGGATCTTGTCCTCACTGTCCTTCTGGCGCAGGCGCGTCTCCAGGCTGCGCAGCTCCTTGGCCACCACGGGGCCCAGCGACGGGTCCAGCGCCAGCACCTTGGCGAAGTCGGCCTGGGCCTCGGCCGTATTCCACACGGCGGCATGCGCCTTCCCCCGCTTGAAATAGGCCTTGACGTTGTCTGTGGGGAGAGAGCACGGGGGGGTGCCCCTCAGACCTGACTCACAACCCCCTGCTATCCCAGTCCTGGGCTCCCCCCCACGCAGCCCTACCGGTGCCCCATAGTCCCAACCTGCAGCCCCCGCTGTCCCAGCCGTGCCCTGCACAGCTCCTTACCTTCATACTTATTGAGGATGGTGGAGCAGTGGTCGAGCACCTCGTAGTATTCATGGCACAGCAGCTTGCACTGGCAGTAGTTCAGCAGCAAGGGGGTGATCTTCAGGTCCAGCTGGATCCAGTCTGGGGAGCCCGGCTGCTCCTGCGAGGGGGGAGGGGAATGAGGAGCGGGTACAGGGGGGAGGGGGGAAGGCAGGGGAGACCTGGAGCTGGATCCTGGCAAGTCAGTGGGCTTGGTGCTGCCACTAAGGCAGAGGCGCCTGTGGTTGGGGATTGTGGAAATATCGTCACCAGGTGCATGACTCAGTTTCCCCACCCACTCTGCAATGGGGGTGAAAGGGTTAATTCCTCCTTTGGAACAGGGGTGGCTGGGAGTCATGTGATCAGCAGTAGGCCTCAGCCAGAGCCCCTGCATTACCAACTGCAGAGCCAAGAGCCGGCCCAGAGAGGAGACAGACCCAGCAGGAGGCTGGGCCAGGAACCAGGCTCAGAGACATGGGGCAGAGAGCATCCGACAGACACCAGGAGGGCCTTTGACATAGGGGCTGCAGTTTCTGCTCATCTGGACGCGACGTAGGCCTGGCTGCCCCACGGCGTGACCAGGTGGCCCTGGCTGCATGTGCGCCCTGAGGCGTCGCTCCCTGGAGGCAGAGAAGGCTGATCTCAGCAGGACTCACTGCCGGAGCTCACAGGGAAACGGGGGACTGGAGCAGAAAGCCCCATCCCTGAGCTGCAGAGGGCTCAGGGCTAACGGGGGCTTTCCCAGGAGAGCGTGTGGAAGGAGGCACGCCAGGCCCCTCGGGGGCAGGTGGGTGGGAGTGGCCTGGAGCAGCCACCGAGCCAGCTCCCCACACCCCCCGTGGCCAGGGTCAGCATCTGGGGACGTAGTGCCCGGGCGGGGCACTGCTCACCTTCATCTGCAGGTTCTTCAGGCAGGCGATGGCATCATAGTACTTGGCGGCCGCCATCCATTCCTCAGCCGAGCATGGCCCCCCACACAGCTGCATCGGGAGAGAGCCCGGGCCAGCCCCTCAGTGGCCGCCCATGCCCAGAGAGCCAGCCCCTCCCCCCAGCCCCCCCCCCCCCCGAGAGAGCCCGCCCCCAGAGGCCCAGCCTGCCCCCAGAGAGAGCCCAGCCCCACGCCCAGCCCCCCCAGAGAGAGCCCGCCATCCATAGCCCCCCCAGCGCACATCCCCTCAGAGGAGCCCCAGCCCCACGCCCCTGCAGAGGCCCATCCGCCCAGCCCCCAGTCAGCCCAGCCCACCCATCCATAGCCAGCCAGGCCCTGCCTGGCCACGCCCAGCCAGAGAGAGCCCACGCCCATGGCTAGGGTCAGCATCTGGGGACGTAGTGCCCGGGCGGGGCACTGCTCACCTTCATCTGCAGGTTCTTCAGGTATCAGGCCATCCATAGATAGCCCGGCCCTGGGGTACCACGCCCACCCAGAGAGAGCCAGGCCCTGCCCCAGCCCCAGGGTACCACGCCCATCCAGAGAGAGCCGAGCCCAGCCCAGCCCTGCCCCGGGCCGGGGGTACTCCACCTGCAATATTGTGTCAGTGGGGTAGAGCCGAGCCCTGCCCCAGCCCCAGGGTACCACGCCCATCCAGAGAGAGCCCGGCCCCAGAGTGCCACGCTCATCCAGAGAGAGCCCGGTCTTTCCCCAGTGTATCACACCCATCCATAGATAGCCCGGCCCTGGGGTACCACGCCCATCCAGAGAGAGCCTGGCCCTGCCCCGGGGTACCACGCCCATCCAGAGAGAGCCCAGCCCCAGCGTACCACGCCCATCCAGAGAGAGCCTGGCCCTGCCCCGGGGTACCACGCCCATCCAGAGAGAGCCCAGCCCTGCCCCAGCCCCAGGGCACCACATCCATCCAGAGAGAGCCCAGGCACCTTGTCCATCACCCCACCTCCATCCCTTGGACCCATCCCCAGGCACCACACCTGGCAAGGGAAGAGCCCCAGCCCAGTCGAGCCCCTGGCACCACTCCCCAATCCCACTACCCCCTCCTCACAGCTCCCCCACCCCTCAGGGACCCCGTTTCCAGCTGGGATCTCCCACCCCTCAGAGCCCCTCCATCCCCAGGTCCGGGCCCCCAAGCCCTCGTCACCTTCAGCAGGTTGATGGCGAAGATCAGGGGCTGGGGGTTCTGCTGCAGGTCATCCAGGTCGGGGTAGCCCAGAGAGTGGTGCTCATGCATCTGGGCGATGCCGCAGCAGTGCCGCTGCCCCTCCAGGGGGTCCTTCCCCGCCGCGATGTTCCGCAGGCTCTTCGCCACCAGCGGGTACAGCACCACGTGCTGGGAGGACCGGGCGTCAGCGGGGGAAAGGGGTGTCAGTGCAGGCTGAATGCAGGAATTGGTGGTACTGACCCTGGGCACCTGCCCACTCTATGTGGCCTCCTCGGGGGGAGGGATCATTCTCTTCCCTGGGGCCGGGAGCTCAGGGCCAGGGATTCATCACTGCGCCAGCTGGGCTGGAACCAGACCCATTAATAACGATGGGCTGGAATCAACACCCACAAATGGAGGTGACCCGGCAGAGACATGGGAGCCCAGTAACTCCTAACCACCAGCCCAGGAAAGCACCTGGCTGGGGCTGGGCACAGACGGGAGGAGCTGGGGCTGCGGGCAGGGGCAGCTTCAGGCACCAGCACAGCAAGCGCGTGCCGGGGGCGGCGTGCCGGTCGCTGTGAGGGCGGCAGTCAGGCTGCCTTTGGCAGCGTTTCTGCGGGAGGTACGCCGGTCCCGCAGCTGTAGCAGCAATTCGGCGGCAGGTATGAAGGCGTGGGACCGGCAGATCACCCGCAGAAATGCCGCCGAATGCGTGAGCCGCCAAAGCCTGCCTGACTGCCAGGCTCGGGGTGGCCAAAACCATAGAGCCGCCCCTGGCTGCGGGGAGGCAGGCCTGGTCTGCATTGCAAGGCTCCGCCAGCTACGAGGGCGAGCAAATCAACCAGCAGAGCTGCGCTGGCAGAACCCCCGGCGCAGACGCAGCTGCGGCGACAAGAGAGCCGCTGCCAGCAGAGCATGTGGTGTTTGGGAAGGTTGGGTCGCTGTGGTGGCAGATCTCCTGCTGCCTTTCATCTGGACTAGCGGCTCTGCCAACGCGGTTAGACTGGCGCTCTATGGTACAGAGCCCTGGCCGGTCCAGCTATAATCGCTGCATGCTCAGCTCCCCCCAGGGCTAAAAGCCTCCAACAGATCTCGGCTGGACTAGCTCCTGGTGAGTCTGAAGGCCCAGAAACCTTGAGGCCGCATGGCCTGCCCTTGTGGACGGCTCTGCTCGGAGCCTGGCGAAATCAAAGGCTGCTCCCCAGAGAGACTCCCTCAAGGCTGGGGTTACAGCACAGACAACAGAAATGCCTGAGGGGGGGCCATGGTGTCACACAGGAACTTGGCCTGTTTCCCACCCCCCAGGAACGGTGCTTGGAGAGGGGATGCAGGGAGCTGTGGGGCCGGCAGGAGTAGGAGTAGGAGGATACCTTGGTGTCACACAGGAACTCAGCCTGCTCCCCATCCCGCATGGTGCTCAGGATGGTCTCCCACACTGGCAGCTTGAATTTCTTGCCAATAATGAGCTCCATGGGCTTCCCGCGGGCACGGCTGTCGTCCAGCACGCGGTGCTCCCCGTCGGACAGCATGGTGCGGTAGTGGAAAGTGGCCTGTGTGGGAGATCAAATGTGGATGAGGCTGTTCCACACCCCACCCAGCACAACAGGGCCCCACGGGCCAGTGACTGCTCACCAAGACCCACTGGCTGTGATGAGGCAGGGAGGCTCACGTTGGAAGATGTGTGCACGAACGCTGGGATTCTCAGCTCTCGCTGACAACCCCCAGTGACGGTGTGATGAAGTGGGGATTTTCCCTTGTTATGTTGTATGTGAGTCATACCGTTTTGCACAAATGCTGTGTGTGCCTCAGTTTCCCTGTGTATTGCACCAATGTCTAGGTGATGGGAATAAGGGGGTGTGACTTTTGCAGGGGCTGCTCCAGCTGCCTGAACCAATGCTATAGCTGCCCCTTCGTAACTTGAGACCCAGGAGGGGGATATGACCAGGTGACTCTTGGCCGGGGAAGTGAGAAAAAAGGCCAGAGGAGAAGCAACAGGCAGGGCAGGGGCCAGGCAGCTGGAAGTGAGTAGGTCTCAGCAGGCTTGTGGCACAGAGGGAGGCTGAGAGCCCTGGCTCTGGGCTCCCCTCCCCGCAAGGTGGACTTGGCTGAAAGTCACTGATTTCTGTCCTACGCTGTGTTCCTGTTGCCTAATAAACCTTCTGTTTTACCAGCTGGCTAAGTCATGTCTGACTGTGGCATTGGGGTGCAGGGTCCTCTGGTTTCCCCAGGAGTCCCACCCGGGCGGACTCACTGCGGGAAGGGCACGGTGTGGAAGGGGATAATGAATGCCCCGAGGTCAGACCCAGGAAGGTTGAAGCCGTGCGAGCTTCTTGCCCCGGAGGCACTATGCTCAGAGAGAGGAGGCTCCCCCAGAGCCCTGACTGGCTTTGTATGGAGTAGTTCCAGAGCATCTCCCCGGTGACTCCATGACATGGGCCATGCCCCTACTAGCCCATTAGATAGGAGATGGGCCCTGGCAGGAACAGGGTCACCCAGAGCACCCCTGTTCTGGGGGCTGCTGTGTGCCCAGCTTGGGGACATGTGCTCCTGGCAGGCCCCTGCTACATACCATGCCCAGCCCTGCTCACCCACTGGACTGGGGTGCACGGCACGGCCCTGACCTCCCGGGCAGGACACGGGAGCATCAGCCTGAGCTCTGCCAGCTCTAACGGGTTCCCCTCCCCTGGGCTACTCTGTCCCCCCAGGCACCGTGCCAGCCCTGCCTGTACTGGGCCCCGCCAGGCCCATGTTGCCTCCAGGGCTCTGGTTGCCACTCACCCTCCCAGGCCCTGGAGAATGTGAAGAGGCAGCGACCCTACCAAAATATACCCCTCCCCCCCCAGGCCCGGGCGTCACTGCCCCACCCAACCATAGAAGGCGGGGCCCGTCACTGCTGGCAGCTCAGGCCACGCCCCCTCCCGGGGACAGAGCGTCACTGCCCAAGAGCCCCGCCCCGCCTCTTGAGGAGGAAGGGCGGGCAAAAAGAGATTCTGAGTGCCCCTCCCCCACTAGAGTGTCTGGCCAATCAGCACGTAGGAGCAGTTGTAAGTCACTGACAACAGCACCAATAGAAGCGCGGTGCTGGAAGGCGGGGCACGTCACCATAGTACAGGCTCATTGCCGCATGCGCAGTCACCACCCCCGCCCGTGTCAGCGCTGCCGGACTCTGCCAGGCAGGCGCCGCTAGGCCCGCCTAACGGGCTGTCCCCGCCGCGCATGCGTGCCAGAGCCCGGCCCCGCTCTGCCCCGAGGGGGTGGGGCGGCTGGTTACCTTGGTGCCGTCGCGGTAGTCGGGCATCGGACCCCGGCCCTCCTGCACCAGCCGCTTCGCGATCCCGTCGGCCAGCAGCTGCGCTGCCTGATCCGCCATGATGGCTCCCGCACAGCGGCTTCTACCTACGCCGCCGACTCGGACAGCTCCGGGGCTTTCCGGAAGGACTCGGCTACTTCCGGAACCGCTCGGGCATTTTCGGAGCCGCTCGGCTACTGGGGGAGCGATTGGCTACTGCCTGACCCGATCGGCCATTTCCGGAACCGCTCGCCTACAGCTGGCGGGTGCTCGGTTATTTCCGGAATGGCTCTACGGGCGCCTGGCGGCGGGAGGTCTGCGCTGCGGCGAATGGAAGAGCGGAGGCGGGAGGCGCTTAGGGTTGTTCACTCTGAATCCTACTGACGGCGGGACTGTGCCTTGTGCCCCTGACCTATGCTAGCCCTCCTCATCCATCTCACCCTAACAAGCCCACAGTCTTGGTCCCACCCTACCATGGGTCTGTGGGGTTTGGAGTCCCAGGTGGACTATTTTGCAAGATAGGAGCTTGCTACTACTGCTCCCAGGTACAGGAGCTGGTAGTTGGGGAGCAAGGCCATGGTTGGAGCCCTACCCAGGGAGAGGTTGTGCATAGTGGGAGAGGGACTTGTGCCAACACCTTTGTGCAGGATGGCAGAAGTCACTACAGAACCACCTCTAAACTGTGACATGCACCCCACTGGGTGTCCACGGGCTCCCCGGCACTGAGGCGACTCTGCTGCTTTGCCCTCTTTCTGCAAACCACAATTGGAAGATGTGACTGGGATCTCAAGGGGGCCAGGCTGAGATTGCTCCATCAGGCCAAACTGCAAAGAATCTGGCAGATGAGCTCCAAAAGTGGTGGTTATTCTAATAATTAGATTCACCAATCCAGCAAGAAAACAGCTGCTACAATACCTTACTGGTTATCCAGAAGCCAAAAACACAGTTACCTTAAATCAACCCAGGCTTGAGCACCCACCTGAACACCCAAGTCAAATATGATGAGGATTATTGAAAATCTTGTTCGTCATAGAAAAAGTTCTACCAATCCCAAAGCGTTGTACACATCACCCACCAGCTCAACGAATATTCCAGATCTTTCCCAAGTACACGCATACAGCCAATTCTTATTAACTAAACTAAGATTTATTAAAAAATAGACGAGAGAGAGAACTGGTTAAAAAATCATTTTACATACAGGTATGAATAGAGTTCTTATGTCAGTTTCATAGTAGAGATGGTGAGCTTTAGAGTTGTAAAAAGTTCTTTCAGAATTAGTCCATAGATTACAGTCCAATGTCCAATATCAGGGTGATCCAGATAGGACTGGAGACTTCAGTCCTGTGACTCCAAATTCCACTGATGAAGCTTAAGCAGATCTGAGATAACAGGATCAGGGCTCTGGGCATTCTTTTTATAGTTGTCTGGTAGCCTCCTGACAGCGTGCAGTCCTTGGGTGAAGAATAGTGTCTTTGAACTAACCTGTTTCCCAGTACCGCCAATAATTAGCTACATGGATTAACATAAGGCAACTGTCCATCTCCCACCATTTACAGGTAGCTTACTACAGACCCTGAAGAGAAATGAAGGCAGTGATATTACTACATTCACAGTTCATCTAATGTTAACATCTCCTTTTGATCTCTGAATTAACGGAATACAGTGATAGGAGCTGTTTGGTTACATTGTAAACATAAAAACTACAATCATTATCTACTAATATAGGGGTCGGCAACCTTTCAGAAGTGGTGTGCCAAGTCTTCATTTATTCACTCTAATTTAAGGTTTCGCGTGCCAGTCATACATTTTAACCTTTTTAGAAAGTCTCTTTCTATAAGTCTATAATATATAACTAAACTATTGTATGTAAAGTATATAAGGTTTTTAAAATGTTTAAGAAGTTTCATTTAAAATTAAAATGCAGACCTCCCCGGACCAGTGGCCAGGACCTGGGCAGCGTGAGTGCCAATGAAAATCAGCTTGCATGCCACCTTCGGCACACTGCCATAGGTTGCCTACCCCTGTACTAATATGTCTCTAAAGGTTGAATCTGGGTCACTGAGCCTGCTAGTTGTGTAACCCTTTCTGGCCCTGTGTCACAGAGGACTTTTGAAATCTTAACAAGAAGTCATGTGAGGGCAGGGGCTGCATCTCAGGATCTCCTGTCAAGAAGCAGGACCTGCAGGAGCTGTGGTAGCTCCTGCACCTGCTTGTTCCCAGCACCTGTGTAATAGCAACTGTGGTACCTGGAAATGGAACGGCAACTAAGGTGGGCCCCACAAGTCCTACGGGAATAATGAGAAGGGGAGGAGCTCGCTGGGAATCAATGGAGGGGGGTGTAAAATGGTGTAAATCCAGAGGAAATGTTTGACTGTGCCCCCCCTCCCCGATGGCCAGGGAGGAGCACATCCAATGCCCCGTGGCAAGGGGTGGACAATTGGGTGTACTGTGTATGAGGTGTTTTGCTGGGAATGTACATATTACTAGGGGGCACAATTACACCAGCCCCTAACCAAACTCCACACATCTACATGCGTCTGTCTGAACTTTGGTGCACAAATAAATCTGTAAATCTTATTGCAGTAAATAATGGGGTGGGGTGAGGCGGAATAGCTCAGTGGTTTGAGCATTAGCCTGCTAAACCCACAGTTGTGAGTTCAATCCTTGAGGGGGCCATTTAGGGATCTGGGGCAAAAATTGGTCCTGCTAGTGAAGGCAGGGGGCTGGACTCAATGACCTTTCAAGTTCCCTTCCAGTTCTAGGAGATTGGTATATCTCCAATTATAAAAAAATAATCAAACCAGTGCATGCAGCCAGGTTCCATCCCAAGTGGTTAAGTTGGTTTAAACAATAACCCATTTCTCTGTGGACATTCAATAAACTTATAAACAAATAGCACACAAAACCTGCAGGGGCAGCTTGTTGCAACTGTCAGCAACTGAACACATTAAAATCTTAACCCTGTGAAAGGAGGCAAGGCAGTTGTTTTGGCAGCGGCTCGGCTGTTAAACCCTACTGCAGTGGGCAAAACGCTCCGTGTTGCTGTCAATTATCATAGCGGCAGGGGTATTGTTAAGTATACTTGTGTTATGTTGCATATAAAAACAATCGAGGAGGGGGGCACAACCCCCTAGAGAACAGCCACTAATTATAACCTATAAGTAAGGTAGTAGCCACACACACACACCCCCGCCAGTGTACTAAACAACCTGAACCCAACCTTCCTGGGCCCACTATAATGGGAAGTCTGGGACACTAATTCAAACAGGTGTGGTACCGTACGCCCGTACGAGAGAAGGTGCAGGGCACTATACTACACAAGGGGGCAGTAAAACAAATAAAATATCAACACTTTTCACCCGCTGGCCCTGTCAGGAAATGTGTCCCCAGATGTCCTATGCTTTTCCAGGGATATCTGGGCAGGATCCCAAAAGAAAAAGAAAAACAAAAGGGTGGAGAGTTAGGATACAGATATTCAGGCCTGTCGGCAAAGGCCTAGACTTTAAGAATGTAGGTGTATTCTTATCACTTAGCTAGTTATAGGGGTACAGAACAAGAATCAAAATCACAGTCTGCCTGTTTATAGGCCTTCTCTCGCTGTGCTAGTCTGAGGCCCTGTTCTTAGCCTAAGGCCTTTGGCTAAGCAGCAAAGGCAGCCATAAGCTGGGAAGCAAACGGTCACGTCCTCACCAGTCACCCTGAAATAAGGCAGCTTTGGGCTGTTCAAAAGGTGATCCGAGCCATCACCTCCAGAGAAAGGGAAGAGCCTAGATCAGTGGTTCTCAAACTTTTTTACTGGTGACACTTTTGACATAGCAAGCCTCTGAGTGCAACCCCCCCTTATCAATTAAAAACACTTGTTTATATATTTATATATTTAATGCCATTATAAATGCTGGAGGCTAAGTGGGGTTAGGGTGGCAGTTAACAGCTCGTGACCCCCTTTGTAATAACCTCACGACGCGCTGAAGGGTCCCGACCCCCAACTTGAGAACTCCTGGCCTAGATGATTTTAAAAAAACTTTAATATCATTCTATCTGGCAGGAACTCACTTATCAATAGCTGGGGTGTGAAATCCTCATTTCTGTGTTATTCTATCACTGTAGTCACCACTTCCCTGTTGTTTGTCTGTATAATCTCCGTCTGGTTCTGTGATTGTTTCTGTCTGCTGTATAGTTAATTTTGTATAAATAATCATGTCACAATATGTTAAAATTGGTTAGTTAAATTTCAGTAAAATAATTGGTTAAGGCTAAGCAGAAACCAAGTTTTACTATATAGTCTGCAGTCAATCAGGAAGTAAGGGGGGGAATGGGAAGAGGGATGGGGGAATTGGAATCACGTTTCGCTAAGGTGGCGAATGGGAACAGGGAATGGGAACAGGGACACAGGCAAGGCTCTGTGGCGTCAGAGCTGGGAAGGGGGACACAGAAAAAAAATTAAAATCATTCCTAGCTAAAAGTTCACCTCAATAAACATTGAATTGTTTGCACCTTCAAACTTCGGGTATTGTTACTCTGTGTTCATGCGAGAAGAACCAGGGAAGTTAGTGGGTAAAACAATAAGGCCTCTAACAACCTTGTTTGTACAATTCAGAGAGGCAGCAGAATCCTGCACGGTGCCCGTCCCTGCCTGGTGACAGCTCCTGCACGGTGCCCGTCCCTGCCTGGTGACAGCTCCTGCACGATGCCCGTCCCTGCCTGGTGACAGCTCCTGCATGGTGCCCGTCCCTGCCTGGTGACAGCTCCTCTATGGCCCCAGGTTGGGAGGGGTGGTACAAGCGCAGCCCCTACTAAGCAAACCCACATTCCAGTTCCCTGAGCAGCCAAATGCTGCAGCACCCATAGACCCGGGACCCCCACTCCTTGGTCGTGTATCAGGGGCTGACAAGTGGAAACTGTAATAGTTTAATGAACTGTGTATAGGACTCGGTACTTACCACTTTGTTGCCGCTCCCCAGTGGGTGCAGAAGGGTTCAAATGCTGCTCCCAGGGCAGAGCAGGAGACATGAGTTGTGTGTGTCACGGACCTGTCTGGGGTGGTGCGCATGAGCGTTCCCGGACTGGCGGAAACCGACCCAGGACAATGGGAACCCCAAGCACTGACCAATCAAGACGCTGCGGAAGCCTCAGCAGGCTGACCGTGTGAACCCAGCATGCTTTGCTAGGGGAGAACAACGGACCGAGAGGAGACAGGAGGGGTGATAAGACCTTGGCTCACAGAGACACAGCAGCTCTGCCCTGGGGCTGACAGATGGAGACAGCAGCTGGGCTGGGTAGACCCCTCACACTGGGTGCACTGAATGCTGGCCGAGCCCCTGTCTCTCTGCACTGAGCTAAGGATGCTCAGCTCCTGCAGCCAGGTGACTCATCCTTGGTTTGCACAGGCTGGCCGCTGTCGCTGCGGATCCTCACTGGGAGCATCACGTCCTGAAGGGGCCCAGGACAAGTCTCCTGCAGGAGTCTGGCTTTGGCTGGATTTGCTGCAGGGAGACAGGGATCGCTGGTGCCGAAGGCCCAGTTTCAGAGTTGCGGAAGCCACACGTCCGCCCCTGTGGAACTGTGTGGGTCCCTGCAGCTCAGCACACACGCTAAAGGGGTTGTTCCCAGGGGACTGATTACAGGCTGGAGCATAGACCAGACCCTGTAGATCTGTGACAAAGAGTGCCCTTGCCAGAGGGTGGCTACAGGCGTGGTGGGTTATGATTATCTCAATCAAGAGACCCTGAATCAAGTGCAGGAGGAGGCGGGGCTCTGACAGAGACCCGAACATCCTGGATTTAGCAAGGAGATATTGGCACATCGCCTTAGAACAGTGATACGCAGAAAAAAAATCTGCCTTCCTAACCAATGCGGGACTTTCTGAGCTTAAAGTGTTACCATTTGGGCTAATGAATGCAGGAGCCACCTTTCAAAGGCTTGCGAATCAAGTGGCTGGGTGACAGGACTTTGCTCGTGCCTACATCGAGGATATTGCCGTCTTCAGCAATTTCTTGCCAGAGCATAAAGATCACATGGGAATGGTGCTGAAGAGGCTCAGAGGTGCAGGTCTAAGTGTAATGGTGTCATAGTGCAAGACGGGGCACTGAAGATGTAAAACAAATTCTGTCAGGAAAGGCAAAGCCGGACTCTGGCCAGGTGTTTGAATTGTGCACAGACGCATCCAACACGGGCTTGGGAGCGCTGCTGATGCCAGCAGGGGAGGGTGCTGAGCAGCATCCCATGCCTTTCTGAGCAGAAAACGGACTCCAAGTGAATGGAATGATGCCGTTATAGAACATGAATGCTCGGCAACTGCGGGTTGTCCGACAGCTAAGATCCTACCCGTTCAACCGGAGGTGCTGGGTACTGACTGACTGCCCGCCTTTAGCGTGGCTACACAGAACCAAAGGCACCAACTCTTGGTTGGTACGCTGGAGTACAGCCCTCCAAGGGCATGAGATGGAGACTCAACATGTCACGGGGGCAGACACGCTATCCAGGCAAGAGGGCCCAGAGCAGATGCTTTCGGAATAGCCAGTGGCTAAGCCTAGGGCGTCAATGTCAGGGGGCGACGGGACACAGATGTGCCCCAAAAACACCCAGGCAGCTATGTTACATGTCCAACAACCATTTGATGGGGTTGTGTGTGATTGTGACATTCCTCGGGGTACGATCTGGACCGATGGACAGCCACGTCCCCTCAGCTCTCCAATCTAGGGAGCCTTTTACACTGTGAGATCAACCACTCCTGGTCTGTTCACTGTTCCTCTAGCCTGCAAAATAACCCCCAGCTGAATATCTGAGTGCTTCTAGCCAGCCACTCCTGAATTATGTTGCAGAGCGACACTAGCAAATTCCCAGTCCTAGATTTGTCTCCAGAAATATATGTCTTGTACTGCCCAGCTCTCTCCTTCTGGACAATACAAGCTCATGGAAAGTCCATCATTTCATGAACAGAAAATGATATGCACAAATCCTGTTATCTCAAGTGGAGGGTCCCAAACACTTCAATCCAATCACACTGGTTTAGATAAAACAACAAAACAGGTTTATTAACTATAGAGAGCGAGCGAGAGAGAGAGATTTTAAGTAACGAGGCATAAAAGTCAGAATCGGTTACAAAGAAATAAAAGGTAAAATGCAAACTAATACCTAACTTTACAAGCTAAGTGAACTTAAAGCAAATGGATTTCTCTCACCACATATTCAAAACTGTCTGACTGGATTCTTTCAGCCAGGACGACTCCCCCAGTTCAGTGATGCTTCCTTTGTCTTTCAAATGTCGTTGATGCCGTGAGTAGAGATGAGGAGACAGAGAGGTGATTTGGGGCCTCTGTTCCTCATTTTTATACCTTTAGTTCCTCTTTGAGAATCACCTCCAGCTGGGGTTCAGGCAACAGTAAGAATCTTTGACAAGATGTAAATTTCTCGCTCACATCCTTCTTCCTGTCAAAGAACTAACTAAGTGATATAGTCCAGTTGATTTTGTTGGCACCTGACTGACATGTCAATGTCCCTGTTTGTCTCTGAGGAACTGATTTGGGTTGCTTCCCCAGCACTGAAATATGCCTTAGTAACATTGTAACCGAGCCTTCATGGGTCACAACTGAGAATACCAAATTCAGGACTAACTGCTGAGAAGTAGGGCTGATACGCCCCAAAGCTGGCGGCTATTCTCTCATGAGAGATACCAAACCAGCAACAAAAGTAAATTTCTGTTTCACCAACTGGCTAACAAGAAGTCAGAACAGCAGTTTCCTTAAGCATCTCAGTCCTTGTAGCGCCGCCAAAACCACTAGACTTACAGATGAGTGGTTCTTTAAAAACAATTTAATCAAATACCAGGTTCTTCTGATCCAAAGGACCAGCCACATGCCCAGGTCAATATACAACTCAGATCTCACCCAAAAAACACACTGTTGCCAACCCTTTAGTATCTGAAATCTAAATGTTTATTCAAAGAAAGTGTAGCAGAGCTATGACCTTGTCCCCGTGGGTCCCGCGCTTCTAGGCGGTTTATATGATCCTCAGTGGCTCACCACGATCCTCTACGTAGCCCTTCTCTCTCTAGGGCCAGGGTTACAGTCTACTGAGTCCTTTTCGTCATAGCCTGCAAGGAGGTTGGTGAGAGAACTCCCACAGTCTCTGTTGTCTCCAGGGCTTATTTCAGAACAGTTTAGCCTCCTGTCCTGATAGGGGCCTGACTACCCCTCCCAGGAGCTGTTCCTGTAGTGGTGGGTTGGGGGGAACCCGGGCCCACCCTCTACTCCGGGTTCCAGCCCAGGGACCCTAATGGCAGCCGCTGTTGGCAGCCAACCTTTCACTGCCAGAGTTGCTACATTTCCCTGGGCCACTTCCCCACATCTCCCCTGCTTCTACCTTCTTCACCCTTACCTTAGGGCTCCCTTACCAATGTTTTGAGGGTGTCTTCAGTAACCAGCCCTTCAGCCGCACTTCCTCTCCTCTGGCTCCCTGGCTCTCCCCAGCCTGACTGGAGTGAGCCCTTTTATAGTATCAAAAGGGCCTTAATTAGACTCAGGTATTCACATTAACTTAATGGACTCACCTGACTCTTTACAGGTTAATTGGAGTCAGGTATTCTCATTAGTCTGGAGCAGTCCCTGCTCTGGTCAGTCAGGGAACAGAAAACTGCTAATCCAGTGGCCAGTATATCTGCCTTCTACTACTTTGTTGTACCCAACTGGCCTGGGTCTATCACAAAAGAAAGAAAGAAAGAAAGAAAGAAAGAAAGAACTGCTGCCTTGGGAAGTCTCTGGTTCGAAATCACTGGAAGGACCTCAGTCCCTTGGTTAGAACGCTCCCATTGATATAAGTCCTTAGTCCAGAGGTTTGAGCTGGAAAGAGGCAAAATGGAGGTGTTTCCAGGGCCTTTTATAGCTTCTGCCATGTGGACGGAAACCCATTGTTTCAAACAAAGCCCTCAGCACAGCTAGTAGAAAATTACAGGTAAAAGATGGGGTTTGGAATGACATGGGCAAGTCACATCTCCAGGCATAATTTTGCTTAGTCACAGCAGGAAATCATTACCTATACCCCAGACAGCACGTTTGCAGGACTGTCCATTCAGTGTAGATGGTGTAGATGGTCTCCCACTATCAGTTAAGTGTTTCTTGAGCGTGATGATCTAATCAGATTTCTATCCACCTTATAGTCCATTCATCCAGCCTATACTTCTTTAACTTGCTGTCAAGAATACTGTGGGAGACTGTCCACTGCTTTCCCCTCATCCGCAGAGCTGGTTATCTCGTCATAGAAGGCAATTAGGTTAGTCAGGCATGACTTGCCCTTGGTGAATCCATGCTGACTGTTCTTGATCACTTTCTTCTCCTCAAAGTGCTTCAAAATTGATTCCTTAAGGACCTGCTCCATGATTTTTCCAGGGACTGAGGTAAGGCTGATGGCCTGTAATTCCCTGAATCCTCCTTCTTCCCTTTTTTAAAGATAAGCACTACATTAGCCTTTTTCCAGTCATCCGGGACCTCCCCCGATCGCCATGAGTTTTCAAAAATAATGGCCAGTGGCTCTGCAATCACATCTCCCAACTCATTTAGCAACCTCAGCTGCAGTGCATCCGTCCCCATGGACTTGTGCTTGTGACGTTATTGATATAATCTGGGACCATATAGAACATGGTTCCAAAGTCCTGTAGTGGCACCAAATCTTATGTAAAGGGGGTCACATAAGGTGTCTAAGACCAGGTTATGGGTTGCTGGTTATGATTATGCTGTCTGTATGAATGTATCACTTTTTAGTTGAAGTTACAAATATTGGCTCTATACTGTCTGTACTTCAAACTTATGCTGTGCTTCTGGGTGATGTCCCAGACAAGTTGGTGTTAGCTCTGCCTAGCCTGCTTGATGGCCCATTAAGGACCATCAGCTACACAATTGACCCACTGAGAGAAGGCAGATACGCCTTGTAACTCAGCAAAGTATGCAGGAACTTGCCCAGGTGACTCCAGACTCCATTTTGCTGTAATTTTCCACTGGAAGAACAAAGACGTGTTCTTACACCTGGAAAAAACTGATGCCTCATCTCCATCTGGTCTTCAATCCTGCTTCTTACCTCTGGAGGGACTTTACTACAAACTGAATCTCTGAACAAAGGACTGAATGACCCATCCCAGCAGGGGATGTACTCCAGAGACTTGATTTGAACCTGCAGTTTACTCCATCACTGCTACAAGGCTGAACTATGAACTTTGCCATTACTGTATGTAATTGATTCCATTTCACCAATTCTAGCTCTCGTCTCTATCTTTTTCCTTTTATGAATAAACCTTTAGATTTTAGATTCTAAAGGACTGGCAACAGCGTGATTTGTGGGTAAGATCTGATTTGTATATTGACCTGGGTCTGGGGCTTGATTCTTTGGGATCGAGAGAACCTTCTTCCTTTATTGGAGTGTTGGTTTTCATAACCATTCATCCCCAGGACGAGTGGCACTGGTGGTGATACTGGGAAACTGGAGTGTCTAAGGGAATTGCTTGTGTGACTTGTGGTTAGCCAGTGCGGTGAGACCAAAGTCCTCTTTGTCTGGCTGGTTTGGTTTGCCTTAGAGGAGGAAACACCCCAGCCTTGGGCTGTAACTGCCCTCTTTTAAGTGATTTGTCCTAAATTGGCACTGTCAGTTGGGTCTTGCCAGAACCGCATCGTCACAGTGCTCGTCCAGCTTTTCTGAATAGTCCTGAACCACTTCTTTCTCCACAGAGGGCAGAAACACTTGGAAAACATTTGCAGCTGAGATTCAGGAGAGAGAGTCTGTACTGAAGGATGCTCCCTTGTGCTTTTTCCTCCCGTTGGAGGTTCTTTTGTTTCCCTTCTTGCTTGATGTCTCTGTTGCTTAAATGTAAATTAAGCAGAGCCCCCTTTCCTTTGTTGAGACAGGCCTGGTTGCCAACCTCAGGTTAGAGCACATGTTAACACCATAAAGGGGAATATTATCACTTCACGTACAATGTTGTCACACACATATTTTATTAGGGCAATACTGACCGGCAAATTATACATTTACAAATAATACCTTGCAAGGTTCTACAAAGATTATTACAACAGTGGGTACGGTGTGAACACAAGGGTACATTCTGTCACAATCCCGTACCTTCCCCCTCTCAGTCCTTTGTTCACGAGGTGGGGACTTTTCTCAGCTTCCCTAAAATCCGTAAACCATGGGGACTTGCCTTGTCGCTCTGGCTTCCTTTCCCCAGAGCTCCCTCCACCTCTGCCCAGAGCAAAATCCCAATCAACTGTGCCGTGCGGCTGCAGGGATGTCACCGCCTTTGGGTTCCAGGACTGGCAGACTCTGTTAATGGTTCATTCGCTCGGGGATAAGAGGCTGGAGCAGCCCCAGAAGGAGAGAGAGCCAGGGACCTGGCAGCTCCACAGACACCCAGGAACTGCTCCTTCCCCGGGCACGGAGTCACCCCAGGTGAGTGGGACCGTAGCCCTGTGCGGGCAGCTCTGGCATCACATGGCCTTAGAGCAGCCTTCTTATTGTGGTGTATCTGGTGAGCACAGGGGCTGCACCCAGACTGGTGAGTTATTGTAGGGTGTCTTGTGAGCACAGGCGCTGGGCACAGACTAGTGAGTTATTGTAGGGTCTCTGGTGAGCACAGGGGCTGCGCACAGACTGGTGAGTTATGGTAGTGTCTCTGGGGAGCACGGGGGCCATGCACAGACTGGTGAGCTATGCTAGTGTCTCTGGTGAGCACGGGCACCGTGCACAGACTGGTGAGTTATTGTAGGGTCTCTGGGAGCACAGGGGCTGCGCACACACTGGTAAGTTATTGTAGGGTCTCTGGTGAGCACAGGCGCTGCGCACAGACCGGTTAGGTTAGGTAGTATAAGGTCTCTGGTGAACACATAGGGGGCTGCGCACAGACTGGTGAGCTGTTGTGGGGTCTACACAGTGTTTGCTATTTTGGCAGGGCTGGGAGCTGGCAGCTGGTCTCTGGGGTTGGGAGGAGACAGTCACAGGGAACTGATGGGTCTCCTGCCCCACAGGTGTCCCTCGCACTGTCCTGCTGGAAGCTGTGAAGGCCCAACCCGGCCAGCGATGCTGATCCTGAGCTGTCCCTCCAAGCTGCGGCTGCTGGAGGGGATGCTACGGCGGGGCCTGCCTGACACGCTGCCGGTGACCAGGACTCGCCTGCCCCCGCAGGGCCGAACCCTCCCACCCTCGGGCTGGGCAGAGAGCAGGGGAAAGTCCCTGGGAGTCCCCTGGGTGATGGGGCACATATTGGGCTGAGGTGCAATCCCCTGGGTCGGGGGTACATGGAGGGCTCGCCCCTCCACCTGGTCAGGGGGTAGCAGTTTGGGGGGCAGACCCTTTCTCCAGGTCGGGGGGCAGCAGTTCAGGGGCTGGGCAGGCTCTCATAGATCCACAGGGGATGTGCTGTACCCCAGCCTCTCACCAGGCCCCTGGGAGCGACCCCTGTAGTGGGCCGGGGCCCGAGGCTGCACACAGCTCACAGGGGCAGGCCCGTGACCTCCACCACTGGGCCTTTGACACCAGCCCTCCCATCTCTCTCCGTGGCTCCCTGCAGCGAGTGCAGCCGAGCCAGACGCCCGCGAGAGGCTTGGACCGGGCCCCTGCGGTGGGTGTTGGCAGAGACCCCGGCAGCCTTTGCAAAACACAGGAGCGGTTCATTAGTCCCCTGGCTACAGACTCCTCAGGTTAGCACAGGGAATCAAAGGTTAAGCCACAGCCCAGCCTGGCCAAGCCTGGGCAATGAGCCAGCCAAGATGTCACGGTCCCCATGGCTGGCTCTGGCTCTGTCCCGTTGTTCTTAGGCCAAGGTGACAGCTGCTGCGACCCCCCCAAAAGCCGACTCTTAGCCCCGTCGTGGCCGCTGTTCTTCAGCTGGGGGCCTCTCGGCTGCAGAGCCATGAGGGGGGAATCTCGCTCGCTCGGTGTGAACGTCAAACCCAGCCACTGGGGTTTCCATGGTCTCTCCAGACCCTCCTGGCGCGTGTGTAGTTTATTCCCTTGGTTAATGATGCTGGTCTCCAGCCAGGCTGTTACATGAGTCTCAACCCGTCCCTCCCCTTCACACGCTGCGCAGAGCAGTACAGGACACAGAGGGAAACTGAGGCACACATGGGACTCAGAAAGATACTACAGAAAGCTTCTACTTTGTCACACAGGCCCCCTGCCCTGGGTTAGGGGTAGCAGCAGGAGGGCAGGCCCCTCCCCCAGGGTAGAGGTAGCGGGGGGGGGCCTCCCCCTGGGCCACCTCCTCACTTGCCCCCTGCCTCCATAAGTCCATACCCAGCACCAATGCCTGCTGCTCACCCAGCGTAGCCGCCAGGACTTGCCCATTGAATCAGAGCACAAGCAGGCTCTGTGCCAGCCAATCTCAGTCTGGGCAGGTTTTGCGTAAAGCTAATGAACATGTGGGCGGCTCCATGGCAGCCAATCACAGTGTAGGGCAGCTGGGTGCCTGCCAATCATGGCTCTGACCACCAGCACCTCCCACCCCCCAGTTCTGAAATTCCTCCTGGTCCTCGCCATGGCTCTGACTCCTTCCTCCTGCCCCAGCTACACCCTTGATAAAATGGGCATTTTTGTAATATTTGCATGAATCCTATGTGTGCCTCAGTTTCCCCTGGCTACCCAGTGGGGGAAGGAGATTGATTTTGCTCGCACTGCTAAGTGACACAGGCAGTTTGCTTTCAGTTAGTGCCAGGAGTGGGATACTGAATGTGCCAGTAGCAAAGCACAGTCCATCAAAGGAAACGGCAAGAAAATGGTGTATAACCACCACCCTCAGATCCACATCACAAACCTGTGCATGGAGAAATGGCGAACCGTTGGGAAGTTCCACAGGACGCAGCTGATTGCAGGCTGGAGAAGGGTGACAGGACTCAGCGGCAGGTTCCAGACGCAGGTGGGGTTTGATGAGGGTCCGAGAGTGACAGAAGCAGCAGCAGGGTGTCCTCACAACCTGGTTCCCCTCCAATGGATTTGAAGTGGTACGAGTTAGCGTGAGAGGGAACCAGCTGGCTGTGAGAAGCAGCAAAAACGTGAAGAAATGCAGCAAAAGCTTGATCTGGAGATGTGGAGGCGAGAGAACCCATCAAGGGGTATGTGGGTAAATTCCCCAGGGATGCTGGATACCAAATTATCCGTTTAAGGAGGAGGAGGGGCTGTAGACACCAACCTCACTGCCTTTGAGAGGGGTTGTGATTTGAACCTGGCTGACTCTGCAGACCGGCTCTGCTGTCTCACCCCCATACTCGGTCCCTCAAAGCCATAGAGCCGTACAGCCAGATGGACGGCGTTAATACTGGGGGCTGGGAACTGTTAGAAAAGGCTCCACTGCTTATGTTTGAGCTGACACCTGAGGTTTATATACAAGAGTTTTGGGATGTGCAAGAGACCCAGGCTGTGACCTAAATGGAAGCCACCTGGCTACTGGGAGAAGCCCTCCCGACGGCTCCGATCCCAGTGCGATCACAGGACTCGGGGGGGCTGGTACTGATGGTTCTCCTGGACATCAGCTCTGAGCTCCTTCTGAGACTTTCTGTATCAACTTCAGACAAAATCCAGTCCCTGACCCTGCCCCAGCTAAGGGTTTGAACCGCAGGAGCCAGAGGCTCAGGCTGGAGGTGTCAGTGAAAAGGCAAAGAGCTCTGCCAGCAGGGAGCAGGGTTCCCCGGGTGCCTGTAACACTAAGGAAAGGCTGTTAAGCTCAGGACACGTGTCTGTCTGGAAGTAGACCCCTGTATTTGAGTGGGGCCGAGGAACATCCCCCACAATCTCCACACGGGACATGTGTGTGTCACACGGGCTCCAGCAGAACTTCCCTGAGGCTGTGGCCAAGGGAGCCAGCTCACAGCCTGCTCTCCCTGGAGAAACAGAGTCACAGCTGAACCTGATGGGAGCTGAGACCCCAGCTGAGCATGGGCAGACACGGGCAGGGCATGGCCAAGCTTAAGACCTGGAATTGCAGCCTGCCAGCAGGGGGGTCCTGGCCTGGGGTGAGGGCAACAGGTTAACCCCAGGAGGGGAAATGGATTCCTGGCATACGCACAGTCCTGGGGTTGGGACACAACCAGCGTAGGGGAGCCCCCTGCATCACCAGACCCTGGGACACCAGCGCCCCAGAGACATGGCTGGGCTAAGACCAGCCTTGTGGGGGGACACACCTACACCCACCCCCCAAATGCTCAAGGGGTCACTCCCTACCCCAGCTGAGGGGTCAGGACACCCCAGGGAAATTTCCAGAGGCAGGTATAAATATGCAAGCAAGAATCAGGCTAGAGATAACGAGGTTTTTATAGGGGTGGGTGTCACCTCCCTCTGAGGGAGGAATAAAGAAACTTGTTGAAATCAACTCAGATCCCCAAAGGGGCCAGAGAGACAAGGCAAGTGCTGCCGACTCCTGGATTTCCTGCCTCTCAGCCGGGAGGCTGAGCAGAGACCCCAGCTCGAGAGCACAGGACTGGGAGGTGGGGGGTGCTGGACAAAGATGGAGGCTCTCACCTGGAGTTGGCCAAGGAGGTCAGACAGAGACAGAGACAGCCTGGAAAGGGTCTTTCACTCCAGCTTGGCTGGGCCCCGGCTGACCACAATGGACTCTGCTTTACCCCCAGTTCTCTCTGCTGACCTAAGACTGCTCCGTGACTCATAAACTGGCCTGGCTCGACAATGCTGCCGGGTGTCACTGCAAACCCAGGCTGGGGTGTGGGAGCCCCTGAAGAGCGGCCAGGGCTCTCCAGGGGTCTGGCTCAGTGGGAGGCACCGGGCAGAGCTCGCGGGGTGGAGCAGGAGGGCTGGAGCAGGAAGAGTGGGGCCCCCTGGGGGGCTGGCACTTTGAGGGCTCCTCCAAGGGGCAGAGTAAAAGCTGGGGCCCAGCACCGATCCTGGGGACCCAGGACATCCCCAGACTCTGACCCCTGTGTCTTGGCAGGTCTACGGCGCTGTGATGCATGTGAACCGCGGGAACCCGGCTGGCCAGGAGGTGCTGGTGGATTCATGGCCAGAGTTCAAAATGGTCCTCACCCGGCCACGCAGAGAAGTGCGGCCTTTGCTGGGCCCCTCCCATCTGCCCCGCTCCCCTCCCCTGCCTGACACCATCACTGCCCCGCTTCCCTCCCCGACTTCCTTGCCCCTTTCCCTGCTTGGTGTCATCTCTACCCCTCCCCATCCTGGCTGCCCCACCTCCCCACAGCTTGTCTCCCCTTTCTGCTGCCCAGACCCCCCCATCCAATTCTTCCCTAAGCCCCCTGGCTCTGTTCACAGGGCCCCTTGCCCCCCACCTCAATCTCTTACTTGGGGCTGGAGGCAGAGCCTGTGCTCACCCCCAGGCAGTGTCCCCCCTGCAGGTGGCGCGGGACCCAAGTGATTTTTTCACCAATTTGTACACGGCCTTTTACCGGGACGAGGGCGCCTGCCGGGCCCTGCTGGGGAACAGCCGCGCCGTGGACTGGGGCCAGGCCTTCCAGATACAGGGTGAGCCCCTCCAGCCCTGCTCCATCCAGCACCTGCCACATGGGGGGCAAGACCACTGCCCCCCCCATGGGCCAATAGCCCTGAGGAGCTGGCCCAGGCCCCTCTCCCCACATAGGTGAACAGCCCTAAGGGGTCCACCTGAGTCCCTGCCCATCCCCCACAGGCCAATAGCCCCAAGGAGCTCACCTGGGCCCCTTCTCCATCCAGACCCAGGATCCTGAATGAGCCAAGCTTGGGAACCCCCAGTTGGGTCATGCCGGCTCACAGTGGCCCTTGGCCCCTCCCTGCTGCTTTCCCCCACCAAGCTGGGCCCCCCACATCCATGGGCACCTTTCGGGAGGCCCCTGCTGACAGCGCATGGCTGTCCCTGCAGGGCTGCAGGACGGGGTATATGAGACCATCAGGGACATCGCCAGGGCCAGGGGCCTTGAGATGGAGACGTATCCATACCGGCCACTTCTGCACGCAGACCCGCCTGCCATGCCCCAGTACCGGTAGGTGCCCCCAGATATGGTGTGTGTGTGAGAGAATGGGGCAATGCACACAACCAGCCTGTGCTAGATGGAGGGGGGAGCGGGGCTGGGGGAAGGGAAGGACCCCGGGGTGCCAGGCCAGAGGCCTCCATTGTGCCCCAGATCTGGTGTCAATGAGTTCCCCAGGCTAACGGTGCTGGCAGAGTGAGGCCATCACCACAGCCCCAGGCCTTGGGCACATGCTGCCAAGGATTTCCCATCCTGCTCCGGGGCAGGGCTGAGTCAGCCCTAGAGCTTCGCCAGGGAGCAGGGGCAGCCCAGCCTGGCCAAGGAACCTCCTTGGCCCCAGGATGGGGAGAGCAGGGGGAGGGGCAGCCTGTAACCCTTCCATATCCTGGGACGGGCAGCCAGGGGTCCTTGACCCCAGAGCCGTCCCCTCTGAGGGGAGGGGGCTCCAAGCACAGAGCCCCCTGGTCCCTCCTTCCCTGTCAGCGGGTAGGTCCCCGGGCAGGGGGTTTGCTGCCCACTGAGCCCTGGTGCTTTCATGTGAGGAGCTGAGCTTAGCCACGGCCCATCGGCAGCGATGGCTCTGCTGGGGCTGGACTGGGCCCTGTCAGACAGCCCCTGTGCTGAGGCCGCGGGAGTGTGTCGAACCCCTCCCCCCGGGGGTCACCTTCCCCCCATGTGCCGCCTCCTGGCGCGAGCCCCGTCCCCCCGGGCTCCCCCTTCTCCCCCACCCCTCGTCTATCGCCCCCTCAGCCTCACACCCCTTCTTCCTGTGCCAGGTCAGTCCCCCTCCAGCCTCCCTCCCCTCCATGGGGGCCACTGGGGGAGCGTTATGGGTGCTATAGTCACCCAGGATTTGCCATAGCCTCCCCTCCCAGTGCAGAGGCCAAACGTTACGCAGCAGTAGGGGTGGCAATGCCCTACCACGCCCCCCGTAGCTCTGGGCTGCTGCTGGCGGCAGCGCTGCCTTCAGAGCTGGTGGCACACCCCTCCCCCCCAGGATACTTTCCATGCTCCCCCCACCAATTTTCTGTCCAGCCCATCTCAGCCCCACAACCGGGAAGAGGATGGCGCCGCCGGACCCTGCTCCCCTCCTATGCCATGTGTCAAAGTTAGACTCAGGACTCACAGTTTGTCAGACCACTCTGTTTTATTAGCACAGTGCTCTGCTAATGACACCCAGATAATGTGAGCACCATGCAAGACACAAACTATCTTATTTATACAGATAAAAGGGTGAGAACTTAACAAGATAACAAAGGAAGCAGAATCAGATAAGTTTACCTGGGCTAGGCATGCATATTTTATTTTCTTACTAACTATTACCCATCTTCTGTTAATGTTTTGCCATTAGCACCATTGTTTATGCCTAATGTTTCTTTTCCTGGCACCTGTATTTCAACGTTTCTTATTTCTGCTTAAAGGTACATACAGCATTTCTTTAATCCATTCTTATTTTTACAATATAATTTATTCTACTTTCACACATGTCATACCAGCTCAATCTCTGCTCCCCGGGCTCACTCCCTTGTACCAGGTCGACCCCCGAGCCCCCGGCTCACTGCACCCCACCCGCCAAGCTGCGTCAATGTCCCCCTGGGCTCACACCTCCCATGTTGGGTCACTCCCCACTCCCCTCCCCTAGACTTACCCCTTCCCCTGCCCATGCTGGATCTATTCCCCCTCCCGCGCTGACCCCTCCTCTTCCCAGGCCAATCCCTATCTGCTCACCCCACCCCGCCCTGCATCTCATCCCCCTGCCCTGTGTTGCAGGCCTGACAGGGGGCTCAGGCTGGCGCCCGTGTCCCCCGCCCACGCCATGCTGCTCAACGACACCTGGATGTTTGGGGGGAACAGCTGGAGCCTGCGCTACCTGAGCCGCCTGATCCGCCACTTCCCCAGCGCCTGCCTGCTGGACCCTGAGGGGACCCCCATCTCCTGGTCCCTCACCGACCCACTGGCTGCCCTGACACACGGTTACACCCTCCCGGAGCATCGTGGCCAGCACCACCTGCGGTCTGTGGTGGGGACGGTGGCAGCACAGTTGCATGCCCGCGGCTTCCCTGTTTACGCCTGGGTGCTGCCACACAACGAGCCTTCGCTGCACGCCCTGCAACGCCTCGGCTTCCGCATCCTGCCTGGGGTGTTCTACCAGCTGGTGGTGAGGCCCGGGTTAGCCCAGTCCCAGCCAGCCAGCGCCCTGGACTCAGCCCAGGACCCTGCGCCCAGCTCTGGGGAACAGCCACGCTCCACCAGCATGTAGCACTGGGGGAATAGAATCATAGAATATCAGGGTTGGAAGGTGTAGTAAGTGCAGGCCCTGATAAAGGCCCAGTATGAGGCCTGAGGCCTGAACTAAAGTAATGGTCAAGACTTTGCTAACATAAAGCAAAGTTAAGCTGTGAGCCAGAGGCCGGCTTGGTTCACAGAAGCTGGCACGAAAAGGGCTGATGCTGAAATACATATTCACCTAGCATACCAAAAAATAAACATAGTACTAGAACATATTATACTAAAACATTCCATAGATAACAGGAGGACAGGCCGACCCATCCCAATGACAGGGGCAAAAGGGTAAAATGATGGATAGAGTTGTTTTGTTCGAACCAACATGTACAAGGTAGAAGGCGGCACCTTAATACGTAGAAGGGTTGTAACTTGCTACGTAGAGAGGTTGTACCTCAATACGTCAGGTGTGATGTGTAACTTGTTTGTATCGGTGTATAAGAATGCATCCCTGGGGAGGTGTCTTTGTCCGGCCGTAGGGGGAGTGGAAAGTCCCGCCACTAAGCCGGGTCCTTGCCAAGAGGCACTTTCTCGTAGTATGCCCTGAGTTAGGCTAAGAAACCTACAGGGAACTGCAATTGTGTCCGAGGTCGCAATAAACCTAGCCCGATGTGGCTTTGCATCTTACTGGACTCTGTGGTCATTGGGGATTCTCGTCGGGTCTGCTGTGTCAGCTTCTGCAGAGCTGGGGCAGCACACAGAGGGACTCACACACGCAGCCGAGTGATATCAACAAGGAGACAGCAGAGCACCACACCGGTACCGCTCTGACAACAGAAGGGACCTCAGGAGGTCATCTAGTCCAACCCCCTGCTCAAAGCAGGACCAATTCCCAGTTTTTTACCCCAGTTCCCCAAATGGCCCCCTCAAGGATTGAACTCTCAACCCTGGGTTTAGCAGGCCAATGCTCAAACCACTGAGCTGGAGACGGTGACTCAGCCCAGGACCCTGCACCCAGCTGTAGGAAACAGCCACACACCCATAGCACATAGCATGGGGGGAGAGGAGGGGAGAGGAGGATAAGGGGACACGGCCTAGGGTCCTGCGCCCAGCTCTGGGGGACAGCCATGCTCTGCCAGCACATAGCCCTGGGGGAGGGGAGGAGATGGGGACATGGCCCAGCCATGCCCAGGGACCTACTGCTCTGCCACCCCCGAGAAGGGGACACACTGACCAGCCACCAGTGGAGCTCACTTGTCAGCCCTTGGAAAGCCAGGGCCTGGTAGAGGACACTACCTCATGCTCCATTATCCCCTGGAGCAGGACAGAGGCTCAGTAGGGGGCGCTCTCCATAGTCCAGAGGTTTGAGCTGGAAAGGGGCAAAATGGAGGTGTTTCTAGGGCCTTTTATAGCTTCTGTGGAGGGAATGTGGAGGGAAACCCATTGTTTCAAACAAAACCCACAGCACAGCTAGTGGAAAATTACAGGTAAAAGATGGGGTTTGGAATGACATGGGCAAGTCACATGTCCAGGCATAACTTTGCTTAATCACAGCAGGAAATCATTACCTATACCCCAGAGAGCACGTTTGCAGGACAGCCAGGGGTGAAAGTAACTTACAGGACTTACTGGTACTGCTGGAGTCCTGAGGGGGGCATGGCCTCATCAGGAAGAGGTGGGGCCTCTCAAGATTTAAAGGCCCTGGGGCACCAGCTGTGGCTGGGAGCCCCAGGGCCTTTAAATCAACCCGGGGCTCCCAGCTGCAGAGGTAGCTGGGAGCACTGAGGGCTCCGGCCACCGTGGAGCCCCGAGCCCTTTAAATCCCGGCCCCAGCCCGGCTGCCAAAGCTGCGGGGGGGATTTAAAGGGCTCTGGGCTCCCTGCAGCCACGGGAGCTCCGAGCCCTTTAAATCCCGGCCCCAGCTCGGCTGCCGGAGCTGCAGGCGGGATTTAAAGGCTCCCTGGTGGGGAGCCCAGAGTCCTTTAAATCCCCGCCACGGAAGCTGGTGCGGTCCGACACGGCGGTCTGGCTCTTGCAGGTATGCCATACCGGACCAGACCAGCTTACTTTCATCTCTAAGGGCAGCCCATTCAGTGTAGATGGTCTCCCATTGTCAATTAAGCGTTTCTTGATGAGCCACTTAATTTGAATAGTCCCTCCAAGATGTGCCGGCTAAATAGCTTGTGGGTGTTACACCAGGAGCAAACAGTTGAAATCCAGGTATAGAGCCAATACTCATAACTTCCAATACAAAAACGATACGTGCATACAGATAGCATAACATTTATCATAGTCTTGTAAAAGTGGTGAACATGGGGGTACAGTGTGTCACAATGGTCTGCCTAGAGCTAAGAACTAGCTGTCAAGCCAGCTGACCATCATGGTTATTGCGAGATGTTCGTACGGGCAACAGTTTACAAGCTATGTAGAAGATTGGGTTGCACAACTGTTGAAGGGAGACGTGTCACTTGAGGCGAGATGGGTCTCAGAGCTAACTCAATCAATCTTGAAAACCCTGAACATCCCTGAAGGCAACACACTGTTTATTGTCTGGGCCAAGTTGAGACTTAAGTTTTCACAAACAGAAATGAACTCCTGAAGAGGGGAGCGCCTGAGCTAAGACAATAGCTTGAAACTGTGTCAGAGCAGAAGTGCCTGTGGATGCTCCACCGAAGCCACGGGACCAGCGGGCCCTCCACGGGGACGCCTGCGGGAAGTCCACCGGAGCCGCCTGCTGCCCTCCCGGCAACCGGCAGAGCGCCCCCTGCGGCATGCCGCCCCAAGCATGCGCTTGGCGTGCTGGGGCCTGGAGCCGCCCCTGCCCATGAAAAGAGGATCCTAGTGCTTTGGCCTGAACAAGCACTGCAAGAATGAGCTCTGGGTGAGAAATACAAGAAACCCGTTAATAAGTACAGGCTATCGATAACACCTTATGTTTTTCTTTTACCCATAAGCTTATGTTTCCAAACCCTTCTCCTTGCTTTTATTTGAATCTTTATCTCAAGCTTTGTTAAATAAACTTCTGCATGGTGTGGGGGCACGGGCTGCCACCCAGCTCTCTGCATCTGGCAAGGGGCTCAGTCAGAGTCATCTCCAAAAACATCCCCTGGACCCTGCAGCACAGAGACACAGAGTACCAGCCCCCGCCGGGCAGCTGGACCGGGACGGGCATGGGGGAGGACGTCTCCTGTGATCCTGCGGGTGTGGTGCCCCCTGCTTGCCCTCCCTGCCCAGGCAGAGACGCCTGCCTCTCGGAGACAGTGCCCACATCTCCGTGCAGTGCACTTGGTCCCTCTCCCTGGCATCTGGGTGACTGCCTCTTACCGGGGTGCAGGGGGTGGAAGGGAAGAGGCAGTGGGAAGGGATAGGATGGGGCGGGGAGAGGAAAACTCAAGCTATCAGGGAAAACCTTCCTAGCAGAGCAATCTCTGCTTTGGGGTGTGGATGGAATAGTCTCCCGGGAAGGGTTAGTGTGACCCCTGGGGTACAACCTGGGCTGGAATTGTCTCCTGTTTAGTCCATGTGCTGTGGCAAAAACAAGTCCCAGTGTCCATGCATTGGGTATGTCATCGGTGCCCAATTAGAGTCCCAGAGATCATGTCTATCTAGGTCTTGGCGCTCTTCTGAGCTTCAAGCTGTTCTAGCCGCCCCTTCAGCCCACCAGCGTTCCCGGAGGGCGGGGCGGGGAGGGAGGAGGAGTGGGGAAAGCCACTTCACAGGTATTCAAAGAGGGAGGGGCGACAAGGGGGTGGGGAGTGTAACAGACCTTTTGAGCATGCAGGTTATACAGAGCATACAGATCACTGCTGCTCCTACAACAGAAGGGACTAAAGTTTTTTTTGGTTTTGTTTCTTCATTTGTTCATACTATAATTATAGGAACAGGATGTTAGTGACGACAGCTTGTGTGTGCAATTATTTTAATGTTCTGTAATTCATGATGATGTAATTAGGTAGTTCTTTACTATTTTAATGATTAAATTGTTAAGATACCAACGATAGTCACATTTAATATCTAGAATGTGAAAGAAGTGTATAAATATGCTTAAAATAGCCTCCCCCCAAAACTGGCAGAGGTGCTCGGAGGAGGGGGTGCAGAGGAGTGAGCGGTGGGCAGGCGGAGGATGGGGCTGGGGTGGGGCCTAGGGAGGGCACCCACCAGCAAAACCCAAAAGTCAGCACCAATGTGGCCGCCGCAGTCCAAATTCATCCCACAGCTGCCCCCAGGTTTTTACCCTTCTGCTTTTCATACTCGGCATACAGGTGTAACAAATCCTGCCAAGAACGCACCCTCCTCTGAAGCTCCGTCACAGAACCCCAATATGCATTGCCTGTACCATACCAGGATTCAGCTTGGGCCTTCTTATCACATTTGAAAGCCCCAGCCTCCTGGAAGACAGTGCCATGGTGAATGGAGCCACTTTGGGTCAGATCAACCAGTGGGGGAAAAAAAAGCAACAAAATCCTTTATGATGTTAACACGTGCTCTAACCTGAGGTTGGCCAACAGGTCTGTGCTCTAACCTGAGGCTGGCAAACAGGCCTGTCTAATCAAAGGAATGGGGGCTCTGCTTAATTTCCATTTAAGCAACAAACAGAGTCATCAAGCAGGAAGGGAAACAAACAGGCTTGTAACAGTGATGGAATAAACTGCTGGCTTGATAAGTCTCTGGTTGCTTCGAAATCACTGGAAGGACCTCAGTCCCTTGGTTAGAACGCTTCCATTAGTATAAGTCCTTAGTCCAGAAGTTTAAGCTGGAAAGAGGCAGAATGGAGGTGTTTCCAGGGCCTTTTTCTAGCTTCTGCCATGTGGAGGGAAAACTATTGTTTCAAACACGCATACAGCCAATTCTTATTAACTAAACTAAGATTTATTAAAAAATAGACGAGAGAGAGAACTGGTTAAAAAATCATTTTACATACAGGTATGAATAGAGTTCTTATGTCAGTTTCATAGTAGAGATGGTGAGCTTTAGAGTTGTAAAAAGTTCTTTCAGAATTAGTCCATAGATTACAGTCCAATGTCCAATATCAGGGTGATCCAGATAGGACTGGAGACTTCAGTCCTGTGACTCCAAATTCCACTGATGAAGCTTAAGCAGATCTGAGATAACAGGATCAGGGCTCTGGGCATTCTTTTTATAGTTGTCTGGTAGCCTCCTGACAGCGTGCAGTCCTTGGGTGAAGAATAGTGTCTTTGAACTAACCTGTTTCCCAGTACCGCCAATAATTAGCTACATGGATTAACATAAGGCAACTGTCCATCTCCCACTATTTACAGGTAGCTTACTACAGACCCTGAAGAGAAATGAAGGCAGTGATATTACTACATTCACAGTTCATCTAATGTTAACATCTCCTTTTGATCTCTGAATTAACGGAATACAGTGATAGGAGCTGTTTGGTTACATTGTAAACATAAAAACTACAATCATTATCTACTAATATAGGGGTCGGCAACCTTTGAGAAGTGGTGTGCCAAGTCTTCATTTATTCACTCTAATTTAAGGTTTCGCGTGCCAGTCATACATTTTAACCTTTTTAGAAAGTCTCTTTCTATAAGTCTATAATATATAACTAAACTATTGTATGTAAAGTATATAAGGTTTTTAAAATGTTTAAGAAGCTTCATTTAAAATTAAAATGCAGACCTCCCCGGACCAGTGGCCAGGACCTGGGCAGTGTGAGTGCCAATGAAAATCAGCTTGCGTGCCACCTTCGGCACACTGCCAGGTTGCCTACCCTGTACTAATATGTCTCTAAAGGTTGAATCTGGGTCACTGAGCCTGCTAGTTGTGTAACCCTTTCTGGCCCTGTGTCACAGAGGACTTTTGAAATCTTAACAAGAAGTCATGTGAGGGCAGGGGCTGCATCTCAGGATCTCCTGTCAAGAAGCAGGACCTGCAGCAGAGCCAGTTTCTGGGTGCCTTAATGAGCACAGCTGACTGGGACCAGGCTGTCTGAGTGGCTACACGCCTCACTGGTGGGAAGAGTCAGCCAGCCGTCGCTTAACCCCAGCAGCAGCTGCAGTTTGGCTGAGGTAGCTCCTGCACCTGCTTGTTCCCAGCACCTGTGTAATAGCAACTGTGGTACCTGGAAATGGAACGGCAACTAAGGTGGGCCCCACAAGCCCTACGGGAATAATGAGAAGGGGAGGAGCTCGCTGGGAATCAATGGAGGGGGGTGTAAAATGGTGTAAATCCAGAGGAAATGTTTGACTGTGCCCCTCCTCCCCGATGGCCAGGGAGGAGCACATCCAATGCCCCGTGGCAAGGGGTGGACAATTGGGTGTACTGCGTATGAGGTGTTTTGCTGGGAATGTACATATTACTAGGGGGCACAATTACACCAGCCCCTAACCAAACTCCACACATCTACACGCGTCTGTCTGAACTTTGGTGCACAAATAAATCTGTAAATCTTATTGCAGTAAATAATCGAACCAGGGCATGTGGCCAGGTTCCATCCCAAGTGGTTACGTTGGTTTAAACAATAACCCATTTCTCTGTGGACATTCAGTAAACTTATAATATAAACAAAAAGCACGCAAAACCTGCAGGGCGGCTTGTTGCAACTGCCAGCAACTGAACACATTAAAATCTTAACCCTGTGAAAGGAGGTGAGGCAGTTGTTTTGGCGGTGGCTCGGCTGTTAAACCCTACTGCAGTCGGCAAAACGCTCGGTGTTGCTGTCAATTATCATAGCGGCAGGGTATTATTAAGTATACTTGTGTTATGTTGCATATAAAAACAATTGAGGAGGGCCACAACCCCTAGAGAACAGCCACTAATTATAACCTATAAGTAAGGTAGTAGCCACACACACACACACCCCCGCCAGTGTACTAAACAACCTGAACCCAACCTTCCTGGGCCCACTATAATGGGAAGTCTGGGACACTAATTCAAACAGGTGTGGTACCGTACGCCCGTACGAGAGAAGGTGCAGGGCACTATACTACACAAGGGGGCAGTAAAACAAATAAAATATCAACACTTTTCACCCGCTGGCCCTGTCAGGAAATGTGTCCCCAGATGTCCTATGCTTTTCCAGGGATACCTGGGCAGGATCCCAAAAGAAAAAGAAAAACAAAGGGGTGGAGAGTTAGGATACAGATATTCAGGCCTGTCGGCAAAGGCCTAGACTTTAAGAATGTAGGTGTATTCTTATCACTTAGCTAGTTATAGGGTACAGAACGAGAATCAAAATCACAGTCTGCCTGTTTATAGGCCTTCTCTCGCTGTGCTAGTCTGAGGCCCTGTTCTTAGCCTAAGGCCTTTGGCTAAGCAGCAAAGGCAGCCATAAGCTGGGAAGCAAACGGTCACGTCCTCACCAGTCACCCTGAAATAAGGCAGCTTTGGGCTGTTCAAAAGGTGATCTGAGCCATCACCTCCATAGAAAGGGAAGAGCCTAGATCAGTGGTTCTCAAACTTTTTTACTGGTGACACCTTTGACATAGCAAGCCTCTGAGTGCAACCCCCCCTTATCAATTAAAAACACTTGTTTATATATTTATATATTTAATGCCATTATAAATGCTGGAGGCTAAGTGGGGTTAGGGTGGCAGTTAACAGCTCGTGACCCCTTTGTAATAACCTCACGACCCGCTGAAGGGTCCCGACCCCCAACTTGAGAACCCCTGGCCTAGATGATTTTAAAAAAACTTTAATATCATTCTGTCTGGCAAGAACTCACTTATCAATAGCTGGGGTGTGAAATCCTCATTTCTGTGTTATTCTATCACTGTAGTCACCACTTCCCTGTTGTTTGTCTGTATAATCTCCGTCTGGTTCTGTGATTGTTTCTGTCTGCTGTATAGTTAATTTTGTATAAATAATCATGTCACAATATGTTAAAATTGGTTAGTTAAATTTCAGTAAAATAATTGGTTAAGGCTAAGCAGAAACCAAGTTTTACTATATAGTCTGCAGTCAATCAGGAAGTAAGGGGGGGAATTGGAACAGGGAATGGGGATGGGGGAATTGGAATCACGTTTCGCTAAGGTGGCGAATGGGAACAGGGACACAGGCAAGGCTCTGTGGCGTCAGAGCTGGGAAGGGGGACACAGAAAAAAAATTAAAATCATTCCTAGCTAAAAGTTCACCTCAATAAACATTGAATTGTTTGCACCTTCAAACTTCGGGTATTGTTGCTCTGTGTTCATGCGAGAAGAACCAGGGAAGTTAGCGGGTAAAAAAAATAAGCCCTCTAACAACCTTGTTTGTACAATTCAGAGAGGCAGCAGAATCCTGCATGGTGCCCGTCCCTGCCTGGTGACAGCTCCTGCACGGTGCCCGTCCCTGCCTGGTGACAGCTCCTGCATGGTGCCCGTCCCTGCCTGGTGACAGCTCCTCTATGGCCCCAGGTTGGGAGGGGTGGTACAAGCGCAGCCCCTACTAAGCAAACCCACATTCCAGTTCCCTGAGCAGCCAAATGCTGCAGCATCCATAGACCCGGGACCCCCACTCCTTGGTCGTGTATCAGGGGCTGACAAGTGGAAACTGTAATAGTTTAATGAAATGTGTGTAGGACTCGGTACTTACCACTTTGTTGCCACTCCCCAGTGGGTGCAGAAGGGTTCAAATGCTGCTCCCAGGGCAGAGCAGGAGACATGAGTTGTGTGTGTCACGGACCTGTCTGGGGTGGTGCGCATGAGTGTTACCGGACTGGCGGAAACCGACCCAGGACAATGGGAACCCCAAGGACTGACCAATCAAGACGCAGCAGAAGCCCCAGCAGGCTGACCGTGTGAACCCAGCATGCTTTGCTAGGGGAGGACAACGGACCGAGAGGAGACAGGAGGGGTGATAAGACCTTGGCTCACAGAGACACAGCAGCTCTGCCCTGGGGCTGAGAGATAGAGAGAGCAGCTGGGCTGGGTAGACCCCTCACACTGGGTGCACTGAATGCTGGCCGAGCCCCTGTCTCTCTGCACTGAGCTAAGGATGCTCACCTCCTGCAGCCAGGTGACTCATCCTTGGTTTGCACAGGCTGGCCGCTGTCGCTGCAGATCCTCACTGGGAGCATCACGTCCTGAAGGGGCCCAGGACAAGTCTCCTGCAGGAGTCTGATTTTGGCTGGATTTCCTGCAGGGAGACAGGGATTGCTGGTGCCGAAGGCCCAATTTCAGAGTTGTGGAAGCCACAGGCCTGCCCCTGTGGAACTGTGTGGGTCCCTGCAGCTCAGCACACACGCTAAAGGGGTTGTTCCCAGGGGACTGATTACAGGCTGGAGCATAGACCAGACCCTGTAGATCTGTGACAAAGAGTGCCCTTGAAAGAGGGTGGCTACAGGTGTGGTGGGTTATGATTATTTCAATCAAGAGACCCTGAATCAAGTGCAGGAGGAGGCGGGGCTCTGACAGAGACCCGAACATGCTGGATTTAGCAAGGAGATATTGGCACATCGCCTTAGAAGAGTGATACGCAAAAAAAAAATCTGCCTTCCTAACCAATGCAGGACTTTGAGCTTAAAGTGTTACCATTTGGGCTAATGAATGCAGGAGCCACCTTTCAAAGGCTTGCGAATCAAGTGGCTGGGTGACAGGACTTTGCTCCTGCCTACATCGAGGATATTGCTGTCTTCAGCAATTCCTTGCCAGAGCATAAAGATCACATGGGAATGGTGCTGAAGAGGCTCAAAGGTGCAGGTCTAAGTGTAAAGGTGTCAAAGTGCAAGACGGGGCATTGAAGATGTAAAACAAATTCTGTTAGGAAAGGCAAAGCCGGACTCTGGCCAGGTGTTTGAATTGTGCACAGACGCATCCAACACGGGCTTGGGAGCGCTGCTGATGCCAGCAGGCTTAGATAAAACAACAAAACAGGTTTATTAACTATAGAGAGCGAGCGAGAGAGAGAGATTTTAAGTAACGAGGCATAAAAGTCAGAATCGGTTACAAAGAAATAAAAGGTAAAATGCAAACTAATAGCTAACTTTACAAGCTAAGTGAACTTAAAGCAAATGGATTTCTCTCACCACGTATTCAAAACTGTCTGACTGGATTCTTTCAGCCAGGACGACTCCCCCAGTTCAGTGATGCTTCCTTTGTCTTTCAAATGTCGTTGATGCCGTGAGTAGAGATGAGGAGACAGAGAGGTGATTTGGGGCCTCTGTTCCTCATTTTTATACCTTTAGTTCCTCTTTGAGAATCACCTCCAGCTGGGGTTCAGGCAACAGTAAGAATCTTTGACAAGATGTAAATTTCTCGCTCACATCCTTCTTCCTGTCAAAGAACTAACTAAGTGATATAGTCCAGTTGATTTTGTTGGCACCTGACTGACATGTCAATGTCCCTGTTTGTCTCTGAGGAACTGATTTGGGTTGCTTCCCCAGCACTGAAATATGCCTTAGTAACATTGTAACCGAGCCTTCGTGGGTCACAACTGAGAATACCAAATTCAGGACTAACTGCTGAGAAATAGGGCAGATACGCCCCAAAGCTGGCGGCTATTCTCTCATGAGAGATACCAAACCAGCAACAAAAGTAAATTTCTGTTTCACCAGTTGGCTAACAAGAAGTCAGAACAGCAGTTTCCTTAAGCATCTCAGTCCTTGTATCGCCGCCAAAACCACTAGACTTACAGATGAGTGGTTCTTTAAAAACAATTTAATCAAATACCAGGTTCTTCTGATCCAAAGGACCAGCCACATGCCCAGGTCAATATACAACTCAGATCTCACCCAAAAAACACACTGTTGCCAACCCTTTAGTATCTGAAATCTAAATGTTTATTCAAAGAAAGTGTAGCAGAGCTATGACCTTGTCCCCGTGGGTCCCACGCTTCTAGGCGGTTTATACGATCCTCAGTGGCTCACCACGATCCTCCACGTAGCCCTTCTCTCTCTAGGGCCAGGGTTACAGTCTACTGAGCCCTTTTCGTCATAGCCTGCAAGGAGGTTGGTGAGAGAACTCCCACAGTCTCTGTTGTCTCTAGGGCTTATTTCAGAACAGTTCAGCCTCCTGTCCTGACAGGGGCCTGACTTCCCCTCCCAGGAGCTGTTCCTGTAGTGGTGGGTTGGGGGGAACCCGGGCCCACCTTCTACTCCGGGTTCCAGCTCAGGGACCCTAATGGCAGCCGCTGTTGGCAGCCAGCCTTTCACTACCAGAGTTGCTACATTTCCCTGGGCCACTTCCCCACATCTCCCCTGCTTCTCCCTTCTTCACCCTTACCTAGGGCTCCCTTACCAATGTTTTGAGGGTGTCTTCAGTAACCAGCCCTTCAGCCGCACTTCCTCTCCTCTGGCTCCCTGGCTCTCCCCTGCCTGACTGGAGTGAGCCCTTTTATAGTATCAAAAGGGCCTTAATTAGAGTCAGGTGTTCACATTAACTTAATGGACTCACCTGACTCTTTACAGGTTAATTGGAGTCAGGTATTCTCATTAGTCTGGAGCAGTCCCTGCTCTGGTCAGTCAGGGAACAGAAAACTGCTAATCCAGTGGCCAGTATATCTGCCTTCTACTACTTTGTTGTACCCAACTGGCCTGGGTCTATCACAAAAGAAAGAAAGAACGAAAGAACTGCTGCCTTGGGAAGTCTCTGGTTCGAAATCACTGGAAGGACCTCAGTCCCTTGGTTAGAACGCTCCCATTGATATAAGTCCTTAGTCCAGAGGTTTGAGCTGGAAAGAGGCAAAATGGAGGTGTTTCCAGGGCCTTTTATAGCTTCTGCCATGTGGACGGAAACCCATTGTTTCAAACAAAGCCCTCAGCACAGCTAGTAGAAAATTACAGGTAAAAGATGGGGTTTGGAATGACATGGGCAAGTCACATCTCCAGGCATAATTTTGCTTAGTCACAGCAGGAAATCATTACCTATACCCCAGACAGCACGTTTGCAGGACTGTCCATTCAGTGTAGATGGTCTCCCACTGTCAGTTAAGTGTTTCTTGATGAGCCACTTAATTTGAATAGTCCCTCCAAGATGTGCCGGCTAAATAGCTTGTGGGTGTTACCCCAGGAGCAAACAGTTGAAATCCAGGTATAGAGCCAATACTCATAACTTCCAATACAAAAACGATACGTGCATACAGATAGCATAACATTTATCATAGTCTTGTAAAAGTGGTGAACATGGGGGTACAGTGTGTCACAATGGTCTGCCTAGAGCTAAGAACTAGCTGTCAAGCCAGCTGACCATCATGGTTATTGCGAGATGTTCGTACGGGCAACAGTTTACAAACTATGTAGAAGATTGGGTTGCACAACTGTTGAAGGGAGACGTGTCACTTGAGGCGAGAGGGGTCTCAGAGCTAACTCAATCAATATTGAAAATCCTGAACATCCCTGAAGGCAACACACTGTTTATTGTCTGGGCCAAGTTGAGAGTTAAGTTTTCACAAACAGAAATGAACTCCTGAAGAGGGGAGCGCCCTGAGCTAAGACAATAGCTTGAAACTGTGTCAGAGCAGAAGTGCCTGTGGATGCTCCACTGAAGCCACGGGACCAGCGGGCCCTCCACAGGGACGCCTGCGGGAGGTCCACCGGAGCCGCCTGCCGCCCTCCCGGCGACCGGCAGAGCGCCCCCTGCGGCATGCCGCCCCAAGCATGCGCTTGGCGTGCTGGGGCCTGGAGCTGCCCCTGCCCATGAAAAGAGGATCCTAGTGCTTTGGCCTGAACAAGCACTGCAAGAATGAGCTCTGGGTGAGAAATACAAGAAACCCGTTAATAAGTACAGGCTATCGATAACACCTTATGTTTTTCTTTTACCCATAAGCTTATGTTTCCAAACCCTCCTCCTTGCTTTTATTTGAATCTTTATCTCAAGCTTTGTTAAATAAACTTCTGCATGGTGTGGGGGCACGGGCTGCCACCCAGCTCTCTGCATCTGGCAAGGGGCTCAGTCAGAGTCATCTCCAAAAACATCCCCTGGACCCTGCAGCACAGAGACACAGAGTACCAGCCCCCGCCGGGCAGCTGGACCGGGATGGGCATGGGGGAGGATGTCTCCTGTGATCCTGCGGGGTGTGGTGCCCCCCTGCTTGCCCTCCCTGCCCAGGCAGAGACGCCTGCCTCTCGGAGACAGTGCCCACATCTCCGTGCAGTGCACTTGGTCCCTCTCCCTGGCATCTGGGTGACTGCCTCTTACCGGGGTGCAGGGGGTGGAAGGGAAGAGGCAGTGGGGAAGGGATAGGATGGGGCGGGGGAGAGAGGAAAACTCAAGCTATCAGGGGAAAACCTTTCTAGCAGAGCAATCTCTGCCTTGGGGTGTGGATGGAATAGTCTCCCCAGGGAAGGGTTAGTGTGACCCCTGGGGTACAACCTGGGCTGGAATTGTCTCCTGTTTAGTCCATGTGCTCTGGCAAACACAATCCCAGTGTCCATGCATTGGGTGTGTCATCGCTGCCCAATTAGAGTCCCAGAGATCTTGTCTATCTAGATCTAGGAGCTCTTCTGATCTTCCAGCTGTTCAAGCAGCCCATTCATCCCACAAGCATTCCAGGAGGGAGGGGAGGGGTGGGGGAAAGCCACTTCACAGGTATTCAAAGAGGGAGGGGAGACAAGGGGGTGGGGAGTGTAACAGACCTTTTGAGCATACAGGTTATACAGAGCATACAGATCACTGCTGCTCCTACAACAGAAGGGACTAAAGTTTTTTTTGGTTTTGTTTCTTCATTTGTTCATACTATAATTATAGGAACAGGATGTTAGTGACGACAGCTTGGGTGTGCAATTATTTTAATGTTCTGTAATTCATGATGATGTAATTAGGTAGTTCTTTACTATTTTAATGATTAAATTGTTAAGATACCAACGATAGTCACATTTAATATCTAGAATATGAAAGAAGTGTATAAATATGCTTAAAATAGCCTCCCCCCAAAACTGGCAGAGGTGCTCAGAGGTGGGGGTGCAGAGGAGTGAGCGGTGGGCAGGCGGAGGAAGGGGCAGGGGTGGGGCCTAGGGAGGGCACCCACCAGCAAAACCCCAAAAGTCAGCACCAATGTGGCCGCCGCAGTCCAAATTCATCCCACATCTGCCCCCAGGTTTTTACCCTTCTGCTTTTCATACTCGGCATAAAGGTGTAACAAATCCTGCCAAGAACGCACCCTCCTCTGAAGCTCCATCACAGAAACCCAATATGCATTTCCTATCCCATACCAGGATTCAGCTTGGGCCTTCTTATCACATTTGAAAGCCCCAGCCTCCTGGAAGACAGTGCCATGGTGAATGGAGCCACTTTGGGTCAGATCAACCAGTGGGGGGAAAAAAAGCAACAAAACCCTTTATGGTGTTAACACGTGCTCTAACCTGAGGCTGGCCAACAGGCCTGTCTCAACAAAGGAATGGGGGCTCTGCTTAATTTCCATTTAAGCAACAAACAGAGTCATCAAGCAGGAAGGGAAACAAAACAGGCTTGTAACAGTGATGGAATAAACTGCTGGCTTGATAAGTCTCTGGTTGCTTCGAAATCACTGGAAGGACCTCAGTCCCTTGGTTAGAACGCTTCCATTAGTATAAATCCTTAGTCCAGAAGTTTAAGCTGGAAAGAGGCAGAATGGAGGTGTTTTCAGGGCCTTTTTCTAGCTTCTGCCATGTGGAGGGAAAACTATTGTTTCAAACAAAGCCCTCAGCACAGCTAGTAGAAAATTACAGGGAAAAGATGGGGTTTGGAATGACATGGGCAAGTCACATGTCCAGGCATAACTTTGCTTAGGGCTTGGCTACACTTACAAGTTGCAGCGCTGGTGGAGGCTTTCCAGCGCTGCAATTACACCCCGTCCACACTTGCAGGGCACAACCAGCGCTGCAACTCCCTGGTTGCAGCGCTGGCTGAAAACCCATCCCGGCAGGGGTATAAGGAGTGCAGCTTTGGTGATCCAGCGCTGCTCAGCAGGTGTGGACACTCACCAGCGCTTTAATTGTCCTCCAGGGAATAAGGAGGTATCCCAGAATTCCTGTTCAGCCACTCTGCTCATCAGTTTGCACTCTACTGCTCTTGCCTCAGGTGACCCGCCCTTTAAATGCCCTGGGAATTTTAAAAATCTCCTTCCTGTTTGCTGCAGCCAGGTGTGGAGTGCAATCAGTTAATCTTTCCAGGTGACCATGCCTCCACGTGGCAAACGAGCCCCAGCATGGAGCAATGGCGAGCTGATGGACCTCATCAGTGTTTGGGGTGAGGAATCTGTGCAGGCACAGCTGCACTCCGGCCATAGGAATTACGATATCTTTGAGCAGATATCAAGGGCCATGCTGGATAGGGGCCATGATCGGGACGCACTACAATGCAGGGTGAAAGTTAAAGAGCTGCGGAGTGCCTATTACAAAGCCCGAGAGGGGAATCGACGATCCGGAGCTGCCCCCACGACCTGCCGTTTTTACAGGGAGATGGACGAGATACTTGGGGGTGACCCCACTGCCAATCCCAGAATAACGATGGACACTTCTGAGCAGGCTGGGGGACAGGAGGAGGAGGCGGCGGGGAGAGGAAACGCGAGTGAAGCTCCTGGGATGGGGGAAGACACCCCAGAGTCCCTGGAGGCATGCAGCCAGGAGCTCTTCTCAAGCCAGGAGGAAAGTACCCAATCGCAGCAGCCAGCAGTTGCAGAAGGACAAGCAGAGGAGCGGGTTACCGGTAAGCGGCTTTATTTTCTGGGTGGAAATGTTTCTGGAGAGGAAGGGGGGTTATGGCTGCATGCATGCCAGCCTCTAGATGTGGAATAGCCCGTGATGTGGTCTATCACGTCGCGTAATCTGCTTCAGTTATCTCAGCAAAAGTTTCATCCAGAGCGTGGGCAATATGCCTGCGCAGGTTTATAGGCAGAGCCACTGTGTCCCTTGTCCCAGTGACGGTGACGCGTCCGCGCCACTCTGCTGCCAGTGGTGGGGGGACCATTTCTGAACACAGGCAAGCCGCATAGGGTCCCGGGCGGAATCCACATTGCTCTAAAAGAGCCTCCCGCTGTTCCCTAGTGACTCGCAGTAGGGAGACATCTTCCAGGATTAACTCCTGTGAAAAATGTTGGGAGACTCTTTAGTGAAGAGATAGGGAGATAAGATCACCCCTGCAGCTGCATCTTCACTCAACCCCTCTAGCACTCCAGATTACCTGAAGCAACCAGCTCCCCTCTATCACTCAAGCCCCACTTCTCCCTATATAAACACCCCTCACTCACCATTTCGTGGCTTCTGTTGTGTTATGCGTGTGGGGAAAAGAATGCTAAAGTGAGAACTCCCTCAGTGTAACAATTCATGTCTGGAGATAGTGGATACAATGCTGCCCGTGTTAAATGTTGTCATTTCTGTGTTTCTACAGTGACCTTGACTACTGGACTGCCCAGATGTTCAACATCACAGAGGCTTCAAAATTTGAGAAAAAATCCCCGAAAGAGCAAAGAGGACATGCTGAAAACTGTTCTTCATCACTCTGCTACAGAGAGAAAAGAATTGAAGGAGTGGAGAGAGAAGGAAAGCATGATCCGCCAGAGACATTGGCGTAGAAACGCTGTGGCAAAGAGGAAAAGCACAAACCAGCTGCTAGAGATCCTGTCGCGCCAAGCGGACTCTCTCCAGGCTATCGTAGCCATGCAGGCAGAGCAGTCCCGTGCTGCCCCACAGCCCCCCCCGTCCCAAAGCATTTTGCCTTGTGCCCCAATGTCAGCTCAAACCACCTTTCCCCAGCATCCAGGTTCTTACCACCACCAGCTGCCTCCAACACCTGTACGTTCACCAACCAGCCCTGATACCTACCACCCTTACCCTCTGCATTCAACCCCCATCACCATGCAGTATATGCACCCTGAAGTGCAGGATTCATTAAACAGCAATCCAGACAGGACATATGCAAACTTGTGACTGTACAGTTCACCAACCCACACCCCTGCCCTCTTGTGTTCATGAAATGTTGTGTGTCTGTCTGTCTGTCACGGAAGTTTTTTTACATTCAATAAAACAATTCTTGGCTTTGAAAACAGTCTTTATTATAGCAGATAGTGAAAGATACCTTAGCCCAGTAAAGAAAGAGGCACTGCAAATCATATTATTATTATGGATAATAGAATAACAGTGTAAGCAGTGCAATTCACTCCCATGCAAGGCAGCAAACATTACTGTTGGCTTTCAGCCTCAAATTCTTCCCTCAAGGCATCCCTAATCCTTGTAGCCCTGTGCTGGGCCTCTCTATTAGCCCTGCTCTCTGGCTGTGCATATTCAGCCTCCAGGACTTGAACCTCGGTGGTCCATGCCTCACTGAATGTTTCACCCTTCCCTTCACAAATATTATGGAGGGTACAGCAAGCGCATATAACCGCGGGGATGCTGCTTTCCCCCAAGTCTAGCTTCCCATACAGACATCTCCAGCAGGCTTTTAAATGCCCAAAAGCACACTCCACAGTCATTCTGCACCGGCTCAGCCTGTAGTTGAACCGGTCCTTGCTCCTGTCAAGCTTCCCTGTATAGGGTTTCATGAGCCAAGGCAGTAACGGGTACGCGGTGTCTCCAAGGATCACAGTGGGCATTTCGACATCCCCTACTGTGATCTTCCTGTCTGGGAAAAAAGTCCCTGCCTGCATCTTCCTGAACAGGCCACTGTTCCGAAAGATGCGTGCATCATGCACCTTTCCAGGCCAGCCTGTGTAAATGTCAATGAAACGCCCGCGGTGATCCACAAGCGCCTGGAGAACCATAGAGAAATACCCCTTACAATTAACGTACTCTGATGCCAGGTGGGGGGGGGGCAGAATAGGAATATGCGTCCCATCTATCGCCCCTCCACAGTTAGGGAAACCCATTTGTGCAAAGCCATCCACAATGTCTTGCACGCTCCCCAGAGTCACGGTCTTTCTTAGCAGGATGCGATTAATTGCCTTGCAAACTTGCATCAAAACGATTCCCACGGTCGACTTTCCCACACCAAACTGGTTCCCGACCGACCGGTAGCTGTCTGGAGTTGCCAGCTTCCAGATTGCAATAGCCACCCGCTTTTCCACCGTCAGGGCAGCTCTCAATCTTGTGTCCTTGCGCCGCAGAGTGGGGGCGAGCTCAGCACACAGTCCCATGAAAGTGGCTTTTCTCATACGAAAGTTCTGCAGCCACTGCTCGTCATCCCAGACTTCCATGACGATGTGATCCCACCACTCAGTGCTTGTTTCCCGAGCCCAAAAGCGGCGTTCAACGGTGCTGAGCATTTCTGTGAATGCCACAAGCACTTTGGTGTCACACGGCAGGAGAATCGATATCGATATCATCGCCAGACTCCTCACTGTCACTTTGGAGCTGAAGGAATAGCTCGACTGCCAAACGTGTTGTGCTGGCGACACTCATCAGCACAGTCCTCAGCAGCTCGGGCTCCATTTGCCACAGAAATCGCGATTCACACAGAGAGTAAAACAGAAAGACACTCACAATGGCGCCAAACGCTGCCGGAAAGAGTGAATGCTGGGATGTGAAGCGATGCACCACGGGGCGCTGGCAAACAGGAAGCGGAATGACCTGCACACTTCCTTCCCCTTCCCACAATACTCAGTGCCAAAATGGGACGAGGTGCTCTGTGGGATAGCTGCCCACAATGCACCTCTCAATACAGCGCTGGAAAGTGCTGCAAGTGTGGCCACACTGCAGCGCTGGTAGCTGTCAGTGTGGCCACACTCCAGCGCTGGCCCTACACAGCTGCATGACCAGCGCTGTAACTCCCAGTGCTGCAACTTGTAAGTGTAGCCAAGCCCTGAGTCACAGCAGGAAATCATTACCTATACCCCAGAGAGCACGTTTGCAGGACAGTCTATTCAGTGTACATGGTCTCCTATGGTCCACTGTCGGTTAAGTGTTTCTTGATGAGCCAGTTAATATGGGTCATTACACATATTGAATCTATTTCCCCATTTTAAGTATCCCCACACCTTCCCCACACCTTCTTGTCAACTGTCAACTGTCTAAAAAGGACCATCTTGATTATCACTACTTGATTATCTCCTGCTGATAATAGCTCATCTTAACTAATTGGCCTCATACAGTTGGTGTGGCTACTTCCACTTTTTCATGTTCTCTGTATGTATAAATATCTTCTTACTATATGTTCCATTCTATGCATCCGATGAAGTGAGCTATAGCCCACGAAAGCTTATCCTCAAATAAATTTGTTCGTCTCTAAGGTGCCACAAGTACTCCTGTTCTTTTTGTGGATACAGACTAACACGGCTGCTACTCTGAAACCTTAATTTGAATAGTCCCTCCAAGTTGTGCAGGCTAAATACCTTGGGGGTGTTATCCCAGGAGCAAACAGTTGAAATCCTGGTATAGAGCCAATACTCATAACTTCAAATACAAAATTGATACGTGCATACAGATAGCATAATCAGATTCAGCAAATCATAACCTTTTCATAGACATCTTACATGCCATATTTTATACAAGATTTGTTGCAAATATATAACCGTGGTTGCAACAATGATCTATATGGTCATATTTTAATCAGATAACATCACAAACATCATACAGCAGAATCTTATAACTTTACATACAATGTAGCCACACATATTTTACTGTGACAATAATTATCAGCAAATTATGAGTTTACCTATGATAATTACAGGGCATACTTTGTACAAAATTTATCATAGTTTTGTAAAAGTGGTGAACATGGGGGTACAGTGTGTCACAATGGTCCGCCAAGAGCTAAGAACTAGCTGTCAAGCCAGCTAACCATCATGGTTACTGCAAGATGTTTGTACGGGAAACAGTTTACAAGCTATGTAGAAGATTGGGTTGCACAACTGTTGAAGGGAGACGTATCACTTGAGGCGAGGTGGGTCTCAGAGCTAACTCAATCAATCTTGAAAATCCTGAACATCCCTGGAGGCAGCACTTTGTTTACTGTCTGGGCCAAGTGGAGACCGGTGATCAGCGCAGGGAGCAGATGCCAGAACGCCAGGGATGGGAACCGCCCCTCTGGGAACTTGCCCCTTTTTACGAGGAGTTTGACCAGGTGCTGGGTGCTGTGCTGCAACCCCAGCACTTCACAATAGCTGCGCCAGACTGCACAGTCACCTTCTCAGCCCTGAACGCAGCACAGGGCCAGCGGGGAGCCAGCAAGCACTGGATGAGGCAGCCAAAGTGATTCTCGGGCTCACTGTGGTCTCGAAGGCAGCTTTGCTGTTGGAGCAGCTGCAGCACATCCTGGGTCCCTACTTGGAAAGGCTTTCTGATGCCCCGCCGCCCCCTGGAGGGGCTGCCCGCTGCGGAAGCAGCATCAGAAACACACGAGGCAGAGGTTGCCCCTGAGCCTGGTAGTGTCTGGTGGCACGTCTGTTATTAATCTAGGAATGGGAGGGATTAATTACTTGCTCTGGGTTACTTAATAAGTAAAAAGTGATTTTATTACATATAAAAAGTGGGATTTAAGTGGTTCCAAGCAAAAACAGACAGAACAAAGTAAGTTACCAAGCAAAATAAAACAAAACACACAGATCTAAGCCTAATGCAGTAGGAAACTAAATGCAGGTAAATCTCACCCTCAGAGATGTTCCAATAAGCTTCTTTGACAGACTAGACTCCTTCCTAGTCTGGGTCCAACAATCACTCACACCCCCATAGGTACTGTCGTTTTTTCCAGTTTCTTTCAAGCATCTCTTTGGGATGGAAAGGCTACCTCTTCAGCCAGCTGAGGACAAAATGGAGGGGCTTCCAGGGCCTTATATAGTCTTTCTCTTGTGCCACATCACAGCCACACAATGGGGTCTCTAGCCACCTGGGCAAGTCACCTGCCTATGAACGATTCAGCTTTTTGCAGGCCGACGCCATTGTTTACATGTTAGTTTGAACATTCCCAGGAAAGGTCAGATGGGCCTTGGCGTCTCTCAAAGTCCATTGTTAGTTAAGTGCTCCAATTACTTGAATAGCCCCTTCACACTATGTTTATCAAATCTGCCTCACCTGCTTCCTACAGCAACGATCACGTCCCTCAATATACTGGCCATGCTCCTACTTATACAGCCCAAAATGCCGTTAGCCTTCATGGAAACAAGGGCACACTGTTGACTCATATCCAGCTTCCCATCCACTGTAACCCCTAGGTCCTTTTCTGCAGAACTGCTGCCTAGCCACTCGGTCCCTAGTCTGTAGCAGTGCATGGGATTCTTCCATCCTAAGTGCAGGACTCTGCACTTGTCCCTGTTGAACCTCATAAGATTTCTTTTGGTCCAATCCTCTAATTTGTCTAGGTCCTTCTGTATCCTATCCCTACCCTCCAGCGTATCTACCACTCCTCCCAGTTTAGTGTCATCTGCAAACATGCTGAGAGTACAATCCACGCCATCCTCCAGATCATTAATGAAGATATTGAACAAAACTGGCCCTAGGACCAACCCTTGGGGCACTCCGCTTCATACCGGTCAACTAGACATGGAGCCATTGATCACTACCCATTGAGCCTGATGATCTAATCAGATTTCTATCCACTTTATAGTCCATTCATCCAGCCTATACTTCTTTAACTTGAAGGCAAGAATACTGTGGGAGAATGTCCATTGCTTTCCCCTCATGCACAGAGCTGGTTATCTCATCATAGAAGGCAATTAGGTTAGTCAGGAATGATTTGCCCTTGGTGAATCCATGCTGACTGTTCCTGATCACTTTCTTCTCCTCAAAGTGCTTCAAAATTAATTCCTTAAGGACCTGCTCCATGATTTTTCCAGGGACTGAGGTAAGGCTGATGGCCTGTAATTCCCTGAATCCTCCTTCTTCCCTTTTTTAAAGATGAGCACTACATTAGCCTTTTTCCAGTCATCCGGGACCTCCCCCGATCGCCATGAGTTTTCAAAAATAATGGCCAGTGGCTCTGCAATCACATCTCCCAACTCATTTAGCAACCTCAGCTGCAGTGCATCCGTCCCCATGGACTTGTGCTTGTGACATTATTGATATAATCTGGTACCATATAGAACATGGTTCCAAAGTCCTGTAGTGGCACCAAATCTTATGTAAAGGGGGTCACATAAGGTGTCTAAGACCAGGTTATGGGTTGCTGGTTATGATTATGCTGTCTGTATGAATGTATCACTTTTTAGTTGAAGTTACAAATATTGGCTCTATACTGTCTGTACTTCAAACTTATGCTGTGCTTCTGGGTGATGTCCCAGACAAGTTGGTGTTAGCTCTGCCTAGCCTGCTTGATGGCCCATTAAGGACCATCAGCTACACAATTGACCCACTGAGAGAAGGCAGATACGCCTTGTAACTCAGCAAAGTATGCAGGAACTTGCCCAGATGACTCCAGACTCCATTTTGCTATAATTTTCCACTGGAAGAACAAAGACGTGTTCTTACACCTGGAAAAAACTGATGCCTCATCTCCATCTGGTCTTCAATCCTGCTTCTTACCTCTGGAGGGACTTTACTACAAACTGAAGCTCTGAACAAAGGACTGAATGACCCATCCCAGCGGGGGATGTACTCCAGAGACTTGATTTGAACCTGCAGTTTACTCCATCACTGCTACAAGGCTGAACTATGAACTTTGCCATTACTGTATGTAATTGATTCCATTTCACCAATTCTAGCTCTCATCTTTATCTTTTTCCTTTTATGAATAAACCTTTAGATTTTAGATTCTAAAGGACTGGCAACAGTGTGATTTGTAGGTAAGATCTGATTTGTATATTGACCTGGGTCTGGGGCTTGATTCTTTGGGATCGAGAGAACCTTTTTCCTTTATTGGAGTGTTGGTTTTCATAACCATTCATCCCCAGGACGAGTGGCACTGGTGGTGATACTGGGAAACTGGAGTGTCTAAGGGAATTGCTTGTGTGACTTGTGGTTAGCCAGTGCGGTGAGACCAAAGTCCTCTTTGTCTGGCTGGTTTGGTTTGCCTTAGAGGAGGAAACACCCCAGCCTTGGGCTGTAACTGCCCTGTTTTAAGTGATTTGTCCTAAATTGGCACTGTCAGTTGGGTCCTGCCAGAACCGCATCGTCACAGTGCTCGTCCAGCTTTTCTGAATAGTCCTGAACCACTTCTTTCTCCACAGAGGGCAGAAACACTTGGAAAACATTTGCAGCTGAGATTCAGGAGAGAGAGTCTGTACTGAAGGATGCTCCCTTGTGCTTTTTCCTCCCGTTGGAGTTTCTTTTGTTTCCCTTCTTGCTTGACGTCTCTGTTGCTTAAATGTAAATTAAGCAGAGCCCCCCTTCCTTTGTTGAGACAGGCCTGGTTGCCAACCTCAGGTTAGAGCACATGTTAACACCATAAAGGGGAATATTATCACTTCACGTACAATGTTGTCACACACATATTTTATCAGGGCAATACTGACCGGCAAACTATACATTTACAAATAATACCTTGCAAGGTTGTACAAAGATTATTACAACAGTGGGTACGGTGTGAACACAAGGGTACATTCTGTCACAATCCCGTATCTTCCCCCTCTCAGTCCTTTGTTCATGAGGTGGGGACTTTTCTCAGCTTCCCTAAAATCCGTAAACCATGGGGACTTGCCTTGTCGCTCTGGCTTCCTTTCCCCAGAGCTCCCTCCACCTCTGCCCAGAGCAAAATCCCAATCAACTGTGCCGTGTGGCTGCAGGGATGTCACCGCCTTTGGGTTCCAGGACTGGCAGACTCTGTTAATGGTTCATTCGCTCGGGGATAAGAGGCTGGAGCAGCCCCGGAAAGAGAGAGAGCCAGGGACCTGGCAGCTCCACAGACACCCAGGAACTGCTCCTTCCCCTGGCACGGAGTTACCCCAGGTGAGTGGGACCGTAGCCCTGTGCGGGCAGCTCTGGCATCACATGGCCTTAGAGCAGCCTTCTTATTGTGGTGTATCTGGTGAGCACAGGGGCTGCACCCAGACTGGTGAGTTATTGTAGGGTCTCTGGTGAGCACAGGTGCTGGGCACAGACTAGTGAGTTATTGTAGGGTCTCTGGTGAGCACAAGGGCTGCGCACAGACCGGTGAGTTATGGTAGTGTCTCTGGGGAGCACGGGGCCCATGCACAGACTGGTGAGCTATGCTAGTGTCTCTGGTGAGCACGGGCACCGTGCACAGACTGGTGAGTTATTGTAGGGTCTCTGGGAGCACAGGGGCTGCGGACACACTGGTAAGTTATTGTAGGGTCTCTGGTGAGCACAGGCGCTGCACATAGACTGGTGAGCTGTTGTGGGGTCTACACAGTGTTTGCTATTTTGGCAGGGCTGGGAGCTGGCAGCTGGTCTCGGGTTGGGAGGAGACAGTCACAGGGAACTGATGGGTCTCCTGCCCCACAGGTGTCCCTCGCACTGTCCTGCTGGAAGCTGTGAAGGCCCAACCCGGCCAGCGATGCTGATCCTGAGCTGTGCCTCCAAGCTGCGGCTGCTGGAGGGGATGCTACGGCGGGGCCTGCCTGACACGCTGCCGGTGACCAGGACTCGCCCGACCCACAGGGCCGAACCCTCCCACCCCCGGGCTGGGCAGAGAGCAGGGGAAAGTCCCTCGGAGTCCCCTGGGTGATGGGGCACATATTGGGCTGGGGTGCAATCCCCTGGGTCGGGGGTACATGGAGGGCTGGCCCCTCCACCTGGTCCGGGGGTAGCAGTTTGGGGGGCAGACCCTTTCTCCAGGTCGGGAGGCAGCAGTTCAGGGGCTGGGCAGGCTCTCATAGATCCACAGGGGATGTGCTGTACCCCAGCCTCTCACCAGGCCCCTGGGAGCGACCCCTGAGTGGGCCGGGGCCCGAGGCTGCACACAGCTCACAGGGGCAGGCCCGTGACCTCCACCACTGGGCCTTTGACACCAGCCCTCCCATCTCTCTCCGTGGCTCCCTGCAGCGAATGCAGCCGAGCCAGACGCGTGCGAGAGGCTTGGACTGGGCCCCTGCGGTGGGTGTTGGCAGAGACCCCGGCAGCCTTTTCAAAACACAGGAGCGGTTCATTAGTCCCCTGGCTACAGACTCCTCAGGTTAGCACAGGGAATCAAAGGTTAAGCCACAGCCCAGCCTGGCCAAGCCTGGGCAATGAGCCAGCCAAGACGTCACGGTCCCCATGGCTGGCTCTGGCTCTGTCCCGTTGTTCTTAGGCCAAGGTGACAGCTGCTGAGACCCTGCAAAAGCCGGCTCTTAGCCCGGTATCCTGACCCGTCGCGGCCGCTGTTCTTCAGCTGGGGGCCTCTCGGCTGCGGAGCCATGAGGGGGGAATCTCGCTCGCTCGGTGTGAACGTCAAACCCAGCCACTGGGGTTTCCATGGTCTCTCCAGACCCTCCTGGCACGTGTGTAGTTTATTCCCTTGGTTAATGATGCTGGTCTCCAGCCAGGCTGTTACATGAGTCACAACCCGTCCATTCCCTTCACACGCTGCACAGAGCAGTACAGGACACAGAGGGAAACTGAGGCACACATGGGACTAAGAAAGATACTACAGAAATCTTCTACTTTGTCACACAGGCCCCCTGCCCTGGGTTAGGGGTAGCAGCAGGAGGGCAGGCCCCTCCCCCAGGGTAGAGGTAGTCGGGGAGCCTCCCCCTGGGCCACCTCCTCACTCGCCCCCTGCCTCCGAAAGTCCATACCCAGCACCAATGCCTGCTGCTCACCCAGCGTAGCCGCCAGGACTTGCCCATTGAATCAGAGCACAAGCAGGCTCTGTGCCAGCCAATCTCAGTCTGGGCAGGTTTTGCGTAAAGCTAATGAACATGTGGGCGGCTCCATGGCAGCCAATCACAGTATAGGACAGCTGGGTGCCTGCCAATCATGGCTCTGACCACCAGCACCTCCCACCCCCCAGTTCTGAAATTCCTCCTGGTCCTCGCCATGGCTCTGACTCCTCCCTCCTGCCCCAGCTACACCCTTGATAAAATGGGCATTTTTGTAATATTTGTATGAACCCTATGTGTGCCTCAGTTTCCCCTGGCTACCCAGTGGGGGAAGGAGATTGATTTTGCTCCCACTGCTAAGCGACACAGGCAGTTTGCTTTCAGTTAGTGCCAGCGGTGGGATACTGAATGTGCCAGTAGCAAAGCACAGTCCGTCAAAGGAAACAGCAAGAAAATGGTGTATAACCACCACCCTCAGATCCACATCGCAAACCTGTGCATGGAGAAAGGGCGAACCGTTGGGAAGTTCAACAGGACACAGCTGATTGCAGGCTGGAGAAGGGTGACAGGACTCAGCGGCAGGTTCCAGACGCAGGTGGGGTTTGATGAGGGTCCGAGAGTGCCAGAAGCAGCAGCAGGGTGTCCTCACAACCTGGTTCCCCTCCAATGGATTTGAAGCGGTAGGAGTTAGCGTGGAAAGCAAAGGCGCTAGCAGACTGTGAGAGGGAACCAGCTGGCTGTGAGAAGCAGCAAAAACGTGAAGAAATGCAGCAAAAGCTTGATCTGGAGATGTGGAGGGGCGAGAGAACCCATCAAGGGGTATGTGGGTAAATTGTCCAGGGATGCTGGATTCCGCAGGGATCTGGATACCAAATTATCCATTTAAGGAGGAGGAGGGGCTGTAGACACCAACCTCACTGCCTTTGAGAAGGGTTGTGATTTGAACCTGGCTGACTCTGCAGACCGGCTCTGCTGTCTCACCCCCATACTCGGTCCCTCAAAGCCATAGAGCCGTACAGCCAGATGGACGGCGTTAATACTGGGGGCTGGGAACTGTTAAAAAAGGCTCCACTGCTTATGTTTGACCTGACACCTGGGGCTTATATAAAAGGGTTTTGGGGTGTGGAAAAGACCCAGGGTGGGCCCTAAATGGAAGCCACCTGCCTTCCGGGAGAAGCCCTCCCAACGGCTCCGATCACAGTGCAGACACAGGACTCGGGGGGGCTGGTAGTGATGGTTCTCCTGGACATCGGCTCTGAGCTCCTTCTGAGACTTTCTGTATCACCTTCAGACAAAATCCAGTCCCTGACCCTGCCCCAGCCAAGGGTTTGAACCGCAGGAGCCAGAGGCTCAGGCTGGAGGTGTCAGTGAAAAGGCAAAGAGCTCGGCTGGCAGGGAGCAGGGTTCCCCGGGTGCCTGTAACACTAAGGAAAGGCTGTTAAGCTCAGGACACCTGTCTGTCTGGAAGTAGACCCCTGTATTTGAGTGGGGCCGAGGAACATCCCCCACAATCTCCACATGGGACATGTCAGTCACACGGGCTCCGCAGAACTTCCCTGAGGCTGTGGCCAAGGGAGCCAGCTCGCAGCCTGCTCTCCCTGGGGAAACAGAGTCACAGCTGAACCTGATGGGAGCTGAGACCCCAGCTGAGCATGGGCAGACACGGGCAGGGCATGGCAAAGCTTAAGACCTGGAATTGCAGCCTGCCAGCAGCGGGGTCCTGGCCTGGGGTGAGGGAAACAGGTTAACCCCAGGAGGGGAAATGGATTCCTGGCATACGCACAGTCCTGGGGTTGGGACACAACCAGCGTAGGGGAGCCCCCTGCATCACGAGACCCTGGGACACCAGTGCCCCAGAGACATGGCTGGGCTAAGACCAGCCTTGTGGGGGGACACACCTACACCCATCCCCCAAATGCTCAAGGGGTCACTCCCTACCCCCGCTGAGGGGTCAGGACACCCCAGGGAAATTTCCAGAGGCAGGTATAAATATGCAAGCAAGAATCAGGCTAGAGATAACGAGGTTTTTATAGGGGTGGGTGTCACCTTCCTCTGAGGGAGGAATAAAGAAACTTGTTGAAATCAACTCAGATCCCCAAAGGGGCCAGAGAGACAAGGCAAGTCCTGCCGACTCCTGGATTTCCTGCCTCTCAGCCGGGAGGCTGAGCAGAGACCCCAGCTCGAGAGCACAGGACTGGGAGGTGGGGGGTGCTGGACAAAGATGGAGGCTCTCACCTGGAGTTGGCCAAGGAGGTCAGACGGAGACAGAGACAGCCTGGAAAGGGTCTGTCACTCCAGCTTGGCTGGGCCCCGGCTGACCACAATGGACTCTGCTTTACCCCCAGTTCTCTCTGCTGACCTAAGGCTGCTCCGTGACTCATAAACTGGCCTGGCTCGACAATGCTGCCGGGTGTCACTGCAAACCCAGGCTGGGGTGTGGGAGCCCCCGAAGAGCGGCCAAGGCTCTCCAGGGGGTCTGGCTCAGTGGGAGGCACCGGGCAAAGCTCGCGGGGTGGAGCAGGAGGGCTGGAGCAGGAAGAGTGGGGCCCCCTGGGGGGCTGGCACTTTGAGGGCTCCTCCAAGGGGCAGAGTAAAAGCTGGGGCCCATCACCGATCCTGGGGAACCAGGACATCCCCGGACTCTGACCCCTCTGTCTTGGCAGGTCTATGGCGCTGTGATGCATGTGAACCGCGGGAACCCGGCTGGCCAGGAGGTGCTGATGGATTCATGGCCAGAGTTCAAAATGGTCCTCACCCGGCCACGCAGAGAAGTGCGGCCTTTGCTGGGCCCCTGCCATCTGCCCCACTGCCCTCCCCCGCCTGACACCATCACTGTCCCTCTCCCCTCCCCGACTTCCTTGCCCCTTTCCCTGCTTGGTGTCATCTCTACCCCTCCCCATCCTGTCTGCCCCACCTCCCCACAGCTTGTCTCCCCTTTCTGCTGCCCAGACCCCCCCATCCAATTCTTCCCTAAGCCCCCTGGCTCTGTTCACAGGGCCCCTTGCCCCCCACCTCAATCTCTTACTTGGGGCTGGAGGCAGAGGCTGCGCTCACCCCCAGGCAGTGTCCCCCCTGCAGGTGGCGCGGGACCCAAGTGATTTTTTCACCAATTTGTACACGGCCTTTTACTGGGACGAGGGCGCCTGCCGGGCCCTGCTGGGGAACAGCCGCGCCGTGGACTGGGGCCAGGCCTTCCAGATACTGGGTGAGCCCCTCCAGCCCTGCTTCATCCAGCACCTGCCACATGGGGGGCAAGACCACTGTGCCCCCCCATGGGCCAATAGCCCTGAGGAGCTGGCCCAGGCCCCTCTCCCCACATAAGCGAACAGCCCTAAGGGATCCACCTGAGTCCCTGCCCATCCCCCACAGGCCAATAGCCCCGAGGAGCTCACCTGGGCCCCTTCTCCATCCAGACCCAGGATCCCGAATGCGCCAGGCTTGGGAACCCCCAGTTGGGTCATGCCGGCTCACAGTGGCCCTTGGCCCCTCCCTGCTGCTCTCCCCCACCAAGCTGGGCCCCCCACATCCATGGGCACCTTTCGGGAGGGCCTGCTGACAGCACACGGCTGTCCCTGCAGGGCTGCAGGACGGGGTATATGAGACCATCAGGGACATCGCCAGGGCCAGGGGCCTTGAGATGGAGATGTATCCGCACCGGCCACTTCTGCACCCAGACCCGCCTGCCATGCCCCAGTACCGGTAGGTGCCCCCAGATATGGGGTGTGTGAGAGAATGGGGCAATGCACACAGCCAGCCTGTGCTAGATGGAGGGGGGAGCGGGGCTGGGGGAAGGGAAGGACCCCGGGGTGCCAGGCCAGAGGCCTCCATTGTGCCGCAGATCTGGTGTCAATGAGTTCCCCAGGCTAACGGTGCTGGCAGAGTGAGGCCATCACCACAGCCCCAGGCCTTGGGCACATGCTGCCAAGGATTTCCCATCCTGCTCCGGGGCAGGGCTGAGTCAGCCCTAGAGCTTCGCCAGGGGGCAGGGGCAGCCCAGCCTGGCCAAGGAACCTCCTTGGCCCCAGGATGGGGAGAGCAGGGGGAGGGGCAGCCTGTAACCCTTCCATATCCTGGGACGGGCAGCCAGGGGTCCTTGACCCCAGAGCCGTCCCCTCTGAGGGGAGGGGGCTCCAAGCACAGAGCCCCCCGGTCCCTCCTTCCCTGTCAGCGGGTAGGTCCCCGGGCAGGGGGTTCGCTGCCCATTGATCCCTGGTGCTTTCATGTGAGGAGCTGAGCTTAGCCACGGCCCATCGGCAGCGATGGCTCTGCTGGGGCTGGACTGGGCCCTGTCAGACAGCCCCTGTGCTGAGGCCGCGGGAGTGTGTCGATCTCCTCACCCCCGGGGGTCACCTTCCCCCCATGTGCTGCCTCCTGGCTTGATCCCCTCCCCCCTCCCACCCCGGATCTATCGCCCCTCAGCCTCACCCACCTTCTCCCTGTGCCAGGTCAGTCCCCCTCCAGCCTCCCTCCCCTCCATGGGGGGCACGGAGGGGAGCGTTATGGGGGCTATAGTCACCCAGGATTTGCCATAGCCTCCCCTCCCAGTGCAAAGGCCAAATGTTATGCAGCAGTAGGGGTGGCAATGCCATACCATGCTCCCCGTAGCTCTGGGCTGCTGCTGGCGGTGGCGCTGCCTTCAGAGGTTGGTGGCACACCCCTCCCCCACAGGATACTTTCCATGCCCCACCACCCCAGTTTGGGATTCAGCAAACCTCCCCCCCCCACAAAAAAAATTTTCTGTCTAGCCCAGCTCAGCCCCACAACCGGGAAGAGGATGGCGCCGCCGGACCCTGCTCCCCTCCTATGCCATGTCATACCAGCTCAATCCCTGCCCCCCACGCTGGGTCAATGTCCCCCTGTGGTCACACCTCCCATGTTGGGGCGCTCCCACTCCCTCCCCTAGACTTACCCCTTCCCCTGCCCATGCTGTTTCTATTTACCCCCACACCCTTCCACACTCACCCTCCCTTGCCAGGTCAATCTCCACTGTGCTCACCCCCCGCCCCCCACATGTCTCTCATCCCCCTGCCCTGTCTTGCAGGCCTGAGAAGGGGCTCAGGCTGGCCCCCGTGTCCCCCGCCCACGCCATGCTGCTCAGAGACACCTGGAAGTTTGGGGAGAACAGCTGGAGCCTGCGCTACCTGAGCCTCCTGATCCGCCATTTCCCCAACGCCTGCCTGCTGGACCCTGAGGGGACCCCCATCTCCTGGTGCCTCACCGCCCCGCTAGCTTTCCTGACACACGGTTACACCCTCCCAGAGCATCGTGGCCAACGCCACTTCGGATCCGTGGTGGGGACGCTGGCGGCACAGTTGCATGCCCGCGGCTTCCCTGTTTACACCGGGGTGCTGCCCCACAACGAGCCTTCGCTGCACGCCCTGCAATGCCTCGGCTTCCGCATCCTGCCTGGGGTGTTCTACCAGCTGGTGGTGAGGCCCGGGTTCACCCAGTCCCAGCCAGCCAGTGCCCTGGACTCGGCCCAGGACCCTGCGCCCAGCTCTGGGGAACGGCCACACACCCAATAGCACAGGGGGAGGGGAGAGGCAGAGAAGGGGACACGGCCTAGAGCCCTGCACCCAGCTCTGGGGTACAGCCACACTCTGCCAGCACATAGCCCTGGGGGAGGGGAGGAGATGGGGACATGGCTCAGCCCTGCCCAGGGACCTGCCACCCCCGAGAAGGGGACACATTGACCAGCCACCAGGGGAGCTCAGCTGTCAGCCCTTGGGAAGCCGGGGCCTGGTGGAGGAGAGTAGCTCATGCTCCATTATCCCCTGGCAGTCTGGGCTCAGCAGGGGGCGCTCTCCGCTCACAGTGCTGCCTCCGTGCCCTGTGCTGTGGGCTCAGCAGGGGGCGCTCTCCCACTCCCGCTCCCTTCCCCACTGTAGAGCCCTGCTGGGCCCGAACACAGGGAGGAGCATCCGCTCTTCTCCCTTCCCCCAGAATGGACGTCCTCAGCCCTGGGCAGGCGACCTGCCCCCTGTCAGCCCCAGTGCACAGGCTGCTCCTCCCCATGTAGCTGGTCCCAGCTGCAGCCCCAGTGAGCCGTGGGGTTGGGGGGAGGGGACTCCCCACACACAGCAGACGTGCAGGTGCATGCAGGACCTTGTGGCTTCCCCAGGACCCCGCCTGGGCGGACTCACTGTGGGAAGCGCATGGAGGGGCAGATGCTGAATGCTCCAAGGTCAGACCCAGGAAGGTGAAGCCGTGTGAGCTTCTTGCCCCGGAGACAGTCTGCTCCAAGGGAGAGGAGGCTCCCCAACGTCCTGACTGGCTTTGTGGGGAGCAGTTCCAGAGCATCGCCCGGGGACTCCATGTCATGAGAGAGAGAGGGAAACGCATTGAACAAGGAGACCGCGCGCCCTGCCACAGCCCAGACCTCCATCCCCAGACACAGGGGGCTGCCTCTGCCCCGATTCCCCGCACCGAGCCTGCACGCTGGGCTCCAACAGGACCCGAAACCCAAACTGCCCCCAAGTGGCTCGCGGCCGCTGCTAGGACAGGCTCCTCGGCCGGGACAAAGAACCCAAACCCAACCTTCTCCGGCCCACTATAATGGGAAGTCTGGAACACTAATTAAAAAAGAGGTGGAGAGTTAGGATACAGATATTCAGGCCTGTCGGCAAAGGCCTAGACTTTAAGAATGTAGGTGTATTCTTATCACTTAGCTAGTTATAGGGGTACAGAACGAGAATCAAAATCACAGTCTGCCTGTTTATAGGCCTTCTCTCGCTGTGCTAGTCTGAGGCCCTGTTCTTAGTCTAAGGCCTTTGGCTAAGCAGCAAAGGCAGCCATAAGCTGGGAAGCAAACGGTCACGTCCTCACCAGTCACCCTGAAATAAGGCAGCTTTGGGCTGTTCCAAAGGTGATCCGAGCTGTCACCTCCAGAGAAAGGGAAGAGCCTAGAAGATTTAAAGAAAACTTAGTTTGGTAGCATCCTGTCTGGCAAGAACTCACCAATAGCTGGGGTGTGAAATCCTCATTTCTTTGTTGTTCTGTCACTGTAGTCCCCACTTCCCTATTGTTTGTCTGTATAATCTTTGCCTGGTTCTGTGATTGTTTCTGTCTGCTGTGTAATTAATTTTGTTGGGTGTAAACCAATTAAGGTGGTGGTATATAATTGGTTAAATAATCATGTTACAATATGTTAACGTTCGTTATTTAAATTTCAGTAAAATAATTGGTTAAAATATGGCTAAGCAGAACTCAAGTTTTACTATATCGTCTGCAGTCAATCAGGAAGTAAAGGGAGGGAATGGGAACAGGGACACAGGCAAGGCTCTGTGGCGTCAGAGGTGGGAAGGGGGACACTGAGAAAAACAATTGAAATCATTTCTAGCTAAAAGTTCATCCCAATAAACATCGAATTGTTTGCACCTTCACGGACGTGTCTGGGGTGATGCACATGGGCGTTACCGGACTGGCGGAAACCGACCCATGTCAATGGAGGAGCTGAGAGGACAATGGGAACCCCAAGCACTGACCAATCAAGACGCAGCGGAAGCCCCAGCAGGCTGACCGTGTGAACCCAGCATGCTTTGCTAGGGGAGGACAATGGACCGAGAGGAGACAGGAGGGGTGATAAGACCTTGGCTCACAGAGACACAGCAGCTATGCCCTGGGGCTGACAGATGGAGACAGCAGCTGGGCTGGGTAGACCCCTCACACTGGGTGCACTGAATGCTGGCCGAGCCCCTGTCTCTCTGCACTGAGCTAAGGATGCTCACCTCCTGCAGCCAGGTGACTCATCCTTGGTTTGCACAGGCTGGCCGCTGTCGCTGCAGATCCTCACTGGGAGCATCACGGCCTGAAGGGGCCCAGGACAAGTCTCCTGCAGGAGTCTGGCTTTGGCTGCATTTGCTGCAGGGAGACAGGGATCGCTGGTGCCAAAGGCCCAGTTTCAGAGTTGCTGAGGCCACATACAAGATAGCACCACCTGGAATTCAAAATGGAGATTGGGAGCGCAAACAACACTGAAACAAGCATTTAACATTAAACTTGGACTAGAAACTCACACATTCTTACAGAGCTGTGCCTAGGGTTGCCAGGTTTGGTTGGACGTATTCCTGAAAGTTTCATCACATGACATAACAGATTAATCTTTAATTCCTGGAGGGTTGGCAATCCTACATGAACTGTGACTGGTTCGGTCACAGAGACCCCCTTGGGGCTGCCACCTGATGTGGTGAGACTACCTCTGAGCCCGTTTGCCCTGCCAGCTTGGGTCTCCAGTATCCTGTCTTGTTGAGCCAGACACGCCAGTCTGCTTCAACACAAACCTCCAGGTTTGAACCACGTGCCCCAAAGCTGCAGACTTAACTGAAAACAGCTTAAGAAGTGTTCCTGTCTCTAGCACCCAGACATCCAGTTCCCAATGGGATCCAAACCCCAAATGAATCCGTTTTACTCTGTATAAAGTTTATACAGGGTAAACTCATAAATTGTCCGCCCCCTATAATACTGATAGAGAGATATGAACAGCTGTTTGCTCCCCCAGGAATTAATTACTTGCTCTGGGTTACTTAATAAGTAAAAAGTGATTTTATTACATATAAAAAGTGGGATTTAAGTGGTTCCAAGCAATAACAGACAGAACAAAGTAAGTTACCAAGCAAAATAAAACAAAACACACAGATCTAAGCCTAATGCAGTAGGAAACTAAATGCAGGTAAATCTCACCCTCAGAGATGTTCCAATAAGTTTCTTTGACAGACTAGACTCCTTCTTAGTCTGGGTCCAACAATCACTCACACCCCCATAGGTACTGTCGTTTTTTCCAGTTTCTTTCAAGCATCTCTTTGGGATGGAGAGGCTACCTCTTCAGCCAGCTGAAGACAAAATGGAGGGGCTTCCAGGGCCTTATATAGTCTTTCTCTTGTGCCACATCACAGCCACACAATGGGGTCTCTAGCTGCCTGGGCAAGTCACCTATGAACGATTCAGCTTTTTGCAGGCCGACGCCATTGTTTACATGTTAGTTTGAATATTCCCAGGAAAGGTCAGATGGGGATTGGAGTCTCTCAAAGTCTATTGTTAGTTAAGTGCTCCCAATTACTTGAATAGCCCCTTCACACTATGTTTACCAAATCTGCCTCACCTGCTTCCTACAGCAACGATCATGTCCCTCAATATGCTGGCCATGCTCCTACTTATACAGGCCAAAATGCCGTTAGCCTTCTTGGCAACAAAGGCACACTGTTGACTCATATCCAGCTTCCCATCCACCGTAGCCCCTAGGTCCTTTTCTGCAGAACTGCTGCCTAACCACTCGGTCCCTAGTCTGTAGCAGTGCATGGGATTCTTCCATCCTAAGTGCAGGACTCTGCACTTGTCCTTGTTAAACCTCATCAGATTTCTTTTGGCCCAATCCTCTAATTTGCCTAGGTCCATCTGTATCCTATCCCTACCCTCCAGCATATCTACCACTTCTCCCAGTTTAGAGTCATCTGCAAACTTGCTGAGAGTACAATCCACGCCATCCTCCAGATCATTAATGAAGATATTGAACAAAACCGTCCCCAGGACCGACCCTTGGGGCACTCGGCTTGAAACCAGCTGCCAACTGGACATGAAGCCATTGATCATTACCCATTGAGCCTGATGATTTAATCAGATTTCTATCCACTTTATAGTCCATTCATCCAGCCTATACTTCTTTAACTTGCTGTCAAGAATACTGTGGGAGACCGTCCACTGCTTTCCCGTCATCCGCAGAGCTGGTTATCTTGTCATAGAAGGCAATTAGGTTAGTCAGGCTGACTGTTCCTGATCACTTTCTTCTCCTCAAAGTGCTTCAAAATTGATTCCTTAAGGACCTGATCCATGATTTTTCCAGGGACTGAGGTGAGGCTGATGGCCTGTAGTTCTCTGAATCCTCCTTCTTCCCTTTTTTAAAGATGGGCACTACATTAGCCTTTTTCCAGTCATCCGGGACCTCCCTCAATCACCATGAGTTTTCAAAGATAATGGCCAGTGGCTCTGCAATCACATCTCCCAACTCCTTTAGCAACCTCGGATGCAGTGCATCCGGCCCCATGGACTTGTGCTCGTCCAGCTTTTCTAAATAGTCCTGAACCACTTCTTTCTCCACAGAGGGCAGAAACACTTGGAAAACATTTGCAGCTGAGATTCAGGAGAGAGAGAGTCTGTACTGAAGGATGCTCCCTGGTGCTTTTTCCTCCCCTGTTGGAGTTTCTTTTGTTTCCCTTCCTGCTTGATGACTCTGTTTGTTGCTTAAATGTAAATTAAGTAGAGCCCCCCCTCCTTTGTTGAGACAGGCCTGTTTGCCAGCCTCAGGTTAGAGCACGTGTTAACACCATAAAGGGGAATCTTATCACTTCACGTACAATGCTGCCACACACATATTTTATCAGGGCAATACTGACCGGCAAATTATACATTTACAAATAATACCTTGCAAGGTTGTACAAAGATTATTACAACAGTGGGTACGGTGTGAACACAAGGGTACATTCTGTCACAATCCCCTATCTTCCCCCTCTCAGTCCTTTGTTCACCAGGTGGGGTCTTTTCTCAGCTTCCCTGAAATCCATAAACCATGGGGACTTGCGTTGTCTCTCTGGCCCCTTTATTGATGTGGGTCAAATTCAACTAGTTCCTTAATGATTCTCTCCTCCACCCAGACAGGGAAGTGATGCCCACCTATGCCTCATGGCCTGCCCTGAGAGCAAACTTGCTCCCTTTTTTCCCCACGGGGTAACACTGCAACACAGAGGGGAAACTGAGGCACATACAGGGGTCATAAAATACTACAAAAATTCCCACTTTGTCGCAGGGACCAATCCCCTGGTTTTGTTGGTTCCCCCCCGCCGCCCCCCCACTGGCTGATCTGACCCAAAGTGGCTCTATTCACCATGGCACTGTCTTCCAGGAGGCTGGGGCTTTCAAATGTGATGAGAAGGCCCAAGCTGAATCCTGGTATGTTATAGGAAATACATTTCCTGCTGTGGGGCGCTCACAGTCAGGGTCATTGGGGCCCCATTGCGCTGGGTGCGGGGTGGATACACAGTGCTCTCCCTCGGAGCAGACTGTCTCCAGGACAAGAAGCTCACACGGCTTCACCTTCCTGGGTCTCTTCTCAGAGCATTCAGCATCCTCTGCCCCTTCGTGTGCTTCCCAGGCGGGGTCCTGGGGAAGCCACAGGGTCCTGCACCCCCACTTTGCAGTCAGACGTGACTCTCAGCCAGCCAGTAAAGCAGAGGTTTATTAAATGACAGGAACACGCTCTAAAACAGAGCTTGTAGGTACAGCGAATGGGACCCCTCGGCCGGGTCCATTTTAGGGGGCAGTGAGCCATACCCCCACGTCTGCACTTCACTCCTCGTCCCCAGCCAGCTCCAGCCTGAAAACCCACTACAGCCCCTCCTTCTCTGCTCAGTTCCTTTCCTGGGCCCGGATGTCACCTGACCTCTTTGTCTCCAACACCTTCAGTTGGCACCTTTGCAGAGGAGGGGCCCAGGCCATCAGTTGCTAGGAGACAGAGTGTCAGGCATTCATGTGCACTGGCCCTTTGCTCTGCAGCAATCACACACCCTTATCCCACCACCTAGATACTTAAGAGCTGCATAGGGGACACTGAGGCACCAACACAGTATTCAGAGAAAACATTAAGAAGGTTCCCAGATCATCACAGGCTGTCACCGCCTCTGGGCTCCAGGACTGGCAGACTCTGTTAATGGTTCATTCGCTCGTGGATAAGAGGCTGGCGCAGCCCTGGAAGGAGAGAGAGGCAGGGACCTGGCAGCTCCACAGACACCCAGGAATTGCTCCTTCCCCTGGCACGGAGTCACCCCAGGTGAGTGGGACCGTAGCCTTGTACGGGCAGCTCTGGCATCACATGGCCTTAGAGCAGCCTTCTTATTGTGGTGTATCTGGTGAGCACAGGGGCTGCACCCAGACTGGTGAGTTATTGTGGGGTCACTGGTGAGCACAGGGGCTGCACCCAGACTGGTGAGTTATTGTAGGGTCTCTGGTGAGCACAGGCACTGCACACAGACTGGTGAGTTATGGTAGGGTCTCTGATGAACACACGGTGGGCCATGCAGAGACTGTTAAGTTATTGTAGGGTCTCTGGTGAGCACAGGCTCTGCGCACAGACCGGTTAGGTAGTGTAAGGTCTCTGGTGAACCCACGGGGGGCTGTGCACAGACTGGTGAGCTGTTGTGGGGTCTACACAGTGTTTGCTATTTTGGCAGGGCTGGGAGCTGGCAGCTGGTCTCTGGGGTTGGGAGGAGACAGTCACAGGGAACTGATGGGTCTCCTGCCCCACAGGTGTCCCTCGCACTGTCCTGCTGGAAGCTGTGAAGGCCCATCCCGGCCAGCGATGCTGATCCTGAGCTGTTCCTCCAAGCTGCGGCTGCTGGAGGGGATGCTACGGCGGGGCCTGCCTGACACGCTGCCGGTGACCAGGACTCGCCCGCCACCGCAGGGCCGAACCCTCCTGTTGCCGGCTTAAAGGGCCCGAGGCGGAGCAACAGCAGGGTTTGTTGCCCGGTGTGCGTCGCACTAATTAACACACCAGGGTGGAGAAGCAAACCACATTTATTTGAGCCCAAATAAGGTGCCAGGGAGAAAACGCATTCTTAAATCCTGCACACCCGCGCGCAGGCGGGGTCCCAGCATTTATACCCCCCTTGTTTGTGTAAGCCTTTTGTTTGGTTTTTTTTTTTACCCCTCCCTTTTTAACAGTAGTTATTTTAAACATTACATTTTAGCGTGTTAAAAAAGTTTTTATTTGCATATTTATTTGTGGCTTTTACAGCACAAACAGATGCAGATTTTTTCCCCCTCCTCCCCGCCGCTTTTTGCTGTTTTAAATTGTTTTACAGCTGCAAGCTGAGACAGCTGGCAGTTACACATTTTGCTTGCTGTTTTGTTAGCATTTTAGGCTGGTTAAAGTTCACAGCATGGAAGACCTTTGGTTACCACTTTGGTTTACTTAGGCCTAGTGACACCAACAATTTTTTTTTTGAGAATACTCAACAAACTTTTGGCGAGTTTTTTTAAACTTTAAACACAAAAAGCAATGAAGCAAGCTTTGCAGAAATATTTATAACTGCTTTTTTGAGCTTAGTTACCCCCAACCCAGGAATGAATGCATGGACAAAAGAGTGGAATGTTCATTTAACAACTAAGGGATTGGGGCACTGACTATAAATTAGGTAGGTATACCAAGTGGTTTCATTTTTTAGATGTCTTGGTGAATAATTTAGTTCCATATGCATTTTTCCCATGGATCCAGCAGGATTTGGTATGTGGGAGCCTACACCCACCCTAACCGGTTCATATGCTTGGAAGGAGCACTGTGAATGTCCACACTTCCATTCAGAAAGTGTCCAAGTATGTCTCCATGACCACAGATTAGATGGTACTTCTGATGTGTCTGTAAGGGCAGTGGGCCAAGTCTGGTGCTCAAGATCACTTGAAATCCTGAATTTTTAAACATACTAAATTCCACTGCATTGCCTTTTCAGCCTTAGTGATATTTAATACCATTTTTGTTAGTAACTTCTGGGTCATAGAACTAAGGGTATGTCTACACTACAAGAGTAGTTCAATTTAACTTAGGTCGAATTTGTGGATTCGACCTTATGAAGTCGAATTTGTGTATCCACACTAAGGACACTAATTCGACTTTGTGAGTCCACACTAACGGGGCAAGCGTCGACATTGGAAGCGGTGCATTCTGGGCAGCTATCCCACAGTTCCTGCAGTCCCCGCTTCCCATTGGAATGCTAGGTAGAGCCCCCAATGCCTGCTGGGGGAAAAAATGTGTCGAGGGTGGTTTTGGGTAACTGTCGTCATTCAACCGTCACTCCCGCCCTCCCTCCCTGAAAGCGCCAGCGGGAAATCTGTTTGCGCACTTTTCTGGTCAGTGACAGCGCAGACGCCACAGCACTGCGAGCATGGAGCCCGCTGCGATCATCGCTGCACTTATGGCCGTTGTCAACTCCTCGCACCTTATCGTCCACCTCTTCCACAGTCAGCTGCTGAGAAATCGGGCGAGGAGGCTCCGGCAGCGCGGTGAGGACATGAAGTGTCAGAGTGGCACAGACCTCTCACAAAGCACGGGATCCCGCGCCGCGGAGATCATGGTGGCAATGGGTCACGTTCATGCTATGGGACGGCGATTCTGGGCCCAGGAAACAAGCACGGACTGGTGGGACCGCATAGTGCTGCAGGTCTGGGATGAATCACAGTGGCTGCGAAACTTCAGGATGCGTAAGGGCACTTTCCTTGAACTGTGTGACTTGCTGGCCCCTGCCCTGAAGCGCCAGGACACCTGGATGCGAGCAGCCCTGAGTGTGCAGAAGCGAGTGGCCATAGCCCTCTGGAAACTTGCCACGCCAGACAGCTACCGGTCAGTAGCGAACCACTTTGGCGTGGGCAAATCTACCGTGGGGGTTGCTGTGATGCAAGTAGCCAACGCAATCGTTGACCTACTGCTTTCAAAGGTAGTGACCCTGGGAAACGTCCAGGTCGTCATAGATGGCTTCGCCGCGATGGGATTCCCAAACTGCGGTGGGGCTATAGATGGGACTCACATCTCTATCCTGGGACCGGCCCACCAGGCCAGCCAGTATATTAACCGAAAGGGCTACTTTTCAATGGTGCTGCAAGCACTGGTGGACCATAGGGGACGTTTTACCAACATCTACGTCGGGTGGCCGGGCAAGGTTCATGACGCGCGTGTTTTCAGGAACTCTTGTCTGTTTAGACGCCTGCAGGAAGGTAGTTTCTTCACGGACCACAAAATAAGTGTTGGGGATGTGGAGATGCCTATAGTGATCCTCGGGGACCCAGCCTACCCGCTAATGCCCTGGCTCATGAAGCCCTATACAGGCGCCCTGGACAGTGACAAGGAGCTCTTCAACTACCGGCTGAGCAAGTGCAGAATGGTGGTGGAGTGTGCTTTCGGACGTCTCAAGGGGAGATGGAGGCGCTTACTGACTCACTCAGATCTCAGCGAAACCAATATCTCCATTGTTATTGCAGCTTGCTGTGTGCTCCACAATCTCTGTGAGAGCAAGGGGGAGTCCTTTATGGCGGGATGGGAGGTTGAGGCAAATCGCCTGGCTGCTGATTACACTCAGCCAGACACCCGTGCGATTAGAAGAGCCCAGCGGGAAGCGCTGTGCATCCGGGAGGCTTTGAAAGCTAGGTTCCTCAGAGAGCAGGGTAACCTATGACTGTCCAGTCTCTTTACAGAGAAGCTGAACCTGCCCCTGTTTCAATTACTATTGACTTTTTTCAGCGGTTACATACCCCGTTCACCAGGTTTCCCCCCTTCCAACAGACGTTTAAAAATAAAGTTATTGGAACATTTTTAATTAACAAAGTTTTCTTTACTAACGAATTCGCGTTAAAGGGTTCAAACAGGGACACAGACTGTGGTGGGTATGGTGTGCAGTGATGTACAGACCGCTTCTACACTCGAGGAATGACAGGCTCCTGCTCCTACAGCAGTCTCTGGGGGGAGGACGGTTACAGGAGGGGGTGCAGGAAGGGGTGGGTTTGCAGGAAGGGGTGAGGGGTGTGTGGGAAGGGTGAGTAGGTGTAGGGGGATGATGGCTCTGGCTGGGGCTCAGGGCATCGGAGAGGCTCATGGCTAGGGTGGAAGGGCATGGTAAGGGCAGCCTGCCTTGCCATTTGTGGATGCCAGGCGCTCGGACCCTCGGGCAGCATACACCTCCCAGACTGACCTGGGGCAGCAGACACCTCCCAGAGTGACCCGGGTGCCTAGTGACTGCACTCTGTGTGTGACCTGCTGTTGATCCTGCCCCCATATCTGTACCCTGGTAATGGTGGCTGTCCTATGCAATTAACAAACCCCTATCTCCCCTTCACACAAAGTCTTCTGCAAAGAAACATGACGGAAACAGTAATGAACAGCAAACTATTTTTAATACTCAACTACACAGTTGGGGGATGAAACTGGGATTTTGGATGTGTGAGCCAGGAAGGGAAGCAATTCTCATACTTTAGGGAATGAGAGCTGTTTGGTACATGAGTGCTCTGCTGGGGTGGAGTGACAGTTTTCATGGCCCCTAGCGCCCCTCCTTCTTGTGATTTTGGGTGAGGGGGGACAGGACTTTGTGGCGGGGGAGGGCGGTTGCAGATACAGTTCAGGGGGGCTCTCTGCTCCTGCCTGCGGTCCTGCAGAACATCCACAAGGCGCCGGAGCGTGTCCGTTTGCTCCCTCATTAGTCCAAGCAGCGTTTGAGTCGCCTGCTGGTCTTCCTGCCGCCACCTGTCCTCCCGTTTGCTGTGTGAGCGCTGCTGCTGAGAGAGGGTGTCCCTCCACTGGCTCTGCTGGGCCGCCTCGGCTCTGGAGCAGGCCATCAGTTCAGCGAACATCTCGTCCCGAGTCTTTTTCTTTCGCCGCCTAATCTGCGCCAGCCTCTGTGAGGGGGATGCCGGGGCAGTTCGGGAAACAGCCGCAGCTGTGTGATGGGAAAAAGGAAGTGATTTCCTTGCAAAGCTACATGTTTGCGAACACTGAACACAGTCTAGTCTGTTTCTGTGAACAAGACCATACACGGCACCTATCTCATGCGCTCTCAGGGCAAGTTTGAATTTTCGGCATTCGCTTTCATTGCCTGGGGTCTTGCACTGGAGATCAGACAAGCGGGGCAGGACAGCAGAATCCGTGTAGCAGCCAGGCCTGGTAAGCCGTAAACTTTAGGCTGCTTAACAGTTAATGGATAGCAGTGCCCTCCTGCTGCAGGCAATCTGGAAAGCATAAAGTCTGACCCTGTTCCACCCCCTCGCGGCTGTCCCCAGGAAAGATCCCTGTATGCTTTCCCTCTGCAGCCTCCACCACGTGGCTGTTAAACGACGGTCATTGTTATACAAAGGCAAAGTCAAGCATTCCCAATAGTAACATTACACTAATTCCCCTAATTAGATGCAGCAGTCGCCGAGCGAGATCACCCTGAGGCGGGTCACTAAGAGAGACAGAGAGCGCATGCTGCGTTAAACCCTGCACAGACCAGGGCCCTGTGCTGCCATGCTCGTGGAGGCAATGCTCCCACTGTACCTGAGGATAGCCTGGCGCGGAAGAGTGTGCTTCCACGGAGCACCCAATAAGGCACCTCTCCCCAGGAACCTCCTGCGGAGGCTTTTCGAGTACCTCTACGAGAGCTTCGTGGAACTCTCCCAAGAGGATTTCTGTTCTATCCCTATATGTATTGACCTTCTTTTCATATAGTTTTTATTCCTGTTTTTTAAAAAATAAATGTTTACATGTTTATAGCACTTACCGACTGATCCTTCCCCTGATTCAGAGTCCGGGTTAACGGCCGGGGAGGGTTGGTAGGGGATCTCTGTGAGGCTGATGAAGAGATCCTGGCTGTCGGGGAAATCAGTAGTGTAAGCGCTGTCGCCTGCCTCGTCCTCCACAAACCCTTCCTTATCTTCCCCATCGGCGAACATCGCCGAGAAACTGCCCGTCGACACTATCCCATCCTCAGAGTCCACGGTCACTGGTGGGGCAGTGGTGGCAGACCCACCGAGAATGGCATGCAGTGCCTCGTAGAAGCGGCATGTCTGGGGCTGGGCTCCGGAGTGTCCGTTTGCCGCTTTGATTTTTTGGTAGCCTTGTCTCAGGTCCTTGATTTTCACGCGGCACTGCGTTGCATCCCGGCTGTATCCTCTGAGTGCCATGGCTTTGGAGACCTTCTCGTAGGTCTTTGCATTCCGTTTTTTGAAGCGCAGCTCCGAAAGCACAGACTCATCGCCCCACACAGCGATCAGATCCAAGACTTCCCGGTCAGTCCATGCTGGGGCCCTCTTTCTACTCTGAGATTGCATGGACCCCTCTGCTGGAGAGCTCTGCATCATTGCCGCTGCTGCTGAGCTCGCCCCGATGTCCAACCAGGAATTGAGATTCAAACTGGCCAGACAGGAAAAGGAATTCAAATTTTCCCAGGGCTTTTCCTGTATGGCTGATCAGAACATCTGAGCTCAGACTGCTGTCCAGAGCGTCAACATAGTGGTGCACTGTGGGATAGCTCCTGGAGCTACTAAGGTCGATTTCCGTCCACACATAGGCTAACTCGACATAGCCATGTCGAATTTAGCGCTACTCCCCTCGTCGGGGTGGAGTACCGAATTCGAACTAAAGAGCCCTCTAGGTCGAACTAATTAGCTTCCTGGTGTGGACGGTTGCATGGTTAAATCGAATTAACGCTGCTAAATTCGACATAAACTCCTAGTGTAGACCAGGCCTAAGGGTGGAAATGACATGTAATTTACTAACTTTAGCCTGTACTTAAGATAGCTGAGCTTCAAAAATAAGGCTGGGGCCTTTTTTAGTTGGCCCAATTTTTTATTATGTTTTTGGCTTTTAAGAATATTTTAAATGGCTGCTGCACTAGTGGCCCCTAGCCCACAGGGATTTGGTTAATTTTTTTTTTTTTAGAGGAAATAACCCAGGCCCTCTGTTGTGCTAATTTAATGGCAGCCCCTTGTGAGCAATCTGGGTATGTAGAAGTGATCTGAAAATCTGATAAGGGCAATGTTATTTAAAGTCCAATTAGGGAGGGCAATACATACTGAAGGATTTATTCAGAACACAGGGCGCAGCCTGTAGAATAAACCCCAAAATTCAATTAATACCACATTTTTAAGCGTGGGTCCCACAAAATTTTTTTTTGCCAGTGTATAATTCTTTGTTTCTTTACCAGGGTCAGTTTTTAATGTCCTTTTAGTCAGGAATTTCTGGACTTTGGCAATGTTAGTGGAGTGAGTGTTTCTTTTTTTTTTTTTGAAGCAGTCGTGGTTTAGCATCCTACAGAGGAGATTACCAGGACATTCTGTAATGGTTTTGCTTTTTCTAGAAAAGTTTAAAGGCACAGTAGATTTGTCAGTGGACAAGGGAGAGGTTACAAGCACATCACCTTGTCCTTTTTCCCTGCTGTCCAGAAAGCACAGTGGAGCTAGAAGGAGAAATAGGCTAATTATTAGTAGGAGAATTCTCCTGAGGTGGAGGGGTCTTTTTGCAGTGAGAATCATGGGTCCAGGCAGTCAGTCTTTGGCACTTCACAGCAGTGTTGGTAGTCAGCAGGACGTAAGGGCCTTTCCAGCATGGAGCCAAAGCAGTCTTTTGTTGATGGATTTTTATGTAGACCCAGTCTTTTGGTTCCAACGAGTGGCAAGGTTGCTAGGGTCTTCGGATAGTGCTTTTTTACCTGTGAGAAAAGAAACCTAACACATTGCATTAGTGTCTTTGCAGATTTTACAGCTGCTTGGGTATATTTAAGCCCCCCCCCCCTTTTCTTGGTTGTTAGCCAAGTCTTAGCTGTGAGCAGTGTCCTTGAACGGAGTTAGCGCCTTATTCTTAGACTGAGCATGTTAGCTATTTATTTTTTTTGGCTTTTTTTTTTTTTAATTTATAAAGGAAACTTTTACTTATACATTTTTTGTTAACAATGAACACATACACATTGCTGTTATACAGTACATTAGTTTTATTATTTAATGTATGCTACATATACTCTTTTACTAAAATAACTTTATTACAAAACTTTGGAACAACAAGCCAGGACAAGCACACCCACTTTGAGAAGTTTACTTAATATAACTTTTACTCCAATAGCTTTTCACCATTTTCAGCCCTCTGGCTAGAAGTCTGAGGTAGCCAGAAGGATTCCATGTACAATATGGGGAGTGGGTTAATTTTTTATGTTTTTGCTTTTAAAGACTGTTGGTATGCAAATTTTAATAACCATTCTAAATTAAAAGATTTGGCCAATGAAGTTTTTTTTTTACTTAAGAAAATGTATTAGACTTTAGTATATTACATTTTTCTGATGTATTTAAACACTTTGTATTTTAAGTTGAACAAAACAAGCTTTTGCATTTTAATTTAACACTGCCGCTTGATTTTAAATTAGACCATTCCATAAAAATATTAAACACATTAATTTTGGCCACCAGACAAACACCACAAGACAGAACATAGAACACAAAACATAATTTTTACTCTGTCAGTAAATGCATGGTATGTTGAATGCTGTCCAGCTGTCATTAGTTTTCTTTGATTATTTGAAAGACAAAAACAGAGATCTACCCCTTCTGGGCAGTTAATCATTACTTAAAATATACAAATACTCTTGTTGATTTTAGGCAAAACAGGGGAATTACCGCATATTTTTTTGTATGTGTTCTATAGGCAGCCCAGGTTTTAGTGGTTAGTTAGATAATTTGCATTAACACAGATGCTTTCTGGCTTGCTTTTTACTTTTAACTTTTGCTTTTAAACACTGAAAGAAAACATTACCACTTACAGTGCCCTTAGAGCCTAATACAATTTTAATTACATAGCACTGTATACATTTTTAAACTAATTTAACAAAATTGTTTATAGCCAAATGATTGCAATCTAATAATTTTTTTGCCTGAATTTATTTACAAACATTTTAAAGACACCAAAAACTTTTTTTTTAGCATTTTTATAAAGTTCAACTGCTGTTCCCTCCAGCAACTACAGAGTTAACATTTTACTTTTTTTTAAATTACTTGGTTTTTTTTAAAATTATTTGCTTTGTTTTTTAACAGCTACTTACTAATTTAAATTACCATTTCAAATATTTTTTTGAGTATTTGAAATTTTTATTTTTATATTTACTTATTTTTTTTTTACTATACCCTTAAAAGTTTTTAACCTGTTTTTTAATTTCTTTGTTTGTTGCCTGCCCGCCTGGGCCCGATCCTGCTTTTTTTGCTGAACCGTTCCTTTCATGGACACCAACTTGTTTTACTACCAGTTTAGCTAGGAGGGTGGGCTTTTTAACTAGCCCTCACCCTTTTGGTCTTTTTTTAAAAACATTTTTACTTACATGACTATCCGAGTCCTCCCTTGTGAGGCTTGCCACCTGGGCAAAAATACATGGCCATTGGGTAAAGGCCATTTACTTAACACATAATCCAAACCCCTTTAGGGGGTCTACCCAGAGACCCACCCATTTGTCTGCTGACACTTAAACAGAAAAGAAAATTACACAGAGAGCAGAGAAAATTACAGTCTAAGCCAGATTTTTTCTACTTTTATTACACTGTCCGTTACAGGGGGCGGGACAGAAGGATCTCAATACAAACTCAGAGCTTCATTGCACACATGGCTTCCACCCCGAGGAATTACGAACGAGAAGTTCAGTTCCGCCCACACACCTAACACCCAAATGAACAGAGCAAAAAAACAACAGTAACCGGTTAAACAGAACAGAACCAGAACCAGATAGTGCACCAAAACTAGATAGTGTTTTTTTATTTTATTAGGGCTTACCTTTAATTATACAATTCTTAACATATAACACCAACAATACCAAACAAAGCAAACATAAAATAACAAGGGTAAAACAGATAGATGGTGTAAATTCTGCAGGGCTCCCCCATTCTTAATTGCTTACCAAACCGTGACAATTTTTTCTTACCAATTTATTTCTTATGTCAGGTGATCAGACTGACACTGCAGGACGGTGGGGGGAAGAAAACACACCATATAACCAAATTTTAAAGCTTCATTAAAAATAATAAAACAACAATGGAGAGTGTTGGGAATGCTCTCACCTCACTCAGGAAAAATATGAATGCCCCAGGCCTTAAGCCGCTTTAATACTCACACATGTCTCACTGGAAAGTTAAGCTTTGCAAATGTAATTTCAATTCTGTAACTTGTATTGCCTTTGGTTTGCCTGTCTCTATTTTCCACAACCAGCTGGGGCTGAAAGCAGTTTTTTTTTGCACTTAGCATAGTCTGCGCTGATTCTTGACCTTGAACACAAAGCAACTTTCCCTTTATCTCTGGGCTAAGCTGAATTTCAAATTAACCCGTTCCTAGACAAATTGTTCACACTGTGTCAGAGGCTTTTTTTTGGTGATTAAAAGCTCCTTTGAGATATATGATCTTATTTAGATTGAAGGTACCTTTTAATGGGCATTGTTTAGATGGATCTTCACGTGTGTGAAGATTCCAATTCTCTAAATACCTGCAGGTTTTAGGACCATAATGTACGTACATGTAATATGCTGGGGTACCCTTAGGGGGTGAGGTAAAATGTTTAGACTGTCCCTTACCCATTTTCCACTTACACACACAGAGAGGGTGCCCTGTCCGCGCTAGCGGCTCATAAACTAAGGATCTCTCCCTACAGGACACTCACACAGGAGAGACTAACGGGGATGACCATGACTCTCCTACACCTCCCTTCAGCAAAGAGCGTCGGCTAGTCTCTGGGAGACGGCGCCGCTTACTCTGATTGTGTCCAGTGAGATGATCAGACTGTCAGTAGCCCACACGGAAAGGAGAGGGGAGGGAAGATGGGTTCACACACTCCTAGACCCAGAAAGCTTCCTCGCCGGACGATGCCAGGCCGAGTCAGCCCACCGTGGGTCGGATCTCCTAAAGATCCACTAGTTACCGGGCTTGCGTTAGAGTACTCCTGATCACGAGCCTTTGCTTTACAAGGTACTCTGGGCGTCTTCCGGTAACAATCACTCACACTGGTATACACACACACACACACACACACACAACCCAAGACCATTATTTCCTATTACCACGATGCATCTTATCTTGCTGCACAGTCAATAAGTTCAGATGGCATGAGCCCAACAGAGACAGACATTGCCACGGACAGTCCTCCTCCCAGTGCAGCTCTGGGGCATATGATGGGGGATTTTTACAAGAGCGCTCCATACAAACAGCTTCAGAAGCTACCCATTCGCTGACAAAACAGAAGTAATTGAAGGATCATGTTGTAATTAAGTGATCCTTCCGGTGGCCGCCTTTTCTGGCTTTCTAACTGATACTGAGGCCAGTCTACTGTACAAAATTTTTTCAGTTTACTTTTAGTCAATGGATCTGATTTAAACACTTTCCAATTTGTCAGAATGCATTCTAAGGGTGTACACCGTGCCCTACCTATACTCTGTCCCTGCCCCATATCACGGGCTTGCCCTTGACCCACTATAGGACGCTCTGTCGTCTAGTGGGAATTACAACGGCTGGGCATCCCCAGCCTCAGGCAAAAGTCCACACCACTGGACTGTTCCTACCTTATCCACAGGACCGGTTCCTCACCATCGCCCGCAGCTGCTTCTCCACTATCTGAGTGCGTTGCACCGTTGTGTCCTCCAAGGTCAGCCTGACGCGTCTCTGCCGAGGCCCCCCGGTAAAGGCACCGGTGCGCGCTGGGCGTCGGCTGTGACCATCGTCCACCGGCCATTGGAGGAGTCCGGGCAAGGCACAATTTTGCCTCCAGCCCACCCAGGGACGCCAAAACTGTTGCCGGTTCAAAGGGCCCGAGGCGGAGCAACAGCAGGGTTCGTTGCCCGGTGTGCGTCGCACTAATTATCACACCAGGGTGGAGAAGCAAACCAGGTTTATTTGAGCCCAAATAAGGTGCCAGGGGGAAAAAGCATTCTCAAATCCTGCACACCCGCGCGCAGGTGGGGTCCCAGCATTTATACCCCCCTTGTTTGTGTAAGCCTTTTGTTTGGTTTTCCCCCCTCACCCCTCCCTTCCCAACAGCAGTTACTTTAAACATTACATTTCAGCGGGTTAAAAGAGTTTCCATTCGCATAGTTATCTATGGCTTTCACAGCACAAACGCATGCAGATTTTCCTCCCCCTCCTCCCCGCCGCTTTTTGCTGTTTCAAATTGTCCTACAGCTGCAAGCTGAGAGTTACACATTTTGCTTGCTGTTTTGTTAGCATTTTAGGCTGGTTAAAGTTCACAGCATGGAAGACCTTTGGTTACCACTTTGGTTTACTTAGGCCTAGTGACACCAACACTCCCACCCTCGGGCTGGGCAGAGAGCAGGGGAAAGTTCCTCGGAGTCCCCTGGGTGATGGGGCACATATTGGGCTGAGGTGCAATCCCCTGGGTCGGGGGTACATGGAGGGCTGGTCCCTCCACCTGGTCAGGGGGTAGCAGTTTGGGGGGCAGACCCTTTCTGAAGGTCAGGGGTCATCAGTTCAGGGGCTGGGCAGGCTCTCATAGATACACAGGGGATGTGCTGTACCCCAGCCTGTCACCAGGCGCCTGGGAGCGACCCCTGTAGTGGGCCAGGGCCCGAGGCTGCACACAGCTCAGAGGGGCAGGCCCATCACCTCCACCACTGGAGGACACCAGCCCTCCCATCTCTCTCCGTGGCTCCCTGCAGCGAATGCAGCCGAGCCAGACGCCCGCGGGAGGCTTGGACCGGGCCCCTGAGGTGGGTGTTGGCAGAGACCCCGGCAGCCTTTGCAAAACACAGGAGCGGTTCATTAGTCCCCTGGCTACAGACTCCTCAGGTTAGCACAGGGAATCAAAGGTTAAGCCACAGCCCAGCCTGGCCAAGCGTGGCCAATGAGCTAGCCAAGATGTCGCGGGCCCCATGGCTGGCTCTGGCTCTGTCCCGTTGTTCTTAGGCCAAGGTGACAGCTGCTGAGACCCCCCAAAAGCCGGCTCTTAGCCTGTATCCTGACCCCTTGTGGCCGCTGTTCTTCAGCTGGGGGCCTCTCCGCTGCAGAGCCGTGAGGGGGGAATCTCGCTCGCTCGGTCTGAACGTCCAGCCCAGCCACTGGGGTTCCATGGTCTCTCCAGACCCCCCTGGCACGTGTGTAGTTTATTCCCTTGGTTAATGAGGCTGGTCTCCAGCCAGGCTGTTACATGAGTCACAACCCGTCCCTTCCCTTCACACACTGCGCAGAACAGTACAGGACGCAGAGGGAAACTGAGGCACACATGGGACTCAGAAAGATACTACAGAAAGCTTCTACTTTGTCACACAGGCCCCCTGCCCTGGGTTGGGGTAGCAGCAGGAGGGCAGGCCCCTCCCCAAGGGTAGAGGTAGCGGGGGGGCCTCCCCCTAGGCCACCTCCTCACTCGCCCCCTGCCTCCATAAGTCCATACCCAGCACCAATGCCTGCTGCTCACCCAGCGTAGCCGCCAGGACCTGCCCATCCAATCAGAACACAAGCAGGCTCTGTGCCAGCCAATCTCAGTATGGGCAGGCTTTGCATATGCCAATAAACATGTGGGCAGCTCCATGGCAGCCAATCACAGTGTAGGACAGCTGGGTGCCTGCCAATCATGGGTCTGACCAACACCACCTCCCACCCCCCAGTTCTGAAATTCCTTCTGGTCCTTTCCATGGCTCTGACTCTCCACTCCTCCCTCAGCTACACCCTTGATAAAATGGGCATTTTTGTAATATTTGCATGAATCCTATGTGTGCCTCAGTTTCCCCTGGCTACCCAGTGGGGGAAGGAGATTGATTTTGCTCGCAGTGCTGAGCGACACAGGCAGTTTGCTTTCAGTTAGTGCCGGCGGTGGGATACTGAATGTGCCAGTAGCAAAGCACAGTCCGTCAAAGGAAACAGCAAGAAAATGGTGTATAACCACCACCCTAAGATCCACATCGCAAACCTGTGCAAGGAGAAAGGGCGAAGCGTTGGGAAGTTCAACAAGGCGCAGCTGATTGCAGGCTGGAGAAGGGTGACAGGATTCAGCGGCAGGTTCCAGTCCCAGGTGGGGTTTGATGAGGGTCCGAGAGTGACAGAAGCAGCAGCAGGGTGTCCTCACAACCTGGTTCCCCTCCAATGGATTTGAAGCGGTAGGAGTTAGCGTGAGAGGGAACCAGCTGACTGTGAGAAGCAGCAAAAATGTGAAGAAATGCAGCAAAAACTTGATCTGGAGATGTGGAGGGGCGAGAGAACCCATCAAGGGGTATGTGGGTAAATTGTCCAGGGATGCTGGATTCCGCAGGGAGCTGGATACCAAATTATCCGTTTAAGGAGGAGGAGGGGCTGTAGACACCAACCTCACTGCCTTTGAGAAGGGTTGTGATTTGAACCTGGCTGACTCTGCAGACCGGCTCTGCTGTCTCACCCCCATACTCGGGCCCTCAAAGCCATAGAGCCGTACAGCCAGATGGACGGCGTTAATACTGGGGGCTGGGAACTGTTAAAAAAGGCTCCACTGCTTATGTTTGAGCTGACACCTGAGGTTTATATACAAGAGTTTTGGGATGTGCAAGAAACCCAGGCTGTGACCTAAATGGAAGCCACCTGCCTACTGGGAGAAGCCCTCCCGACGGCTCCGATCCCAGTGCGATCACAGGACTCGGGGGGGCTGGTAGTGATGGTTCTCCTGGACATCGGCTCTGAGCTCCTTCTGAGACTTTCTGTATCACCTTCAGACAAAATCCAGTCCCTGACCCTGCCCCAGCCAAGGGTTTGAACCGCAGGAGCCAGAGGCTCAGGCTGGAGGTGTCAGTGAAAAGGCAAAGAGCTCGGCCAGCAGGGAGCAGGGTTCCCCGGGTGCCTGTAACACTAAGGAAAGGCTGTTAAGCTCAGGACACCTGTCTGTCTGGAAGTAGACCCCTGTATTTGAGTGGGGCCGAGGAACATCCCCCACAATCTCCACAGGGGACATGTCAGTCACACGGGCTCCAGCAGAACTTCCCTGAGGCTGTGGCCAAGGGAGCCAGCTCGCAGCCTGCTCTCCCTGGGGAAACAGAGTCACAGCTGAACCTGATGGGAGCTGAGACCCCAGCTGAGCATGGGCAGACACGGGCAGGGCATGGCCAAGCTTAAGACCTGGAATTGCAGCCTGCCAGCAGGGGGGTCCTGGCCTGGGGTGAGGGCAACAGGTTAACCCCAGGAGGGGAAATGGATTCCTGGCATACGCACAGTCCTGGGGTTGGGACACAACCAGCGTAGGGGAGCCCCCTGCATCACCAGACCCTGGGACACCAGCGCCCCAGAGACATGGCTGGGCTAAGACCAGCCTTGTGGGGGGACACACCTACACCCACCCCCCAAATGCTCAAGGCGTCACTCCCTACCCCAGCTGAGGGGTCAGGACACCCCAGGGAAATTTCCAGAGGCAGGTATAAATATGCAAGCAAGAATCAGGCTAGAGATAACGAGGTTTTTATAGGGGTGGGTGTCACCTCCCTCTGAGGGAGGAATAAAGAAACTTGTTGAAATCAACTCAGATCCCCAAAGGGGCCAGAGAGACAAGGCAAGTGCTGCCGACTCCTGGATTTCCTGCCTCTCGGCCGGGAGGCTGAGCAGAGACCCCAGCTCGAGAGCACAGGACTGGGAGGTGGGGGGTGCTGGACAAAGATGGAGGCTCTCACCTGGAGTTGGCCAAGGAGGTCAGACAGAGACAGAGACAGCCTGGAAAGGGTCTTTCACTCCAGCTTGGCTGGGCCCCGGCTGACCACAATGGACTCTGCTTTACCCCCCGTTCTCTCTGCTGACCTAAGACTGCTCCGTGACTCATAAACTGGCCTGGCTTGACAATGCTGCCGGGTGTCACTGCAAACCCAGGCTGGGGTGTGGGAGCCCCTGAAGAGCGGCCAGGGCTCTCCAGGGGTCTGGCTCAGTGGGAGGCACCGGGCAGAGCTCGCGGGGTGGAGCAGGAGGGCTGGAGCAGGAAGAGTGGGGCCCCCTGGGGGGCTGGCACTTTGAGGGGTCCTCCAAGGGGCAGAGTAAAAGCTGGGGCCCAGCACCGATCCTGGGGACCCAGGACATCCCCAGACTCTGACCCCTGTGTCTTGGCAGGTCTACGGCACTGTGATGCATGTGAACCGCGGGAACCCGGCTGGCCAGGAGGTGCTGGTGGATTCATGGCCAGAGTTCAAAATGGTCCTCACCCGGCCACGCAGAGAAGTGCGGCCTTTGCTGGGCCCCTCCCATCTGCCCCGCTCCTCCCCTGCCTGACACCATCACTGCCCCGCTTCCTCCCGACTTCCTTGCCCGTTTCCCTGCTTGGTGTCATCTCTCCCCCTCCCCATCCTGGCTGCCCCACCTCCCCACAGCTTGTCTCCCCTTTCTGCTGCCCAGACCCCCCCATCCAATTCTTCCCTAAGCCCCCTGGCTCTGTTCACAGGGCCCCTTGCCCCCCACCTCAATCTCTTACTTGGGGCTGGAGGCAGAGCCTGTGCTCACCCCCAGGCAGTGTCCCCCCTGCAGGTGGCGCGGGACCCAAGTGATTTTTTCACCAATTTCTACACGGCCTTTTACCGGGACGAGGGCGCCTGCCGGGCCCTGCTGGGGAACAGCCACGCTGTGGACTGGGGCCAGGCCTTCCAGATACAGGGTGAGCCCCTCCAGCCCTGCTCCATCCAGCACCTGCCACATGGGGGGCAAGACCACTGCCCCCCCCATGGGCCAATAGCCCTGAGGAGCTGGCCCAGGCCCCTCTCCCCACATAGGTGAACAGCCCTAAGGGGTCCACCTGAGTCCCTGCCCATCCCCCACAGGCCAATAGCCCCAAGGAGCTCACCTGGGCCCCTTCTCCATCCAGACCCGGGATCCTGAATGAGCCAAGCTTGGGAACCCCCAGTTGGGTCATGCCGGCTCACAGTGGCCCTTGGCCCCTCCCTGCTGCTCTCCCCCACCAAGCTGGGCCCCCCACATCCATGGGCACCTTTCGGGAGGCCCCTGCTGACAGCGCACGGCTGTCCCTGCAGGGCTGCAGGACGGGGTATATGAGACCATCAGGGACATCGCCAGGGCCAGGGGCCTTGAGATGGAGACGTATCCATACCGGCCACTTCTGCACGCAGACCCGCCTGCCATGCCCCAGTACCGGTAGGTGCCCCCAGATATGGGGTGTGTGTGAGAGAATGGGGCAATGCACACAGCCAGCCTGTGCTAGATGGAGGGGGGAGTGGGGCTGGGTGAAGGGAAGGACCCCGGGGTGCCAGGCCAGAGGCCTCCATTGTGCCCCAGATCTGGTGTCAATGAGTTCCCCAGGCTAACGGTGCTGGCAGAGTGAGGCCATCACCACAGCCCCAGGCCTTGGGCACATGCTGCCAAGGATTTCCCATCCTGCTCCGGGGCAGGGCTGAGTCAGCCCTAGAGCTTCGCCAGGGGGCAGGGGCAGCCCAGCCTGGCCAAGGAACCTCCTTGGCCCCAGGATGGGGAGAGCAGGGGGAGGGGCAGCCTGTAACCCTTCCATATCCTGGGACGGGCAGCCAGGGGTCCTTGACCCCAGAGCCGTCCCCTCTGAGGGGAGGGGGCTCCAAGCACAGAGCCCCCTGGTCCCTCCTTCCCTGTCAGCGGGTAGGTCCCCGGGCAGGGGGTTTGCTGCCCACTGAGCCCTGGTGCTTTCATGTGAGGAGCTGAGCTTAGCCACGGCCCATCGGCAGCGATGGCTCTGCTGGGGCTGGACTGGGCCCTGTCAGACAGCCCCTGTGCTGAGGCCGCGGGAGTGTGTCGATCCCCTCCCCCCCGGGGGTCACTTTCCCCCCATGTGCTGCCTCCTGGCTCGATCCCCTTCCCACAGGGCTCCCCCTTCTCCCCACCCTCGTCTATCGCCCCTCAGCCTCACACCCTTCTTCCTGTGCCAGGTCAGTCCCCCTCCAGCCTCCCTCCCCTCCATGGGGGCCACTGGGGGAGCGTTATGGGTGCTATAGTCACCCAGGATTTGCCATAGCCTCCCCTCCCAGTGCAGAGGCCCAACGTTACGCAGCAGTAGGGGTGGCAATGCCCTACGCCCCCCGTAGCTCTGGGCTGCTGCTGGCGGCAGCGCTGCCTTCAGAGCTGGTGGCACACCCTCCCCACAGGATACTTTCCATGCTCCCCACCAATTTTCTGTCCAGCCCATCTCAGCCCCACAACCGGGAAGAGGATGGCGCCGCCGACCCTGCTCCTCCTATGCCATGTGTCAAAGTTAGACTCAGGACTCACAGTTTGTCAGACCACTCTGTTTTATTAGCACAGTGCTCTGCTAATGACACCCAGATAATGTGAGCACCATGCAAGACACAAACTATCTTATTTATACAGATAAAAGGGTGAGAACTTAACAAGATAACAAAGGAAGCAGAATCAGATAAGTTTACCTGGGCTAGGCATGCATATTTTATTTTCTTACTAACTATTACCCATCTTCTGTTAATGTTTTGCCATTAGCACCATTGTTTATGCCTAATGTTTCTTTTCCTGGCACCTGTATTTCAACATTTCTTATTTCTGCTTAAAGGTACATACAGCATTTCTTTAATCCATTCTTATTTTTACAATATAATTTATTCTACTTTCACACATGTCATACCAGCTCAATCTCTGCTCCCCGGGCTCACTCCCTTGTACCAGGTCGACCCCCGAGCCCCCGGCTCACTGCACCCCACCCGCCAAGCTGCGTCAATGTCCCCCTGGGCTCACACCTCCCATGTTGGGTCACTCCCCACTCCCCTCCCCTAGACTTACCCCTTCCCCTGCCCATGCTGGATCTATTCCCCCCCTCCCCGCGCTGACCCCCTCCTCTTCCCAGGCCAATCCCCTATCTGCTCACCCCACCCCGCCCTGCATCTCATCCCCCCCTGCCCTGTCTTGCAGGCCTGACAGGGGGCTCAGGCTGGCGCCCGTGTCCCCCGCCCACGCCATGCTGCTCAACGACACCTGGATGTTTGGGGGGAACAGCTGGAGCCTGCGCTACCTGAGCCTCCTGATCCGCCACTTCCCCAGCGCCTGCCTGCTGGACCCTGAGGGGACCCCCATCTCCTGGTCCCTCACCAACCCACTGGCTGCCCTGACACACGGTTACACCCTCCCGGAGCATCGTGGCCAGCACCACCTGCGGTCTGTGGTGGGGATGCTGGCAGCACAGTTGCATGCCTGCGGCTTCCCTGTTTACGCCTGGGTGCTGCCCCACAACGAGCCTTCGCTGCACGCCCTGCAACGCCTCGGCTTCCGCATCCTGCCTGGGGTGTTCTACCAGCTGGTGGTGAGGCCCGGGTTAGCCCAGTCCCAGCCAGCCAGCGCCCTGGACTCAGCCCAGGACCCTGCGCCCAGCTCTGGGGAACAGCCACGCTCCACCAGCATGTAGCACTGGGGGAATAGAATCATAGAATATCAGGGTTGGAAGGTGTAGTAAGTGCAGGCCCTGATAAAGGCCCAGTATGAGGCCTGAGGCCTGAACTAAAGTAATGGTCAAGACTTTGCTAACATAAAGCAAAGTTAAGCTGTGAGCCAGAGGCCGGCTTGGTTCACAGAAGCTGGCACGAAAAGGGCTGATGCTGAAATACATATTCACCTAGCATACCAAAAAATAAACATAGTACTAGAACATATTATACTAAAACATTCCATAGATAACAGGAGGACAGGCCGACCCATCCCAATGACAGGGGCAAAAGGGTAAAATGATGGATAGAGTTGTTTTGTTCGAACCAACATGTACAAGGTAGAAGGCGGCACCTTAATACGTAGAAGGGTTGTAACTTGCTACGTAGAGAGGTTGTACCTCAATACGTCAGGTGTGATGTGTAACTTGTTTGTATCGGTGTATAAGAATGCATCCCTGGGGAGGTGTCTTTGTCCGGCCGTAGGGGGAGTGGAAAGTCCCGCCACTAAGCCGGGTCCTTGCCAAGAGGCACTTTCTCGTAGTATGCCCTGAGTTAGGCTAAGAAACCTACAGGGAACTGCAATTGTGTCCGAGGTCGCACAACCTAGCCCGATGTGGCTTTGCATCTTACTGGACTCTGTGGTCATTGGGGATTCTCGTCGGGTCTGCTGTGTCAGCTTCTGCAGAGCTGGGGCAGCACACAGAGGGACTCACACGCAGCCGAGTGATATCAACAAGGAGACAGCAGAGCACCACACCGGTACCGCTCTGACAACAGAAGGGACCTCAGGAGGTCATCTAGTCCAACCCCCTGCTCAAAGCAGGACCAATTCCCAGTTTTTTACCCCAGTTCCCCAAATGGCCCCCTCAAGGATTGAACTCTCAACCCTGGGTTTAGCAGGCCAATGCTCAAACCACTGAGCTGGAGACGGTGACTCAGCCCAGGACCCTGCACCCAGCTGTAGGAAACAGCCACACACCCATAGCACATAGCATGGGGGGAGAGGAGGGGAGAGGAGGATAAGGGGACACGGCCTAGGGTCCTGCGCCCAGCTCTGGGGGACAGCCATGCTCTGCCAGCACATAGCCCTGGGGGAGGGGAGGAGATGGGGACATGGCCCAGCCATGCCCAGGGACCTACTGCTCTGCCACCCCCGAGAAGGGGACACACTGACCAGCCACCAGTGGAGCTCACTTGTCAGCCCTTGGAAAGCCAGGGCCTGGTAGAGGACACTACCTCATGCTCCATTATCCCCTGGAGCAGGACAGAGGCTCAGTAGGGGGCGCTCTCCATAGTCCAGAGGTTTGAGCTGGAAAGGGGCAAAATGGAGGTGTTTCTAGGGCCTTTTATAGCTTCTGTGGAGGGAATGTGGAGGGAAACCCATTGTTTCAAACAAAACCCACAGCACAGCTAGTGGAAAATTACAGGTAAAAGATGGGGTTTGGAATGACATGGGCAAGTCACATGTCCAGGCATAACTTTGCTTAATCACAGCAGGAAATCATTACCTATACCCCAGAGAGCACGTTTGCAGGACAGCCAGGGGTGAAAGTAACTTACAGGACTTACTGGTACTGCTGGAGTCCTGAGGGGGGCATGGCCTCATCAGGAAGAGGTGGGGCCTCTCAAGATTTAAAGGCCCTGGGGCACCAGCTGTGGCTGGGAGCCCCAGGGCCTTTAAATCAACCCGGGGCTCCCAGCTGCAGAGGTAGCTGGGAGCACTGAGGGCTCCGGCCACCGTGGAGCCCCGAGCCCTTTAAATCCCGGCCCCAGCCCGGCTGCCAAAGCTGCGGGGGGGATTTAAAGGGCTCTGGGCTCCCTGCAGCCACGGGAGCTCCGAGCCCTTTAAATCCCGGCCCCAGCTCGGCTGCCGGAGCTGCAGGCGGGATTTAAAGGCTCCCTGGTGGGGAGCCCAGAGTCCTTTAAATCCCCGCCACGGAAGCTGGTGCGGTCCGACACGGCGGTCTGGCTCTTGCAGGTATGCCATACCGGACCAGACCAGCTTACTTTCATCTCTAAGGGCAGCCCATTCAGTGTAGATGGTCTCCCATTGTCAATTAAGCGTTTCTTGATGAGCCACTTAATTTGAATAGTCCCTCCAAGATGTGCCGGCTAAATAGCTTGTGGGTGTTACACCAGGAGCAAACAGTTGAAATCCAGGTATAGAGCCAATACTCATAACTTCCAATACAAAAACGATACGTGCATACAGATAGCATAACATTTATCATAGTCTTGTAAAAGTGGTGAACATGGGGGTACAGTGTGTCACAATGGTCTGCCTAGAGCTAAGAACTAGCTGTCAAGCCAGCTGACCATCATGGTTATTGCGAGATGTTCGTACGGGCAACAGTTTACAAGCTATGTAGAAGATTGGGTTGCACAACTGTTGAAGGGAGACGTGTCACTTGAGGCGAGAGGGGTCTCAGAGCTAACTCAATCAATATTGAAAATCCTGAACATCCCTGAAGGCAACACACTGTTTATTGTCTGGGCCAAGTTGAGACTTAAGTTTTCACAAACAGAAATGAACTCCTGAAGAGGGGAGCGCCTGAGCTAAGACAATAGCTTGAAACTGTGTCAGAGCAGAAGTGCCTGTGGATGCTCCACCGAAGCCACGGGACCAGCGGGCCCTCCACGGGGACGCCTGCGGGAAGTCCACCGGAGCCGCCTGCTGCCCTCCCGGCGACCGGCAGAGCGCCCCCTGCGGCATGCCGCCCCAAGCATGCGCTTGGCGTGCTGGGGCCTGGAGCCGCCCCTGCCCATGAAAAGAGGATCCTAGTGCTTTGGCCTGAACAAGTACTGCAAGAATGAGCTCTGGGTGAGAAATACAAGAAACCCATTAATAAGTACAGGCTATCGATAACACCTTATGTTTTTCTTTTACCCATAAGCTTATGTTTCCAAACCCTTCTCCTTGCTTTTATTTGAATCTTTATCTCAAGCTTTGTTAAATAAACTTCTGCATGGTGTGGGGGCACGGGCTGCCACCCAGCTCTCTGCATCTGGCAAGGGGCTCAGTCAGAGTCATCTCCAAAAACATCCCCTGGACCCTGCAGCACAGAGACACAGAGTACCAGCCCCCGCCGGGCAGCTGGACCGGGACGGGCATGGGGGAGGACGTCTCCTGTGATCCTGCGGGGTGTGGTGCCCCCCTGCTTGCCCTCCCTGCCCAGGCAGAGACGCCTGCCTCTCGGAGACAGTGCCCACATCTCCGTGCAGTGCACTTGGTCCCTCTCCCTGGCATCTGGGTGACTGCCTCTTACCGGGGTGCAGGGGGTGGAAGGGAAGAGGCAGTGGGGAAGGGATAGGATGGGGCGGGGGAGAGAGGAAAACTCAAGCTATCAGGGGAAAACCTTCCTAGCAGAGCAATCTCTGCTTTGGGGTGTGGATGGAATAGTCTCCCCGGGGAAGGGTTAGTGTGACCCCTGGGGTACAACCTGGGCTGGAATTGTCTCCTGTTTAGTCCATGTGCTGTGGCAAAAACAAGTCCCAGTGTCCATGCATTGGGTATGTCATCGCTGCCCAATTAGAGTCCCAGAGATCTTGTCTATCTAGATCTAGGAGCTCTTCTGATCTTCCAGCTGTTCAAGCAGCCCATTCATCCCACAAGCATTCCAGGAGGGAGGGGAGGGGAGGGGAGGGGAGGAGTGGGGGAAAGCCACTTCACAGGTATTCAAAGAGGGAGGGGCGACAAGGGGGTGGGGAGTGTAACAGACCTTTTGAGCATGCAGGTTATACAGAGCATACAGATCACTGCTGCTCCTACAACAGAAGGGACTAAAGTTTTTTTTGGTTTTGTTTCTTCATTTGTTCATACTATAATTATAGGAACAGGATGTTAGTGACGACAGCTTGTGTGTGCAATTATTTTAATGTTCTGTAATTCATGATGATGTAATTAGGTAGTTCTTTACTATTTTAATGATTAAATTGTTAAGATACCAACGATAGTCACATTTAATATCTAGAATGTGAAAGAAGTGTATAAATATGCTTAAAATAGCCTCCCCCCAAAACTGGCAGAGGTGCTCGGAGGAGGGGGTGCAGAGGAGTGAGCGGTGGGCAGGCGGAGGAAGGGGCAGGGGTGGGGCCTAGGGAGGGCACCCACCAGCAAAACCCAAAAGTCAGCACCAATGTGGCCGCCGCAGTCCAAATTCATCCCACAGCTGCCCCCAGGTTTTTACCCTTCTGCTTTTCATACTCGGCATACAGGTGTAACAAATCCTGCCAAGAACGCACCCTCCTCTGAAGCTCCGTCACAGAACCCCAATATGCATTGCCTGTACCATACCAGGATTCAGCTTGGGCCTTCTTATCACATTTGAAAGCCCCAGCCTCCTGGAAGACAGTGCCATGGTGAATGGAGCCACTTTGGGTCAGATCAACCAGTGGGGGGAAAAAAAGCAACAAAATCCTTTATGATGTTAACACGTGCTCTAACCTGAGGTTGGCCAACAGGTCTGTGCTCTAACCTGAGGCTGGCAAACAGGCCTGTCTAATCAAAGGAATGGGGGCTCTGCTTAATTTCCATTTAAGCAACAAACAGAGTCATCAAGCAGGAAGGGAAACAAACAGGCTTGTAACAGTGATGGAATAAACTGCTGGCTTGATAAGTCTCTGGTTGCTTCGAAATCACTGGAAGGACCTCAGTCCCTTGGTTAGAACGCTTCCATTAGTATAAGTCCTTAGTCCAGAAGTTTAAGCTGGAAAGAGGCAGAATGGAGGTGTTTCCAGGGCCTTTTTCTAGCTTCTGCCATGTGGAGGGAAAACTATTGTTTCAAACACGCATACAGCCAATTCTTATTAACTAAACTAAGATTTATTAAAAAATAGACGAGAGAGAGAACTGGTTAAAAAATCATTTTACATACAGGTATGAATAGAGTTCTTATGTCAGTTTCATAGTAGAGATGGTGAGCTTTAGAGTTGTAAAAAGTTCTTTCAGAATTAGTCCATAGATTACAGTCCAATGTCCAATATCAGGGTGATCCAGATAGGACTGGAGACTTCAGTCCTGTGACTCCAAATTCCACTGATGAAGCTTAAGCAGATCTGAGATAACAGGATCAGGGCTCTGGGCATTCTTTTTATAGTTGTCTGGTAGCCTCCTGACAGCGTGCAGTCCTTGGGTGAAGAATAGTGTCTTTGAACTAACCTGTTTCCCAGTACCGCCAATAATTAGCTACATGGATTAACATAAGGCAACTGTCCATCTCCCACTATTTACAGGTAGCTTACTACAGACCCTGAAGAGAAATGAAGGCAGTGATATTACTACATTCACAGTTCATCTAATGTTAACATCTCCTTTTGATCTCTGAATTAACGGAATACAGTGATAGGAGCTGTTTGGTTACATTGTAAACATAAAAACTACAATCATTATCTACTAATATAGGGGTCGGCAACCTTTGAGAAGTGGTGTGCCAAGTCTTCATTTATTCACTCTAATTTAAGGTTTCGCGTGCCAGTCATACATTTTAACCTTTTTAGAAAGTCTCTTTCTATAAGTCTATAATATATAACTAAACTATTGTATGTAAAGTATATAAGGTTTTTAAAATGTTTCAGAAGCTTCATTTAAAATTAAAATGCAGACCTCCCCGGACCAGTGGCCAGGACCTGGGCAGTGTGAGTGCCAATGAAAATCAGCTTGCGTGCCACCTTCGGCACACTGCCATAGGTTGCCTACCCCTGTACTAATATGTCTCTAAAGGTTGAATCTGGGTCACTGAGCCTGCTAGTTGTGTAACCCTTTCTGGCCCTGTGTCACAGAGGACTTTTGAAATCTTAACAAGAAGTCATGTGAGGGCAGGGGCTGCATCTCAGGATCTCCTGTCAAGAAGCAGGACCTGCAGCAGAGCCAGTTTCTGGGTGCCTTAATGAGCACAGCTGACTGGGACCAGGCTGTCTGAGTGGCTACACGCCTCACTGGTGGGAAGAGTCAGCCAGCCGTCGCTTAACCCCAGCAGCAGCTGCAGTTTGGCTGTGGTAGCTCCTGCACCTGCTTGTTCCCAGCACCTGTGTAATAGCAACTGTGGTACCTGGAAATGGAACGGCAACTAAGGTGGGCCCCACAAGCCCTACGGGAATAATGAGAAGGGGAGGAGCTCGCTGGGAATCAATGGAGGGGGGTGTAAAATGGTGTAAATCCAGAGGAAATGTTTGACTGTGCCCCCCCTCCCCGATGGCCAGGGAGGAGCACATCCAATGCCCCGTGGCAAGGGGTGGACCATTGGGTGTACTGCGTATGAGGTGTTTTGCTGGGAATGTACATATTACTAGGGGGCACAATTACACCAGCCCCTAACCAAACTCCACACATCTACACGCGTCTGTCTGAACTTTGGTGCACAAATAAATCTGTAAATCTTATTGCAGTAAATAATCGAACCAGGGCATGTGGCCAGGTTCCATCCCAAGTGGTTACGTTGGTTTAAACAATAACCCATTTCTCTGTGGACATTCAGTAAACTTATAATATAAACAAAAAGCACGCAAAACCTGTAGGGCGGCTTGTTGCAACTGCCAGCAACTGAACACATTAAAATCTTAACCCTGTGAAAGGAGGTGAGGCAGTTGTTTTGGCGGTGGCTCGGCTGTTAAACCCTACTGCAGTCGGCAAAACGCTCGGTGTTGCTGTCAATTATCATAGCGGCAGGGGTATTATTAAGTATACTTGTGTTATGTTGCATATAAAAACAATTGAGGAGGGGGCCACAACCCCCTAGAGAACAGCCACTAATTATAACCTATAAGTAAGGTAGTAGCCACACACACACACACCCCCGCCAGTGTACTAAACAACCTGAACCCAACCTTCCTGGGCCCACTATAATGGGAAGTCTGGGACACTAATTCAAACAGGTGTGGTACCGTACGCCCGTACGAGAGAAGGTGCAGGGCACTATACTACACAAGGGGGCAGTAAAACAAATAAAATATCAACACTTTTCACCCGCTGGCCCTGTCAGGAAATGTGTCCCCAGATGTCCTATGCTTTTCCAGGGATACCTGGGCAGGATCCCAAAAGAAAAAGAAAAACAAAGGGGTGGAGAGTTAGGATACAGATATTCAGGCCTGTCGGCAAAGGCCTAGACTTTAAGAATGTAGGTGTATTCTTATCACTTAGCTAGTTATAGGGGTACAGAACGAGAATCAAAATCACAGTCTGCCTGTTTATAGGCCTTCTCTCGCTGTGCTAGTCTGAGGCCCTGTTCTTAGCCTAAGGCCTTTGGCTAAGCAGCAAAGGCAGCCATAAGCTGGGAAGCAAACGGTCACGTCCTCACCAGTCACCCTGAAATAAGGCAGCTTTGGGCTGTTCAAAAGGTGATCTGAGCCATCACCTCCATAGAAAGGGAAGAGCCTAGATCAGTGGTTCTCAAACTTTTTTACTGGTGACACCTTTGACATAGCAAGCCTCTGAGTGCGACCCCCCCTTATCAATTAAAAACACTTGTTTATATATTTATATATTTAATGCCATTATAAATGCTGGAGGCTAAGTGGGGTTAGGGTGGCAGTTAACAGCTCGTGACCCCCTTTGTAATAACCTCACGACCCGCTGAAGGGTCCCGACCCCCAGCTTGAGAACCCTGGCCTAGATGATTTTAAAAACTTTAATATCATTCTGTCTGGCAGGAACTCACTTATCAATAGCTGGGGTGTGAAATCCTCATTTCTGTGTTATTCTATCACTGTAGTCACCACTTCCCTGTTGTTTGTCTGTATAATCTCCGTCTGGTTCTGTGATTGTTTCTGTCTGCTGTATAGTTAATTTTGTATAAATAATCATGTCACAATATGTTAAAATTGGTTAGTTAAATTTCAGTAAAATAATTGGTTAAGGCTAAGCAGAAACCAAGTTTTACTATATAGTCTGCAGTCAATCAGGAAGTAAGGGGGGGAATTGGAACAGGGAATGGGGATGGGGGAATTGGAATCACGTTTCGCTAAGGTGGCGAATGGGAACAGGGACACAGGCAAGGCTCTGTGGCGTCAGAGCTGGGAAGGGGACACAGAAAAAAAATTAAAATCATTCCTAGCTAAAAGTTCACCTCAATAAACATTGAATTGTTTGCACCTTCAAACTTCGGGTATTGTTGCTCTGTGTTCATGCGAGAAGAACCAGGGAAGTTAGCGGGTAAAAAAAATAAGCCCTCTAACAACCTTGTTTGTACAATTCAGAGAGGCAGCAGAATCCTGCATGGTGCCCGTCCCTGCCTGGTGACAGCTCCTGCACGGTGCCCGTCCCTGCCTGGTGACAGCTCCTGCATGGTGCCCGTCCCTGCCTGGTGACAGCTCCTCTATGGCCCCAGGTTGGGAGGGGTGGTACAAGCGCAGCCCCTACTAAGCAAACCCACATTCCAGTTCCCTGAGCAGCCAAATGCTGCAGCATCCATAGACCCGGGACCCCCACTCCTTGGTCGTGTATCAGGGGCTGACAAGTGGAAACTGTAATAGTTTAATGAAATGTGTGTAGGACTCGGTACTTACCACTTTGTTGCCACTCCCCAGTGGGTGCAGAAGGGTTCAAATGCTGCTCCCAGGGCAGAGCAGGAGACATGAGTTGTGTGTGTCACGGACCTGTCTGGGGTGGTGCGCATGAGTGTTACCGGACTGGCGGAAACCGACCCAGGACAATGGGAACCCCAAGGACTGACCAATCAAGACGCAGCGGAAGCCCCAGCACGCTGACCGTGTGAACCCAGCATGCTTTGCTAGGGCAGGACAACGGACCGAGAGGAGACAGGAGGGGTGATAAGACCTTGGCTCACAGAGACACAGCAGCTCTGCCCTGGGGCTGACAGATAGAGAGAGCAGCTGGGCTGGGTAGACCCCTCACACTGGGTGCACTGAATGCTGGCCGAGCCCCTGTCTCTCTGCACTGAGCTAAGGATGCTCAGCTCCTGCAGCCAGGTGACTCATCCTTGGTTTGCACAGGCTGGCCGCTGTCGCTGCAGAGCCTCACTGGGAGCATCACGTCCTGAAGGGGCCCAGGACAAGTCTCCTGCAGGAGTCTGATTTTGGCTGGATTTCCTGCAGGGAGACAGGGATCGCTGGTGCCGAAGGCCCAGTTTCAGAGTTGCTGAGGCCACAGGCCTGCCCCTGTGGAACTGTGTGGGTCCCTGCAGCTCAGCACACACGCTAAAGGGGTTGTTCCCAGGGGACTGATTACAGGCTGGAGCATAGACCAGACCCTGTAGATCTGTGACAAAGAGTGCCCTTGCCAGAGGGTGGCTACAGGCGTGGTGGGTTATGATTATCTCAATCAAGAGACCCTGAATCAAGTGCAGGAGGAGGCGGGGCTCTGACAGAGACCCGAACATGCCGGATTTAGCAAGGAGATATTGGCACATCGCCTTAGAAGAGTGATACGCAAAAAAAAAAATCTGCCTTCCTAACCAATGCGGGACTTTCTGAGCTGAAAGTGTTACCATTTGGGCTAATGAATGCAGGAGCCACCTTTCAAAGGCTTGCGAATCAAGTGGCTGGGTGACAGGACTTTGCTCATGCCTACATCGAGGATATTGCCGTCTTCAGCACTTCCTTGCCAGAGCATAAAGATCACATGGGAATGGTGCTGAAGAGGCTCAGAGGTGCAGGTCTAAGTGTAAAGGTGTCAAAGTGCAAGACAGGGCACTGAAGATTTAAAACAAATTCTGTTAGGAAAGGCAAAGCCGGACTCTGGCCAGGTGTTTGAATTGTGCACAGACGCATCCAACACGGGCTTGGGAGCGCTGCTGATGCCAGCAGGGGAGGGTGCCGAGCAGCATCCCATGCCTTTCTGAGCAGAAAACGGACTCCAAGTGAATGGAATGATGCCGTTATAGAACATGAATGCTCGGCAACTGCGGGTTGTCCGACAGCTAAGATCCTACCCGTTCAACCGGAGGTGCTGGGTACTGACTGACTGCCCGCCTTTAGCGTGGCTACACAGAACCAAAGGCACCAACTCTTGGTTGGTACGCTGGAGTACAGCCCTCCAAGGGCATGAGATGGAGACTCAACATGTCACGGGGGCAGACACGCTATCCAGGCAAGAGGGCCCAGAGCAGATGCTTTCGGAATAGCCAGTGGCTAAGCCTAGGGCGTCAATGTCAGGGGGCGACGGGACACAGATGTGCCCCAAAAACACCCAGGCAGCTATGTTACATGTCCAACAACCATTTGATGGGGTTGTGTGTGATTGTGACGATCTGGACCGATGGACAGCCACGTCCCCTCAGCTCTCCAATCTAGGGAGCCTTTTACACTGTGAGATCAACCATTCCTGGTCTGTTCACTGTTCCTCTAGCCTGCAAAATAACCCCCAGCTGAATATCTGAGTGCTTCTAGCCAGCCACTCCTGAATTATGTTGCAGAGCGACACTAGCAAATTCCCAGTCCTAGATTTGTCTCCAGAAATATATGTCTTGTACAGCCCAGCTCTCTCCTTCTGGACAATACAAGCTCATGGAAAGTCCATCATTTCATGAACAGAAAATGATATGCACAAATCTTGTTATCTCAAGTGGAGGGTCCCAAACACTTCAATCCAATCACACTGGTTTAGATAAAACAACAAAACAGGTTTATTAACTATAGAGAGCGAGTGAGAGAGAGAGAGATTTTAAGTAACGAGGCATAAAAGCCAGAATCGGTTATAAAGAAATAAAAGGTAAAATGCAAACTAATAGCTAACTTTACAAGCTAAGTGAACTTAAAGCAAATGGATTTCTCTCACCACATATTCAAAACTGTCTGACTGGATTCTTTCAGCCAGGACGACTCCCCCAGTTCAGTGATGCTTCCTTTGTCTTTCAAATGTCGTTGATGCCGTGAGTAGAGATGAGGAGACAGAGAGGTGATTTGGGGCCTCTGTTCCTCATTTTTATACCTTTAGTTCCTCTTTGAGAATCACCTCCAGCTGGGGTTCAGGCAACAGTAAGAATCTTTGACAAGATGTAAATTTCTCGCTCACATCCTTCTTCCTGTCAAAGAACTAACTAAGTGATATAGTCCAGTTGATTTTGTTGGCACCTGACTGACATGTCAATGTCCCTGTTTGTCTCTGAGGAACTGATTTGGGTTGCTTCCCCGGCACTGAAATATGCCTTAGTAACATTGTAACCGAGCCTTCATGGGTCACAACTGAGAATACCAAATTCAGGACTAACTGCTGAGAAGTAGGGCAGATACGCCCCAAAGCTGGCGGCTATTCTCTCATGAGAGATACAAAACCAGCAACAAAAGTAAATTTCTGTTTCACCAACTGGCTAACAAGAAGTCAGAACAGCAGTTTCCTTAAGCATCTCAGTCCTTGTATCGCCGCCAAAACCACTAGACTTACAGATGAGTGGTTCTTTAAAAACAATTTAATCAAATACCAGGTTCTTCTGATCCAAAGGACCAGCCACATGCCCAGGTCAATATACAACTCAGATCTCACCCAAAAAACACACTGTTGCCAACCCTTTAGTATCTGAAATCTAAATGTTTATTCAAAGAAAGTGTAGCAGAGCTATGACCTTGTCCCCGTGGGTCCCGCGCTTCTAGGCGGTTTATACGATCCTCAGTGGCTCACCACGATCCTCTACGTAGCCCTTCTCTCTCTAGGGCCAGGGTTACTGTCTACTGAGCCCTTTCCGTCATAGCCTGCAAGGAGGTTGGTGAGAGAACTCCCACAGTCTCTGTTGTCTCTAGGGCTTATTTCAGAACAGTTTAGCCTCCTGTCCTGATAGGGGCCTGACTACCCCTCCCAGGAGCTGTTCCTGTAGTGGTGGGTTGGGAGGAACCCGAGCTCGCCCTCTACTCCGGGTTCCAGCCCAGGGACCCTAATGGCAGCCGCTGTTGGCAGCCAACCTTTCACTGCCAGAGTTGCTACATTTCCCTGGGCCACTTCCCCACATCTCCCCTGCTTCTCCCTTCTTCACCCTTACCTTAGGGCTCCCTTACCAATGTTTTGAGGGTGTCTTCAGTAACCAGCCCTTCAGCCGCACTTCCTCTCCTCTGGCTCCCTGGCTCTCCCCAGCCTGACTGGAGTGAGCCCTTTTATAGTATCAAAAGGGCCTTAATTAGACTCAGGTATTCACATTAACTTAATGGACTCACCTGACTCTTTACAGGTTAATTGGAGTCAGGTATTCTCATTAGTCTGGAGCAGTCCCTGCTCTGGTCAGTCAGGGAACAGAAAACTGCTAATCCAGTGGCCAGTATATCTGCCTTCTACTACTTTGTTGTACCCAACTGGCCTGGGTCTATCACGAAAGAAAGAAAGAAAGAAAGAAAGAAAGAAAGAAAGAACGAAAGAACTGCTGCCTTGGGAAGTCTCTGGTTCGAAATCACTGGAAGGACCTCAGTCCCTTGGTTAGAACGCTCCCATTGATATAAGTCCTTAGTCCAGAGGTTTGAGCTGGAAAGAGGCAAAATGGAGGTGTTTCCAGGGCCTTTTATAGCTTCTGCCATGTGGACGGAAACCCATTGTTTCAAACAAAGCCCTCAGCACAGCTAGTAGAAAATTACAGGTAAAAGATGGGGTTTGGAATGACATGGGCAAGTCACATCTCCAGGCATAATTTTGCTTAGTCACAGCAGGAAATCATTACCTATACCCCAGACAGCACGTTTGCAGGACTGTCCATTCAGTGTAGATGGTGTAGATGGTCTCCCACTGTCAGTTAAGTGTTTCTTGAGCGTGATGATCTAATCAGATTTCTATCCACCTTCTAGTCCATTCATCCAGCCTATACTTCTTTAACTTGCTGTCAAGAATACTGTGGGAGACTGTCCACTGCTTTCCCCTCATCCGCAGAGCTGGTTATCTCGTCATAGAAGGCAATTAGGTTAGTCAGGCATGACTTGCCCTTGGTGAATCCATGCTGACTGTTCTTGATCACTTTCTTCTCCTCAAAGTGCTTCAAAATTGATTCCTTAAGGACCTGCTCCACGATTTTTCCAGGGACTGAGGTAAGGCTGATGGCCTGTAATTCCCTGAATCCTCCTTCTTCCCTTTTTTAAAGATAAGCACTACATTAGCCTTTTTCCAGTCATCCGGGACCTCCCCCGATCGCCATGAGTTTTCAAAAATAATGGCCAGTGGCTCTGCAATCACATCTCCCAACTCATTTAGCAACCTCAGCTGCAGTGCATCCGTCCCCATGGACTTGTGCTTGTGACGTTATTGATATAATCTGGGACCATATAGAACATGGTTCCAAAGTCCTGTAGTGGCACCAAATCTTATGTAAAGGGGGTCACATAAGGTGTCTAAGACCAGGTTATGGGTTGCTGGTTATGATTATGCTGTCTGTATGAATGTATCACTTTTTAGTTGAAGTTACAAATATTGGCTCTATACTGTCTGTACTTCAAACTTATGCTGTGCTTCTGGGTGATGTCCCAGACAAGTTGGTGTTAGCTCTGCCTAGCCTGCTTGATGGCCCATTAAGGACCATCAGCTACACAATTGACCCACTGAGAGAAGGCAGATACGCCTTGTAACTCAGCAAAGTATGCAGGAACTTTCCCAGGTGACTCCAGACTCCATTTTGCTGTAATTTTCCACTGGAAGAACAAAGACGTGTTCTTACACCTGGAAAAAACTGATGCCTCATCTCCATCTGGTCTTCAATCCTGCTTCTTACCTCTGGAGGGACTTTACTACAAACTGAAGCTCTGAACAAAGGACTGAATGACCCATCCCAGCAGGGGATGTACTCCAGAGACTTGATTTGAACCTGCAGTTTACTCCATCACTGCTACAAGGCTGAACTATGAACTTTGCCATTACTGTATGTAATTGATTCCATTTCACCAATTCTAGCTCTCATCTCTATCTTTTTCCTTTTATGAATAAACCTTTAGATTTTAGATTCTAAACGGCTGGCAACAGTGTGATTTGTAGGTAAGATCTGATTTGTATATTGACCTGGGTCTGGGGCTTGATTCTTTGGGATCGAGAGAACCTTCTTCCTTTATTGGAGTGTTGGTTTTCATAACCATTCATCCCCAGGACGAGTGGCACTGGTGGTGATACTGGGAAACTGGAGTGTCTAAGGGAATTGCTTGTGTGACTTGTGGTTAGCCAGTGCGGTGAGACCAAAGTCCTCTTTGTCTGGCTGGTTTGGTTTGCCTTAGAGGAGGAAACACCCCAGCCTTGGGCTGTAACTGCCTTGTTTTAAGTGATTTGTCCTGAATTGGCACTGTCGGTTGGGTCCTGCCAGAACCGCATAATCACAGTGCTCGTCCAGCTTTTCTGAATAGTCCTGAACCACTTCTTTCTCCACAGAGGGCAGAAACACTTGGAAAACATTTGCAGCTGAGATTCAGGAGAGAGAGTCTGTACTGAAGGATGCTCCCTTGTGCTTTTTCCTCCCGTTGGAGTTTCTTTTGTTTCCCTTCTTGCTTGATGTCTCTGTTGCTTAAATGTGAATTAAGCAGAGCCCCCTTTCCTTTGTTGAGACAGGCCTGGTTGCCAACCTCAGGTTAGAGCACATGTTAACACCATAAAGGGGAATATTATCACTTCACGTACAATGTTGTCACACACATATTTTATTAGGGCAATACTGACCGGCAAATTATACATTTACAAATAATACCTTGCAAGGTTGTACAAAGATTATTACAACAGTGGGTATGGTGTGAACACAAGGGTACATTCTGTCACAATGCCGTATCTTCCCCCTCTCAGTCCTTTGTTCACGAGGTGGGGACTTTTCTCAGCTTCCCTAAAATCCGTAAACCATGGGGACTTGCCTTGTCGCTCTGGCTTCCTTTCCCCAGAGCTCCCTCCACCTCTGCCCAGAGCAAAATCCCAATCAACTGTGCCGTGCGGCTGCAGGGATGTCACCGCCTTTGGGTTCCAGGACTGGCAGACTCTGTTAATGGTTCATTCGCTCGGGGATAAGAGGCTGGAGCAGCCCCGGAAGGAGAGAGAGCCAGGGACCTGGCAGCTCCACAGACACCCAGGAACTGCTCCTTCCCCGGGCACGGAGTCACCCCAGGTGAGTGGGACCGTAGCCCTGTGCGGGCAGCTCTGGCATCAAATGGCCTTAGAGCAGCCTTCTTATTGTGGTGTATCTGGTGAGCACAGGGGCTGCACCCAGACTGGTGAGTTATTGTAGGGTCTCTGGTGAGCACAGGCGCTGGGCACAGACTAGTGAGTTATTGTAGGGTCTCTTGTGAGCACAGGGGCTGCACCCAGACTGGTGAGTTATTGTAGGGTGTCTTGTGAGCACAGGCGCTGGGCACAGACTAGTGAGTTATTGTAGGGTCTCTTGTGAGCACAGGGGCTGCGCACAGACTGGTGAGTTATGGTAGTGTCTCTGGGGAGCACGGGGGCCATGCACAGACTGGTGAGCTATGCTAGTGTCTCTGGTGAGCACGGGCACCGTGCACAGACTTCTGAGTTATTGTAGGGTCTCTGGGGAGCACGGGGGCCATGCACAGACTGGTGAGCTATGCTAGTGTCTCTGGTGAGCACGGGCACCGTGCACAGACTGGTGAGTTATTGTAGGGTCTCTGGGAGCACAGGGGCTGCGCACACACTGGTAAGTTATTGTAGGGTCTCTGGTGAGCACAGGCGCTGCGCACAGACCGGTTAGGTTAGGTAGTATAAGGTCTCTGGTGAACACACGGGGGGCTGCGCAGAGACTGGTGAGCTGTTGTGGGGTCTACACAGTGTTTGCTATTTTGGCAGGGCTGGGAGCTGGCAGCTGGTCTCTGGGGTTGGGAGGAGACAGTCACAGGGAACTGATGGGTCTCCTGCCCCACAGGTGTCCCTCGCACTGTCCTGCTGGAAGCTGCGAAGGCCCATCCCAGACAGCGATGCTGATCCTGAGCTGTGCCTCCAAGCTGCGGCTGCTGGAGGGGATGCTACGGCGGGGCCTGCCTGACACGCTGCCGGTGACCAGGACTCGCCCGACCCACAGGGCCGAACCCTCCCACCCTCAGGCTGGGCAGAGAGCAGGGGAAAGTCCCTCGGAGTCCCCTGGGTGATGGGGCACATATTGGGCTGAGGTGCAATCCCCTGGGTCGGGGGTACATGGAGGGCTGGCCCCTCCACCTGGTCAGGGGGTAGCAGTTTGGGGGGCAGACCCTTTCTCCAGGTCGGGGGGCAGCAGTTCAGGGGCTGGGCAGGCTCTCATAGATCCACAGGGGATGTGCTGTACCCCAGCCTCTCACCAGGCGCCTGGGAGCGACCCCTGTAGTGGGCCGGGGCCCGAGGCTGCACACAGCTCACAGGGGCAGGCCCGTGACCTCCACCACTGGGCCTTTGACACCAGCCCTCCCATCTCTCTCCGTGGCTCCCTGCAGCGAGTGCAGCCGAGCCAGACGCCCGTGGGAGGCTTGGACCGGGCCCCTGCGGTGGGTGTTGGCAGAGACCCCGGCAGCCTTTGCAAAACACAGGAGCGGTTCATTAGTCCCCTGGCTACAGACTCCTCAGGTTAGCACAGGGAATCAAAGCTTAAGCCACAGCCCAGCCTGGCCAAGCCTGGGCAATGAGCCAGCCAAGACGTCACGGTCCCCATGGCTGGCTCTGGCTCTGTCCCGTTGTTCTTAGGCCAAGGTGACAGCTGCTGAGACCCCCCCAAAAGCCGGCTCTTAGCCCGGTATCCTGACCCGTCTGTTCTTCAGCTGGGGGCCTCTCGCCTGCAGAGCCATGAGGGGGGAATCTCGCTCGCTCAGTGTGAACGTCAAATCCAGCCACTGGGGTTTCCATGGTCTCTCCAGACCCTCCTGGCACGTGTGTAGTTTATTCCCTTGGTTAATGATGCTGGTCTCCAGCCAGGCTGTTACATGCGTCACAACCCATCCATTCCCTTCACACGCTGCGCAGAGCAGTACAGGACGCAGAGGGAAACTGAGGCACACATGGGACTCAGAAAGATACTACAGAAAGCTTCTACTTTGTCACACAGGCCCCCTGCCATGGGTTAGCGGTAGCAGCAGGAGGGCAGGCCCCTCCCCCAGGGTAGAGGTAGTCGGGGAGCCTCCCCCTGGGCCTCCTCCTCACTCGCCCCCTGCCTCCGAAAGTCCATACCCAGCACCAATGCCTGCTGCTCACCCAGCGTAGCCGCCAGGACTTGCCCATTGAATCAGAGCACAAGCGGGCTCTGTGCCAGCCAATCTCAGTCTGGGCAGGTTTTGCGTAAAGCTAATGAACATGTGGGCGGCTCCATGGCAGCCAATCACAGTGTAGGACAGCTGGGTGCCTGCCAATCATGGCTCTGACCACCAGCACCTGCCACCCCCCAGTTCTGAAATTCCTCCTGGTCCTCGCCATGGCTCTGACTCCTCCCTCCTGCCCCAGCTACACCCTTGATAAAATGGGCATTTTTGTAATATTTGTATGAACCCTATGTGTGCCTCATTTTCCCCTGGCTACCCAGTGGGGGAAGGAGATTGATTTTGCTCCCACTGCTAAGCGACACAGGCAGTTTGCTTTCAGTTAGTGCCGGCGGTGGGATACTGAATGTGCCAGTAGCAAAGCACAGTCCGTCAAAGGAAACAGCAAGAAAATGGTGTATAACCACCACCCTCAGATCCACATCACAAACCTGTGCATGGAGAAAGGGCGAACCGTTGGGAAGTTCAACAGGACACTGCTGATTGCAGGCTGGAGAAGGGTGACAGGACTCAGCGGCAGGTTCCAGACGCAGGTGGGGTTTGATGAGGGTCCGAGAGTGACAGAAGCAGCAGCAGGGTGTCCTCAAAACCTGCTTCCCCTCCAATGGATTTGAAGCAGCAGGAGTTAGCGTGGAAAGCAAAGGCGCTAGCAGACTGTGAGAGGGAACCAGCTGGCTGTGAGAAGCAGCAAAAACGTGAAGAAATGCAGCAAAAGCTTGATCTGGAGATGTGGAGGCGAGAGAACCCATCAACGGGTATGTGGGTAAATTCCCCAGGGATGCTGTGTCGAAGAAAACTCAGTTCTCACTTTTATGTTTAGGTGCAGCAAAAACAAATACTTTATTATAATACTCTAGTGAACACAAGAGGGAGAGAGTGTCAGGAACTAGGTTTGCCCCTTGCCCTGGACGGATCTCTCTCAATTAGTAAACAATCATAACAATCTTTATACCTTTCTAGCAGACCATGGTTAGCATACTTGCAGACAGTAAAAGTAAACATTTGCATTTGTTTATACATAAGCCTATTCGTTATCTTATTTGTCTGCAATACTAGAACAAAAAACAAGACTGCAATTCACAAGGTCGTAACGACTTTTCACACAATTCACTCTGCACCAGATACAGGGTAACATCTTAACCTCTGCTAATTAGCTAACATACATTAAGATCCCTTCAACCCTCTATTAATTAATTCTTGGCCTCCACAGCTGGATACCAAATTATCCGTTTAAGGAGGAGGAGGGGCTGTAGACACCAACCTCACTGCCTTTGAGAGGGGTTGTGATTTGAACCTGGCTGACTCTGCAGACCGGCTCTGCTGTCTCACCCCCATACTCGGTCCCTCAAAGCCATAGAGCCGTACAGCCAGATGGACGGCGTTAATACTGGGGGCTGGGAACTGTTAGAAAAGGCTCCACTGCTTATGTTTGAGCTGACACCTGAGGTTTATATACAAGAGTTTTGGGATGTGCAAGAGACCCAGGCTGTGACCTAAATGGAAGCCACCTGCCTACTGGGAGAAGCCCTCCCGACGGCTCCGATCCCAGTGCGATCACAGGACTCGGGGGGGCTGGTAGCGATGGTTCTCCTGGACATCGGCTCTGAGCTCCTTCTGAGACTTTCTGTATCACCTTCAGACAAAATCCAGTCCCTGACCCTGCCCCAGCCAAGGGTTTGAACCGCAGGAGCCAGAGGCTCAGGCTGGAGGTGTCAGTGAAAAGGCAAAGAGCTCGGCCAGCAGGGAGCAGGGTTCCCCGGGTGCCTGTAACACTAAGGAAAGGCTGTTAAGCTCAGGACACCTGTCTGTCTGGAAGTAGACCCCTGTATTTGAGTGGGGCCGAGGAACATCCCCCACAATCTCCACAGGGGACATGTCAGTCACACGGGCTCCAGCAGAACTTCCCTGAGGCTGTGGCCAAGGGAGCCAGCTCGCAGCCTGCTCTCCCTGGGGAAACAGAGTCACAGCTGAACCTGATGGGAGCTGAGACCCCAGCTGAGCATGGGCAGACACGGGCAGGGCATGGCCAAGCTTAAGACCTGGAATTGCAGCCTGGCAGCAGTGGGGTCCTGGCCTCGGTGAGGGCAACAGGTTAACCCCAGGAGGGGAAATGGATTCCTGGCATACGCACAGTCCTGGGGTTGGGACACAACCAGCGTAGGGGAGCCCCCTGCATCACCAGACTCTGGGACACCAGCGCCCCAGAGACATGGCTGGGCTAAGACCAGCCTTGTGGGGGGACACACCTACACCCACCCCCCAAATGCTCAAGGGGTCACTCCCTACCCCCGCTGAGGGGTCAGGACACCCCAGGGAAATTTCCAGAGGCAGGTATAAATATGCAAGCAAGAATCAGGCTAGAGATAACGAGGTTTTTATAGGGATGGGTGTCACCTCCCTCTGAGGGAGGAATAAAGAAACTTGTTGAAATCAACTCAGATCCCCAAAGGGGCCAGAGAGACAAGGCAAGTGCTGCCGACTCCTGGATTTCCTGCCTCTCAGCCGGGAGGCTGAGCAGAGACCCCAGCTCGAGAGCACAGGACTGGGAGGTGGGGGGTGCTGGACAAAGATGGAGGATCTCACCTGGAGCTGGCCAAGGAGGTTAGACGGAGACAGAGACAGCCTGGAAAGGGGCTTTCACTCCAGCTTGGCTGGACCCCAGCTGACCACAATGGACACTGCTTTACCCCCAGTTCTCTCTGCTGACCTAAGGCCGCTCCGTGACTCATAAACTGGCCTGGCTCGACAATGCTGCCGGGTGTCACTGCAAACCCAGGCTGGGGTGTGGGAGCCCCTGAAAAGTGGCCAGGTCTCTCCATGGGTCTGGCTCAGTGGGAGGCACCGGGCAGAGCTCGCGGGGTGGAGCAGGAGGGCTGGAGCCCAGAGGCTCCATCTCAGAGGCCCTGGCCTGCCCTGCAGGAAGAGTGGGGCCCCCTGGGGGGCTGGCACTTTGAGGGCTCCTCCAAGGGGCAGAGTAAAAGCTGGGGCCCAGCACCAATCCTGGGGAACTGGGACATCCCCAGACTCTGACCCCTGTGTCTTGGCAGGTCTACGGCACTGTGATGCATGTGAACCGCGGGAACCCGGCTGGCCAGGAGGTGCTGGTGGATTCATGGCCAGAGTTCAAAATGGTCCTCACCCGGCCACGCAGAGAAGTGCGGCCTTTGCTGGGCCCCTCCCATCTGCCCCGATCCCCTCCCTCGCCTGACACCATCACCGTCCCGCTCCCCTCCCCGACTTCCTTGCCCCTTTCCCTGCTTGGTGTCATCTCTACCCCTCCCCATCCTGGCTGCCCCACCTCCCCACAGCTTGTCTCCCCTTTCTGCTGCCCAGACCCCCCCATCCAATTCTTCCCTAAGCCCCCTGGCTCTGTTCACAGGGCCCCTTCCCCCCACCTCAATCTCTTACTTGGGGCTGGAGGCAGAGGCTGTGCTCACCCCCAGGCAGTGTCCCCCTTGCAGGTGGCGCGGGACCCAAGTGATTTTTTCACCAATTTGTACATGGCCTTTTACCGGGACGAGGGCGCCTGCCGGGCCCTGCTGGGGAACAGCCGCGCCGTGGACTGGGGCCAGGCCTTCCTGATCCTGGGTGAGCCCCTCCAGCCCTGCTCCATCCAGCACCTGCCGCATGGGGGGCAGGACCGCTCCCCTCCCCCACAGGCCAATAGCCCTGAGGAGCTGGCCCAGGCCTCTCTACTCACATAGGCGAACAGCCCTAAGGGATCCACCTGAGTCCCTGCCCATCCCCCACAGGCCAATAGCCCCAAGGAGCTCGCCTGGGCCCCTTCTCCATCCAGACCCAGGATCCCGAATGCGCCAGGCTTGGGAACCCCCAGTTGGGTCATGCCGGCTCACAGTGGCCCTTGGCCCCTCCCTGCTGCTCTCCCCCACCAAGCTGGGCCCCCCACATCCATGGGCACCTTTCGGGAGGCCCCTGCTGACAGCGCACGGCTGTCCCTGCAGGGCTGCAGGACGGGGTATATGAGACCATCAGGGACATCGCCAGGGCCAGAGGCCTTGAGATGGAGACGTATCTATACCGGCCACTGCTGCACCCAGAGCCACCTGCCATGCCCCAGTACCGGTAGGTGCCCCCAGATATGGGGGTGTGAGAGAATGGGGCAATGCACACAACCAGCCTGTGCTAGATGGAGGGGGGAGCGGGGCTGGGGGAAGGGAAGGACCCCGGGGTGCCAGGCCAGAGGCCTCCATTGTGCCCCAGATCTGGTGTCAATGAGTTCCCCAGGCTAACGGTGCTGGCAGAGTGAGGCCATCACCACAGCCCCACACAGCCCCAGGCCTCGGGCACATGCTGCCAAGGATTTCCCATCCTGCTCCGGGGCAGGGCTGAGTCAGCCCTAGAGCTTCGCCGGGGGCAGGGGCAGCCCAAGGACCCTCCTTGGCCCCAGGATGGGGAGAGCAGGGGGAGGGGCAGCCTGTAACCCTTCCCTATCCTGGGACGGGCAGCCAGGGGTCCTTGACCCCAGAGCCGTCCCCTCTGAGGGGAGGGGGCTCCAAGCACAGAGCCCCCTGGTCCCCACCTTCCCTGTCAGCGGGTAGGTCCCCGGGCAGGGGGTTCGCTGCCCACTGAGCCCTGGTGCTTTCATGTCAGGAGCTGAGCTTAGCCACGGCCCATCGGCAGCGATGGCTCTGCTGGGGCTGGACTGGGCCCTGTCAGACAGCCCCTGTGCTGAGGCCGCGGGAGTGTGTCGATCGCCTCCCCCCCGGGGGTCACCTTCCCCCCATGTGCTGCCTCCTGGCTTGATCCCCTCCCCCCTCCCACCCGGGATCTATCGCCCCTCAGCCTCACCCCTCTTTCTCCCTGTGCCAGGTCAGACCCCCTCCGGCCTCCCTCCCCTCCATGGGGGGCACTGGGGGAGCGTTATGGGGGCTATAGTCACCCAGGATTTGCCATAGCCTCCCCTCCCAGTGCAAAGGCCAAATGTTACGCAGCAGTAGGGGTGGCAATGCCCTACCACGCCCCCCATAGCTCTGGGCTGCTGCTGGCGGTGGCGCTGCCTTCAGAGCTTGGTGGCACACCCCTCCCCCACAGGATACTTTCCATGCTCCCCCACCCCAGTTTGGGATTCAGCAAACCTCCCCACCCCCACAAAAAAAATTTTCTGTCTAGCCCAGCTCAGCCCCACAACCGGGAAGAGGATGGCGCCGCCGGACCCTGCTCCCCTCCTATGCCATGTCATACCAGCTCAATCCCTGCCCCCCAAGCTGGGTCAATGTCCCCCTGTGGTCACACCTCCCATGTTGGGTCGCTCCCCACTCCCCTCCCCTAGACTTACCCCTTCCCCTGCCCATGCTGTTTCTATTTACCCCCCACACCCTTCCACACTCACCCCCTCCCCTTGCCAGGTCAATCTCCACTGTGCTCACCCCCCGCCCCCCACATGTCTCTCATCCCCCTGCCCTGTCTTGCAGGCCTGACAGGGGGCTCAGGCTGGCCCCCGTGTCCCCCGCCCACGCCATGCTGCTCAGAGACACCTGGAAGTTTGGGGAGAACAGCTGGAGCCTGCGCTACCTGAGCCTCCTGATCTGCCACTTCCCCAGCGCCTGCCTGCTGGACCCTGAGGGGACCCCCATCTCCTGGTGCCTCACCGCCCCGCTAGCTTTCCTGACACACGGTTACACCCTCCCGGAGCATCGTGGCCAGCACCACGCGAGGCCCGTGGTGGGGATGCTGGCGGCACAGTTGCATGCCCGCGGCTTCCCTGTTTACACCGGGGTGCTGCCCCACAACGAGCCTTCGCTGCACACCCTGCAATGCCTCGGCTTCCGCATCCTGCCTGGGGTGTTCTACCAGCTGGTGGTGAGGCCCGGGTTCGCCCAGTCCCAGCCAGCCAGTGCCCTGGACTCAGCCCAGGACCCTGCGCCCAGCTCTGGGGAACGGCCACACACCCAATAGCACAGGGGGAGGGGAGAGGCAGAGAAGGGGACAAGGCCTAGAGCCCTGCACCCAGCTCTGGGGGACAGCCACGCTCTGCCAGCACATAGCCCTGGGGGAGGGGAGGAGATGGGGACATGGCCCAGCCATGCCCAGGGACCTGCCACCCCCGAGAAGGGGACACATTGACCAGCCACCAGGGGAGCTCAGCTGTCAGCCCTTGGGAAGCCGGGGCCTGGTGGAGGAGAGTAGCTCATGCTCCATTATCCCCTGGCAGTCAGGGCTCAGCAGGGGGCGCTCTCCGCTCACAGTGCTGCCTCCATGCCCTGTGCTGTGGGCTCAGCAGGGGGCGCTCTCCCACTCCCGCTCCCTTCCCCACTGTAGAGCCCTGCTGGGCCCGAACACAGGGAGGAGCATACGCTCTTCTCCCTTCCCCCAGAATGGACGTCCTCAGCCCTGGGCAGGCGACCTGCCCCCTGCCAGCCCCAGTGCACAGGCTGCTCCTCCCCATGTAGCCCCAGTGAGCCGTGGGGTTGGGGGGAGGGGACTCCCCACACACAGCAGACGTGCAGGTGCATGCAGGACCTTGTGGCTTCCCCAGGACCCCGCCTGGGCGGACTCACTGTGGGAAGCGCACGGAGGGGCAGATGCTGAATGCTCCAAGGTCAGACCCAGGAAGGTGAAGCCGTGTGAGCTTCTTCCCCCGGAGACAGTCTGCTCCAAGGGAGAGGAGGCTCCCCAACGTCCTGACTGGCTTTGTGGGGAGCAGTTCCAGAGCATCGCCCGGGGACTCCATGTCATGAGAGAGAGAGGGAAACGCATTGAACAAGGAGACCGCGCGCCCTGCCACAGCCCAGACCTCCATCCCCAGACACAGGGGGCTGCCTCTGCCCCGATTCCCCGCACCGAGCCTGCACGCTGGGCTCCACCAGGACCTGAAACCCAAACTGCCCCCAAGTGGCTCGCGGCCGCTGCTAGGACCCGGGACAAAGAACCCAAACCCAACCTTCTCCGGCCCACTATAATGGGAAGTCTGGAACACTAATTAAAAAAGAGGTGGAGAGTTAGGATACAGATATTCAGGCCTGTCGGCAAAGGCCTAGGCTTTAAGAATGTAGGTGTATTCTTATCACTTAGCTAGTTATAGGGGTACAGAACGAGAATCAAAATCACAGTCTGCCTGTTTATAGGCCTTCTCTCGCTGTGCTAGTCTGAGGCCCTGTTCTTAGCCTAAGGCCTTTGGCTAAGCAGCAAAGGCAGCCAGAGAAAGGGAAGAGCCTAGAAGATTTAAAGAAAACTTATTTGGTAGCATCCTGTCTGGCAAGAACTCACCAATAGCTGGGGTGTGAAATCCTCATTTCTTTGTTGTTCTGTCACTGTAGTCCCCACTTCCCTATTGTTTGTCTGTATAATCTTTGCCTGGTTCTGTGATTGTTTCTGTCTGCTGTGTAATTAATTTTGTTGGGTGTAAACCAATTAAGGTGGTGGGATATAATTGGTTAAATAATCATGTTCCAATATGTTAACATTCGTTATTTAAATTTCAGTAAAATAATTGGTTAAAATATGGCTAAGCAGAACTCAAGTTTTACTATATAGTCTGCAGTCAATCAGGAAGTAAAGGGAGGGAATGGAAACAGGGACACAGGCACGGCTCTGTGGTGTCAGAGGTGGGAAGGGGGACACTGAGAAAAACAATTGAAATCATTTCTAGCTAAAAGTTCATCCCAATAAACATCAAATTGTTTGCACCTTCACGGACGTGTCTGGGGTGATGCACATGGGCGTTACCGGACTGGCAGAAACCGACCCATGTCAATGGAGGAGCCGAGAGGACAGTGGGAACCCCAAGCACTGACCAATCAAGACTCAGCGGAAGCCCCAGCACGCTGACCGTGTGAACCCAGCATGCTTTGCTAGGGGAGGACAACGGACCGAGAGGAGACAGGAGGGGTGATAAGACCTTGGCTCACAGAGACACAGCAGCTCTGCCCTGGGGCTGACAGATGGAGACAGCAGCTGGGCTGGGTAGACCCCTCACACTGGGTGCACTGAATGCTGTCCGAGCCCCTGTCTCTCTGCACTGAGCTAAGGATGCTCACCTCCTGCAGCCAGGTGACTTATCCTTGGTTTGCACAGGCTGGCCGCTGTCGCTGCAGATCCTCACTGGGAGCATCACGTCCTGAAGGGGCCCAGGACAAGTCTCTGGCAGGAGCCTGGCTTTGGCTGCATTTGCTGCAGGGAGACAGGGCTCGCTGGTGCTGAAGGCCCAGTTTCAGAGTTGCTGAGGCCACATACAAGATGGCACCACCTGGAACACAAAATGGAGATTAGGAGCGCAAACAACACTGAAACAAGCATTTAACATTACACTTGGACTAGAAACTCGCACATTCTTACAGAGCTGTGCCTAGGGTTGCCAGGTTTGGTTGGACGTATTCCTGAAAGTTTCATCACATGACATAACAGATTAATCTTTAATTCCTGGAGGGTTGGCAATCCTACATGAACTGTGACTGGTTCGGTCACAGAGACCCCCTTGGGGCTGCCACCTGATGTCCTGAGACTACCTCTGAGCCCGTTTGCCCTGCCAGCTTGGTTCTCCAGTATCCTGTCTTGTTGAGCCAGACACGCCAGTCTGCTTCAACACAAACCCCCAGGTCTGAAGCATGTGCCCCAAAGCTGCAGACTTAACTGAAAACAGCTTAAGAAGTGTTCCTGTCTCTAGCACCCAGACATCAAGTTCCCAATGGGATCCAAACACAAATGAATCCATTTTACTCTGTATAAAGTTTATACAGGGTAAACTCATAAATTGTCCGCCCCCTATAATACTGATAGAGAGATATGAACAGCTGTTTGCTCCCCCAGGAATTAATTACTTGCTCTGGGTTACTTAATAAGTAAAAAGTGATTTTATTACATATAAAAAGTGGGATTTAAGTGGTTCCAAGCAAAAACAGACAGAACAAAGTAAGTTACCAAGCAAAATAAAACAAAACACACAGATCTAAGCCTAATGCAGTAGGAAACTAAATGCAGGTAAATCTCACCCTCAGAGATGTTCCAATAAGCTTCTTTGACAGACTAGACTCATTCCTAGTCTGGGTCCAACAATTACTCACACCCCCATAGGTACTGTCGTTTTTTCCAGTTTCTTTCAGGCATCTCTTTGGGATGGAGAGGCTACCTCTTCAGCCAGCTGAAGACAAAATGGAGGGGCTTCCAGGGCCTTATATAGTCTTTCTCTTGTGCCACATCACAGCCACACAATGGGGTCTCTAGCCACCTGGGCAAGTCACCTGTCTATGAACGATTCAGCTTTTTGCAGGCCGAGGCCATTGTTTACATGTTAGTTTGAATATTCCCAGGAAAGGTCAGATGGGGATTGGTGTCTCTCAAAGTCCATTGTTAGTTAAGTGCTCCAATTACTTGAATAGCCCCTTCACACTATGTTTACCAAATCTGCCTCACCTGCTTCCTACAGCAACGATCACGTCCCTCAATATGCTGGCCATGCTCCTACTTATACAGCCCAAAATGCCGTTAGCCTTCTTGGCAACAAGGGCACACTGTTGACTCATATCCAGCTTCCCATCCACCATAGCCCCTAGGTCCTTTTCTGCAGAACTGCTGCCTAACCACTTGGTCCCTAGTCTGTAGCAGTGCATGGGATTCTTCCATCCTAAGTGCAGGACTCTGCACTTGTCCCTGTTAAACCTCATCAGATTTCTTTTGGCCCAATCCTCTAATTTGTCTAGGTCCATCTGTATCCTATCCCTACCCTCCAGCATATCTACCACTCCTCCCAGTTTAGAGTCATCTGCAAACTTGCTGAGAGTACAATCCACGCCATCCTCCAGATCATTAATGAAGATATTGAACAAAACCGTCCCCAGGACCGACCCTTGGGGCACTCTGCTTGAAACCAGCTGCCAACTGGACATGGAGCCATTGATCATTACCCATTGAGCCTGATGATTTAATCAGATTTCTATCCACTTTATAGTCCATTCATCCAGCCTATACTTCTTTAACTTGCTGTCAAGAATACTGTGGGAGACTGTCCACTGCTTTCCCGTCATCCGCAGAGCTGGTTATCTTGTCATAGAAGGCAATTAGGTTAGTCAGGCTGACTGTTCCTGATCACTTTCTTCTCCTCAAAGTGCTTCAAAATTGATTCCTTAAGGACCTGATCCATGCTTTTTCCAGGGACTGAGGTGAGGCTGATGGCCTGTAGTTCTCTGAATCCTCCTTCTTCCCTTTTTTAAAGATGGGCACTACATTAGCCTTTTTCCAGTCATCCGGGACCTCCCTCAATCACCATGAGTTTTCAAAGATAATGGCCAGTGGCTCTGCAATCACATCTCCCAACTCCTTTAGCAACCTCGGATGCAGCGCATCCGTCCCCATGGACTTGTGCTCGTCCAGCTTTTCTAAATAGTCCTGAACCACTTCTTTCTCCACAGAGGGCAGAAACACTTGGAAAACATTTGCAGCTGAGATTCAGGAGAGAGAGTCTGTACTGAAGGATGCTCCCTGGTGCTTTTTCCTCCCCTGTTGGAGTTTCTTTTGTTTCCCTTCCTGCTTGATGACTCTGTTTGTTGCTTAAATGTAAATTAAGTAGAGCCCCCATTCCTTTGTTGAGACAGGCCTGTTTGCCAGCCTCAGGTTAGAGCACGTGTTAACACCATAAAGGGGAATCTTATCACTTCACGTACAATGCTGCCACACACATATTTTATCAGGTCAATACTGAGTGGCAAATTATACATTTACAAATAATACCTTGCAAGGTTGTACAAAGATTATTACAACAGTGGGTAACACAAGGGTACATTCTGTCACAATCCCGTATCTTCCCCCTCTCAGTCCTTTGTTCACCAGGTGGGGTCTTTTCTCAGCTTCCCTGAAATCCATAAACCATGGGGACTTGTGTTGTCTCTCTGGCCCCTTTGTTGATGTGGGTCAAATTCAACTAGTTCCTTAATGATTCTTTCCTCCACCCAGACAGGGAAGTGATGCCCACCTATGCCTCATAGCCTGCCCTGAGAGCAAACTTTCTCCCTTTTTTCCCCACGGGGTAACACTGCAACACAGAGGGGAAACTGAGGCACATACAGGGGTCATAAAATACTACAAAAATTCCCACTTTGTCGCAGGGACCAATCCCCTGGTTTTCGCCCCCCCGCCCGCCCGCCCACTGGCTGATCTGACCCAAAGTGGCTCTATTCACCATGGCACTGTCTTCCAGGAGGCTGGGGCTTTCAAATGTGATGAGAAGGCCCAAGCTGAATCCTGGTATGTTATAGGAAATGCATTTCCTGCTGTGGGGCGCTCACAGTCAGGGTCATTGGGGCCCCATTGCGCTGGGTGCGGGGTGGATACACAGTGATCTCTCTCGGAGCAGACTGTCTCCAGGGCAAGAACCTCACACGGCTTCACCTTCCTGGGTCTCTCCTTGGAGCATTCAGCATCCTCTGCCCCTCCGTGTGCTTCCCAGGCCGGGTCCTGGGGAAGCCACAGGGTCCTGCACCCCCACTTCGCAGTCAGACGTGACTCTCAGCCAGCCAGTAAAGCAGAGGTTTATTCGATGACAGGAACACGGTCTAAAACAGAGCTTGTAGGTACAGCGAACGGGACCCCTCAGCCGGGTCCATTTTGGGGGGCAGTGAGCCAGACCCCCCACGTCTGTACTTCACTCCTAGTCCCCAGCCAGCTCCAGCCTGAAAACCCGCTCCAGCCCCTCCTTCTCTGCTCAGTTCCTTTCCCAGGCCCAGAGGTCACCTGACCTCTTTGTCTCCAACACCTTCAGTTGGCACCTTTGCAGAGGAGGGGCCCAGGCCATCAGTTGCTAGGAGACAGAGTGTCAGGCATTTATGTGCACTGGCCCTTTGCTCTGCAGCAATCACACACCCTTATTCCACCACCTAGATACTTAAGAGCTGCATAGGGGACACTGAGGCACCAACACAGTATTCAGAGAAAACATTAAGAACGTTCCCAGATCGTCACAGGCTGTCACCGCCTCTGGGCTCCAGGATTGGCAGACTCTGCTAATGGTTCATTTGCTCGTGGATAAGAGGCTAGAGCAGCCCTGGAAGGAGAGAGAGGCAGGGACCTGGCAGCTCCACAGACACCCAGGAATTGCTCCTTCCCCTGGCACGGAGTCACCCCAGGTGAGTGGGACCGTAGCCCTGTACGGGCAGCCCTGGCATCACATGGCCTTAGAGCAGCCTTCTTATTGTGGGGTATCTGGTGAGCACAGGGGCTGCACCCAGACTGGTGAGTTATTGTAGGGTCTCTGGTGAGCACAGGCACTGCACACAGACTGGTGAGTTATGGTAGGGTCTCTGATGAACACACAGGGGGCCATGGAGAGACTGTTAAGTTATTGTAGGGTCTCTGGTGAGCACCGGCGCTGGGCACAGACTAGTGAGTTATTGTAGGGTCTCTTGTGAGCACAGGGGCTGCACCCAGACTGGTGAGTTATTGTAGGGTGTCTTGTGAGCACAGGGGCTGCGCACAGACTGGTGAGTTATGGTAGTGTCTCTGGGGAGCATGGGGACCATGCACAGACTGGTGAGCTATGCTAGTGTCTCTGGTGAGCACGGGCACCGTGCACAGACTGGTGAGTTATGGTAGTTTCTCTGGTGAGCACAGGCGCTGCGCACAGACCGGTTAGGTAGTGTAAGGTCTCTGGTGAACACACAGGGGGCTGCGCACAGACTGGTGAGCTGTTGTGGGGTCTACACAGTGTTTGCTATTTTGGCAGGGCTGGGAGCTGGCAGCTGGTCTCTGGGGTTGGGAGGAGACAGTCACAGGGAACTGATGGGTCTCCTGCCCCACAGGTGTCCCTCGAATTGTCCTGCTGGAAGCTGTGAAGGCCCATCCCAGCCAGCGATGCTGATCCTGAGCTGTGCCTCCAAGCTGCGGCTGCTGGAGGGGATGCTACGGCGGGGCCTGCCTGACACGCTGCCGGTGACCAGGACTCGCCCGCCACCGCAGGGCCGAACCCTCCCACCCTCGGGCTGGGCAGAGAGCAGGGGAAAGTCCCTCGGAGTCCCCTGGGTGATGGGGCACATATTGGGCTGAGGTGCAATCCCCTGGGTCGGGGGTACATGGAGGGCTCGCCCCTCCACCTGGTCAGGGGGTAGCAGTTTGGGGGGCAGACCCTTTCTCCAGGTCGGGGGGCAGCAGTTCAGGGGCTGGGCAGGCTCTCATAGATCCACAGGGGATGTGCTGTACCCCAGCCTCTCACCAGGCGCCTGGGAGCGACCCCTGTAGTGGGCCGGGGCCCGAGGCTGCACACAGCTCACAGGGGCAGGCCCGTGACCTCCACCACTGGGCCTTTGACACCAGCCCTCCCATCTCTCTCCGTGGCTCCCTGCAGCGAATGCAGCCGAGCCAGACGCCCGCGAGAGGCTTGGACCGGGCCCCTGCGGTGTGTGTTGGCAGAGACCCCGGCAGCCTTTGCAAAACACAGGAGCGGTTCATTAGTCCCCTGGCTACACACTCCTCAGGTTAGCACAGGGAATCAAAGGTTAAGCCACAGCCCAGCCTGGCCAAGCCTGGGCAATGAGCCAGCCAAGACGTCACGGTCCCCATGGCTGGCTCTGGCTCTGTCCCGTTGTTCTTAGGCCAAGGTGACAGCTGCTGAGACCCCCCCAAAAGCCGACTCTTAGCCCCGTATCCTGACCCGTCGTGGCCGCTGTTCTTCAGCTGGGGGCCTCTCGGCTGCAGAGCCATGAGGGGGGAATCTCGCTCGCTCGGTGTGAACGTCAAACCCAGCCACTGGGGTTTCCATGGTCTCTCCAGACCCTCCTGGCGCGTGTGTAGTTTATTCCCTTGGTTAATGATGCTGGTCTCCAGCCAGGCTGTTACATGAGTCACAACCCGTCCATTCCCTTCACACGCTGCGCAGAGCAGTACAGGACGCAGAGGGAAACTGAGGCACACATGGGACTCAGAAAGATACTACAGAAAGCTTCTACTTTGTCACACAGGCCCCCTGCCCTGGGTTAGGGGTAGCAGCAGGAGGGCAGGCCCCTCCCCCAGGGTAGAGGTAGCGGGGGGGGCCTCCCCCTGGGCCACCTCCTCACTTGCCCCCTGCCTCCATAAGTCCATACCCAGCACCAATGCCTGCTGCTCACCCAGAGTAGCCGCCAGGACTTGCCCATTGAATCAGAGCACAAGCAGGCTCTGTGCCAGCCAATCTCAGTCTGGGCAGGTTTTGCGTAAAGCTAATGAACATGTGGGCGGCTCCATGGCAGCCAATCACAGTGTAGGACAGCTGGGTGCCTGCCAATCATGGCTCTGACCACCAGCACCTCCCACCCCCCAGTTCTGAAATTCCTCCTGGTCCTCGCCATGGCTCTGACTCCTTCCTCCTGCCCCAGCTACACCCTTGATAAAATGGGCATTTTTGTAATATTTGTATGAACCCTATGTGTGCCTCAGTTTCCCCTGGCTACCCAGTGGGGGAAGGAGATTGATTTTGCTCGCACTGCTAAGCGACACAGGCAGTTTGCTCTCAGTTAGTGCCAGGAGTGGGATACTGAATGTGCCAGTAGCAAAGCACAGTCCATCAAAGGAAACGGCAAGAAAATGGTGTATAACCACCACCCTAAGATCCACATCACAAACCTGTGCATGGAGAAAGGGCGAACCGTTGGGAAGTTCCACAGGACGCAGCTGATTGCAGGCTGGAGAAGGGTGACAGGACTCAGCGGCAGGTTCCAGACGCAGGTGGGGTTTGATGAGGGTCCGAGAGTGACAGAAGCAGCAGCAGGGTGTCCTCACAACCTGGTTCCCCTCCAATGGATTTGAAGCAGCAGGAGTTAGCGTGGAAAGCAAAGGCGCTAGCAGACTGTGAGAGGGAACCAGCTGGCTGTGAGAAGCAGCAAAAACGTGAAGAAATGCAGCAAAAGCTTGATCTGGAGATGTGGAGGGGCGAGAGAACCCATCAAGGGGTAAGTGGGCAAAGGCCCCAGGGATGCTGGATTCCGCAGGGAGCTGGATACCAAATTGTCCGTTTAAGGAGGAGGAGGGGCTGTAGACACCAACCTCACTGCCTTTGAGAAGGGTTGTGATTTGAACCTGGCTGACTCTGCAGACCGGCTCTGCTGTCTCACCCCCATACTCAGTCCCTCAAAGCCATAGAGCCGTACAGCCAGATGGGCGGCGTTAATACTGGGGGCTGGGAACTGTTAGAAAAGGCTCCACTGCTTATGTTTGAGCTGACACCTGAGGTTTATATACAAGAGTTTTGGGATGTGCAAGAGACCGAGGCTGTGACCTAAATGGAAGCCACCTGCCTACTGGGAGAAGCCCTCCCGACGGCTCCGATCCCAGTGCGATCACAGGACTCGGGGGGGCTGGTACTGATGGTTCTCCTGGACATCGGCTCTGAGCTCCTTCTGAGACTTTCTGTATCACCTTCAGACAAAATCCAGTCCCTGACCCTGCCCCAGCCAAGGGTTTGAACCGCAGGAGCCAGAGGCTCAGGCTGGAGGTGTCAGTGAAAAGGCAAAGAGCTCGGCCAGCAGGGAGCAGGGTTCCCCGGGTGCCTGTAACACTAAGGAAAGGCTGTTAAGCTCAGGACACCTGTCTGTCTGGAAGTAGACCCCTGTATTTGAGTGGGGCCGAGGAACATCCCCCACAATCTCCACACGGGACATGTGTGTCACACGGGCTCCAGCAGAACTTCCCTGAGGCTGTGGCCAAGGGAGCCAGCTCGCAGCCTGCTCTCCCTGGAGAAACAGAGTCACAGCTGAACCTGGTGGGAGCTGAGACCCCAACTGAGCATGGGCAGACACGGGCAGGGCATGGCCAAGCTTAAGACCTGGAATTGCAGCCTGTCAGCAGGGGGGTCCTGGCCTGGGGTGAGGGCAACAGGTTAACCCCAGGAGGGGAAATGGATTCCTGGCATACGCACAGTCCTGGGGTTGGGACACAACCAGCGTAGGGGAGCCCCCTGCATCACCAGACCCTGGGACACCAGTGCCCCAGAGACATGGCTGGGCTAAGACCAGCCTTGTGGGGGGACACACCTACACCCATCCCCCAAATGCTCAAGGGGTCACTCCCTACCCCAGCCTAGGGGTCAGGACACCCCAGGGAAATTTCCAGAGGCAGGTATAAATATGCAAGCAAGAATCAGGCTAGAGATAACGAGGTTTTTATAGGGGTGGGTGTCACCTCCCTCTGAGGGAGGAATAAAGGGTCGTTAAGAAACTTGTTGAAATCAACTCAGATCCCCAAAGGGGCCAGAGAGACAAGGCAAGTGCTGCCGACTCCTGGATTTCCTGCCTCTCAGCCGGGAGGCTGAGCAGAGACCCCAGCTCGAGAGCACAGGACTGGGAGGTGGGGGGTGCTGGACAAAGATGGAGGCTCTCACCTGGAGCTGGCCAAGGAGGTCAGACGGAGACAGAGACAGCCTGGAAAGGGTCTGTCACTCCAGCTTGGCTGGACCCCGGCTGACCACAATGGACACTGCTTTACCCCCCGTTCTCTCTGCTGACCTAAGGCTGCTCCGTGACTCATAAACTGGCCTGGCTCGACAATGCTGCCGGGTGTCACTGCAAACCCAGGCTGGGGTGTGGGAGCCCCTGAAGAGCGGCCAGGGCTCTCCAGGGGTCTGGCTCAGTGGGAGGCACCGGGCAGAGCTCGCGGGGTGGAGCAGGAGGGCTGGAGCAGGAAGAGTGGGGCCCCCTGGGGGGCTGGCACTTTGAGGGCTCCTCCAAGGGGCAGAGTAAAAGCTGGGGCCCAGCACCGATCCTGGGGACCCAGGACATCCCCAGACTCTGACCCCTGTGTCTTGGCAGGTCTACGGCACTGTGATGCATGTGAACCGCGGGAACCCGGCTGGCCAGGAGGTGCTGGTGGATTCATGGCCAGAGTTCAAAATGGTCCTCACCCGGCCACGCAGAGAAGTGCGGCCTTTGCTGGGCCCCTCCCATCTGCCCCGCTCCCCTCCCCCGCCTGACACCATCACTGCCCCGCTCCCCTCCCCGACTTCCTTGCCCCTTTCCCTGCTTGGTGTCATCTCTACCCCTCCCCATCCTGGCTGCCCCACCTCCCCACAGCTTGTCTCCCCTTTCTGCTGCCCAGACCCCCCCATCCAATTCTTCCCTAAGCCCCCTGGCTCTGTTCACAGGGCCCCTTGCCCCCCACCTCAATCTCTTACTTGGGGCTGGAGGCAGAGCCTGTGCTCACCCCCAGGCAGTGTCCCCCCTGCAGGTGGCGCGGGACCCAAGTGATTTTTTCACCAATTTGTACACGGCCTTTTACCGGGACGAGGGCGCCTGCCGGGCCCTGCTGGGAACCGCGCCGTGGACTGGGGCCAGGCCTTCCAGATACAGGGTGAGCCCCACCAGCCCTGCTTCATCCAGCACCTGCCACATGGGGGACAAGACCACTGCCCCCCCCCATGGGCCAATAGCCCTGAGGAGCTGGCCCAGGCCCCTCTCCCCACATAGGTGAACAGCCCTAAGGGGTCCACCTGAGTCCCTGCCCATCCCCCACAGGCCAATAGCCCCAAGGAGCTCGCCTGGGCCCCTTCTCCATCCAGACCCGGGATCCTGAATGAGCCAAGCTTGGGAACCCCCAGTTGGGTCATGCCGGCTCACAGTGGCCCTTGGCCCCTCCCTGCTGCTCTCCCCCACCAAGCTGGGCCCCCCACATCCATGGGCACCTTTCGGGAGGCCCCTGCTGACAGCGCATGGCTGTCCCTGCAGGGCTGCAGGACGGGGTATATGAGACCATCAGGGACATCGCCAGGGCCAGGGGCCTTGAGATGGAGACGTATCCATACCGGCCACTTCTGCACGCAGACCCGCCTGCCATGCCCCAGTACCGGTAGGTGCCCCCATATATGGGGTGTGTGTGAGAGAATGGGGCAATGCACACAACCAGCCTGTGCTAGATGGAGGGGGGAGCGGGGCTGGGGGAAGGGAAGGACCCCGGGGTGCCAGGCCAGAGGCCTCCATTGTGCCCCAGATCTGGTGTCAATGAGTTCCCCAGGCTAACGGTGCTGGCAGAGTGAGGCCATCACCACAGCCCCAGGCCTTGGGCACATGCTGCCAAGGATTTCCCATCCTGCTCCGGGGCAGGGCTGAGTCAGCCCTAGAGCTTCGCCAGGGGACAGGGGCAGCCCAGCCTGGCCAAGGAACCTCCTTGGCCCCAGGATGGGGAGAGCAGGGGGAGGGGCAGCCTGTAACCCTTCCATATCCTGGGACGGGCAGCCAGGGGTCCTTGACCCCAGAGCCGTCCCCTCTGAGGGGAGGGGGCTCCAAGCACAGAGCCCCCTGGTCCCTCCTTCCCTGTCAGCGGGTAGGTCCCCGGGCAGGGGGTTTGCTGCCCACTGAGCCCTGGTGCTTTCATGTGAGGAGCTGAGCTTAGCCACGGCCCATCGGCAGCGATGGCTCTGCTGGGGCTGGACTGGGCCCTGTCAGACAGCCCCTGTGCTGAGGCCGCGGGAGTGTGTCGAACCCCTCCCCCCGGGGGTCACCTTCCCCCCATGTGCCGCCTCCTGGCTCGATCCCCTTCCCACAGGGCTCCCCCTTCTCCCCCACCCCTCGTCTATCGCCCCCTCAGCCTCACACCCCTTCTTCCTGTGCCAGGTCAGTCCCCCTCCAGCCTCCCTCCCCTCCATGGGGGCCACTGGGGGAGCGTTATGGGGGCTATAGTCACCCAGGATTTGCCATAGCCTCCCCTCCCAGTGCAGAGGCCAAACGTTACGCAGCAGTAGGGGTGGCAATGCCCTACCACGCCCCCCGTAGCTCTGGGCTGCTGCTGGCGGCAGCGCTGCCTTCAGAGCTGGTGGCACACCCCTCCCCCACAGGATACTTTCCATGCTCCCCCCACCAATTTTCTGTCCAGCCCATCTCAGCCCCACAACCGGGAAGAGGATGGCGCCGCCGGACCCTGCTCCCCTCCTATGCCATGTGTCAAAGTTAGACTCAGGACTCACAGTTTGTCAGACCACTCTGTTTTATTAGCACAGTGCTCTGCTAATGACACCCAGATAATGTGAGCACCATGCAAGACACAAACTATCTTATTTATACAGATAAAAGGGTGAGAACTTAACAAGATAACAAAGGAAGCAGAATCAGATAAGTTTACCTGGGCTAGGCATGCATATTTTATTTTCTTACTAACTATTACCCATCTTCTGTTAATGTTTTGCCATTAGCACCATTGTTTATGCCTAATGTTTCTTTTCCTGGCACCTGTATTTCAACATTTCTTATTTCTGCTTAAAGGTACATACAACATTTCTTTAATCCATTCTTATTTTTACAATATAATTTATTCTACTTTCACACATGTCATACCAGCTCAATCTCTGCTCCCCGGGCTCACTCCCTTGTACCAGGTCGACCCCCAAGCCCCCGGCTCACTGCACCCTACCCGCCAAGCTGGGTCAATGTCCCCCTGGGCTCACACCTCCCATCTTGGGTCACTCCCACTCCCCTCCCTAGACTTACCCCTTCCCTGCCCATGCTGGATCTATTCCCCCTCCCGCGCTGACCCCTCCTCTTCCAGGCCAATCCCCTATCTGCTCACCCCACCCCGCCCGGCATCTCATCCCCGGTCTTGCAGGCCTGACAGGGGGCTCAGGCTGGCCCCCGTGTCCCCCGCCCACGCCATGCTGCTCAACGACACCTGGATGTTTGGGGGGAACAGCTGGAGCCTGCGCTACCTGAGCCGCCTGATCCGCCACTTCCCCAGCGCCTGCCTGCTGGACCCTGAGGGGACCCCCATCTCCTGGTGCCTCAGCGCCCCGCTGGCTGCCCTGACACACGGTTACACCCTCCCGGAGCATCGTGGCCAGCACCACCTGCGGTCTGTGGTGGGGACGCTGGCAGCACAGTTGCATGCCCGCGGCTTCCCTGTTTACGCCTGGGTGCTGCCCCACAACGAGCCTTCGCTGCACGCCCTGCAACGCCTCGGCTTCCGCATCCTGCCTGGGGTGTTCTACCTGCTGGTGGTGAGGCCCGGGTTCGCCCAGTCCCAGCCAGCCAGCGCCGTGGACTCAGCCCAGGACCCTGCGCCCAGCTCTGGGGAACAGCCACGCTCCACCAGCATGTAGCACTGGGGGAATAGAATCATAGAATATCAGGGTTGGAAGGGACCTCAGGAGGTCATCTAGTCCCACCCCCTGCTCAAAGCAGGACCAATTCCCAGTTTTTTACCCCAGTTCCCCAAATGGCCCCCTCAAGGATTGAACTCTCAACCCTGGGTTTAGCAGGCCAATGCTCAAACCACTGAGCTGGAGACAGTGACTCAGCCCAGGACCCTGCACCCAGCTGTAGGAAACAGCCACACACCCATAGCACATAGCATGGGGGGAGAGGAGGGGAGAGGAGGATAAGGGGACACGGCCTAGGGTCCTGCGCCCAGCTCTGGGGGACAGCCATGCTCTGCCAGCACATAGCCCTGGGGGACGGCAGGAGATGGGGACATGGCCCAGCCATGCCCAGGGACCTACTGCTCTGCCACCCCCGAGAAGGGGACACACTGACCAGCCACCAGTGGAGCTCACTTGTCAGCCCTTGGAAAGCCAGGGCCTGGTAGAGGACACTACCTCATGCTCCATTATCCCCTGGAGCAGGACAGAGGCTCAGTAGGGGGCGCTCTCCATAGTCCAGAGGTTTGAGCTGGAAAGGGGCAAAATGGAGGTGTTTCTAGGGCCTTTTATAGCTTCTGTGGAGGGAATGTGGAGGGAAACCCATTGTTTCAAACAAAACCCACAGCACAGCTAGTGGAAAATTACAGGTAAAAGATGGGGTTTGGAATGACATGGGCAAGTCACATGTCCAGGCATAACTTTGCCTAATCACAGCAGGAAATCATTACCTATACCCCAGAGAGCACGTTTGCAGGACAGCCAGGGGTGAAAGTAACTTACAGGACTTACTGGTACTGCTGGAGTCCTGAGGGGGGCATGGCCTCATCAGGAAGAGGTGGGGCCTCTCAAGATTTAAAGGTCCTGGGGCACCAGCTGTGGCTGGGAGCCCCAGGGCCTTTAAATCAACCCGGGGCTCCCAGCTGCAGAGGTAGCTGGGAGCACTGAGGGCTCCGGCCACCGTGGAGCCCCGAGCCCTTTAAATCCCGGCCCCAGCCCGGCTGCCAAAGCTGCGGGGGGGATTTAAAGGGCTCTGGGCTCCCTGCAGCCACGGGAGCTCCGAGCCCTTTAAATCCCGGCCCCAGCTCGGCTGCCGGAGCTGCAGGCGGGATTTAAAGGCTCCCTGGTGGGGAGCCCAGAGTCCTTTAAATCCCCGCCACGGAAGCTGGTGCGGTCCGACACGGCGGTCTGGCTCTTGCAGGTATGCCATACCGGACCAGACCAGCTTACTTTCATCTCTAAGGGCAGCCCATTCAGTGTAGCTGGTCTCCCATTGTCAATTAAGTGTTTCTTGATGAACCACTTAATTTGAATAGTCCCTCCAAGATGTGCCGGCTAAATAGCTTGTGGGTGTTACACCAGGAGCAAACAGTTGAAATCCAGGTATAGAGCCAATACTCATAACTTCCAATACAAAAACGATACGTGCATACAGCTAGCATAAAATTTATCATAGTCTTGTAAAAGTGGTGAACATGGGGGTACAGTGTGTCACAATGGTCTGCCTAGAGCTAAGAACTAGCTGTCAAGCCAGCTGACCATCATGGTTATTGCGAGATGTTCGTACGGGCAACAGTTTACAAGCTATGTAGAAGATTGGGTTGCACAACTGTTGAAGGGAGACGTGTCACTTGAGGCGAGAGGGGTCTCAGAGCTAACTCAATCAATCTTGAAAATCCTGAACATCCCTGAAGGCAACACACTGTTTATTGTCTGGGCCAAGTTGAGACTTAAGTTTTCACAAACAGAAATGAACTCCTGAAGAGGGGAGCGCCCTGAGCTAAGACAATAGCTTGAAACTGTGTCAGAGCAGAAGTGCCTGTGGATGCTCCACCGAAGCCACGGGACCAGGGGGCCCTCCACAGGGACGCCTGCGGGAGGTCCACCGGAGCCACCTGCCGCCCTCCCGGCGACCAGCAGAGCGCCCCCTGCGGCATGCCGCCCCAAGCATGCGCTTGGCGTGCTGGGGCCTGGAGCCGCCCCTGCCCATGAAAAGAGGATCCTAGTGCTTTGGCCTGAACAAGCACTGCAAGAATGAGCTCTGGGTGAGAAATACAAGAAACCCGTTAATAAGTACAGGCTATCGATAACACCTTATGTTTTTCTTTTACCCATAAGCTTATGTTTCCAAACCCTTCTCCTTGCTTTTATTTGAATCTTTATCTCAAGCTTTGTTAAATAAACTTCTGCATGGTGTGGGGGCACGGGCTGCCACCCAGCTCTCTGCATCTGGCAAGGGGCTCAGTCAGAGTCATCTCCAAAAACATCCCCTGGACCCTGCAGCACAGAGACACAGAGTACCAGCCCCCGCCGGGCAGCTGGACCGGGACGGGCATGGGGGAGGACGTCTCCTGTGATCCTGCGGGGTGTGGTGCCCCCCTGCTTGCCCTCCCTGCCCAGGCAGAGACGCCTGCCTCTCGGAGACAGTGCCCACATCTCCGTGCAGTGCACTTGGTCCCTCTCCCTGGCATCTGGGTGACTGCCTCTTACCAGGGTGCAGGGGGTGGAAGGGAAGAGGCAGTGGGGAAGGGATAGGATGGGGCAGGGGAGAGAGGAAAACTCAAGCTATCAGGGGAAAACCTTCCTAGCAGAGCAATCTCTGCTTTGGGGTGTGGATGGAATAGTCTCCCCAGGGAAGGGTTAGTGTGACCCCTGGGGTACAACCTGGGCTGGAATTGTCTCCTGTTTAGTCCATGTACTCTGGCAAACACAAGTCCCAGTGTCCATGCATTGGGTGTGTCATCGCTGCCTAATTAGAGTCCCAGAGATCTTGTCTGTCTAGATCTAGGAGCTCTTCTGATCTTCCAGCTGTTTAAGCAGCCCATTCATCCCACAAGCATTCCAGGAGGGAGGGGAGGGGAGGGGAGGGGTGGGGGAAAGCCACTTCACAGGTATTCAAAGAGGGAGGGGCGACAAGGGGGTGGGGAGTGTAACAGACCTTTTGAGCATGCAGGTTATACAGAGCATACAGATCACTGCTGCTCCTACAACAGAAGGGACTAACTTTTTTTTGGTTTTGTTTCTTCATTTGTTCATACTATAATTATAGGAACAGGATGTTAGTGACGACAGCTTGTGTGTGCAATTATTTTAATGTTCTGTAATTCATGGTGATGTAATTAGGTAGTTCTTTACTATTTTAATGATTAAATTGTTAAGATACCAATGATAGTCACATTTAATATCTATAATATGAAAGAAGTGTATAAATATGCTTAAAATAGCCTCCCCACAAAACTGGCAGAGGTGCTCGGAGGAGGGGGTGCAGAGGAGCGAGCGGTGGGCAGGTGGGGGAAGGGGCGGGGCAGGGGTGGGGCCTAGGGAGGGCACCCACCAGCAAAAACCAAAAGTCAGCACCAATGTGGCCGCCGCAGTCCAAATTAATCCCACAGCTGCCCCCAGGTTTTTACCCTTCTGCTTTTCATACTCGGCATACAGGTGTAACAAATCCTGCCAAGAACGCACCCTCCTCTGAAGCTCCATCACAGAAACCCAATATGCATTTCCTATCCCATACCAGGATTCAGCTTGGGCCTTCTTATCACATTTGAAAGCCCCAGCCTCCTGGAAGACAGTGCCATGGTGAATGGAGCCACTTTGGGTCAGATCAACTAGTGGGGGGGAAAAAACAACAAAACCCTTTATGGTGTTAACATGTGCTCTAACCTGAGGTTGGCCAACAGGCCTGTGCTCTAACCTGAGGCTGGCAAACAGGCCTGTCTCATCAAAGGAATGGGGGCTCTGCTTAATTTCCATTTAAGCAACAAACAGAGTCATCAAGCAGGAAGGGAAACAAACAGGCTTGTAACAGTGATGGAATAAACTGCTGGCTTGATAAGTCTCTGGTTGCTTCGAAATCACTGGAAGGACCTCAGTCCCTTGGTTAGAACGCTTCCATTAGTATAAGTCCTTAGTCCAGAAGTTTAAGCTGGAAAGAGGCAGAATGGAGGTGTTTCCAGGGCCTTTTTCTAGCTTCTGCCATGTGGAGGGAAAACTATTGTTTCAAACACGCATACAGCCAATTCTTATTAACTAAACTAAGATTTATTAAAAAATAGACGAGAGAGAGAACTGGTTAAAAAATCATTTTACATACAGGTATGAATAGAGTTCTTATGTCAGTTTCATAGTAGAGATGGTGAGCTTTAGAGTTGTAAAAAGTTCTTTCAGAATTAGTCCATAGATTACAGTCCAATGTCCAATATCAGGGTGATCCAGATAGGACTGGAGACTTCAGTCCTGTGACTCCAAATTCCACTGATGAAGCTTAAGCAGATCTGAGATAACAGGATCAGGGCTCTGGGCATTCTTTTTATAGTTGTCTGGTAGCCTTCTGACAGCGTGCAGTCCTTGGGTGAAGAATAGTGTCTTTGAACTAACCTGTTTCCCAGTACCGCCAATAATTAGCTACATGGATTAACATAAGGCAACTGTCCATCTCCCACTATTTACAGGTAGCTTACTACAGACCCTGAAGAGAAATGAAGGCAGTGATATTACTACATTCACAGTTCATCTAATGTTAACATCTCCTTTTGATCTCTGAATTAACGGAATACAGTGATAGGAGCTGTTTGGTTACATTGTAAATATAAAAACTACAATCATTATCTACTAATATAGGGGTCAGCAACCTTTGAGAAGTGGTGTGCCAAGTCTTCATTTATTCACTCTAATTTAAGGTTTCGCGTGCCAGTCATACATTTTAACCTTTTTAGAAAGTCTCTTTCTATAAGTCTATAATATATAACTAAACTATTGTATGTAAAGTATATAAGGTTTTTAAAATGTTTAAGAAGCTTCATTTAAAATTAAAATGCAGACCTCCCCGGACCAGTGGCCAGGACCTGGGCAGTGTGAGTGCCAATGAAAATCAGCTTGCGTGCCACCTTTGGCACACTGCCATAGGTTGCCTACCCCTGTACTAATATGTCTCTAAAGGTTGAATCTGGGTCACTGAGCCTGCTAGTTGTGTAACCCTTTCTGGCCCTGTGTCACAGAGGACTTTTGAAATCTTAACAAGAAGTCATGTGAGGGCAGGGGCTGCATCTCAGGATCTCCTGTCAAGAAGCAGGACCTGCAGCAGAGCCAGTTTCTGGGTGCCTTAATGAGCACAGCTGACTGGGACCAGGCTGTCTGAGTGGCTACACGCCTCACTGGTGGGAAGAGTCAGCCAGCCGTCGCTTAACCCCAGCAGCAGCTGCAGTTTGGCTGTGGTAGCTCCTGCACCTGCTTGTTCCCAGCACCTGTGTAATAGCAACTGTGGTACCTGGAAATGGAACGGCAACTAAGGTGGGCCCCACAAGCCCTACGGGAATAATGAGAAGGGGAGGAGCTCGCTGGGAATCAATGGAGGGGGGTGTAAAATGGTGTAAATCCAGAGGAAATGTTTGACTGTGCCCCTCCTCCCCGATGGCCAGGGAGGAGCACATCCAATGCCCCATGGCAAGGGGTGGACCATTGGGTGTACTGCGTATGAGGTGTTTTGCTGGGAATGTGCATATTACTAGGGGGCACAATTACACCAGCCCCTAACCAAACTCCACACATCTACACGCGTCTGTCTGAACTTTGGTGCACAAATAAATCTGTAAATCTTATTGCAGTAAATAATCGAACCAGGGCATGTGGCCAGGTTCCATTCCAAGTGGTTAAGTTGGTTTAAACAATAACCCATTTCTCTGTGGACATTCAGTAAACTTATAATATAAACAAAAAGCACGCAAAACCTGCAGGGCGGCTTGTTGCAACTGCCAGCAACTGAACACATTAAAATCTTAACCCTGTGAAAGGAGGCGAGGCAGTTGTTTTGGCGGTGGCTCGGCTGTTAAACCCTACTGCAGTCGGCAAAACGCTCGGTGTTGCTGTCAATTATCATAGCGGCAGGGGTATTATTAAGTATACTTGTGTTATGTTGCATATAAAAACAATGGAGGAGGGGGCCACAACCCCCTAGAGAACAGCCACTAATTATAACCTATAAGTAAGGTAGTAGCCACACACACACCCACCCCCGCCAGTGTACTAAACAACCTGAACCCAACCTTCCTGGGCCCACTATAATGGGACGTCTGGGACACTAATTCAAACAGGTGTGGTACCGTACGCCCGTACGAGAGAAGGTGCAGGGCACTATACTACACAAGGGGGCAGTAAAACAAATAAAATATCAACACTTTTCACCCGCTGGCCCTGTCAGGAAATGTGTCCCCAGATGTCCTATGCTTTTCCAGGGATACCTGGGCAGGATCCCAAAAGAAAAAGAAAAACAAAGGGGTGGAGAGTTAGGATACAGATATTCAGGCCTGTCGGCAAAGTCCTAGACTTTAAGAATGTAGGTGTAGTCTTATCACTTAGCTAGTTATAGGGGTACAGAACGAGAATCAAAATCACAGTCTGCCTGTTTATAGGCCTTCTCTCGCTGTGCTAGTCTGAGGCCCTGTTCTTAGCCTAAGGCCTTTGGCTAAGCAGCAAAGGCAGCCATAAGCTGGGAAGCAAACGGTCACGTCCTCACCAGTCACCCTGAAATAAGGCAGCTTTGGGCTGTTCAAAAGGTGATCTGAGCCATCACCTCCAGAGAAAGGGAAGAGCCTAGATCAGTGGTTCTCAAACTTTTTTACTGGTGACACCTTTGACATAGCAAGCCTCTGAGTGCAACCCCCCCTTATCAATTAAAAACACTTGTTTATATATTTATATATTTAATGCCATTATAAATGCTGGAGGCTAAGTGGGGTTAGGGTGGCAGTTAACAGCTCGTGACCCCCTTTGTAATAACCTCACGACCCGCTGAAGGGTCCCGACCCCCAACTTGAGAACCCCTGGCCTAGATGATTTTAAAAAAACTTTAATATCATTCTGTCTCGCAAGAACTCACTTATCAATAGCTGGGGTGTGAAATCCTCATTTCTGTGTTATTCTATCACTGTAGTCACCACTTCCCTGTTGTTTGTCTGTATAATCTCCGTCTGGTTCTGTGATTGTTTCTGTCTGCTGTATAGTTAATTTTGTATAAATAATCATGTCACAATATGTTAAAATTGGTTAGTTAAATTTCAGTAAAATAATTGGTTAAGGCTAAGCAGAAACCAAGTTTTACTATATAGTCTGCAGTCAATCAGGAAGTAAGGGGGTGGAATGGGAACAGGGATGGGGGAATTGGAATCACGTTTCGCTAAGGTGGCGAATGGGAACAGGGACACAGGCAAGGCTCTGTGGCCTCAGAGCTGGGAAGGGGGACACAGAAAAAAAATTAAAATCATTCCTAGCTAAAAGTTCACCTCAATAAACATTGAATTGTTTGCACCTTCAAACTTCGGGTATTGTTGCTCTGTGTTCATGCGAGAAGAACCAGGGAAGTTAGCGGGTAAAAAAAATAAGCCCTCTAACAACCTTGTTTGTACAATTCAGAGAGGCAGCAGAATCCTGCATGGTGCCCGTCCCTGCCTGGTGACAGCTCCTGCATGGTGCCCGTCCCTGCCTGGTGACAGCTCCTGCACGGTGCCCGTCCCTGCCTGGTGACAGCTCCTGCACGGTGCCCGTCCCTGCCTGGTGACAGCTCCTCTATGGCCCCAGGTTGGGAGGGGTGGTACAAGCCCAGCCCCTACTAAGCAAACCCACATTCCAGTTCCCTGAGCAGCCAAATGCTGCAGCACCCATAGACCCGGGACCCCCACTCCTTGGTCGTGTATCAGGGGCTGACAAGTGGAAACTGTAATAGTTTAATGAACTGTGTATAGGACTCGGTACTTACCACTTTGTTGCCACTCCCCAGTGGGTGCAGAAGGGTTCAAATGCTGCTCCCAGGGCAGAGCAGGAGACATGAGTTGTGTGTGTCACGGACCTGTCTGGGGTGGTGCGCATGAGTGTTACCGGACTGGCGGAAACCGACCCAGGACAATGGGAACCCCAAGGACTGACCAATCAAGACGCAGCAGAAGCCCCAGCAGGCTGACCGTGTGAACCCAGCATGCTTTGCTAGGGGAGGACAACGGACCGAGAGGAGACAGGAGGGGTGATAAGACCTTGGCTCACAGAGACACAGCAGCTCTGCCCTGGGGCTGACAGATAGAGAGAGCAGCTGGGCTGGGTAGACCCCTCACACTGGGTGCACTGAATGCTGGCCGAGCCCCTGTCTCTCTGCACTGAGCTAAGGATGCTCAGCTCCTGCAGCCAGGTGACTCATCCTTGGTTTGCACAGGCTGGCCGCTGTCGCTGCAGAGCCTCACTGGGAGCATCACGTCCTGAAGGGGCCCAGGACAAGTCTCCTGCAGGAGTCTGATTTTGGCTGGATTTCCTGCAGGGAGACAGGGATTGCTGGTGCCGAAGGCCCAATTTCAGAGTTGTGGAAGCCACAGGCCTGCCCCTGTGGAACTGTGTGGGTCCCTGCAGCTCAGCACACACGCTAAAGGGGTTGTTCCCAGGGGACTGATTACAGGCTGGAGCATAGACCAGACCCTGTAGATCTGTGACAAAGAGTGCCCTTGAAAGAGGGTGGCTACAGGTGTGGTGGGTTATGATTATCTCAATCAAGAGACCCTGAATCAAGTGCAGGAGGAGGCGGAGCTCTGACAGAGACCCGAACATGCTGGATTTAGCAAGGAGATATTGGCACATCGCCTTAGAAGAGTGATATGCAAAAAAAAAATCTGCCTTCCTCACCAATGCAGGACTTTCTGAGCTGAAAGTGTTACCATTTGGGCTAATGAATGCAGGAGCCACCTTTCAATTGGCTAACAAGAAGTCAGAACAGCAGTTTCCTTAAGCATCTCAGTCCTTGTATCGCCGCCAAAACCACTAGACTTACAGATGAGTGGTTCTTTAAAAACAATTTAATCAAATACCAGGTTCTTCTGATCCAAAGGACCAGCCACATGCCCAGGTCAATATACAACTCAGATCTCACCCAAAAAACACACTGTTGCCAACCCTTTAGTATCTGAAATCTAAATGTTTATTCAAAGAAAGTGTAGCAGAGCTATGACCTTGTCCCCGTGGGTCCCGCGCTTCTAGGCGGTTTATACGATCCTCAGTGGCTCACCACGATCCTCTACGTAGCCCTTCTCTCTCTAGGGCCAGGGTTACAGTCTACTGAGCCCTTTTCGTCATAGCCTGCAAGGAGGTTGGTGAGAGAAGTCCCACAGTCTCTGTTGTCTCTAGGGCTTATTTCAGAACAGTTCAGCCTCCTGTCCTGACAGGGACCTGACTACCCCTTCCAGGAGCTGTTCCTGTAGTGGTGGGTTGGGGGGAACCCGGGCCCGCCCTCTACTCCGGGTTCCAGCCCAGGGACCCTAATGGCAGCTGCTGTTGGCAGCCAACCTTTCACTGCCAGAGTTGCTACATTTCCCTGGGCCACTTCCCCACATCTCCCCTGCTTCTCCCTTCTTCACCCTTACCTTAGGGCTCCCTTACCAATGTTTTGAGGGTGTCTTCAGTAACCAGCCCTTCAGCCGCACTTCCTCTCCTCTGGCTCCCTGGCTCTCCCCAGCCTGACTGGAGTGAGCCCTTTTATAGTATCAAAAGGGCCTTAATTAGAGTCAGGTGTTCATATTAGCTTAATGGACTCACCTGACTCTTTACAGGTTAATTGGAGTCAGGTATTCTCGTTAGTCTGGAGCAGTCCCTGCTCTGGTCAGTCAGGGAACAGAAAACTGCTAATCCAGTGGCCAGTATATCTGCCTTCTACTACTTTGTTGTACCCAACTGGCCTGGGTCTATCACAAAAGAAAGAAAGAAAGAAAGAACTGCTGCCTTGGGAAGTCTCTGGTTCGAAATCACTGGAAGGACCTCAGTCCCTTGGTTAGAACGCTCCCATTGATATAAGTCCTTAGTCCAGAGGTTTGAGCTGGAAAGAGGCAAAATGGAGGTGTTTCCAGGGCCTTTTATAGCTTCTGCCATGTGGACGGAAACCCATTGTTTCAAACAAAGCCCTCAGCACAGCTAGTAGAAAATTACAGGTAAAAGATGGGGTTTGGAATGACATGGGCAAGTCACATCTCCAGGCATAATTTTGCTTAGTCACAGCAGGAAATCATTACCTATACCCCAGACAGCACGTTTGCAGGACTGTCCATTCAGTGTAGATGGTGTAGATGGTCTCCCACTGTCAGTTAAGTGTTTCTTGAGCGTGATGATCTAATCAGATTTCTATCCACCTTATAGTCCATTCATCCAGCCTATACTTCTTTAACTTGCTGTCAAGAATACTGTGGGAGACTGTCCACTGCTTTCCCCTCATCCGCAGAGCTGGTTATCTCGTCATAGAAGGCAATTAGGTTAGTCAGGCATGACTTGCCCTTGGTGAATCCATGCTGACTGTTCTTGATCACTTTCTTCTCCTCAAAGTGCTTCAAAATTGATTCCTTAAGGACCTGCTCCATGATTTTTCCAGGGACTGAGGTAAGGCTGATGGCCTGTAATTCCCTGAATCCTCCTTCTTCCCTTTTTTAAAGATAAGCACTACATTAGCCTTTTTCCAGTCATCCGGGACCTCCCCCGATCGCCATGAGTTTTCAAAAATAATGGCCAGTGGCTCTGCAATCACATCTCCCAACTCATTTAGCAACCTCAGCTGCAGTGCATCCGTCCCCATGGACTTGTGCTTGTGACGTTATTGATATAATCTGGGACCATATAGAACATGGTTCCAAAGTCCTGTAGTGGCACCAAATCTTATGTAAAGGGGGTCACATAAGGTGTCTAAGACCAGGTTATGGGTTGCTGGTTATGATTATGCTGTCTGTATGAATGTATCACTTTTTAGTTGAAGTTACAAATATTGGCTCTATACTGTCTGTACTTCAAACTTATGCTGTGCTTCTGGGTAATGTCCCAGACAAGTTGGTGTTAGCTCTGCCTAGCCTGCTTGATGGCCCATTAAGAACCATCAGCTACACAATTGACCCACTGAGAGAAGGCAGATACGCCTTGTAACTCAGCAAAGTATGCAGGAACTTGCCCAGGTGACTCCAGACTCCATTTTGCTGTAATTTTCCACTGGAAGAACAAAGACGTGTTCTTACACCTGGAAAAAACTGATGCCTCATCTCCATCTGGTCTTCAATCCTGCTTCTTACCTCTGGAGGGACTTTACTACAAACTGAAGCTCTGAACAAAGGACTGAATGACCCATCCCAGCAGGGGATGTACTCCAGAGACTTGATTTGAACCTGCAGTTTACTCCATCACTGCTACAAGGCTGAACTATGAACTTTGCCATTACTGTATGTAATTGATTCCATTTCACCAATTCTAGCTCTCGTCTCTATCTTTTTCCTTTTATGAATAAACCTTTAGATTTTAGATTCTAAAGGACTGGCAACAGTGTGATTTGTGGGTAAGATCTGATTTGTATATTGACCTGGGTCTGGGGCTTGATTCTTTGGGATTGAGAGAACCTTCTTCCTTTATTGGAGTGTTGGTTTTCATAACCATTCATCCCCAGGACGAGTGGCACTGGTGGTGATACTGGGAAACTGGAGCGTCTAAGGGAATTGCTTGTGTGACTTGTGGTTAGCCAGTGGGGTGAGACCAAAGTCCTCTTTGTCTGGCTGGTTTGGTTTGCCTTAGAGGAGGAAACACCCCAGCCTTGGGCTGTAACTGCCCTGTTTTAAGTGATTTGTCCTAAATTGGCACTGTCAGTTGGGTCCTGCCAGAACCGCATCGTCACAGTGCTCGTCCAGCTTTTCTGAATAGTCCTGAACCACTTCTTTCTCCACAGAGGGCAGAAACACTTGGAAAACATTTGCAGCTGAGATTCAGGAGAGAGAGTCTGTACTGAAGGATGCTCCCTTGTGCTTTTTCCTCCCGTTGGAGTTTCTTTTGTTTCCCTTCTTGCTTGATGTCTCTGTTGCTTAAATGTAAATTAAGCAGAGCCCCCTTTCCTTTGTTGAGACAGGCCTGGTTGCCAACCTCAGGTTAGAGCACATGTTAACACCATAAAGGGGAATATTATCACTTCACGTACAATGTTCTCACACACATATTTTATTAGGGCAATACTGACCGGCAAATTATACATTTACAAATAATACCTTGCAAGGTTGTACAAAGATTATTACAACAGTGGGTATGGTGTGAACACAAGGGTACATTCTGTCACAATCCCGTATCTTCCCCCTCTCAGTCCTTTGTTCACGAGGTGGGGACTTTTCTCAGCTTCCCTAAAATCCGTAAACCATGGGGACTTGCCTTGTCGCTCTGGCTTCCTTTCCCCAGAGCTCCCTCCACCTCTGCCCAGAGCAAAATCCCAATCAACTGTGCCGTGCGGCTGCAGGGATGCCATGGGGGCCACTGGGGGAGCGTTATGGGTGCTATAGTCACCCAGGATTTGCCATAGCCTCCCCTCCCAGTGCAGAGGCCAAACGTTACGCAGCAGTAGGGGTGGCAATGCCATACCACGCCCCCCGTAGCTCTGGGCTGCTGCTGGCGGTGGCGCTGCCTTCAGAGCTGGGTGGCACACCCCTCCCCCCCAGGATACTTTCCATGCTCCCCCCACCAATTTTCTGTCCAGTCCATCTCAGCGCCACAACCGGGAAGAGGATGGCGCCGCCGGACCCTGCTCCCCTCCTATGCCATGTCATACCAGCTCAATCTCTGCTCCCCGGGCTCACTCCCTTGTACCAGATCGACCCCCGAGGTCCCAGCTCACTGCATCCCACCCCCCAAGCTGGGTCAATGTCCCCCTGTGCTCACACCTCCCATGTTGGGGTGCTCCCAGCTCCCCTCCCCTAGACTTACTCCTTCCCCCGCCCATGCTGGATCTAGTCCCCCCCTCCCCGCGCTGACCCCCTCCTCTTCCCAGGCCAATCCCTTATCTGCTCACCCAACACTGGCCAGCATCTCATCCCCCCCTGCCCTGTCTTGCAGTCCTGACAGGGAGCTCAGGCTGGCCCCCGTGTCCCCCGCCCACGCCCTGCTGCTCAGAGACACCTGGACGTTTGGGGAGAACAGCTGGAGCCTGCGCTACCTGAGCCGCCTGATCCGCCACTTCCCCAGCGCCTGCCTGCTGGACCCTGAGGGGACCCCCATCTCCTGGTGCCTCACCGACCCGCTGGCTGTCCTGACACACGGTTACACCCTCCCGGAGCATCGTGGCCAGCACCACCTGCGGTCTGTGGTGGGGACGCTGGCAGCACAGTTGCATGCCCGCGGCTTCCCTGTTTACACCGGGGTGCTGCCCCACAACGAGCCTTCGCTGCACGCCCTGCAACGCCTCGGCTTCCGCATCCTGCCTGGGGTGTTCTACCTGCTGGTGGTGAGGCCCGGGTTCGCCCAGTCCCAGCCAGCCAGTGCCCTGGACTCAGCCCAGGACCCTGCGCCCAGCTCTGGGGAACAGCCACGCTCCACCAGCATGTAGCACTGGGGGAATAGAATCATAGAATATCAGGGTTGGAAGGGACCTCAGGAGGTCATCTAGTCCAACCCCCTGCTCAAAGCAGGACCAATTCCCAGTTTTTTACCCCAGTTCCCAAATGGCCCCCTCAAGGATTGAACTCTCAACCCTGGGTTTAGCAGAGGTAGCTGGGAGCACTGAGGGCTCCGGCCACCGTGGAGCCCCGAGCCCTTTAAATCCCGGCCCCAGCCCGGCTGCCAAAGCTGCGGGGGGGATTTAAAGGGCTCTGGGCTCCCTGCAGCCACGGGAGCTCCGAGCCCTTTAAATCCCGGCTCCAGCTCGGCTGCCGGAGCTGCAGGCGGGATTTAAAGGCTCCCTGGTGGGGAGCCCAGAGTCCTTTAAATCCCCGCCACGGAAGCTGGTGCGGTCCGACACGGCGGTCTGGCTCTTGCAGGTATGCCATACCGGACCAGACCAGCTTACTTTCATCTCTAAGGGCAGCCCATTCAGTGTAGATGGTCTCCCATTGTCAATTAAGCGTTTCTTGATGAGCCACTTAATTTGAATAGTCCCTCCAAGATGTGCCGGCTAAATAGCTTGTGGGTGTTACACCAGGAGCAAACAGTTGAAATCCAGGTATAGAGCCAATACTTATAACTTCCAATACAAAAACGATACGTGCATACAGCTAGCATAAAATTTATCATAGTCTTGTAAAAGTGGTGAACATGGGGGTACAGTGTGTCACAATGGTCTGCCTAGAGCTAAGAACTAGCTGTCAAGCCAGCTGACCATCATGGTTATTGCGAGATGTTCGTACGGGCAACAGTTTACAAGCTATGTAGAAGATTGGGTTGCACAACTGTTGAAGGGAGACGTGTCACTTGAGGCGAGAGGGGTCTCAGAGCTAACTCAATCAATCTTGAAAATCCTGAACATCCCTGAAGGCAACACACTGTTTATTGTCTGGGCCAAGTTGAGACTTAAGTTTTCACAAACAGAAATGAACTCCTGAAGAGGGGAGCGCCCTGAGCTAAGACTATAGCTTGAAACTGTGTCAGAGCAGAAGTGCCTGTGGATGCTCCACCGAAGCCACGGGACCAGCGGGCCCTCCACGGGGACGCCTGCGGGAGGTCCACCGGAGCCGCCTGCCGCCCTCCCGGCGACCGGCAGAGCGCCCCCTGCGGCGTGCCGCCCCAAGCATGCGCTTGGCGTGCTGGGGCCTGGAGCCGCCCCTGCCCATGAAAAGAGGATCCTAGTGCTTTGGCCTGAACAAGCACTGCAAGAATGAGCTCTGGGTGAGAAATACAAGAAACCCGTTAATAAGTACACGCTATCGATAACACCTTATGTTTTTCTTTTACCCATAAGCTTATGTTTCCAAACCCTTCTCCTTGCTTTTATTTGAATCTTTATCTCAAGCTTTGTTAAATAAACTTCTGCATGGTGTGGGGGCACGGGCTGCCACCCAGCTCTCTGCATCTGGCAAGGGGCTCAGTCAGAGTCATCTCCAAAAACATCCCCTGGACCCTGCAGCACAGAGACACAGAGTACCAGCCCCCGCCGGGCAGCTGGACCGGGACGAGCATGGGGAGGACGTCTCCTGTGATCCTGCGGGTGTGGTGCCCCCTGTTTGCCCTCCTGCCCAGGCAGAGACGCCTGCCTCTCGGAGACAGTGCCCACATCTCCGTGCAGTGCACTTGGTCCCTCTCCCTGGCATCTGGGTGACTGCCTCTTACCGGGGTGCAGGGGGTGGAAGGGAAGAGGCAGTGGGGAAGGGATAGGATGGGGCGGGGGAGAGAGGAAAACTCAAGCTATCAGGGGAAAACCTTCCTAGCAGAGCAATCTCTGCTTTGGGGTGTGGATGGAATAGTCTCCCCAGGGAAGGGTTAGTGTGACCCTGGGGTACAACCTGGGCTGGAATTGTCTCCTGTTTAGTCCATGTGCTCTGGCAAACACAAGTCCCAGTGTCCATGCATTGGGTGTGTCATCGCTGCCTAATTAGAGTCCCAGAGATCTTGTCTGTCTAGATCTAGGAGCTCTTCTGATCTTCCAGCTGTTCAAGCAGCCCATTCATCCCACAAGCATTCCAGGAGGGAGGGGAGGGGAGGGGAGGGGAGGGGTGGGGGAAAGCCACTTCACAGGTCTTCACAGAGGGAGGGAAGACCAGGGGGTGGGGAGTGTAACAGACCTTTTGAGCATACAGGTTATACAGAGCATACAGATCACTGCTGCTCCTACAACAGAAGGGACTGAAGTTTTTTTTGGTTTTGTTTCTTCATTTGTTCATACTATAATTATAGGAACAGGATGTTAGTGACGACAGCTTGGGTGTGCAATTATTTTAATGTTCTGTAATTCATGGTGATGTAATTAGGTAGTTCTTTACTATTTTAATGATTAAATTGACCAACGATAGTCACATTTAATATCTACAATGTGAAAGAAGTGTATAAATATGCTTAAAATAGCCTCCTCCCAAAACTGGCAGAGGTGCTCAGAGGAGGGGGCGCAGAGGAGCGAGAGGTGGGCAGACGGGGGAAGGGGCAGGGGTGGGGCCTAGGGAGGGCACCCACCAGCAAAAACCAAAAGTCAGCACCAATGTGGCCGCCGCAGTCCAAATTAATCCCACAGCTGCCCCCAGGTTTTTACCCTTCTGCTTTTCATACTCGGCATACAGGTGTAACATATCCTGCCAAGAACGCACCCTCCTCTGAAGCTCCATCACAGAACCCCAATATGCATTTCCTGTACCATACCAGGATTCAGCTTGGGCCTTCTTATCACATTTGAAAGCCCCAGCCTCCTGGAAGACAGTGCCATGGTGAATGGAGCCACTTTGGGTCAGATCAACCAGTGGGGGGAAAAAAAGCAACAAAACCCTTTATGGTGTTAACACGTGAATAGTCCCTCCAAGATGTGCAGGCTAAATACCTTGGGGGTGTTATCCCAGGAGCAAACAGTTGAAATCCTGGTATAGAGCCAATGCTCATAACTTCAAATACAAAAATGATATGTGCATACAGATAGCATAATCAGATTCAGCAAATCATAACCTTTTCATAGACATCTTACATGCCATATTTTATACAAGATTTGTTGCAAATATATAACCGTGGTTGCAACAATGATCTATATGGTCATATTTTAATCAGATAACATCACAAACATCATACAGCAGAATCTTATAACTTTACATACAATGTAGCCACACATATTTTACTGTGACAATAATTATCAGCAAATTATGAGTTTACCTATGATACCTCACAGGGCATACTTTGTACAAAATTTATCATAGTTTTGTAAAAGTGGTGAACATGGGGGTACAGTGTGTCACAATGGTCCGCCAAGAGCTAAGAACTAGCTGTCAAGCCAGCTAACCATCATGGTTACTGCAAGATGTTTGTACGGGAAACAGTTTACAAGCTATGTAGAAGATTGGGTTGCATAACTGTTGAAGGGAGACGTATCACTTGAGGCGAGGTGGGTCTCAGAGCTAACTCAATCAATCTTGAAAATCCTGAACATCCCTGGAGGCAGCACTTTGTTTACTGTCTGGGCCAAGTGGAGACCGGTGATCAGCGCAGGGAGCAGATGCCAGAACGCCAGGGATGGGAACCGCCCCTCTGGGAACTTGCCCCTTTTTACGAGGAGTTTGACCAGGTGCTGGGTGCTGTGCTGCAACCCCAGCACTTCACAATAGCCGCGCCAGCCTGCACAGTCACCTTCTCAGCCCTGAACGCAGCACAGGGCCAGCGGGGAGCCAGCAAGCACTGGATGAGGCAGCCAAAGTGATTCTCGGGCTCACTGTGGTCTCGAAGGCAGCTTTGCTACTGGAGCAGCTGCAGCACATCCTGGGTCCCTACTCGGAGGGGTTTTCTGATGCCCCCCCGTCCCCCGCAGGGGCTGACCGCTGCGGAAGCAGCATCAGAAACACAAGAGGCAGAGGTTGCCCCTGAGCCTGGTCAGTGTCTGGTGGCACGTCTGTTATTAATCTAGGAATGGGAGGAATTAATTACTTGCTCTGGGTTACTTAATAAGTAAAAAGTGATTTTATTACATATAAAAAGTGGGATTTAAGTGGTTCCAAGCAAAAACAGACAGAACAAAGTAAGTTACCAAGCAAAATAAAACAAAACACACAGATCTAAGCCTAATGCAGTAGGAAACTAAATGCAGGTAAATCTCACCCTCAGAGATGTTCCAATAAGCTTCTTTGACAGACTAGACTCCTTCCTAGTCTGGGTCCAACAATCACTCACACCCCCATAGGTACTGTCGTTTTTTCCAGTTTCTTTCAGGCATCTCTTTGGGATGGAGAGGCTACCTCTTCAGCCAGCTGAGGACAAAATGGAGGGGCTTCCCGGGCCTTATATAGTCTTTCTCTTGTGCCACATCACAGCCACACAATGGGGTCTCTAGCCACCTGGGCAAGTCACCTGTCTATGAACGATTCAGCTTTTTGCAGGCCGACGCCATTGTTTACATGTTAGTTTGAACATTCCCAGGAAAGGTCAGATGGGGATTGGCGTCTCTCAAAGTCCATTGTTAGTTAAGTGCTCCAATACTTGAATAGCCCCTTCACACTATGTTTACCAAATCTGCCTCACCTGCTTCCTACAGCAACGATCACGTCCCTCAATATGCTGGCCATGCTCCTACTTATACAGCCCAAAATGCCGTTAGCCTTCTTGGAAACAAGGGCACATTGTCGACTCATATCCAGCTTCCCATCCACTGTAACCCCTCGGTCCTTTTCTGCAGAACTGCTGCCTAGCCACTCGGTCCCTAGTCAGTAGCAGTGCATGGGATTCTTCCATCCTAAGTGCAGGACTCTGCACTTGTCCCTGTTGAACCTCATCAGATTTCTTTTGGTCCAATCCTCTAATTTGTCTAGGTCCTTCTGTATTCTATCCCTACCCTCTAGCATATTTACCACTCCTCCCATTTTAGTGTCATCTGCAAACTTGCTGAGAGTACAATCCACGCCATCCTCCAGATCATTAATGAAGATATTCAACAAAACTGGCCCCAGGACCAACCCTTGGGGCACTCCTCTTGATACCAGCTGCCAACTAGACAAGGAGCCATTGATCACTACTCATTGAGCATGATGACCTAATCATTTTTCTGTCCACCTTATAGTCCATTCATCCAGCCTATACTTCTTTAACTTGAAGGCAAGAATACTGTGGGAGACCGTCCACTGCTTTCCCCTCATCCGCAGAGCTGGTTATCTTGTCATAGAAGGCAATTAGGTTAGTCAAAGTGCTTCAAAATTGATTCCTTAAGGACCTGCTCCATGATTTTTTCCAGGGACTGAGGTAAGGCTGATGGCCTGTAATTCCCTGAATCCTCCTTCTTCCCTTTTTGAAAGATGGGCACTACATTAGCCTTTTTCCAGAGATCCAAGACCTCCCCCGATCGCCATGAGTTTTCAAAGATAATGGCCAGTGGCTCTGCAATCACATCTCCCAACTCCTTTAGCAACCTCAGCTGCAGTGCATCCGCCCCCATGGACTTGTGCTTGTGACGTTATTGATATAATCTGAGACCATATAGAACATGGTTGCAACCAAAGTCCTGTAGTGGCACCAAATCTTATGTAAAGGAGGTCACATAAGGTGTCTAAGACCAGGTTATGGGTTGCTGGTTATGATTATGCTGTCTGTATGAATGTACCGGTATCACTTTTTAGCTGAAGTTACAAATATTGGCTCTATACTGTCTGTACTTCAAACTTATGCTGTGCTTCTGGGTGATGTCCCAGACAAGTTGGTGTTAGCTCTGCCTAGCCTGCTTGATGGCCCATTAAGGACCATCAGCTACACAATTGACCCACTTGTCATAGGTTTTCTCCCCCACTTGGAGCTGTTGGGTTCCAAGATGTGGACCTGCATGGACTCCTCTAAACTAAAATCCTAGTTTAGATCTGGTTCTCGCTGCCACCAGTCAGTTTTCTAAGTGTCTGACACACTGCCTGTCCCCCAAGCTTCCCCTGGGGAACCCAGATTCAAACCCCTTGAATCTCACCAGAGAGAGAGAAACAGCCAGTTCCCCTCCCCCCTTTCCCTCTCTCCAGCCTGCTCCGGAGAGATACACACCGAGTCAAATCCTTGACTCAACACAAAGAGGGACTCACATCCCCCTCCCCTTCCCTAGTCCTTGGGAAAAATACCTTGATTCAAACTCCTTGAATCAAACAAAGAGGGATTCACCTCCCCCTCCCCTTCCCTTGAAAATGCAAACAAGAGAAGAATCAATCAAGTCCTAAAAAGAAAAGATTTTATTAAAGAAAGAAAAAAGTACACTCTCTCTGTATTACCAGGATGCAAAAATACACAGAGTCTAACCTATAAACCTGGAGATGCTCTCCCCCCCACCTCCTTTCTCAGAATAATCAAAGTAACAGCAAACAGAAATAAAGATATTTCTCCAGCAAACACACAATTGCAAATACAGAAAGCAACTCAAAAGACTAATCCACCTTTTTAACTAATACTTACTATACTGGATAGTAGGAAATACTCCAGGAGAACTTGGAGACATGTCTGGCCTCTCTTAGATCCAAAGAGAGCACACAGAGCAAACAAGGAACACAGACAAAGGCTTCCCTCCACAGAGATTTGAAATTATCCTGTCCCTTGATTGGTCCTCTGGTCAGGTGTTTCTTAGGTTACTGAGCTTGTTAACCCTTTCCAGGTAAAAGAGACCTTAACCCTGATCTGTTTATTTATGACACCACTGAGAGAAGGCAGATACGCCTTGTAACTCAGCAAAGTATGCAGGAACTTGCCCAGGTGACTCCAGACTCCATTTTGCTGTAATTTTCCACTGTAAGAACAAAGACGTGTTCTTACACCTGGAAAAAACTGATGCCTCATCTCCATCTGGTCTTCAATCCTGCTTCTTACCTCTGGAGGGTCTTTACTACAAACTGAAGCTCTGAACAAAGGACTGAATGACCCATCTCAGCAGGGGATGTACTCCAGAGACTTGATTTGAACCTGCAGTTTACTCCATCACTGCTACAAGGATGAACTATGAACTTTGCCATTACTGTATGTAATTGATTCCATTTCACCAATTCTAGCTCTCGTCTCTATCTTTTTCCTTTTATGAATAAACCTTTAGATTTTAGATTCTAAAGGACTGGCAACAGTGTGATTTGTGGGTAAGATCTGATTTGTATATTGACCTGGGTCTGGGGCTTGATTCTTTGGGATTGAGAGAACCTTCTTCCTTTATTGGAGTGTTGGTTTTCATCACCATTCATCCCCAGGACGAGTGGCACTAGTGGTGATACTGGGAAACTGGAGTGTCTAAGGGAATTGCTTGTGTGACTTGTGGTTAGCCAGTGGGGTGAGACCAAAGTCCTCTTTGTCTGGCTGGTTTGGTTTGCCTTAGAGGAGGAAACACCCCAGCCTTGGGCTGTAACTGCCCTGTTTTAAGTGATTTGTCCTGAATTGGCACTGTCAGTTGGGTCCTGCCAGAACCGCATCGTCACAGTTCTCGTCCAGCTGTTCTGAATAGTCCTGAACCACTTCTTTCTCCACAGAGGGCAGAAACACTTGGAAAACATTTGCAGCTGAGATTCAGGAGAGAGAGTCTGTACTGAAGGATGCTCCCTTGTGCTTTTTCCTCCCCTGTTGGAGTTTCTTTTGTTTCCCTTCCTGCTTGATGACTCTGTTGCTTAAATGTAAATTAAGCAGAGCCCCCCTTCCTTTGTTGAGACAGGCCTGTTTGCCAACCTCAGGTTAGAGCACGTGTTAACACCATAAAGGGGAATCTTATCACTTTACGTACATTGTTGTCACACACATATTTTATCATGGCAATACTGACTGGCAAATTATACATTTACAAATAATACCTTGCAAGGTTGTACAAAGATTATTACAACAGTGAGTACGGTGTGAACACACGGGTACATTCTGTCACAATCCCGTATCTTCCCCCTCTCAGTCCTTTGTTCACGAGGTGGGGACTTTTCTCAGCTTCCCTAAAATCCGTAAACCATGGGAACTTGCCTTGTCGCTCTGGCTTCCTTTCCCCAGAGCTCCCTCGACCTCTGCCCAGAAGAAAATCCCAATCAACTGTGCCGTGCAGCTGCAGGGATGTCACCGCCTCTGGGTTCCAGGACTGGCAGACTCTGTTAATGGTTCATTCGCTCGGGGATAAGAGGCTGGAGCAGCCGCAGAAGGAGAGAGAGGCAGGGACCTGGCAGCTCCACAGACACCCAGGAACTGCTCCTTCCCCTGGCACGGAGTCACCCCAGGTGAGTGGGACCGTAGCCCTGTGCGGGCAGCTCTGGCATCACATGGCCTTAGAGCAGCCTTCTTATTGTGGAGTATCTGGTGAGCACAGGGGCTGCACCCAGACTGGTGAGTTATTGTAGGGTCTCTGGTGAGCACCGGCGCTGGGCACAGACTAGTGAGTTATTGTAGGGTCTCTTGTGAGCACAGGTGCTGGGCACAGACTAGTGAGTTATTGTAGGGTCTCTGGTGAGCACAGGGGCTGCGCACAGACTGGTGAGTTATGGTAGTGTCTCTGGGGAGCACGGGGACCATGCACAGACTGGTGAGCTATGCTAGTGTCTCTGGTGAGCACGGGCACCGTGCACAGACTGGTGAGTTATGGTAGTTTCTTTGGTGAGCACAGGCGCTGCGCACAGACCGGTTAGGTTAGGTAGTGTAAGGTCTTTGGTGAACACACGGGGGGGTGCGCACAGACTGGTGAGCTGCTGTTGGGTCTACACAGTGTTTGCTATTTTGGCAGGGCTGGGAGCTGGCAGCTGGTCCCTGGGGTTGGGAGGAGACAGTCAGAGGGAACTGATGGGTCTCCTGCCCCACAGGTGTCCCTCGCATTGTCCTGCTGGAAGCTGTGAAGGCCCAACCCGGCCAGCGATGCTGATCCTGAGCTGTCCCTCCAAGCTGCGGCTGCTGGAGGGGATGCTATGGCGGGGCCTGCCTGACACGCTGCCGGTGACCAGGACTCGCCCGCCACCGCAGGGCCGAACCCTCCCACCCTCGGGCTGGGCAAAGAGCAGGGGAAAGTCCCTCGGAGTCCCCTGGGTGATGGGGCACATATTGGGCTGGGGTGCAATCCCCTGGGTCGGGGGTACATGGAGGGCTGGCCCCTCCACCTGGTCGGGGGTAGCAGTTTGGGGGGCAGACCCTTTCTGCAGGTCGGGGGGCAGCAGTTCAGGGGCTGGGCAGGCTCTCATAGATCCACAGGGGATGTGCTGTACCCCAGCCTCTCACCAGGCCCCTGGGAGCGACCCCCGGAGTGGGCCAGGGCCTGAGGCTGCACACAGCTCACAGGGGCAGGCCCATCACCTCCACCACTGGGCCTTTGACACCAGCCCTCCCATCTCTCTCCGTGGCTCCCTACAGCGAGTGTAGCTGAGCCAGACGCCCGCGAGAGGCTTGGACCGGGCCCCTGCGGTGGGTGTTGGGACCCCGGCAGCCTTTGCAAAACACAGGAGCGGTTCATTAGTCCCCTGGCTACAGACTCCTCAGGTTAGCACAGGGAATCAAAGGTTAAGCCACAGCCCAGCCTGGCCAAGCCTGGGCAATGAGCCAGCCAAGACGTCACGGTCCCCATGGCTGGCTCTGGCTCTGTCCCGTTGTTCTTAGGCCAAGGTGACAGCTGCTGAGACCCTGCAAAAGCCGGCTCTTAGCCCCGTATCCTGACCCCTCGCGGCCGCTGTTCTTCAGCTGGGGGCCTCTCGGCTGCAGAGCCGTGAGGGGGGAATCTCGCTCGCTCGGTGTGAACGTCAAACCCAGCCACTGGGGTTTCCATGGTCTCTCCAGACGCTCCTGGCACGTGTGTAGTTTATTCCCTTGGTTAATGATGCTGGTCTCCAGCCAGGCTGTTACATGAGTCACAACCCGTCCCTCCCCTTCACACGCTGCGCAGAGCAGTACAGGACGCAGAGGGCAACTGAGGTACACATGGGCCTCAGAAAGATACTACAGAAAGCTTCTACTTTGTCACACAGGCCCCCTGCCATGGGTTAGGGGTAGCAGCAGGAGGGCAGGCCCCTCCCCCAGGGTAGAGGTAGTGGGGGAGCCTCCCCCTGGGCCACCTCCTCACTTGCCCCCTGCCTCCATAAGTCCATACCCAGCACCAATGCCTGCTGCTCACCCAGCGTAGCCGCCAGGACTTGCCCATTGAATCAGAGCACAAGCAGGCTCTGTGCCAGCCAATCTCAGTCTGGGCAGGTTTTGCGTAAAGCTAATGAACATGTGGGCGGCTCCATGGCAGCCAATCACAGTGTAGGACAGCTGGGTGCCTGCCAATCATGGCTCTGACCACCAGCACCTCCCACCCCCCAGTTCTGAAATTCCTCCTGGTCCTCGCCATGGCTCTGACTCCTTCCTCCTGCCCCAGCTACACCCTTGATAAAATGGGCATTTTTGTAATATTTGCATGAATCCTATGTGTGCCTCAGTTTCCCCTGGCTACCTAGTGGGGGAAGGAGATTGATTTTGCTCGCACTGCTAAGTGACACAGGCAGTTTGCTTTCAGTTAGTGGCAGGGGTGGGATACTGAATGTGCCAGTAGCAAAGCACAGTCCGTCAAAGGAAACAGCAAGAAAATGGTGTATAACCACCACCCTAAGATCCACATCACAAACCTGTGAATGGAGAAATGGCGAACCGTTGGGAAGTTCAACAGGACGCAGCTGATTGCAGGCTGGAGAAGGGTGACAGGACTCAGCGGCAGGTTCCAGACGCACGTGGGGTTTGATGAGGGTCCGAGAGTGACAGAAGCAGCAGCAGGGTGTCCTCACAACCTGCTTCCCCTCCAATGGATCTGAAGCGGTAGGAGTTAGCGTGGAAAGCAAAGGCGCTAGCAGACTGTGAGAGGGAACCAGCTGGCTGTGAGAAGCAGCAAAAACGTGAAGAAATGTAGCAAAAGCTTGATCTGGAGATGTGGAGGCGAGAGAACCCATCAAGGGGTAAGTGGGCAAAGGCCCCAGGGATGCTGGATTCCACAGGGAGATGGATACCAAATTGTCCGTTTAAGGAGAAGGAGGGGCTGTAGACACCAACCTCACTGCCTTTGAGAAGGGTTGTGATTTGAACCTGGCTGACTCTGCAGACCGGCTCTGCTGTCTCACCCCCATACTCGGTCCCTCAAAGCCATAGAGCCGTACAGCCAGATGGGCGGCGTTAATACTGGGGGCTGGGAACTGTTAAAAAAGGCTCCACTGCTTATGTTTGAGCTGACACCTGAGGTTTATATACAAGAGTTTTGGGATGTGCAAGAGACCCAGGGTGGGACCTAAATGGAAGCCACCTGGCTACTGGGAGAAGCCCTCCCGACGGCTCCGATCCCAGTGCGATCACAGGACTCGGGGGGGCTGAGGCTGTGGCCAAGGGAGCCAGCTCGCAGCCTGCTCTCCCTGGGGAAACAGAGTCACAGCTGAACCGGATTGGAGCTGAGACCCCAGCTGAGCATGGCCAGACACGGGCAGGGCATGGCAAAGCTTAAGACCTGGAATTGCAGCCTGCCAGCAGGGGGGTCCTGGCCTGGGGTGAGGGCAACAGGTTAACCCCAGGAGGGGAAATGGATTCCTGGCATACGCACAGTCCTGGGGTTGGGACACAACCAGCGTAGGGGAGCCCCCTGCATCACCAGACCCTGGGACACCAGTGCCCCAGAGACAAGGCCAGCCTTGTGGGGGGACACACCTACACCCATCCCCCAAATGCTCAAGGGGTCACTCCCTACCCCAGCTGAGGGGTCAGGACACCCCAGTGAAATTTCCAGAGGCAGGTATAAATATGTAAGCAAGAATCAGGCTAGAGATAACGAGGTTTTTATAGGGGTGGGTGTCACCTCCCTCTGAGGGAGGAATAAAGTGTCCTTAAGAAACTTGTTGAAATCAGCTCAGATCCCCAAAGGGGCCAGAGAGACAAGGCAAGTGCTGCCGACTCCTGGATTTCCTGCCTCTCAGCCGGGAGGCTGAGCAGAGACCCCAGCTCGAGAGCACAGGACTGGGAGGTGGGGGGTGCTGGACAAAGATGGAGGCTCTCACCTGGAGTTGGCCAAGGAGGTCAGACAGAGACAGAGACAGCCTGGAAAGGGGCTTTCACTCCAGCTTGGCTGGGCCCTGGCTGACCACAATGGACTCTGCTTTACCCCCAGTTCTCTCTGCTGACCTAAGGCCGCTCCGTGACTCATAAACTGGCCTGGCTCGACAATGCTGCCGAGTGTCACTGCAAACCCAGGCTGGGGTGTGGGAGCCCCCGAAGAGCGGCCAGGGCTCTCCAGGTGTCTGGCTCAGTGGGAGGCACCGGGCAGAGCTCGCGGGGTGGAGCAGGAGGGCTGGAGCAGGAAGAGTGGGGCCCCCTGGGGGGCTGGCACTTTGAGGGCTCCTCCAAGGGGCAGAGTAAAAGCTGGGGCCCAGCACCGATCCTGGGGAACCGGGACATCCCCAGACTCTGACCTCTGTGTCTTGGCAGGTCTACGGCACGGTGATGCATGTGAACCGCGGGAACCCGGCTGGCCAGGAGGTGCTGATGGATTCATGGCCAGAGTTCAAAATGGTCCTCACCCGGCCACGCAGAGAAGTGCGGCCTTTGCTGGGCCCCTGCCATCTGCCCCACTGCCCTCCCCCGCCTGACACCATCACTGTCCCGCTCCCCTCCTCGACTTCCTTGCCCCGTTCCCGGCTGGGTGTCATCTCTACCCCCTCCCCATCCTGGCTGCCCCACCTCCCCACAGCTTGTCTCCCCTTTCTGCTGCCCAGACCCCCCCATCCAATTCTTCCCTAAGCCCCCTGGCTCTGTTCACAGGGCCCCTTGCCCCCCACCTCAATCTCTTACTTGGGGCTGGAGGCAGAGCCTGCGCTCACCCCCAGGCAGTGTCCCCCCTGCAGGTGGCGCGGGACCCAAGTGATTTTTTCACCAATTTGTACACGGCCTTTTACCGGGACGAGGGCGCCTGCCGGGCCCTGCTGGGGAACAGCCGCGCCGTGGACTGGGGCCAGGCCTTCCAGATACTGGGTGAGCCCCTCCAGCCCTGCTTCATCCAGCACCTGCCACATGGGGGGCAAGACCACTGCCCCCCCTCATGGGCCAATAGCCCTGAGGAGCTGGCCCAGGCCCCTCTCCCCACATAGGCGAACAGCCCTAAGGGGTCCACCTGAGTCCCTGCCCACCCCCCACAGGCCAATAGCCCCAAGGAGCTCGCCCGGGCCCCTTCTCCATCCAGACCCAGGATCCCGAATGCGCCAAGCTTGGGAACCCCTGGTTGGGTCATGCCGGCTCACAGTGGCCCTTGGCCCTTCCCTGCTGCTCTCCCCCACCAAGCTGGGCCCCCCACATCCATGGGCACCTTTCGGGAGGCCCTGCTGACAGCACACGGCTGTCCCTGCAGGGCTGCAGGACGGGGTATATGAGACCATCAGGGACATCGCCAGGGCCAGGGGCCTTGAGATGGAGATGTATCCGCACCGGCCACTTCTGCACCCAGACCCGCCTGCCATGCCCCAGGACCGGTAGGTGCCCCCAGATATGGGGTGTGTGAGAGAATGGGGCAATGCACACAACCAGCCTGTGCTAGATGGAGGGGGGAGTGGGGCTGGGGGAAGGGAAGGACCCCGGGGTGCCAGGCCAGAGGCCTCCATTGTGCCCCAGATCTGGTGTCAATAAGTTCCCCAGGCTAACGGTGCTGGCAGAGTGAGGCCATCACCACAGCCCCAGGCCTTGGGCACATGCTGCCAAGGATTTCCCATCCTGCTCCGGGGCAGGGCTGAGTCAGCCCTAGAGCTTCGCCAGGGGGCAGGGGCAGCCCAGCCTGGCCAAGGAACCCCCTTGGCCCCAGGATGGGGAGAGCAGGGGCAGGGGCAGCCTGTAACCCTTCCATATCCTGGGACGGGCAGCCAGGGGTCCTTGACCCCAGAGCCATCCCCTCTGAGGGGAGGGGGCTCCAAGCACAGAGCCCCCTGGTCCCCCCCTTCCCTGTCAGTGGGTAGGTCCCCGGGCAGGGGGTTCGCTGCCCACTGAGCCCTGGTGCTTTCATGTGAGGAGCTGAGCTTAGCCACGGCCCATCGGCAGCGATGGCTCTGCTGGGGCTGGACTGGGCCCTGTCAGACAGCCCCTGTGCTGAGGCCGCGGGAGTGTGTCGAACCCCTCCCCCCCGGGGGTCACCTTCCACCCATGTGCCGCCTCCTGGCTCGATCCCCTTCCCACAGGGCTCCCCCTTCTCCCCCACCCCTCGTCTATCGCCCCTCAGCCTCACCCCCCTTCTCCCTGTGCCAGGTCAGCCCCCTCCAGCCTCCCTCCCCTCCATGGGGGGCACTGGGGGAGCGTTATGGGTGCTATAGTCACCCAGGATTTGCCATAGCCTCCTCTCCCAGTGCAAAGGCCAAACGTTATGCAGCAGTAGGGGTGGCAATGCCATACCACGCCCCCTGTAGCTCTCGGCTGCTGCTGGCGGCGGCGCTGCCTTCAGAGCTGGGTGGCACACCCCTCCCCCACAGGATACTTTCCATGCTCCCCCCCCAATTTTCTGTCCAGCCCATCTCAGCCCCACAACTGGGAAGAGGATGGAGCCGCCGGACCCTGCTCCCCTCCTATGCCATGTCATACCAGCTCAATCTCTGCTCCCCGGGCTCACTCCCTTGTACCAGGTCGAGCCCCGAACCCCCGGCTCACTGCACCCTGCCCCCCCAAGCTGGGTCAATGTCCCCCTGGGCTCACACCTCCCATGTTGGGTCGCTCCCCGCTCCTCTCCCCTAGACTTACCCCTTCCCCTGCCCATGCTGGATCTATTACCCCCGCGCTGACCCCCTCCTCTTCCCAGGCCAATCCCCTATCTGCTCACCCCACCCCGCCCTGCATCTCATCCCTCCCGACCTGTCTTGCAGGCCTGACAGGGGGCTCAGGCTGGCCTCCGTGTCCCCCGCCCACGCCATGCTGCTCAGAGACACCTGGATGTTTGGGGGGACCAGCTGGAGCCTGCGCTACCTGAGCCTCCTGATCCGCCACTTCCCCAACGCCTGCCTGCTGGACCCTGAGGGGACCCCCATCTCCTGGTCCCTCACCGACCCGCTGGCTACCCTGACACAGGGTTATACCCTCCCGGAGCATCGTGGCCAGCACCACCTGCGGTCTGTGGTGGGGACGCTGGCAGCACAGTTGCATGCCCGCGGCTTCCCTGTTTACACCGGGGTGCTGCCCCACAACGAGCCTTCGCTGCACGCCCTGCAATGCCTCGGCTTCCGCATCCTGCCTGGGGTGTTCTACCAGCTGGTGGTGAGGCCCGGGTTCACCCAGTCCCAGCCAGCCAGTGCCCTGGACTCAGCCCAGGACCCTGCGCCCAGCTCTGGGGAACAGCCACGCTCCACCAGCATGTAGCACTGAGGGAATAGAATCATAGAATATCAGGGTTGGAAGGGACCTCAGGAGGTCATCTAGTCCAACCCCCTGCTCAAAGCAGGACCAATTCCCAGTTTTTTACCCCAGTTCCCCAAATGGCCCCCTCAAGGATTGAACTCTCAACCCTGGGTTTAGCAGGCCAATGCTCAAACCACTGAGCTGGAGACGGTGACTCAGCCCAGGACCCTACACCCAGCTCTAGGAAACAGCCACACACCCATAGCACATAGCATGGGGGGAGAGGAGGGGAGAGGAGGATAAGGGGACACGGCCTAGGGTCCTGCGCCCAGCTCTGGGGGACAGCCATGCTCTGCCAGCACATAGCCCTGGGGGAGGGGAGGAGATGTGGACATGGCCCAGCCATGCCCAGGGACCTACTGCTCTGCCACCCCCGAGAAGGGGACACATTGACCAGCCACCAGTGGAGCTCACTTGTCAGCCCTTGGAAAGCCAGGGCCTGGTAGAGGACACTACCTCATGCTCCATTATCCCCTGGAGCAGGACAGAGGCTCAGTAGGGGGCGCTCTCCATAGTCCAGAGGTTTGAGCTGGAAAGGGGCAAAATGGAGGTGTTTCTAGGGCCTTTTATAGCTTCTGTGGAGGGAATGTGGAGGGAAACCCATTGTTTCAAACAAAACCCACAGCACAGCTAGTGGAAAATTACAGGTAAAAGATGGGGTTTGGAATGACATGGGCAAGTCACATGTCCAGGCATAACTTTGCTTAGTCACAGCAGGAAATCATTACCTATACCCCAGAGAGCACGTTTGCAGGACAGCCAGGGGTGAAAGTAACTTACAGGACTTACTGGTACTGCTGGAGTCCTGAGGGGGGCATGGCCTCATCAGGAAGAGGTGGGGCCTCTCAAGATTTAAAGGCCCTGGGGCACCGGCTGTGGCTGGGAGCCCCAGGGCCTTTAAATCAACCCGGGGCTCCCAGCTGCAGAGGTAGCTGGGAGCACCGAGGGCTCCGGCCACCGTGGAGCCCCGAGCCCTTTAAATCCCGGCCCCAGCCCGGCTGCCAAAGCTGCGGGATTTAAAGGGCTCTGGGCTCCTGCAGCCACGGAGCTCCGAGCCCTTTAAATCCCGGTCCCAGCTCGGCTGCCAGAGCTGCAGGCGGGATTTAAAGGCTCCCTGGTGGGGAGCTCAGAGTCCTTTAAATCCCCGCCACGGAAGCTGGTGCGGTCCGACACGGCGGTCTGGCTCTTGCAGGTATGCCATACCGGACCAGACCAGCTTACTTTCATCTCTAAGGGCAGCCCATTCAGTGTAGATGGTCTCCCATTGTCAATTAAGCGTTTCTTGATGAGCCACTTAATTTGAATAGTCCCTCCAAGATGTGCCGGCTAAATAGCTTGTGGGTGTTACCCCAGGAGCAAACAGTTGAAATCCAGGTATAGAGCCAATACTCATAACTTCCAATACAAAAACGATACGTGCATACAGCTAGCATAAAATTTATCATAGTCTTGTAAAAGTGGTGAACATGGGGGTACAGTGTGTCACAATGGTCTGCCTAGAGCTAAGAACTAGCTGTCAAGCCAGCTGACCATCATGGTTGTACAAAGATTATTACAACAGTGGGTACAGTGTGAACACAAGGGTACATTCTGTCACAATCCCGTATCTTCCCCCTCTCAGTCCTTTGTTCACGAGGTGGGGACTTTTCTCAGCTTCCCTAAAATCCGTAAACCATGGGAACTTGCCTTGTCGCTCTGGCTTCCTTTCCCCAGAGCTCCCTCCACCTCTGCCCAGAAGAAAATCCCAATCAACTGTGCCATGCAGCTGCAGGGATGTCACCGCCTTTGGGTTCCAGGACTGGCAGACTCTGTTAATGGTTCATTCGCTCGGGGATAAGAGGCTGGAGCAGCCCCGGAAGGAGAAAGAGCCAGGGACCTGGCAGCTCCACAGACACCCAGGAACTGCTCCTTCCCCTGGCACGGAGTCACCCCAGGTGAGTGGGACCGTAGCCCTGTGCGGGCAGCTCTGGCATCACATGGCCTTAGAGCAGCCTTCTTATTGTGGAGTATCTGGTGAGCACAGGGGCTGCACCCAGACTGGTGAGTTATTGTAGGGTCTCTGGTGAGCACCGGCGCTGGGCACAGACTAGTGAGTTATTGTAGGGTCTCTTGTGAGCACAGGGGCTGCACCCAGACTGGTGAGTTATTGTAGGGTGTCTTGTGAGCACAGGTGCTGGGCACAGACTAGTGAGTTATTGTAGGGTCTCTGGTGAGCACAGGGGCTGCGCACAGACTGGTGAGTTATGGTAGTGTCTCTGGGGAGCACGGGGACCATGCACAGACTGGTGAGTTATGGTAGTTTCTCTGGTGAGCACAGGCGCTGCACACAGACCGGTTAGGTAGTGTAAGGTCTCTGGTGAACACACGGGGGGCTGCGCACAGACTGGTGAGCTGTTGTGGGGTCTACACAGTGTTTGCTATTTTGGCAGGGCTAGGAGCTGGCAGCTGGTCTCTGGGGTTGGGAGGAGACAGTCACAGGGAACTGATGGGTCTCCTGCCTGTGGAGGCCAAGAATTAATTAATATAGGTTTGAAGGGATCTTAATGTATGTTAGCTAATTAGCTAAGCTAAGATGTGACCCTGCATGCTGTAAGATATGTGGTACAGAGAGAATTGTGTGAAGAGTCATTACGACCTTGTGAATTGCAGTGTTGTTTTCTGTTCTAGTATTGCAGACAAATAAGATAGCGAAAAGGCTTATGTATAAACAAATGCAAATGTTTATCTTCAATGTCTCCAAGATTACTAACCATTGTCTGTTACAGAGGTATAAAGATTGTTATGAATTGTTTACTAATTGAGAGAGATCCGTCCGGGACAAGGGGCAACCCAGTTCCTGACACTCTCTCCCTCTTGTGTTCACTAGAGAATTAATAAAGTATTTTGATTTTGCTGCACCCAAACAAAAAGCGAGAACTGAGTTTTTCTTCGACAATTTGGGGGCTCGTCCGGGATGGCAACGCCCACGGACACACAGACGGCTACTACGGATCGTTCCCCTTCGAACCCCATGGCGCCACATGAGAGGTAAGAGACCTTTTGAAATCTCTATTGGGGTGTCGGAGGAGGACTGTCTGTGGGGGACGTCTGTTTCTGCTGGGCTCACGCCATCTGAACTTATTGACTGTGCAGCAGGATCAAATGCAGAGTGGTATTGGGGAGAGGCCCCGATAAGGTTAGTTTATAGCAGTACTGGGAATTGCTGAGTTGGCCAACAGGTACATGCATAAGGTAATGCATAAGGTAATGCATAGGTAAATGCATTAGAATGCACCGGTGCTGAGGGGTTTTTTACCACCTCAAGAGGGGTTGTCATACCGCCTCATGGTATTGGTCCGGACCAGGTAACGATGCATCTTGGTTAAAAAAAAAAAAAAAAAGAGATAAATAGGTTAAAAAAGGGTTAAATAGAGGAAAAGAGGCCTTGTGTGTGTGTGTGTGTACACCAGTGTGACTGATTGTTATCGGAAGACGCCCAGAGTACCCTGTGAAGCAGAAGCTAATGATCAGGACTGCTCTAACGCAAGCCCGGTAACTAGTGGATCTTTAGGAGATCCGACCCACGGTGGGCTGACTCAGCTTGGCATAGTCCGGCGAGGAAGCTGCCTGGGTCTAGGAGTGTGTGAACCCATCTTCCCTCCTCTTTCCCTTCTGTGTGGGCTACTGACAATCTGATCGTCTCCCTGGAAGCAATTAGAGTACGCGGCTTTATCTCCCTGAGAATAGCCGACGCTCTTTGCTGAAAGGAGGCGTAAGAGGGTCGTAGTCTTTCTTGTGAGTCTCTCCTGTATGTGAGTACCCTGTAGGGAGAGATCCTTAGATTCTGGTCCGCGAGCGCGGACAGGGAACCCCTCTGAGTTTGTGTGATTGGAACATGGGGGAGGGACAGTCTAAACTTTCCACCTTACCCCCTAAGGGTACCCCTGCATATTACATGTACGTACATTATGGTCCTCAAACCTGCAGGTATTTAAATGATTGGTATCTATACACGCGTGAAAATTCATTTAAACAATGCCCATTAGAAGGTACCTTTGAGTTAGATAAACTTACATACCTCAGAGAAACCCTTAAATCACACGCCTCTGCTGCGCAGTGCGAGCAGTTTCTGTCTTGGTGGGAGGAAGCAACAAAGAGACTCCATGAGTCTCGGGTGCGGAGTCTGAAGGACTCCCAAGAAAAATTAAAAACTGAAGTACAGGATTTAAAACTTAAATGTAAGACATCCAAATGTCTTCCTGCCCCAGTGCAGCCCTCTGCTTCTCTTTATCCTCAATTAGTTAAGCCTGAAAGTGAGGAGGAGACTGCAGAAGACATAGTGGATTTTTTTAGTAGCATTCCACAGCCACAGCCCGTTCCTCCCACTACTCCCCCTTCTCGGAATATACAGGCAGTGGTTGTCTCGCCGCCGCAAGTATCAACTGCACAAGTTGTTCATTCTCCTTCTTTGGAGGAATTATCTTCTTCCTTACTGACTGACTCCAGCAGTCCGGTTAACCCTGCTTCTGCTGATAACAATGCCGGCTACTTTCTTAGAAGCACGGCACAGACATTCCAGGCTCCTTTAAGAGACTTGCCTGGAGCTGGAGCTGTAGGGGGGTTAGTTAAGGTACATGCCCCTTGGACGCCTGGAGATCTTAGAAACTTGGTGAAAGAATTTCCTAAAATCAGGGAGGAGCTGGTAAAGTTTAGAGAAGAGCTCCAGACAGTGATTCAGTGCTATAATCCATCTTGGGCAGATATTAATCAGCTTTTACGAGCAGTACTGCCAGCTGAAGTTCAGCAACAGCTTAACAGGCAGGCAGCTTGGCCTGATACCGACCCTGGTATTGAGAATGCTTTGACAGAAGCTAGGAACCGTCTCTTGACCTCTATTTCAGAAGTTTGTCCTAAGAAAACAGATTGGACCAAGATTGCAAATTGTAAACAAAATAAGGGAGAATCCCCTGCTGATTATCTTGATAGACTAACAAAGGTCTTTGAACAGCATTCGGGAATTACTGATCCAGCTGATAATGCCAGGGAAGCGGTAGGAGCTGCTTTTGTTCAGGGACTCTTGCCAAAGGTTCAGCAACCATTGAGAACTATTTGTATTGGCTGGCAAACTAAACCCCTTTCAGAATTGGTGACAGTTGCCAATCATTGTACAGCTTGCATAGACCAGAAGAAAGAAACTAGTGAAACAAAACTTATGGCTTTACAGTTACAAACTTATCAGCACAGGGGTCGTGGGGGAATGAGAAGGGGACGGGGACGAGCTCGTGGGCGAGGTATGGGAAGGGGTTCCTCATATCCTGCCCAGAATCCTGCCCCGACTGGGAGCACTGCATGCCACTTTTGTGGTCAGGAAGGACACTGGAGGAATGAGTGTCCAAATCGGTTAGCTCAAAATCCTACTCAGTTCCCAAATCCTGAAGCGCCTGTTTTTTCCCCACAGGGAACCCCTTACTAGGACAGCCTGAGGGAACGTAACTGCATCATGAATCCTTTAATTCCTATTAATCAAGAAGGCCCATATGTTGATTGTAAAATTGCTGGAAAATCTGTTACTTGTCTTGTGGACACGGGGGCCAGCAGGTCTGCTCTGAGATCCTCAGAGTTTCCCTCTGTTCCTTTGTCCACTTTGTCTGTTAATGCTGTGGGCATTTCAAACTGTCCTGTTTCGCATCCTGTCACATTACCCCTCGTGGTTTGTCTTGGCCCTTTGGAAGATAAGCATTCCTTTCTACTCAGCCCTTCTTCTCCTGTGAATTTGCTGGGAAGAGATCTGTTGTGTAAATTAGGTTGTACCGTTTACTGTACACCAGATGGCGTATTCTTACAGGTTCCTGATGAGAATACTAACCTGGTGTTGGCCACACTCCATATATCAGAGCCAGCTGCGTCGCAGGCACCTCTCAGCCCTGACCTTGTGCATTTATTGTCACAAGTGCCCCCCCATCTCTGGTCTCGTCATGCAAATGAGGTGGGACAGATTAGAACTGCCGAACTGGTTAAAATTCTTGTTGACCCTGCTAAGATTTTGCCAAGGATTCCACAATACCCACTGCGTCCTGAAGCAGTGGAAGGGATAGCTCCAGTTATAGAATCTTTATTACAACAAGGTATTATTGTTCCCACGATTAGTTCTTGTAATACTCCTATCTTTCCTGTAAAGAAGCCAGGCAGGAACACCTATCGGTTTGTTCAAGACCTCCGCGCTATTAATGCTGTGGTTTTGCCTTCTTTTCCAGTGGTTCCAAATCCAGCTACCATTCTTTCTTGTATTCCACCGTCAGCCACTTATTTTACTGTTGTGGATTTGTGTTCAGCTTTTTTTTCTATTCCAATTCACCCAGATAGTCAGTATTTGTTTGCCTTTACTTATAAAGGATGTCAGTATACCTGGACCAGGTTACCCCAAGGGTATACTGAGTCTCCATCCCTGTTTTCTCAGATCCTAAAGAAGGATCTGGATGATGTGGTTTTCCCTGGAAAATCAGTGCTTATACAGTATGTGGATGACCTTTTGCTGGCGTCTTTCTCTTTTGAATCTTGTAAAACTGATACTCTGACACTTTTAACTGCTTTAGCTGCCAAAGGTCACAAAGCATCCCAGGAAAAACTCCAACTGTGTCAACCCAAGGTTCATTATCTTGGTCATGATATTTCTCATGGCAAGCGTCATTTATCAAACTCTCGTATTTCAGCTATTTTGAATATGCCTAGGCCTGGTACTGTTTCTCAAATGCGTACTTTTCTGGGCATGACTGGATACTGCAGACAGTGGATTTTAGGTTATGCAGCAGTGATTAAACCCTTGCAGGATCTGACTAAGTCTGGTACCCCTGAGCCACTTCCTTGGCCTCCAGAGGCGGAGAGTGCTTTTGTTGCTATTAAACAGAGACTATCTACTGCTCCGGCCCTGGGACTTCCTGATTATACTAAACCATTTACTCTTTTCTGTCATGAGCGTAATGGGTTTGCTTTGGCTGTACTAACGCAAAAGCACGGAGACAAACACCGTCCAATTGCTTACTACAGTACTGCCCTGGACGCTGTGGCGGTAGGATTTTCCCCTTGTTTACGGGCTGTGGCGGCCGCGGCCCTTTCTGTTCCCGTATCTGAATCTCTGGTATTAGGCTCTCCTTTGATTGTGTGTGTTCCACATGCTGTAGCTGCGCTGTTGTTGAAATCTAAGACACAGCATTTATCCACTTCTCGTCTTATCAAATATGAGCTAATTTTGCTTTCTTCCTCTCATATTACTTTGGCTCGTTGCCCCATTCTAAATCCAGCTTCTTTGTTGCCTGGGCCTGAAGATGGAGACCCGCATGATTGTGTATTTGTAACATCTGTTCTTACTCGTCCTAGGGATGATTTACTGGATGTGCCTCTGCAAAATCCTGATCTCCTTTACTTTGTGGATGGGTCGTGTTTGCGAGATTCTGAGGGTAAATTAGTTGCTGGTTATGCTGTCTGTACTTCCTGTGCTGTTGTTGAAAGTGCTTTCCTTTCTTCAGTGTTTTCCTCTCAAGTAGCTGAACTTGTGGCTTTGACTCGAGCTTGTGTTCTGGCTCGAGATCAAACGGTCACTATTTATACAGATTCTCGTTATGCTTTTGGAGTAGTTCATGATTTCGGATTGCTTTGGAAATATAGAGGCTTCTTTACCTCCACTGGTTCTCCTATTAAGAATGGTTTTTATGTATCTGCTCTTGTCATGAATAGTTAGTAAAGGGTTAAAGCATAGTACCTGGTGGGCACCTGACCTGAGGACCAATCAGGGAAGAGAATTTGAAACTCCTAGGAGGGAACTTTTTCCCTCTGTTTGGGGGGGGTGTTGTCTTTGGCCGTTTGGAATTACAAGAGTCCAGATGTTTTAATCAAGTCTACCAGCTTCCACCTTTCTGAACTAATTTCTTCTAGTCAAGATAGTGAGTATTTTTGCCTGACAATACTTAAGCATTATGTCATCCATCAAATGAATGTCCATCTGAGCTAAGGTCAGAGGGGGTGCAGTTGGTAGTCGCATTGGGCGTCCTGTCAAAATCTCATGAGGGCTGAGTCCAGTCTTTCGATTGGGAATGGCTCTCATACTCATCAGTGCCAAAGGAAGGGCATCTGGCCACTTTAAGTTTGTTTCAGCACAAATCTTGGCCAGTTTATTTTTTAAAATCCCGTTCTGGCGTTCCACTGTCCCAGCAGATTGTGGGTGATGAGGGCAGTGAAGGTTGTGTTGGATCTGCAAAGCTGCACATAACTCCTTTACAATCTGTCCAGTAAAGTGAGTTCCACGATCACTGTTGATACTCACAGGGATGCCAAAACGTGGTACAAAATCCTTAAGCAGAAGTTTCACAACAGTCCTGGCATCTGCTTTCCTGCAGGGAAAAGCTTCAACCCAATTGGTAAATACATCAACTAAAACTAATACATATTCATAACCACAACCACAGGTGTCCCTCGCATTGTCCTGCTGGAAGCTGTGAAGGCCCATCCCAGCCAGCGATGCTGATCCTGAGCTGTGCCTCCAAGCTGCGGCTGCTGGAGGGGATGCTACGGCGGGGCCTGCCTGACACGCTGCCGGTGACCAGTACTCGCCCGTCACTGCAAGGCCGAACCCTCCCACCCTCGGGCTGGGCAGAGAGCAGGGGAAAGTCCCTCGGAGTCCCCTGGGTGATGGGGCACATATTGGGCTGGGGTGCAATCCCCTGGGTCGGGGGTACATGGAGGGCTGGCCCCTCCACCTGGTCGGGGGTAGCAGTTTGGGGGGCAGACCCTTTCTGCAGGTCGGGGGCAGCAGTTCAGGGGCTGGGCAGGCTCTCATAGATCCACAGGGGATGTGCTGTACCCCAGCCTCTCACCAGGCCCCTGGGAGCGACCCCCGGAGTGGGCCAGGGCCCGAGGCTGCACACAGCTCACAGGGGCAGGCCCATCACCTCCACCACTGGGCCTTTGACACCAGCCCTCCCATCTCTCTCCGTGGCTCCCTGCAGCGAATGCAGCTGAGCCAGACGCCTGTGAGAGGCTTGGACTGGGCCCCTGAGGTGGGTGTTGGCAGAGACCCTGGCAGCCTTTGCAAAATACAGGAGCGGTTCATTAGTCCCCTGGCTACAGACTCCTCAGGTTAGCACAGGGAATCAAAGGTTAAGCCACAGCCCAGCCTGGCCAAGCGTGGGCAATGAGCCAGCCAAGACGTCACGGTTCCCATGGCTGGCTCTGGCTCTGTCCCGTTGTTCTTAGGCCAAGGTGACAGCTGCTGAGACCCCCCAAAAGCCGGCTCTTAGCCCGGTATCCTGACCCCTCGGGGCCGCTGTTCTTCAGCTGGGGGCCTCTCGGCTGCAGAGCCATGAGGGGGGAATCTCGCTCGCTCGGTGTGAACGTCCACCCCAGCCACTGGGGTTTCCATGGTCTCTCCAGACCCTCCTGGCGCGTGTGTAGTTTATTCCCTTGGTTAATGATGCTGGTCTCCAGCCAGGCTGTTACATGAGTCACAACCCGTCCATTCCCTTCACACGCTGCACAGAGCAGTACAGGACGCAGAGGGAAACTGAGGCACACATGGGACTCAGAAAGATACTACAGAAAGCTTCTACTTTGTCACACAGGCCCCCTGCCCTGGGTTAGGGGTAGCAGCAGGAGGGCAGGCCCCTCCCCCAGGGTAGAGGTAGTCGGGGAGCCTCCCCTGGGCCACCTCCTCACTCGCCCCCTGCCTCTCAAAGTCCAAACCCAGCACCAATGCCTGCTGCTCACCCAGCGTAGCCGCCAGGACTTGCCCATTGAATCAGAGCAGAAGCGGGCTCTGTGCCAGTCAATCTCAGTCTGGGCAGGTTTTGCGTAAAGCTAATGAACATGTGGGCGGCTCCATGGCAGCCAATCACAGTGTAGGACAGCTGGGTGCCTGCCAATCATGGCTCTGACCACCAGCACCTCCCACCCCCCAGTTCTGAAATTCCTCCTGGTCCTCGCCATGGCTCTGACTCCTTCCTCCTGCCCCAGCTACACCCTTGATAAAATGGGCATTTTTGTAATATTTGTATGAACCCTATGTGTGCCTCAGTTTCCCCTGGCTACCCAGTGGGGGAAGGAGATTGATTTTGCTTGCAGTGCTAAGCGACACAGGCAGTTTGCTTTCAGTTAGTGCCGGCGGTGGGATACTGAATGTGCCAGTAGCAAAGCACAGTCCGTCAAAGGAACGGCAAGAAAATGGTGTATAACCACCACCCTACGATCCACATCACAAACCTGTGCAAGGAGAAAGGGCGAACCGTTGGGAAGTTCAACAGGACACAGCTGATTGCAGGCTGGAGAAGGGTGACAGGACTCAGCGGCAGGTTCCAGACGCAGGTGGGGTTTGATGAGGGTCCAAGAGTGACAGAAGCAGAAGCAGGGTGTCCTCACAACCTGCTTCCCCTCCAATGGATTTGAAGCAGCAGGAGTTAGCGTGGAAAGCAAAGGCGCTAGCAGACTGTGAGAGGGAACCAGCTGGCTGTGAGAAGCAGCAAAAACGTGAAGAAATGCAGCAAAAGCTTGATCTGGAGATGTGGAGGGGCGAGAGAACCCATCAAGGGGTATGTGGGTAAATTCCCCAGGGATGCTGGATTCCGCAGGGAGCTGGATACCAAATTATCCATTTAAGGAGGAGGAGGGGCTGTAGACACCAACCTCACTGCCTTTGAGAAGGGTTGTGATTTGAACCTGGCTGACTCTGCAGACCGGCTCTGCTGTCTCACCCCCATACTCGGTCCCTCAAAGCCATAGAGCCGTACAGCCAGATGGACGGCGTTAATACTGGGGGCTGGGAACTGTTAAAAAAGGCTCCACTGCTTATGTTTGAGCTGACACCTGAGCTTTATATACAAGAGTTTTGGGATGTGCAAGAGACCCAGGCTGTGACCTAAATGGAAGCCACCTGCCTACTGGGAGAAGCCCTCCCAACGGCTCCGATCCCAGTGCGATCACAGGACTTGGGGGGGCTGGTAGTGATGGTTCTCCTGGACATCGGCTCTGAGCTCCTTCTGAGACGTTCTGTATCACCTTCAGACAAAATCCAGTCCCTGACCCTGCCCTAGCCAAGGGTTTGAACCGCAGGAGCCAGAGGCTCAGGCTGGAGATGTCAGTGAAAAGGCAAATAGCTCGGCTGGCAGGGAGCAGGGTTCCCCGGGTGCCTGTAACACTAAGGAAAGGCTGTTAAGCTCAGGACACCTGTCTGTCTGGAAGTAGACCCCTGTATTTGAGTGGGGCCGAGGAACATCCCCCACAATCTCCACATGGGACATGTCAGTCACACGGGCTCCGCAGAACTTCCCTGAGGCTGTGGCCAAGGGAGCCAGCTCGCAGCCTGCTCTCCCTGGGGAAACAGAGTCACAGCTGAACCTGATGGGAGCTGAGACCCCAGCTGAGCATGGGCAGGGCATGGCAAAGCTTAAGACCTGGAATTGCAGCCTGCTAGCAGGGGGGTCCTGGCCTGGGGTGAGGGCAACAGGTTAACCCCAGGAGGGGAAATGGATTCCTGGCATACGCACAGTCCTGGGGTTGGGACACAACCAGCATAGGGGAGCCCCCTGCATCACCAGACCCTGGGACACCAGTGCCCCAGAGACATGGCTGGGCTAAGACCAGCCTTGTGGGGGGACACACCTACACCCACCCCCCAAATGCTCAAGGGGTCACTCCCTACCCCCGCTGAGGGGTCAGGACACCCCAGGGAAATTTCCAGAGGCAGGTATAAATATGCAAGCAAGAATCAGGCTAGAGATAACGAGGTTTTTATAGGGGTGGGTGTCACCTCCCTCTGAGGGAGGAATAAAGGGTCGTTAAGAAACTTGTTGAAATCAACTCAGATCCCCAAAGGGGCCAGAGAGACAAGGCAAGTGCTGCCGACTCCTGGATTTCCTGCCTCTCAGCCGGGAGGCTGAGCAGAGACCCCAGCTCCAGAGCACAGGACTGGGAGGTGGGGGGTGCTGGACAAAGATGGAGGCTCTCACCTGGAGTTGGCCAAGGAGGTCAGACAGAGACAGAGACAGCCTGGAAAGGGGCTTTCACTCCAGCTTGGCTGGGCCCCGGCTGACCACAATGGACTCTGCTTTACCCCCAGTCTCTCTGCTGACCTAAGGCCGCTCCGTGACTCATAAACTGGCCTGGCTCGACAATGCTGCCGAGTGTCACTGCAAACCCAGGCTGGGGTGTGGGAGCCCCCGAAGAGCGGCCAGGGCTCTCCAGGTGTCTGGCTCAGTGGGAGGCACCGGGCAGAGCTCGCGGGGTGGAGCAGGAGGGCTGGAGCAGGAAGAGTGGGGCCCCCTGGGGGGCTGGCACTTTGAGGGCTCCTCCAAGGGGCAGAGTAAAAGCTGGGGCCCAGCACCGATCCTGGGGAACCGGGACATCCCCAGACTCTGACCTCTGTGTCTTTGCAGGTCTACGGCACTGTGATGCATGTGAACCGCGGGAACCCGGCTGGCCAGGAGGTGCTGATGGATTCATGGCCAGAGTTCAAAATGGTCCTCACCCGGCCACGCAGAGAAGTGCGGCCTTTGCTGGGCCCCTGCCATCTGCCCCACTGCCCTCCCGCGCCTGACACCATCACTGTCCCGCTCCCCTCCTCGACTTCCTTGCCCCTTTCCCTGCTTGGTGTCATCTCTACCCCTCCCCATCCTGGCTGCCCCACCTCCCCACAGCTTGTCTCCCCTTTCTGCTGCCCAGACCCCCCCATCCAATTCTTCCCTAAGCCCCCTGGCTCTGTTCACAGGGCCCCTTGCCCCCCACCTCAATCTCTTACTTGGGGCTGGGAGGCAGAGCCTGCGCTCACCCCCAGGCAGTGTCCCCCCTGCAGGTGGCGCGGGACCCAAGTGATTTTTTCACCAATTTGTACACGGCCTTTTACCGGGACGAGGGCGCCTGCCGGGCCCTGCTGGGGAACAGCCGCGCCGTGGACTGGGGCCAGGCCTTCCAGATACTGGGTGAGCCCCTCCAGCCCTGCTTCATCCAGCACCTGCCACATGGGGGGCAAGACCACTGCCCCCCCTCATGGGCCAATAGCCCTGAGGAGCTGGCCCAGGCCCCTCTCCCCACATAGGCGAACAGCCCTAAGGGGTCCACCTGAGTCCCTGCCCACCCCCCACAGGCCAATAGCCCCAAGGAGCTCGCCCAGGCCCCTTCTCCATCCAGACCCAGGATCCCGAATGCGCCAAGCTTGGGAACCCCTGGTTGGGTCATGCCGGCTCACAGTGGCCCTTGGCCCTTCCCTGCTGCTCTCCCCCACCAAGCTGGGCCCCCCACATCCATGGGCACCTTTCGGGAGGCCCTGCTGACAGCACACGGCTGTCCCTGCAGGGCTGCAGGACGGGGTATATGAGACCATCAGGGACATCGCCAGGGCCAGGGGCCTTGAGATGGAGACGTACCCATACCGGCCACTGCTGCACCCAGACCCGCCTGCCATGCCCCAGTACCGGTAGGTGCCCCCAGATATGGGGTGTGTGAGAGAATGGGGCAATGCACACAACCAGCCTGTGCTAGATGGAGGGGGGAGCGGGGCTGGGGGAAGGGAAGGACCCCGGGGTGCCAGGCCAGAGGCCTCCATTGTGCCCCAGATCTGGTGTCAATAAGTTCCCCAGGCTAACGGTGCTGGCAGAGTGAGGCCATCACCACAGCCCCAGGCCTTGGGCACATGCTGCCAAGGATTTCCCATCCTGCTCCGGGGCAGGGCTGAGTCAGCCCTAGAGCTTCGCCAGGGGGCAGGGGCAGCCCAGCCTGGCCAAGGAACCCCCTTGGCCCCAGGATGGGGAGAGCAGGGGCAGGGGCAGGGGCAGCCTGTAACCCTTCCATATCCTGGGACGGGCAGCCAGGGGTCCTTGACCCCAGAGCCATCCCCTCTGAGGGGAGGGGGCTCCAAGCACAGAGCCCCCTGGTCCCCCCCTTCCCTGTCAGTGGGTAGGTCCCCGGGCAGGGGGTTCGCTGCCCACTGAGCCCTGGTGCTTTCATGTCAGGAGCTGAGCTTAGCCACGGCCCATCGGCAGCGATGGCTCTGCTGGGGCTGGACTGGGCCCTGTCAGACAGCCCCTGTGCTGAGGCCGCGGGAGTGTGTCGAACCCCTCCCCCCAGGGGTCACCTTCCCCCCATGTGCCGCCTCCTGGCTCGATCCCCTTCCCACAGGGCTCCCCCTTCTCCCCCACCCCTCGTCTATCGCCCCTCAGCCTCACCCCCCTTCGCCCTGTGCCAGGTCAGCCCTCCAGCCTCCTCCTCCTCCATGGGGGGCACTGGGGGAGCGTTATGGGTGCTATAGTCACCCAGGATTTGCCATAGCCTCCTCTCCCAGTGCAAAGGCCAAACGTTATGCAGCAGTAGGGGTGGCAATGCCATACCACGCCCCCCGTAGCTCTCGGCTGCTGCTGGCGGCGGCGCTGCCTTCAGAGCTGGGTGGCACACCCCTCCCCCACAGGATACTTTCCATGCTCCCCCCCCCAATTTTCTGTCCAGCCCATCTCAGCCCCACAACTGGGAAGAGGATGGAGCCGCCGGACCCTGCTCCCCTCCTATGCCATGTCATACCAGCTCAATCTCTGCTCCCCAGGCTCACTCCCTTGTACCAGGTCGAGCCCCGAACTCCCGGCTCACTGCACCCTGCCCCCCCAAGCTGGGTCAATGTCCCCCTGGGCTCACACCTCCCATGTTGGGTCGCTCCCCGCTCCTCTCCCCTAGACTTACCCCTTCCCCTGCCCATGCTGGATCTATTCCCCCCCTCCCCGCGCTGACCCCCTCCTCTTCCCAGGCCAATCCCCTATCTGCTCACCCCACCCCGCCCTGCATCTCATCCCTCCCGACCTGTCTTGCAGGCCTGACAGGGGGCTCAGGCTGGCCCCCGTGTCCCCCGCCCACGCCATGCTGCTCAGAGACACCTGGATGTTTGGGGGGAACAGCTGGAGCCTGCACTACCTGAGCCTCCTGATCCGCCACTTCCCCAACGCCTGCCTGCTGGACCCTGAGGGGACCCCCATCTCCTGGTCCCTCACCGACCCACTGGCTACCCTGACACAGGGTTACACCCTCCCGGAGCATCGTGGCCAGCACCACCTGCGGTCTGTGGTGGGGACGCTGGCAGCACAGTTGCATGCCCGCGGCTTCCCTGTTTACACCGGGGTGCTGCCCCACAACGAGCCTTCGCTGCACGTCCTGCAATGCCTCGGCTTCCGCATCCTGCCTGGGGTGTTCTACCAGCTGGTGGTGAGGCCCGGGTTCACCCAGTCCCAGCCAGCCAGTGCCCTGGACTCAGCCCAGGACCCTGCGCCCAGCTCTGGGGAACAGCCACGCTCCACCAGCATGTAGCACTGGGGGAATAGAATCATAGAATATCAGGGTTGGAAGGGACCTCAGGAGGTATCTAGTCCAACCCCCTGCTCAAAGCAGGACCAATTCCCAGTTTTTTACCCCAGTTCCCCAAATGGCCCCCTCAAGGATTGAACTCTCAACCCTGGGTTTAGCAGGCCAATGCTCAAACCACTGAGCTGGAGACGGTGACTCAGCCCAGGACCCTGCACCCAGCTCTAGGAAACAGCCACACACCCATAGCACATAGCATGGGGGGAGAGGAGGGGAGGGGAGGATAAGGGGACACGGCCTAGGGTCCTGCGCCCAGCTCTGGGGGACAGCCATGCTCTGCCAGCACATAGCCCTGTGGGAGGGGAGGAGATGTGGACATGGCCCAGCCATGCCCAGGGACCTACTGCTCTGCCACCCCCGAGAAGGGGACACACTGACCAGCCACCAGTGGAGCTCACTTGTCAGCCCTTGGAAAGCCAGGGCCTGGTAGAGGACACTACCTCATGCTCCATTATCCCCTGGAGCAGGACAGAGGCTCAGTAGGGGGCGCTCTCCATAGTCCAGAGGTTTGAGCTGGAAAGGGGCAAAATGGAGGTGTTTCTAGGGCCTTTTATAGCTTCTGTGGAGGGAATGTGGAGGGAAACCCATTGTTTCAAACAAAACCCACAGCACAGCTAGTGGAAAATTACAGGTAAAAGATGGGGTTTGGAATGACATGGGCAAGGCACATGTCCAGGCATAACTTTGCTTAGTCACAGCAGGAAATCATTACCTATACCCCAGAGAGCACGTTTGCAGGACAGCCAGGGGTGAAAGTAACTTACAGGACTTACTGGTACTGCTGGAGTCCTGAGGGGGGCATGGCCTCATCAGGAAGAGGTGGGGCCTCTCAAGATTTAAAGGCCCTGGGGCACCGGCTGTGGCTGGGAGCCCCAGGGCCTTTAAATCAACCCGGGGCTCCCAGCTGCAGAGGTAGCTGGGAGCACCGAGGGCTCCGGCCACCGTGGAGCCCCGAGCCCTTTAAATCCCGGCCCCAGCCCGGCTGCCAAAGCTGCGGGGGGGGGGGGGGGGGGTGGGGGTTTTAAAGGGCTCTGGGTTCCCTGCAGCCACGGGAGCTCCGAGCCCTTTAAATCCCGGTCCCAGCTCGGCTGCCAGAGCTGCAGGCGGGATTTAAAGGCTCCCTGGTGGGGAGCTCAGAGTCCTTTAAATCCCCGCCACGGAAGCTGGTGCGGTCCGACACGGCGGTCTGGCTCTTGCAGGTATGCCATACCGGACCAGACCAGCTTACTTTCATCTCTAAGGGCAGCCCATTCAGTGTAGATGGTCTCCCATTGTCAATTAAGCGTTTCTTGATGAGCCACTTAATTTGAATAGTCCCTCCAAGATGTGCCGGCTAAATAGCTTGTGGGTGTTACCCCAGGAGCAAACAGTTGAAATCCAGGTATAGAGCCAATACTTATAACTTCCAATACAAAAACGATACGTGCATACAGCTAGCATAAAATTTATCATAGTCTTGTAAAAGTGGTGAACATGGGGGTACAGTGTGTCACAATGGTCTGCCTAGAGCTAAGAACTAGCTGTCAAGCCAGCTGACCATCATGGTTATTGCGAGATGTTCGTACGGGCAACAGTTTACAAGCTATGTAGAAGATTGGGTTGCACAACTGTTGAAGGGAGACGTGTCACTTGAGGCGAGAGGGGTCTCAGAGCTAACTCAATCAATCTTGAAAATCCTGAACATCCCTGAAGGCAACACACTGTTTATTGTCTGGGCCAAGTTGAGACTTAAGTTTTCACAAACAGAAATGAACTCCTGAAGAGGGGAGCGCCCTGAGCTAAGACTATAGCTTGAAACTGTGTCAGAGCAGAAGTGCCTGTGGATGCTCCACCGAAGCCACGGGACCAGCGGGCCCTCCACGGGGACGCCTGCGGGAGGTCCACCGGAGCCGCCTGCCGCCCTCCCGGCGACCGGCAGAGCGCCCCCTGCGGCGTGCCGCCCCAAGCATGCGCTTGGCGTGCTGGGGCCTGGAGCCGCCCCTGCCCATGAAAAGAGGATCCTAGTGCTTTGGCCTGAACAAGCACTGCAAGAATGAGCTCTGGGTGAGAAATACAAGAAACCCGTTAATAAGTATAGGCTATCGATAACACCTTATGTTTTTCTTTTACCCATAAGCTTATGTTTCCAAACCCTTCTCCTTGCTTTTATTTGAATCTTTATCTCAAGCTTTGTTAAATAAACTTCTGCATGGTGTGGGGGCACGGGCTGCCACCCAGCTCTCTGCATCTGGCAAGGGGCTCAGTCAGAGTCATCTCCAAAAACATCCCCTGGACCCTGCAGCACAGAGACACAGAGTACCAGCCCCCGCCGGGCAGCTGGACCGGGACGAGCATGGGGGAGGACGTCTCCTGTGATCCTGCGGGGTGTGGTGCCCCCCTGTTTGCCCTCCCTGCCCAGGCAGAGACGCCTGCCTCTCGGAGACAGTGCCCACATCTCCGTGCAGTGCACTTGGTCCCTCTCCCTGGCATCTGGGTGACTGCCTCTTACCGGGGTGCAGGGGGTGGAAGGGAAGAGGCAGTGGGGAAGGGATAGGATGGGGCGGGGGAGAGAGGAAAACTCAAGCTATCAGGGGAAAACCTTCCTAGCAGAGCAATCTCTGCTTTGGGGTGTGGATGGAATAGTCTCCCCAGGGAAGGGTTAGTGTGACCCCTGGGGTACAACCTGGGCTGGAATTGTCTCCTGTTTAGTCCATGTGCTCTGGCAAACACAAGTCCCAGTGTCCATGCATTGGGTGTGTCATCGCTGCCTAATTAGAGTCCCAGAGATCTTGTCTGTCTAGATATAGGAGCTCTTCTGATCTTCCAGCTGTTCAAGCAGCCCATTCATCCCACAAGCATTCCAGGAGGGAGGGGAGGAGAGGGGAGGGGAGGGGTGGGGGAAAGCCACTTCACAGGTATTCAAAGAGGGAGGGAAGACAAGGGGGTGGGGAGTGTAACAGACCTTTTGAGCATACAGGTTATACAGAGCATACAGATCACTGCTGCTCCTACAACAGAAGGGACTGAAGTTTTTTTTGGTTTTGTTTCTTCATTTGTTCATACTATAATTATAGGAACAGGATGTTAGTGACGACAGCTTGTGTGTGCAATTATTTTAATGTTCTGTAATTCATGGTGATGTAATTAGGTAGTTCTTTACTATTTTAATGATTAAATTGACCAACGATAGTCACATTTAATATCTACAATGTGAAAGAAGTGTATAAATATGCTTAAAATAGCCTCCTCCCAAAACTGGCAGAGGTGCTCAGAGGAGGGGGCGCAGAGGAGCGAGCGGTGGGCAGACGGGGGAAGGGGCAGGGGTGGGGCCTAGGGAGGGCACCCACCAGCAAAAACCAAAAGTCAGCACCAATGTGGCCGCCGCAGTCCAAATTAATCCCACAGCTGCCCCCAGGTTTTTACCCTTCTGCTTTTCATACTCGGCATACAGGTGTAACAAATCCTGCCAAGAACGCACCCTCCTCTGAAGCTCCATCACAGAACCCCAATATGCATTTCCTGTACCATACCAGGATTCAGCTTGGGCCTTCTTATCACATTTGAAAGCCCCAGCCTCCTGGAAGACAGTGCCATGGTGAATGGAGCCACTTTGGGTCAGATCAACCAGTGGGGGGAAAAAAAGCAACAAAACCCTTTATGGTGTTAACACGTGAATAGTCCCTCCAAGATGTGCAGGCTAAATACCTTGGGGGTGTTATCCCAGGAGCAAACAGTTGAAATCCTGGTATAGAGCCAATACTCATAACTTCAAATACAAAAATGATATGTGCATACAGATAGCATAATCAGATTCAGCAAATCATAACCTTTTCATAGACATCTTACATGCCATATTTTATACAAGATTTGTTGCAAATATATAACCGTGGTTGCAACAATGATCTATATGGTCATATTTTAATCAGATAACATCACAAACATCATACAGCAGAATCTTATAACTTTACATACAATGTAGCCACACATATTTTACTGTGACAATAATTATCAGCAAATTATGAGTTTACCTATGATACCTCACAGGGCATACTTTGTACAAAATTTATCATAGTTTTGTAAAAGTGGTGAACATGGGGGTACAGTGTGTCACAATGGTCCGCCAAGAGCTAAGAACTAGCTGTCAAGCCAGCTAACCATCATGGTTACTGCAAGATGTTTGTACGGGAAACAGTTTACAAGCTATGTAGAAGATTGGGTTGCATAACTGTTGAAGGGAGACGTATCACTTGAGGCGAGGTGGGTCTCAGAGCTAACTCAATCAATCTTGAAAATCCTGAACATCCCTGGAGGCAGCACTTTGTTTACTGTCTGGGCCAAGTGGAGACCGGTGATCAGCGCAGGGAGCAGATGCCAGAACGCCAGGGATGGGAACCGCCCCTCTGGGAACTTGCCCCTTTTTACGAGGAGTTTGACCAGGTGCTGGGTGCTGTGCTGCAACCCCAGCACTTCACAATAGCCGCGCCAGCCTGCACAGTCACCTTCTCAGCCCTGAACGCAGCACAGGGCCAGCGGGGAGCCAGCAAGCACTGGATGAGGCAGCCAAAGTGATTCTCGGGCTCACTGTGGTCTCGAAGGCAGCTTTGCTACTGGAGCAGCTGCAGCACATCCTGGGTCCCTACTCGGAGGGGCTTTCTGATGCCCCCCCGTCCCCCGCAGGGGCTGACCGCTGCGGAAGCAGCATCAGAAACACAAGAGGCAGAGGTTGCCCCTGAGCCTGGTCAGTGTCTGGTGGCACGTCTGTTATTAATCTAGGAATGGGAGGAATTAATTACTTGCTCTGGGTTACTTAATAAGTAAAAAGTGATTTTATTACATATAAAAAGTGGGATTTAAGTGGTTCCAAGCAAAAACAGACAGAACAAAGTAAGTTACCAAGCAAAATAAAACAAAACACACAGATCTAAGCCTAATGCAGTAGGAAACTAAATGCAGGTAAATCTCACCCTCAGAGATGTTCCAATAAGCTTCTTTGACAGACTAGACTCATTCCTAGTCTGGGTCCAACAATCACTCACACCCCCATAGGTACTGTCGTTTTTTCCAGTTTCTTTCAGGCATCTCTTTGGGATGGAGAGGCTACCTCTTCAGCCAGCTGAAGACAAAATGGAGGGGCTTCCAGGGCCTTATATAGTCTTTCTCTTGTGCCACATCACAGCCACACAATGGGGTCTCTAGCCACCTGGGCAAGTCACCTGTCTATGAACGATTCAGCTTTTTGCAGGCCGAAGCCATTGTTTACATGTTAGTTTGAACATTCCCAGGAAAGGTCAGATGGGGATTGGCGTCTCTCAAAGTCCATTGTTAGTTAAGTGCTCCAATTACTTGAATAGCCCCTTCACACTATGTTTACCAAATCTGCCTCACCTGCTTCCTACAGCAACGATCATGTCACTCAATATACTGGCCATGCTCCTACTTATACAGCCCAAAATGCCATTAGCCTTCTTGGAAACAAGGGCACACTGTTGACTCATATCCAGCTTCCCATCCACCATAGCCCCTAGGTCCTTTTCTGCAGAACTGCTGCCTTACCACTCGGTCCCTAGTCTGTAGCAGTGCATGGGATTCTTCCATCCTAAGTGCAGGACTCTGCACTTGTCCCTGTTAAACCTCATCAGATTTCTTTTGGTCCAATCCTCTAATTTGTCTAGGTCCTTCTGTATCCTATTCCTACCCTCTAGTGTATTTACCACTCCTCCCATTTTAGTGTCATCTGCAAACTTGCTGAGAGTACAATCCACGCCATCCTCCAGATCATTAATGAAGATATTGAACAAAACTGGCCCCAGGACCAACCCTTGGGGCACTCCTCTTGATACCAGCTGCCAACTAGACAAGGAGCCATTGATCACTACTCATTGAGCATGATGACCTAATCATTTTTCTGTCCACCTTATAGTCCATTCATCCAGCCTATACTTCTTTAACTTGAAGGCAAGAATACTGTGGGAGACTGTCCACTGCTTTCCCCTCATCCGCAGAGCTGGTTATCTTGTCATAGAAGGCAATTAGGTTAGTCAAAGTGCTTCAAAATTGATTCCTTAAGGACCTGCTCCATGATTTTTTCCAGGGACTGAGGTGAGGCTGATGGCCTGTAATTCCCTGAATCCTCCTTCTTCCCTTTTTTAAAGATGGGCACTACATTAGCCTTTTTCCAGTCATCCAAGACCTCCCCTGATCGCCATGAGTTTTCAAAGATAATGGCCAGTGGCTCTGCAATCACATCTCCCAACTCATTTAGCAACCTCAGCTGCAGTGCATCCGCCCCCATGGACTTGTGCTTGTGACGTTATTGATATAATCTGGGACCATATAGAACATGGTTCCAAAGTCCTATAGTGGCACCAAATCTTATGTAAAGGGGGTCACATAAGGTGTCTAAGACCAGGTTATGGGTTGCTGGTTATGATTATGCTGTCTGTATGAATGTACCGGTATCACTTTTTAGCTGAAGTTACAAATATTGGCTCTATACTGTCTGTACTTCAAACTTATGCTGTGCTTCTGGGTGATGTCCCAGACAAGTTGGTGTTAGCTCTGCCTAGCCTGCTTGATGGCCCATTAAGGACCATCAGCTACACAATTGACCCACTTGTCATAGGTTTTCTCCCCCACTTGGAGCTGTTGGGTTCCAAGATGTGGACCTGCATGGACTCCTCTAAACTAAAATCCTAGTTTAGATCTGGTTCTCGCTGCCACCAGTCAGTTTTCTAAGTGTCTGACACACTGCCTGTCCCCCAAGCTTCCCCTGGGGAACCCAGATTCAAACCCCTTGAATCTCACCAGAGAGAGAGAAACAGCCAGTTCCCCTCCCCCCTTTCCCTCTCTCCAGCCTGCTCCGGAGAGATACACACCGAGTCAAATCCTTGACTCAACACAAAGAGGGACTCACATCCCCCTCCCCTTCCCTAGTCCTTGGGAAAAATACCTTGATTCAAACTCCTTGAATCAAACAAAGAGGGATTCACCTCCCCCTCCCCGTCCCTTGAAAATGCAAACAAGAGAAGAATCAATCAAGTCCTAAAAAGAAAAGATTTTATTAAAGAAAGAAAAAAGTACACTCTCTCTGTATTACCAGGATGCAAAAATACACAGAGTCTAACCTATAAACCTGGAGATGCTCTCCCCCCCACCTCCTTTCTCAGAATAATCAAAGTAACAGCAAACAGAAATAAAGATATTTCTCCAGCAAACACACAATTGCAAATACAGAAAGCAACTCAAAAGACTAATCCACCTTTTTAACTAATACTTACTATACTGGATAGTAGGAAATACTCCAGGAGAACTTGGAGACATGTCTGGCCTCTCTTAGATCCAAAGAGAGCACACAGAGCAAACAAGGAACACAGACAAAGGCTTCCCTCCACAGAGATTTGAAATTATCCTGTCCCTTGATTGGTCCTCTGGTCAGGTGTTTCTTAGGTTACTGAGCTTGTTAACCCTTTCCAGGTAAAAGAGACCTTAACCCTGATCTGTTTATTTATGACACCACTGAGAGAAGGCAGATACGCCTTGTAACTCAGCAAAGTATGCAGGAACTTGCCCAGGTGACTCCAGACTCCATTTTGCTGTAATTTTCCACTGTAAGAACAAAGACGTGTTCTTACACCTGGAAAAAACTGATGCCTCATCTCCATCTGGTCTTCAATCCTGCTTCTTACCTCTGGAGGGTCTTTACTACAAACTGAAGCTCTGAACAAAGGACTGAATGACCCATCTCAGCAGGGGATGTACTCCAGAGACTTGATTTGAACCTGCAGTTTACTCCATCACTGCTACAAGGCTGAACTATGAACTTTGCCATTACTGTATGTAATTGATTCCATTTCACCAATTCTAGCTCTCGTCTCTATCTTTTTCCTTTTATGAATAAACCTTTAGATTTTAGATTCTAAAGGACTGGCAACAGTGTGATTTGTGGGTAAGATCTGATTTGTATATTGACCTGGGTCTGGGGCTTGATTCTTTGGGATTGAGAGAACCTTCTTCCTTTATTGGAGTGTTGGTTTTCATCACCATTCATCCCCAGGACGAGTGGCACTAGTGGTGATACTGGGAAACTGGAGTGTCTAAGGGAATTGCTTGTGTGACTTGTGGTTAGCCAGTGGGGTGAGACCAAAGTCCTCTTTGTCTGGCTGGTTTGGTTTGCCTTAGAGGAGGAAACACCCCAGCCTTGGGCTGTAACTGCCCTGTTTTAAGTGATTTGTCCTGAAATGGCACTGTCAGTTGGGTCCTGCCAGAACCGCATCGTCACAGTTCTCGTCCAGCTTTTCTGAATAGTCCTGAACCACTTCTTTCTCCACAGAAGGCAGAAACACTTGGAAAACATTTGCAGCTGAGATTCAGGAGAGAGAGTCTGTACTGAAGGATGCTCCCTTGTGCTTTTTCCTCCCCTGTTGGAGTTTCTTTTGTTTCCCTTCCTGCTTGATGACTCTGTTGCTTAAATGTAAATTAAGCAGAGCACCCCTTCCTTTGTTGAGACAGGCCTGTTTGCCAACCTCAGGTTAGAGCACGTGTTAACACCATAAAGGGGAATCTTATCACTTTACGTACATTGTTGTCACACACATATTTTATCATGGCAATACTGACTGGCAAATTATACATTTACAAATAATACCTTGCAAGGTTGTACAAAGATTATTACAACAGTGAGTACGGTGTGAACACACGGGTACATTCTGTCACAATCCCGTATCTTCCCCCTCTCAGTCCTTTGTTCACGAGGTGGGGACTTTTCTCAGCTTCCCTAAAATCCGTAAACCATGGGAACTTGCCTTGTCGCTCTGGCTTCCTTTCCCCAGAGCTCCCTCGACCTCTGCCCAGAAGAAAATCCCAATCAACTGTGCCGTGCAGCTGCAGGGATGTCACCGCCTCTGGGTTCCAGGACTGGCAGACTCTGTTAATGGTTCATTCGCTCGGGGATAAGAGGCTGGAGCAGCCGCAGAAGGAGAGAGAGGCAGGGACCTGGCAGCTCCACAGACACCCAGGAACTGCTCCTTCCCCTGGCACGGAGTCACCCCAGGTGAGTGGGACCGTAGCCCTGTGCGGGCAGCTCTGGCATCACATGGCCTTAGAGCAGCCTTCTTATTGTGGAGTATCTGGTGAGCACAGGGGCTGCACCCAGACTGGTGAGTTATTGTAGGGTCTCTGGTGAGCACCGGCGCTGGGCACAGACTAGTGAGTTATTGTAGGGTCTCTTGTGAGCACAGGTGCTGGGCACAGACTAGTGAGTTATTGTAGGGTCTCTGGTGAGCACAGGGGCTGCGCACAGACTGGTGAGTTATGGTAGTGTCTCTGGGGAGCACGGGGACCATGCACAGACTGGTGAGCTATGCTAGTGTCTCTGGTGAGCACGGGCACCGTGCACAGACTGGTGAGTTATGGTAGTTTCTTTGGTGAGCACAGGCGCTGCGCACAGACCGGTTAGGTTAGGTAGTGTAAGGTCTTTGGTGAACACACGGGGGGGTGCGCACAGACTGGTGAGCTGCTGTTGGGTCTACACAGTGTTTGCTATTTTGGCAGGGCTGGGAGCTGGCAGCTGGTCTCTGGGGTTGGGAGGAGACAGTCAGAGGGAACTGATGGGTCTCCTGCCCCACAGGTGTCCCTCGCACTGTCCTGCTGGAAGCTGTGAAGGCCCAACCTAGCCAGGGATGCTGATCCTGAGCTGTGCCTCCAAGCTGCGGCTGCTGGAGGGGATGCTACGGCGGGGCCTGCCTGACACGCTGCTGGTGACCAGGACTCGCCCGTCACTGCAGGGCCGAACCCTCCCACCCTCGGGCTGGGCAGAGAGCAGGGGAAAGTCCCTCGGAGTCCCCTGGGTGATGGGGCACATATTGGGCTGGGGTGCAATCCCCTGGGTCGGGGGTACATGGAGGGCTGGCCCCTCCACCTGGTCAGGGGGTAGCAGTTTGGGGGGCAGACCCTTTCTGCAGGTCGGGGGGCAGCAGTTCAGGGGCTGGGAAGGCTCTCATAGATCCACAGGGGATGTGCTGTACCACAGCCTGTCACCAGGCCCCTGGGAGCGACCCCTGGAGTGGGCCGGGGCCCGAGGCTGCACACAGCTCACAGGGGCAGGGCCACCTCCACCACTGGGCCTTTGACACCAGCCCTCCCATCTCTCTCCGTGGCTCCCTGCAGCGAGTGCAGCCGAGCCAGACGCCCGCGAGAGGCTTGGACCAGGTCCCTGCGGTGGGTGTTGGCAGAGACCCCGGCAGCCTTTGCAAAACACAGGAGCGGTTCATTAGTCCCCTGGCTACAGACTCCTCAGGTTAGCACAGGGAATCAAAGGTTAAGCCACAGCCCAGCCTGGCCAAGCCTGGGCAATGAGCCAGCCAAGACGTCACGGTCCCCATGGCTGGCTCTGGCTCTGTCCCGTTGTTCTTAGGCCAAGGTGACAGCTGCTGAGACCCCCCAAAAGCCGGCTCTTAGCCCCGTGTCCTGACCCCTCTCGGCCGCTGTTCTTCAGCTGGGGGCCTCTCGGCTGCAGAGCCGTAAGGGGGGAATCTCGCTCGCTCGGTGTGAACGTCAAACCCAGCCACTGGGGTTCCATGGTCTCTCCAGACCCTCCTGGTGCGTGTGTAGTTTATTCCCTTGGTTAATGATGCTGGTCTCCAGCCAGGCTGTTACATGAGTCACAACCCGTCCATTCCCTTCACACGCTGCACGGAGCAGTACAGGACACAGAGGGAAACTGAGGCACACATGGGCCTCAGAAAGATACTACAGAAAGCTTCTACTTTGTCACACAGGCCCCCTGCCCTGGGTTGGGGTAGCAGCAGGAGGGCAGGGCCCTCCCCCAGGTTAGAGGTAGTGGGGGAGCCTCCTCCTGGGCCTCCTCCTCACTCGCCCCCTGCCTCCATAAGTCCATACCCAGCACCAATGCCTGCTGCTCACCCAGAGTAGCCGCCAGGGCTTGCCCATTGAATCAGAGCACAAGCAGGCTCTGTGCCAGCCAATCTCAGTCTGGGCAGGCTTTGCATAAGCCAATGAACATGTGGGCGGCTCCATGGCAGCCAATCACAGTGTAGGACAGCTGGGTGCCTGCAAATCATGGCTCTGACCACCACCACCTCCCATCCCCCAGTTCTGAAATTCCTCCTGGTCCTCGCCATGGCTCTGACTCCTTCCTCCTGCCCCAGCTACACCCTTGATAAAATGGCCATTTTTGTAATATTTGTATGAACCCTATGTGTGCCTCAGTTTCCCCTGGCTACCCAGTGGGGGAAGGAGATTGATTTTGCTCGCACTGCTAAGTGACACAGGCAGTTTGCTTTCAGTTAGTGGCAGGGGTGGGATACTGAATGTGCCAGTAGCAAAGCACAGTCCATCAAAGGAAACAGCAAGAAAATGGTGTGTAACCACCACCCTAAGATCCACATCACAAACCTGTGCAAGGAGAAAGGGCGAACCGTTGGGAAGTTCAACAGGACGCAGCTGATTGCAGGCTGGAGAAGGGTGACAGGACTCAGCGGCAGGTTCCAGACGCAGGTGGGGTTTGATGAGGGTCCGAGAGTGACAGAAGCAGCAGCAGGGTGTCCTCACAACCTGGTTCCCCTCCAATGGTTTTGAAGCGGTAGGAGTTAGCGTGGAAAGCAAAGGCGCTAGCAGACTGTGAGAGGGAACCAGCTGGCTGTGAGAAGCAGCAAAAACGTGAAGAAATGCAGCAAAAGCTTGATCTGGAGGCGAGAGAACCCATCAAGGGGTAAGTGGGCAAAGGCCCCAGGGATGCTGGATTCCGCAGGGAGCTGGATACCAAATTATCTGTTTAAGGAGGAGGAGGGGCTGTAGACACCAACCTCACTGCCTTTGAGAAGGGTTGTGATTTGAACCTGGCTGACCCTGCAGACCGGCTCTGCTGTCTCACCCCCATACTCAGTCCCTCAAAGCCACAGAGCCGTACAGCCAGATGGACGGCGTTAATACTGGGGGCTGGGAACTGTTAGAAAAGGCTCCACTGCTTATGTTTGAGCTGACACCTGAGGTTTATATAAAAGAGTTTTGGGATGTGCAAGAGACCCAGGGTGGGACCTAAATGGAAGCCACCTGGCTACTGGGAGAAGCCCTCCCGACGGCTCCGATCCCAGTGCGATCACAGGACTCGGAGGGGCTGACGCTGTGGCCAAGGGAGCCAGCTCGCAGCCTGCTCTCCCTGGGGTAACAGAGTCACAACTGAACCTGATTGGAGCTGAGACCCCAGCTGAGCATGGGCAGACACTGGCAGAGCATGGCAAAGCTTAAGACCTGGAATTGCAGCCTGCCAGCAGGGGGGTCCTGGCCTGGGGTGAGGGCAACAGGTTAACCCCAGGAGGGGAAATGGATTCCTGGTGTACACACAGCCCTGGGGTTGGGACACAACCAGCATAGGGGAGCCCCCTGCATCACCAGACCCTGGGACACCAGTGCCCCAGAGACAAGGCCAGCCTTGTGGGGGGACACACCTACACCCATCCCCCAAATGCTCAAGGGGTCACTCCCTACCCCAGCTGAGGGGTCAGGACACCCCAGTGAAATTTCCAGAGGCAGGTATAAATATGTAAGCAAGAATCAGGATAGAGATAACGAGGTTTTTATAGGGGTGGGTGTCACCTCCCTCTGAGGGAGGAATAAAGTGTCCTTAAGAAACTTGTTGAAATCAACTCAGATCCCCAAAGGGGCCAGAGAGACAAGGCAAGTGCTGCCGACTCCTGGATTTCCTGCCTCTCAGCCGGGAGGCTGAGCAGAGACCCCAGCTCGAAAGCACAGGACTGGGAGGTGGGGGGTGCTGGACAAAGATGGAGGCTCTCACCTGGAGCTGGCCAAGGAGGTCAGACGGAGACAGAGACAGCCTGGAAAGGGTCTGTCACTCCAGCTTGGCTGGACCCCGGCTGACCACAATGGACACTGCTTTACCCCCCGTTCTCTCTGCTGACCTAAGGCCGCTCCGTGACTCATAAACTGGCCTGGCTCGACAATGCTGCCGGGTGTCACTGCAAACCCAGGCTGGGGTGTGGGAGCCCCTGAAAAGTGGCCAGGTCTCTCCATGGGTCTGGCTCAGTGGGAGGCACCGGGCAGAGCTCGCGGGGTGGAGCAGGAGGGCTGGAGCCCAGAGGCTCCATCTCAGAGGCCCTGGCCTGCCCTGCAGGAAGAGTGGGGCCCCCTGGGGGGGCTGGCACTTTGAGGGCTCCTCCAAGGGGCAGAGTAAAAGCTGGGGCCCAGCACCAATCCTGGGGAACTGGGACATCCCCAGACTCTGACCCCTGTGTCTTGGCAGGTCTACGGCACTGTGATGCATGTGAACCGCGGGAACCCGGCTGGCCAGGAGGTGCTGGTGGATTCATGGCCAGAGTTCAAAATGGTCCTCACCCGGCCACGCAGAGAAGTGCGGCCTTTGCTGGGCCCCTCCCATCTGCCCCGATCCTCCTCGCCTGACACCATCACCGTCCCGCCTCCCCTCCCGACTTCCTTGCCCCTTTCCTGCTTGGTGTCATCTCTACCCTCCCCATCCTGGCTGCCCCACCTCCCCACAGCTTGTCTCCCTTTCTGCTGCCCAGACCCCATCCAATTCTTCCCTAAGCCCCCTGGCTCTGTTCACAGGGCCCCTTCACCCACCCGCAAAATCATACTTGGTGCTGCAGGCAGAGGCTGTGCTCACCCCCAGGCAGTGTTCCCCTTGCAGGTGGCGCGGGACCCAAGTGATTTTTTCACCAATTTGTACATGGCCTTTTACCGGGACGAGGGCGCCTGCCGGGCCCTGCTGGGGAACAGCCGCGCCGTGGACTGGGGCCAGGCCTTCCTGATCCTGGGTGAGCCCCTCCAGCCCTGCTCCATCCAGCACCTGCCACATGGGGGGCAGGACCGCTCCCCTCCCCCACAGGCCAATAGCCCTGAGGAGCTGGCCCAGGCCCCTCTCCCCACATAGGCGAACAGCCCTAAGGGGTCCACCTGAGTCCCTGCCCATCCCCCACAGGCCAATAGCCCCAAGGAGCTCGCCTGGGCCCCTTCTCCATCCAGACCCAGGATCCCGAATGCGCCAAGCTTGGGAACCCCCAGTTGGGTCATGCCGGCTCACAGTGGCCCTTGGCCCCTCCCTGCTGCTCTCCCCCACCAAGCTGGGCCCCCCACATCCATGGGCACCTTTCGGGAGGCCCCTGCTGACAGCGCACGGCTGTCCCTGCAGGGCTGCAGGACGGGGTATATGAGACCATCAGGGACATCGCCAGGGCCAGGGGCCTTGAGATGGAGACGTATCTATACCGGCCACTGCTGCACCCAGACCCGCCTGCCATGCCCCAGTACCGGTAGGTGCCCCCAGATATGGGGGTGTGAGAGAATGGGGCAATGCACACAACCAGCCTGTGCTAGATGGAAGGGGGAGCGGGGCTGGGGGAAGGGAAGGACCCCGGGGTGCCAGGCCAGAGGCCTCCATTGTGCCCCAGATCTGGTGTCAATGAGTTCCCCAGGCTAAGGGTGCTGGCAAACTGAGGCTATCACCACAGCCCCAGGCCTTGGGCACATGCTGCCAAGGATTTCCCATCCTGCTCCGGGGCAGGGCTGAGTCAGCCCTAGAGCTTCGCCGGGGGCAGGGGCAGCCCAAGGACCCTCCTTGGCCCCAGGATGGGGAGAGCAGGGGGAGGGGCAGCCTGTAACCTTCCCTATCCTGGGACGGGCAGCCAGGGGTCCTTGATCCCAGAGCTGTCCCCTCTGAGGGGAGGGGGCTCCAAGCACAGAGCCCCCTGGTCCCCCTTTCCCTGTCAGTGGGTAGGTCCCCGGGCATGGGGTTCGCTGCCCACTGAGCCCTGGTGCTTTCATGTCAGGAGCTGAGCTTAGCCACGGCCCATCGGCAGCGATGGCTCTGCTGGGGCTGGACTGGGCCCTGTCAGACAGCCCCTGTGCTGAGGCCGCGGGAGTGTGTCGATCCCCTCCCCACGGAGGTCACCTTCCCCCCATGTGCTGCCTCCTGGCTTGATCCCCTCCCCCCTCCCACCCCGGGTCTATCGCCCCTCAGCCTCAAACCCCTTCTTCCTGTGCCAGGCCAGCCCCTCTCCAGCCTCCCTGCCCTCCATGGGGGGCACTGGGAGGAGTGTTATGTGGGCTAGAGCCACCCCAGGATTTGCCATAGCCTCCCCTCCCAGTGCAAAGGCCAAATGTTACGCAGCAGTAGGGGTGGCAATGCCATACCACGCCCCCCGTAGCTGTGGGCTGCTGCTGGCGGTGGCGCTGCCTTCAGAGCTTGGTGGCACAACCCTCCCCCACAGGATACTTTCCATGCCCCCCCACCCCAGTTTGGGATTCAGCAAACCTCCCCCCCCACAAAAAAAATTTTCTGTCTAGCCCAGCTCAGCCCCACAACCGGGAAGAGGATGGCGCCGCCGGACCCTGCTCCCCTCCTATGCCATGTCATACCAGCTCAATCCCTGCCCCCCAAGCTGGGTCAATGTCCCCCTGTGGTCACACCTCCCATGTTGGGTCGCTCCGCACTCCCCTCCCCTAGACTTACCCCTTCCCCTGCCCATGCTGTTCCTATTTACCCCCCACACCCGTCCACACTCACCCCCTCCCCTTGCCAGGTCAATCTCCACAGTGCTCACCCCCGCCCCCACATGTCTCTCATCCCCTGCCCTGTCTTGCAGGCCTGACAGGGGGCTCAGGCTGGCCCCCGTGTCCCCCGACCACGCCATGCTGCTCAGAGACACCTGGACGTTTGGGCGGAACAGCTGGAGCCTGCGCTACCTGAGCCTCCTGATCCGCCACTTCCCCAGTGCCTGCCTGCTGGACCCTGAGGGGACCCCCATCTCCTGGTGCCTCAGCGCCCCGCTAGCTTTCCTGACACACGGTTACACCCTCCCGGAGCATCGTGGCCAGCACCACGCGAGGCCCGTGGTGGGGATGCTGGCGGCACAGTTGCATGCCCGCGGCTTCCCTGTTTACACCGGGGTGCTGCCCCACAACGAGCCTTCGCTGCACGCCCTGCAATGCCTCGGCTTCCACATCCTGCCTGGGGTGTTCTACCAGCTGGTGGTGAGGCCCGGGTTTGCCCAGTCCCAGCCAGCCAGCGCCGTGGACTCAGCCCAGGACCCTGCGCCCAGCTCTGGGGAATGGCCACGCACCTAATAGCACAGGGGGAGAGGAGAGGCAGAGAAGGGGACACGGCCTAGAGCCCTGCACCCAGCTCTGGGGGACAGCCACGCTCTGCCAGCACGTAGCCCTGGGGGAGGGGAGGAGATGGGGACATGGCCCAGCCATGCCCAGGGACCTGCCACCCCCGAGAAGGGGACACATTGACCAGCCACCAGGGGAGCTCAGCTGTCAGCCCTTGGGAAGCTGGGGCCTGGTGGAGGAGAGTAGCTCATGCTCCATTATCCCCTGGCAGTCAGGGCTCAGCAGGGGGCGCTCTCCGCTCACAGTGCTGCCTCCGTGCCCTGTGCTGTGGGCTCAGCAGGGGGCGCTCTCCCACTCCCACTCCCTTCCCCACTGTACAGCCCTGCTGGGCCCGAACACAGGGAGGAGCATCCGCTCTTCTCCCTTCCCCCAGAATGGACGTCCTCAGCCCTGGGCAGGCGACCTGCCCCCTGTCAGCCCCAGTGCACAGGCTGCTCCTCCCCATGTAGCTGGTCCCAGTCACCCTGAAATAAGGCAGCTTTGGGCTGTTAGAAAGGTGATCCGAGCTGTCACCTCCAGAGAAAGGGAAGAGCCTAGAAGATTTAAAGAAAACTTAGTTTGGTAGCATCCTGTCTGGCAAGAACTCACCAATAGCTGGGGTGTGAAATCCTCATTTCTTTGTTGTTCTGTCACTGTAGTCCCCACTTCCCTATTGTTTGTCTGTATAATCTCTGCCTGGTTCTGTGATTGTTTCTGTCTGCTGTGTAATTAATTTTGTTGGGTGTAAACCAATTAAGGTGGTGCGATATAATTGGTTAAATAATCATGTTACAATATGTTAACATTCGTTATTTAAATTTCAGTAAAATAATTGGTTAAAATATGGCTAAGCAGAACTCAAGTTTTACTATATAGTCTGCAGTCAATCAGGAAGTAAAGGGAGGGAATGGAAACAGGGACACAGGCACGGCTCTGTGGTGTCAGAGGTGGGAAGGGGGACACTGAGAAAAACAATTGAAATCATTTCTAGCTAAAAGTTCATCCCAATAAACATCGAATTGTTTGCACCTTCACGGACGTGTCTGGGGTGATGCACATGGGCGTTACCGGACTGGCAGAAACCGACCCATGTCAATGGAGGAGCCGAGAGGACAGTGGGAACCCCAAGCACTGACCAATCAAGACGCAGCGGAAGCCCCAGCAGGCTGACCGTGTGAACCCAGCATGCTTTGCTAGGGCAGGACAACGGACCGAGAGGAGACAGGAGGGGTGATAAGACCTTGGCTCACAGAGACACAGCAGCTCTGCCCTGGGGCTGACAGATGGAGACAGCAGCTGGGCTGGGTAGACCCCTCACATTGGGTGCACTGAATGCTGGCCGAGCCCCTGTCTCTCTGCACTGAGCTAAGGATGCGCACCTCCTGCAGCCAGGTGACTCATCCTTGGTTTGCACAGGCTGGCCGCTGTCGCTGCAGATCCTCACTGGGAGCATCACGTCCTGAAGGGGCCCAGGACAAGTCTCTGGCAGGAGTCTGGCTTTGGCTGCATTTGCTGCAGGGAGACAGGGATCGCTGGTGCCGAAGGCCCAGTTTCAGAGTTGCTGAGGCCACATACAAGATGGCACCACCTGGAATTCAAAATGGAGATTGGGAGCGCAAACAACACTGAAACAAGCGTTTAACATTAAACTTGGACTAGAAACTCGCACATTCTTACAGAGCTGTGCCTAGGGTTGCCAGGTTTGGTTGGACGTATTCCTGAAAGTTTCATCACATGACATAACAGATTAATCTTTAATTCCTGGAGGGTTGGCAATCGTAGATGCACTGTGACTGGTTCGGTCACAGAGACCCCCTTGGGGCTGCCACCTGATGTCCTGAGACTACCTCTGAGCCCGTTTGCCCTGCCAGCTTGGGTCTCCAGTATCCTGTCTTGTTGAGCCAGACACGCCAGTCTAGTTCAACACAAACCTCCAGGTTTGAATCACGTGCCCCCAAAGCTGCAGACTTAACTGAAAACAGCTTAAGAAGTGTTCCTGTCTCTAGCACCCAGACATCCAGTTCCCAATGGGATCCAAAGCCCCAATGAATCCGTTTTACTCTGTATAAAGTTTATACAGGGTAAACTCATAAATTGTCCGCCCCCTATAATACTGATAGAGAGATATGAACAGCTGTTTGCTCCCCCAGGAATTAATTACTTGCTCTGGGTTACTTAATAAGTAAAAAGTGATTTTATTACATATAAAAAGTGGGATTTAAGTGGTTCCAAGCAAAAACAGACAGAACAAAGTAAGTTACCAAGCAAAATAAAACAAAACACACAGATCTAAGCCTAATGCAGTAGGAAACTAAATGCAGGTAAATCTCACCCTCAGAGATGTTCCAATAAGCTTCTTTGACAGACTAGACTCATTCCTAGTCTGGGTCCAACAATTACTCACACCCCCATAGGTACTGTCGTTTTTTCCAGTTTCTTTCAGGCATCTCTTTGGGATGGAGAGGCTACCTCTTCAGCCAGCTGAAGACAAAATGGAGGGGCTTCCAGGGCCTTATATAGTCTTTCTCTTGTGCCACATCACAGCCACACAATGGGGTCTCTAGCCACCTGGGCAAGTCACCTGTCTATGAACGATTCAGCTTTTTGCAGGCCCACGCCATTGTTTACATGTTAGTTTGAATATTCCCAGGAAAGGTCAGATGGGGATTGGTGTCTCTCAAAGTCCATTGTTAGTTAAGTGCTCCAATACTTGAATAGCCCCTTCACACTATGTTTACCAAATCTGCCTCACCTGCTTCCTACAGCAACGATCACGTCCCTCAATATGCTGGCCATGCTCCTACTTATACAGCCCAAAATGCCGTTAGCCTTCTTGGCAACAAGGGCACACTGTCGACTCATATCCAGCTTCCCATCCACCATAGCCCCTAGGCCCTTTTCTGCAGAACTGCTGCCTAACCACTTGGTCCCTAGTCTGCAGCAGTGCATGGGATTCTTCCATCCTAAGTGCAGGACTCTGCACTTGTCCCTGTTAAACCTCATCAGATTTCTTTTGGCCCAATCCTCTAATTTGTCTAGGTCCATCTGTATCCTATCCCTACCCTCCAGCATATCTACCACTCCTCCCAGTTTAGAGTCATCTGCAAACTTGCTGAGAGTACAATCCACGCCATCCTCCAGATCATTAATGAAGATATTGAACAAAACCGTCCCCAGGACCGACCCTTGGGGCACTCTGCTTGAAACCAGCTGCCAAGTGGACATGGAGCCATTGATCATTACCCATTGAGCCTGATGATTTAATCAGATTTCTATCCACTTTATAGTCCATTCATCCAGCCTATACTTCTTTAACTTGCTGTCAAGATTACTGTGGGAGACCGTCCACTGCTTTCCCGTCATCCGCAGAGCTGGTTATCTTGTCATAGAAGGCAATTAGGTTAGTCAGGCTGACTGTTCCTGATCACTTTCTTCTCCTCAAAGTGCTTCAAAATTGATTCCTTAAGGACCTGATCCATGCTTTTTCCAGGGACTGAGGTGAGGCTGATGGCCTGTAGTTCTCTGAATCCTCCTTCTTCCCTTTTTTAAAGATGGGCACTACATTAGCCTTTTTCCAGTCATCCGGGACCTCCCTCAATCACCATGAGTTTTCAAAGATAATGGCCAGTGGCTCTGCAATCACATCTCCCAACTCCTTTAGCAACCTCGGATGCAGCGCATCCGTCCCCATGGACTTGTGCTCGTCCAGCTTTTCTAAATAGTCCTGAACCACTTCTTTCTCCACAGAGGGCAGAAACACTTGGAAAACATTTGCAGCTGAGATTCAGGAGAGAGAGTACTGAAGGATGCTCCCTGGTGCTTTTTCCTCCCCTGTTGGAGTTTCTTTTGTTTCCCTTCCTGCTTGATGACTCTGTTTGTTGCTTAAATGTAAATTAAGTAGAGCCCCCATTCCTTTGTTGAGACAGGCCTGTTTGCCAGCCTCAGGTTAGAGCACGTGTTAACACCACAAAGGGGAATCTTATCACTTCACGTACAATGCTGCCACACACATATTTTATCAGGGCAATACTGACCGGCAAATTATACATTTACAAATAATACCTTGCAAGGTTGTACAAAGATTATTACAACAGTGGGTACGGTGTGAACACAAGGGTACATTCTGTCACAATCCCCTATCTTCCCCCTCTCAGTCCTTTGTTCACCAGGTGGGGGTCTTTTCTCAGCTTCCCTGAAATCCATAAACCATGGGGACTTGCGTTGTCTCTCTGGTCCCTTTGTTGATGTGGGTCAAATTCAACTAGTTCCTTAATGATTCTCTCCTCCACCCAGACAGGGAAGTGATGCCCACCTATGCCTCATAGCCTGCCCTGAGAGCAAACTTTCTCCCTTTTTTCCCCACGGGGTAACACTGCAGCACAGAGGGGAAACTGAGGCACATACAGGGGTCATAAAATACTACAAAAATTCCCACTTTGTCGCAGGGACCAATCCCTTGGTTTCCCCCCTCCTCGCCCCCCCACTGGCTGATCTGACCCAAAGTGGCTCTATTCACCATGTCTTCCAGGAGGCTGGGGCTTTCAAATGTGATGAGAAGGCCCAAGCTGAATCCTGGTATGTTATAGGAAATGCATTTCCTGCTGTGGGGCGCTCACAGTCAGGGTCATTGGGGCCCCATTGCGCTGGGTGCGGGCGGATACACAGTGATCTCCCTCGGAGCAGACTGTCTCCAGGGCAAGAAGCTCACACGGCTTCACCTTCCTGGGTCTCTCCTTGGAGCATTCAGCATCCTCTGCCCCTTCGTGTGCTTCCCAGGCGGGGTCCTGGGGAAGCCACAGGGTCCTGCACCCCCACTTCGCAGTCAGACGTGACTCTCAGCCAGCCAGTAAAGCAGAGGTTTATTCAATGACAGGAACACGCTCTAAAACAGAGCTTGTAGGTACAGCGAACGGGACCCCTCGGCCGAGTCCATTTTAGGGGGCAGTGAGCCAGACCGCCACGTCTGCATTTCACTCCTCATCCCCAGCCAGCTCCAGCCTGAAAACCCGCTCCAGCCCCTCCTTCTCTGCTCAGTTCCTTTCCCAGGCCCAGAGGTCACCTGACCTCTTTGTCTCCAACACCTTCAGTTGGCACCTTTGCAGAGGAGGGGCCCAGGCCATCAGTTGCTAGGAGACAGAGTGTCAGGCATTTATGTGCACTGGCCCTTTGCTATGCAGCAATCACACACCCTTATTCCACCACCTAGATACTTAAGAGCTGCATAGGGGACACTGAGGCACCAACACAGTATTCAGAGAAAACATTAAGAACGTTCCCAGATCGTCACAGGCTGTCACCGCCTCTGGGCTCCAGGACTGGCAGACTCTGTTAATGGTTCATTTGCTCAAGGATAAGAGGCTAGAGCAGCCCTGGAAGGAGAGAGAGGCAGGGACCTGGCAGCTCCACAGACACCCAGGAATTGCTCCTTCCCCTGGCACGGAGTCACCCCAGGTGAGTGGGACCGTAGCCCTGTACGGGCAGCCCTGGCATCACATGGCCTTAGAGCAGCCTTCTTATTGTGGGGTATCTGGTGAGCACAGGGGCTGCACCCAGACTGGTGAGTTATTGTAGGGTCACTGGTGAGCACAGGGGCTGCACCCAGACTGGTGAGTTATTGTAGGGTCTCTGGTGAGCACAGGCACTGCACACAGACTGGTGAGTTATGGTAGGGTCTCTGATGAACACACAGGGGGCCATGCAGATACTGTTAAGTTATTGTAGGGTCTCTGGTGAGCACAGGCGCTGCGCACAGACCGGTTAGGTAGTATAAGGTCTCTGGTGAACACACAGGGGGCTGTGCACAGACTGGTGAGCTGTTGTGGGGTCTACACAGTGTTTGCTATTTTGGCAGGGCTGGGAGCTGGCAGCTGGTCTCTGGGGTTGGGAGGAGACAGTCAGAGGGAACTGATGGGTCTCCTGCCCCACAGGTGTCCCTTGCACTGTCCTGCTGGAAGCTGTGAAGGCCCATCCCAGCCAGCAATGCTGATCCTGAGCTGTTCCTCCAAGCTGCGGCTGCTGGAGGGGATGCTATGGCGGGGCCTGCCTGACATGCTGCCGGTGACCAGGACTCGCCCGCCACCGCAGGGCCGAACCCTCCCACCCTCAGGCTGGGCAGAGAGCAGGGGAAAGTCCCTCGGAGTCCCCTGGGTGATGGGGTACAGATTGGGCTGGGGTGCAATCCCCTGGGTCGGGGGTACGTGGCGGGCTGGCCCCTCCACCTGGTCAGGGGGTAGCAGTTTGGGGGGCAGACCCTTTCTGAAGGTCAGGGGTCATCAGTTCAGGGGCTGGGCAGGCTCTCATAGATCCACAGGGGATGTGCTGTACCCCAGCCTGTCACCAGACCCCTGGGAGTGACCCCCTGGAGTGGGCCAGGGCCCGAGGCTGCACACAGCTCACAGGGGCAGGGCCGCCACCTTCACCACTGGGCCTTTGACACCAGCCCTCCCATCTCTCCCCGTGGCTCCCTGCAGCGAATGCAGCCGAGCCAGACGCCCGTGGGAGGCTTGGACCGGGCCCCTGCGGTGGGTGTTGGCAGAGACCCCGGCAGCCTTTGCAAAACACAGGAGCGGTTCATTAGTCCCCTGGCTACAGACTCCTCAGGTTAGCACAGGGAATCAAAGGTTAAGCCACAGCCCAGCCTGGCCAAGCCTGGCCAATGAGCCAGCCAAGATGTCGCAGGCCCCATGGCTGGCTCCTTAGAGGAGGAAACACCCCAGCCTTGGGCTGGAACTGCCCTGTTTTAAGTGATTTGTCCTGAATTGGCACTGTCAGTTGGGTCCTGCCAGAACCGCATCGTCACAGTGCTCGTCCAGCTTTTCTGAATAGTCCTGAACCACTTCTTTCTTCACAGAGGGCAGAAACACTTGGAAAACATTTGCAGCTGAGATTCAGGAGAGAGAGTCTGTACTGAAGGATGCTCCCTTGTGCTTTTTCCTCCCCTGTTGGAGTTTCTTTTGTTTCCCTTCCTGCTTGATGACTCTGTTGCTTAAATGTAAATTAAGCCGAGCACCCCTTCCTTTGTTGAGACAGGCCTGTTTGCCAACCTCAGGTTAGAGCACATGTTAACACCATAAAGGGGAATCTTATCACTTTACGTACATTGTTGTCACACACATATTTTATCATGGAAATACTGACTGGCAAATTATACATTTACAAATAATATCTTGCAAGGTTGTACAAAGATTATTACAACAGTGGGTACGGTGTGAACACAAGGGTACTTTCTGTCACAATCCTGTATCTTCCCCCTCTCAGTCCTTTGTTCACGAGGTGGGGACTTTTCTCAGCTTCCCTAAAATCCATAAACCATGGGAATTTGCCTTGTCGCTCTGGCTTCCTTTCCCCAGAGCTCCCTCGACCTCTGCCCAGAGCAAAATCCCAATCAACTGTGCCGTGCAGCTGCAGGGATATCACCGCCTCTGGGTTCCAGGACTGGCAGACTCTGTTAATGGTTCATTCGCTCGGGGATAAGAGTCTGGAGCAGCCCCAGAAGGAGAAAGAGCCAGGGACCTGGCAGCTCCACAGACACCCAGGAACTGCTCCTTCCCCTGGCACGGAGTCACCCCAGGTGAGTGGGACCGTAGCCCTGTGCGGGCAGCTCTGGCATCACATGGCCTTAGAGCAGCCTTCTTATTGTGGAGTATCTGGTGAGCACAGGGGCTGCACCCAGACTGGTGGGTTATTGTAGGGTCTCTGGTGAGCACCGGCGCTGGGCACAGACTAGTGAGTTATTGTAGGGTCTCTTGTGAGCACAGGGGCTGCACCCAGACTGGTGAGTTATTGTAGGGTGTCTTGTGAGCACAGGGGCTGCGCACAGACTGGTGAGTTATGGTAGTGTCTCTGGGGAGCACGGGGACCATGCACAGACTGGTGAGCTATGCTAGTGTCTCGGTGAGCACGGGCACCATGCACAGACTGGTGAGTTATGGTAGTTTCTCTGGTGAGCACAGGCGCTGCGCACAGACCGGTTAGGTTAGGTAGTGTAAGGTCTCTGGTGAACACACGGGGGGCTGCGCACAGACTGGTGAGCTGTTGTGGGGTCTACACAGTGTTTGCTATTTTGGCAGGGCTGGGAGCTGGCAGCTGGTCCCTGGGGTTGGGAGGAGACAGTCAGAGGGAACTGATGGGTCTCCTGCCCCACAGGTGTCCCTCGCATTGTCCTGCTGGAAGCTGTGAAGGCCCAACCCGGCCAGCGATGCTGATCCTGAGCTGTGCCTCCAAGCTGCGGCTGCTGGAGGGGATGCTACGGCGGGGCCTGCCTGACACGCTGCCGGTGACCAGGACTTGCCCGTCACTGCAGGGCCGAACCCTCCCACCCTCGGGCTGGGCAAAGAGCAGGGGAAAGTCCCTCGGAGTCCCCTGGGTGATGGGGCACATATTGGGCTGGGGTGCAATCCCCTGGGTCGGGGGTACATGGAGGGCTGGCCCCTCCACCTGGTCGGGGGTAGCAGTTTGGGGGGAAGACCCTTTCTGCAGGTCGGGGGGCAGCAGTTCAGGGGCTGGGCAGGCTCTCATAGATCCACAGGGGATGTGCTGTACCCCAGCCTGTCACCAGGCCCCTGGGAGCGACCCCTGGAGTGGGCCAGGGCCCGAGGCTGCACACAGCTCACAGAGGCAGGACCGTGACCTCCACCACTGGGCTTTTGACACCAGCCCTCCCATCTCTCTCCGTGGCTCCCTACAGCGAGTGTAGCTGAGCCAGACGCCCGCGAGAGGCTTGGACCGGGCCCCTGCGGTGGGTTTTGGCAGAGCCCCCGGCAGCCTTTGCAAAACACAGGAGCGGTTCATTAGTCCCCTGGCTACAGACTCCTCAGGTTAGCACAGGGAATCAAAGGTTAAGCCACAGCCCAGCCTGGCCAATGAGCCAGCCAAGACGTCATGGTCCCCATGGCTGGCTCTGGCTCTGTCCCGTTGTTCTTAGGCCAAGGTGACAGCTGCTGAGACCCTGCAAAAGCCGGCTCTTAGCCCCGTATCCTGACCCCTCGGGGCCGCTGTTCTTCAGCTGGGGGCCTCTCGGCTGCAGAGCCGTAAGGGGGGAATCTCGCTCGCTCGGTGTGAACGTCCACCCCAGCCACTGGGGTTTCCATGGTCTCTCCAGACGCTCCTGGCACGTGTGTAGTTTATTCCCTTGGTTAATGATGCTGGTCTCCAGCCAGGCTGTTACATGAGTCACAACCCGTCCCTCCCCTTCACACGCTGCGCAGAGCAGTACAGGACGCAGAGGGCAACTGAGGTACACATGGGACTCAGAAAGATACTACAGAAAGCTTCTACTTTGTCACACAGGCCCCCTGCCCTGGGTTGGGGTAGCAGCAGGAGGGCAGGCCCCTCCCCCAGGTTAGAGGTAGTCAGGGAGCCTCCCCGTGAGCCATCTCCTCACTTGCCCCCTGCCTCCATAAGTCCATACCCAGCACCAATGCCTGCTGCTCACCCAGCGTAGCCGCCAGGACTTGCCCATTGAATCAGAGCACAAGCAGGCTCTGTGCCAGCCAATCTCAGTCTGGGCAGGTTTTGCGTAAAGCTAATGAACATGTGGGCAGCTCCATGGCAGCCAATCACAGTGTAGGACAGCTGGGTGCCTGCCAATCATGGCTCTGACCACCAGCACCTCCCATCCCCCAGTTCTGAAATTCCTCCTGGTCCTCGCCATGGCTCTGACTCCTTCCTCCTGCCCCAGCTACACCCTTGATAAAATGGGCATTTTTGTAATATTTGCATGAATCCTATGTGTGCCTCAGTTTCCCCTGGCTACCCAGTGGGGGAAGGAGATTGATTTTGCTCGCACTGCTAAGCGACACAGGCAGTTTGCTTTCAGTTAGTGCCAGCAGTGGGCTACTGAATGTGCCAGTAGCAAAGCACAGTCCGTCAAAGGAAACAGCAAGAAAATGGTGTATAACCACCACCCTACGATCCACATCGCAAACCTGTGCAAGGAGAAAGGGCGAACCGTTGGGAAGTTCAACAGGACGCAGCTGATTGCAGGCTGGAGAAGGGTGACAGGACTCAGCGGCAGGTTCCAGACGCAGGTGGGGTTTGATGAGGGTCCGAGAGTGACAGAAGCAGCAGCAGGGTGTCCTCACAACCTGGTTCCCCTCCAATGGATTTGAAGCGGTAGGAGTTAGCGTGGAAAGCAAAGGCGCTAGCGCTAGGGAACCAGCTGGCTGTGAGAAGCAGCAAAAACGTGAAGAAATGTAGCAAAAGCTTGATCTGGAGATGTGGAGGCGAGAGAACCCATCAAGGGGTAAGTGGGCAAAGGCCCCAGGGATGCTGGATTCCGCAGGGAGCTGGATACCAAATTGTCCGTTTAAGGAGGAGGAGGGGCTGTAGACACCAACCTCACTGCCTTTGAGAAGGGTTGTGATTTGAACCTGGCTGACTCTGCAGACCGGCTCTGCTGTCTCACCCCCATACTCGGTCCCTCAAAGCCACAGAGCCGTACAGCCAGATGGGCGGCGTTAATACTGGGGGCTGGGAACTGTTAAAAAAGGCTCCACTGCTTATGTTTGAGCTGACACCTGAGGTTTACATAAAAGAGTTTTGGGATGTGCAAGAGACCCAGGGTGGGACCTAAATGGAAGCCACCTGGCTACTGGGAGAAGCCCTCCCGACGGCTCCGATCCCAGTGCGATCACAGGACTCAGGGAGGCTGAGGCTGTGGCCAAGGGAGCCAGCTCACAGGCTGCTCTTCCTGGGGAAACAGAGTCACAGCTGAACCGGATTGGAGCTGAGACCCCAGCTGAGCATGGGCAGACACGGGCAGAGCATGGCAAAGCTTAAGACCTGGAATTGCAGCCTGCCAGCAGGGGGGTCCTGGCCTGGGGTGAGGGCAACAGGTTAACCCCAGGAGGGGAAATGGATTCCTGGTGTACACACAGCCCTGGGGTTGGGACACAACCAGCGTAGGGAAGCCCCCTGCATCACCAGACCCTGGGACACCAGCGCCCCAGAGACATGGCTGGGCTAAGACCAGCCTTGTGGGGGGACACACCTACACCCATCCCCCAAATGCTTAAGGGGTCACTCCCTACCCCAGCTGAGGGGTCAGGACACCCCAGGGAAATTTCCAGAGGCAGGTATAAATATGTAAGCAAGAATCAGGATAGAGATAACGAGGTTTTTATAGGGGTGGGTGTCACCTCCCTCTGAGGGAGGAATAAAGTGTCCTTAAGAAACTTGTTGAAATCAACTCAGATCCCCAAAGGGGCCAGAGAGACAAGGCAAGTGCTGCCGACTCCTGGATTTCCTGCCTCTCAGCCGGGAGGCTGAGCAGAGACCCCAGCTTGAGAGCACAGGACTGGGAGGTGGGGGGTGCTGGACAAAGATGGAGGATCTCACCTGGAGCTGGCCAAGGAGGTCAGACGAGACAGAGACAGCCTGGAAAGGGTCTTTCACTCCAGCTTGGCTGGGCCCCGGCTGACCGCAATGGATACTGCTTTACCCCCCGTTCTCTCTGCTGACCTAAGGCTGCTCCGTGACTCATAAACTGGCCTGGCTCGACAATGCTGCCGGGTGTCACTGCAAACCCAGGCTGGGGTGTGGGAGCCCCCGAAGAGCGGCCAGGTCTCTCCAGGGGTCTGGCTCAGTGGGAGGCACCGGGCAGAGCTCGTGGGGTGGAGCAGGAGGGCTGGAGCCCAGAGGCTCCATCTCAGAGGCCCTGGCCTGCCCTGCAGGAAGAGTGGGGCCCCCTGGGGGGCTGGCACTTTGAGGGCTCCTCCAAGGGGCAGAGTAAAAGCTGGGGCCCAGCACCGATCCTGGGGACACAGGACATCCCCAGACTCTGACCCCTGTGTCTTGGCAGGTCTACGGCGCTGTGATGCATGTGAACCGCGGGAACCCGGCTGGCCAGGAGGTGCTGATGGATTCATGGCCAGAGTTCAAAATGGTCCTCACCCGGCCACGCAGAGAAGTGCGGCCTTTGTTGGGCCCCTCCCAACTGCCCCGCTCCCCTCCCCCGCCTGACACCATCACTGTCCCACTCCCCTCCCCGACTTCCTTGCCCCTTTCCCTGCTTGGTGTCATCTCTACCCCTCCCCATCCTGGCTGCCCCACCTCCCCACAGCTTGTCTCCCCTTTCTGCTGCCCAGACCCCCCCATCCAATTCTTCCCTAAGCCCCCTGGCTCTGTTCACAGGGCCCCTTCCCCCCACCTCAATCTCTTACTTGGGGCTGGAGGCAGAGGCTGTGCTCACCCCCAGGCAGTGTCCCCCTTGCAGGTGGCGCGGGACCCAAGTGATTTTTTCACCAATTTGTACACGGCCTTTTACCGGGACGAGGGCGCCTGCCGGGCCCTGCTGGGGAACAGCCGCGCCGTGGACTGGGGCCAGGCCTTCCAGATACTGGGTGAGCCCCTGAAGCCCTGCTCCATCCAGCACCTGCCACATGGGGGGCAGGACCGCTCCCCTCCCCCACAGGCCAATAGCCCTGAGGAGCTGGCCCAGGCCCCTCTCCCCACATAGGCGAACAGCCCTAAGGGGTCCACCTGAGTCCCTGCCCATTCCCCACAGGCCAATAGCCCCAAGGAGCTCGCCTGGGCCCCTTCTCCATCCAGACCCAGGATCCCGAATGCGCCAAGCTTGGGAACCCCCAGTTGGGTCATGCCGGCTCACAGTGGCCCTTGGCCCCTCCCTGCTGCTCTCCCCCACCAAGCTGGGCCCCCCACATCCATGGGCACGTTTTGGGGGGCCCTGCTGACAGCGCATGGCTGTCCCTGCAGGGCTGCAGGACGGGGTATATGAGACCATCAGGGACATCGCCAGGGCCAGGGGCCTTGAGATGGAGATGTATCCGCACCGGCCACTGCTGCACCCAGACCCGCCTGCCATGCCCCAGTACCGGTAGGTGCCCCCAGATATGGGGTGTGTGAGAGAGAATGGGGCAATGCACACAACCAGCCTGTGATAGATGGAGGGGGGAGCGGGGCTGGGGGAAGGGAGGGACCCTGGGGTGCCAGGCCAGAGGCCTCCATTGCGCCCCAGATCTGGTGTCAATGAGTTCCCCAGGCTAACGGTGCTGGCAGAGTGAGGCCATCACCACAGCCCCAGGCCTTGGGCACATGCTGCCAAGGATTTCCCATCCTGCTCCGGGGCAGGGCTGAGTCAGCCCTAGAGCTTCGCCAGGGGGCAGGGGCAGCCCAGCCTGGCCAAGGAACCTCCTTGGCCCCAGGATGGGGAGAGCAGGGGGAGGGGCAGCCTGTAACCCTTCCATATCCTGGGACGGGCAGCCAGGGGTCCTTGACCCCAGAGCCGTCCCCTCTGAGGGGAGGGGGCTCCAAGCACAGAGCCCCCTGGTCCCCCCTTCCCTGTCAGCGGGTAGGTCCCCGGGCAGGGGGTTCGCTGCCCACTGAGCCCTGGTGCTTTCATGTCAGGAGCTGAGCTTAGCCACGGCCCATCGGCAGCGATGGCTCTGCTGGGGCTGGACTGGGCCCTGTCAGACAGCCCCTGTGCTGAGGCCGCGGGAGTGTGTCGATCTCCTCACCCCCGGGGGTCACCTTCCCCCCATGTGCTGCCTCCTGGCTTGATCCCTTCCCCCCTCCCACCCGGGATCTATCGCCCCTCAGCCTCACCCCCCTTCTCCCTGTGCCAGGTCAGTCCCACTCCAGCCTCCCTCCCCTCCATGGGGGGCACGGAGGGGAGCGTTATGGGGGCTATAGTCACCCAGGATTTGCCATAGCCTCCTCTCCCAGTGCAAAGGCCAAATGTTATGCAGCAGGAGGGGTGGCAATGCCATACCACGCCCCCCGTAGCTCTGGGCTGCTGCTGGCGGTGGCGCTGCCTTCAGAGCTTGGTGGGCCCCCCCCCCCCCCCAGGATCCTTCCCAGGCCCCACCACCCCCGTTTGGGATTCAGCAAACCACCCCCACCCCCCACAAAAAAATTTTTCTGTCTAGCCCAGCTCAGCCCCACAACCGGGAAGAGGATGGTGCCGCCGGACCCTGCTCCCCTCCTATGCCATGTCATACCAGCTCAATCCCTGCCCCCTAAGCTGGGTCAATGTCCCCCTGTGGTCACACCTCCCATGTTGGGTCGCTCCCCACTCCCCTCCCCTAGACTTACCCCTTCCCCTGCCCATGCTGTTTCTATTTACCCCCCACACCCTTCCACACTCACCCCCTCCCCTTGCCAGGTCAATCTCCACTGTGCTCACCCCCCGCCCCCCACATGTCTCTCATCTCCCTGCCCTGTCTTGCAGGCCTGACAGGGGGCTCAGGCTGGCCCCCGTGTCCCCCGCCCACGCCCTGCTGCTCAGAGACACCTGGACGTTTGGGGAGAACAGATGGAGCCTGCGCTACCTGAGCCTCCTGATCCGCCATTTCCCCAGCGCCTGCCTGCTGGACCCTGAGGGGACCCCCATCTCCTGGTGCCTCAGTGCCCCGCTAGCTTTCCTGACACACGGTTACACCCTCCCGGAGCATCGTGGCCAGCACCACATAAGGGCCGTGTTGGGGATGCTGGCGGCACAGTTGCATGCCCGCGGCTTCCCTGTTTACACCGGGGTGCTGCCCCACAACGAGCCTTCGCTGCACACCCTGCAACGCCTCGGCTTCCGCATCCTGCCTGGGGTGTTCTACCTGCTGGTGGTGAGGCCCGGGTTCGCCCAGTCCCAGCCAGCCAGTGCCCTGGACTCGGCCCAGGACCCTGCGCCCAGCTCTGGGGAACGGCCACACACCCAATAGCACAGGGGGAGGGGAGAGGCAGAGAAGGGGACACGGCCTAGAGCCCTGCACCCAGCTCTGGGGGACAGCCACGCTCTGCCAGCACATAGCCCTGGGGGAGGGGAGGAGATGGGGACATGGCCCAGCCCTGCCCAGGGACCTGCCACCCCCGAGAAGGGGACACACTGACCAGGCACCAGGGGAGCTCAGCTGTCAGCCCTTGGGAAGCCGGGGCCTGGTGGAGGAGAGTAGCTCATGCTCCATTATCCCCTGGCAGTCAGGGCTCAGCAGGGGGCGCTCTCCGCTCACAGTGCTGCCTCCGTGCCCTGTGCTGTGGGCTCAGCAGGGGGCGCTCTCCCACTCCCGCTCCCTTCCCCACTGTAGAGCCCTGCTGGGCCTGAACACAGGGAGGAGCATCCGCTCTTCTCCCTTCCCCCAGAATGGACGTCCTCAGCCCTGGGCAGGCGACCTGCCCCCTGCCAGCCCCAGTGCACAGGCTGCTCCTCCCCATGTAGCTCCTCCCAGCTGCAGCCCCAGTGGGCCATGGGGTTGGGGGGAGGGGACTCCCCACACACAGAAGACGTGCAGGTGCATGCAGGACCTTGTGGCTTCCCCAGGACCCCGCCTGGGCGGACTCACTGTGGGAAGCGCATGGAGGGGCAGATGCTGAATGCTCCAAGGTCAGACCCAGGAAGGTGAAGCCGTGTGAGCTTCTTGCCCCGGAGACAGTCTGCTCCAAGGGAGAGGAGGCTCCCCAACGTCCTGACTGGCTTTGTGGGGAGCAGTTCCAGAGCATCGCCCGGGGACTCCATGTCATGAGAGAGAGAGGGAAACACATTGAACAAGGAGACCGCGCGCCCTGCCACAGCCCAGACCTCCATTCCCAGACACAGGGGGCTGCCTCTGCCCCGATTCCCCGCACCGAGCCTGCACGCTGGGCTCCACCAGGACCTGAAACCCAAACTGCCCCTAAGTGGCTCGCGGCCGCTGCTAGGACCCGGGACAAAGAACCCAAACCCAACCTTCTCCGGCCCACTATAATGGGAAGTCTGGAACACTAATTAAAAAAGAGGTGGAGAGTTAGGATACAGATATTCAGGCCTGTCGGCAAAGGCCTAGACTTTAAGAATGTAGGTGTATTCTTATCACTTAGCTAGTTATAGGGGTACAGAACGAGAATCAAAATCACAGTCTGCCTGTTTATAGGCCTTCTCTCGCTGTGCTAGTCTGAGGCCCTGTTCTTAGCCTAAGGCCTTTGGCTAAGCAGCAAAGGCAGCCATAAGCTGGGAAGCAAACGGTCACGTCCTCACCAGTCACCCTGAAATAAGGCAGCTTTGGGCTGTTAGAAAGGTGATCCGAGCTGTCACCTCCAGAGAAAGGGAAGAGCCTAGAAGATTTAAAGGAAACTTAGTTTGGTAGCATCCTGTCTGGCAAGAACTCACCAATAGCTGGGGTGTGAAATCCTCATTTCTTTGTTGTTCTGTCACTGTAGTCCCCCACTTCCCTATTGTTTGTCTGTATAATCTTTGCCTGGTTCTGTGATTGTTTCTGTCTGCTGTGTAATTAATTTTGTTGGGTGTAAACCAATTAAGGTAGTGGGATATAATTGGTTAAATAATCATGTTCCAATATGTTAACATTCGTTATTTAAATTTCAGTAAAATAATTGGTTGAAATATGGCTAAGCAGAACTCAAGTTTTACTATATAGTCTGCAGTCAATCAGGAAGTAAAGGGAGGGAATGGGAACAGGGACACAGGCACGGCTCTGTGGTGTCAGAGGTGGGAAGGGGGACACTGAGAAAAACAATTGAAATCATTTCTAGCTAAAAGTTCATCCCAATAAACATCGAATTGTTTGCACCTTCACGGACGTGTCTGGGGTGATGCACATGGGCGTTACCGGACTGGCAGAAACCGACCCATGTCAATGGAGGAGCCGAGAGGAAAATGGGAACCCCAAGCACTGACCAATCAAGACTCAGCGGAAGCCCCAGCACGCTGACCGTGTGAACCCAGCATGCTTTGCTAGGGCAGGACAACGGACCGAGAGGAGACAGGAGGGGTGATAAGACCTTGGCTCACAGAGACACAGCAGCTCTGCCCTGGGGCTGACAGATGGAGACAGCAGCTGGGCTGGGTAGACCCCTCATACTGGGTGCACTGAATGCTGGCCGAGCCCCTGTCTCTCTGCACTGAGCTAAGGATGCTCACCTCCTGTAGCCAGGTGACTTATCCTTGGTTTGCACAGGCTGGCCGCTGTCGCTGCAGATCCTCACTGGGAGCATCACGTCCTGAAGGGGCCCAGGACAAGTCTCTGGCAGGAGTCTGGCTTTGGCTGCATTTGCTGCAGGGAGACAGGGCTCGCTGGTGCCGAAGGCCCAGTTTCAGAGTTGCTGAGGCCACATACAAGATGGCACCACCTGGAATTCAAAATGGAGATTGGGAGCGCAAACAACACTGAAACAAGCGTTTAACATTAAACTTGGACTAGAAACTCACACATTCTTACAGAGCTGTGCCTAGGGTTGCCAGGTTTGGTTGGACGTATTCCTGAAAGTTTCATCACATGACATAACAGATTAATCTTTAATTCCTGGAGGGTTGGCAATCCTAGATGCACTGTGACTGGTTCGGTCACAGAGACCCCCTTGGGGCTGCCACCTGATGTCCTGAGACTACCTCTGAGCCCGTTTGCCCTGCCAGCTTGGGTCTCCAGTATCCTGTCTTGTTGAGCCAGACACGCCAGTCTAGTTCAACACAAACCTCCAGGTTTGAATCACGTGCCCCCAAAGCTGCAGACTTAACTGAAAACAGCTTAAGAAGTGTTCCTGTCTCTAGCACCCAGACATCCAGTTCCCAATGGGATCCAAAGCCCCAGTGAATCCGTTTTACTCTGTATAAAGTTTATACAGGGTAAACTCATAAATTGTCTGCCCCCTATAATACCGATAGAGAGTTCTGCACAGCTGTTTGCTCCCCCAGGAATTAATTACTTGCTCTGGGTTACTTAATAAGTAAAAAGTGATTTTATTACATATAAAAAGTGGGATTTAAGTGGTTCCAAGCAATAACAGACAGAACAAAGTAAGTTACCAAGCAAAATAAAACAAAACACACAGATCTAAGCCTAATGCAGTAGGAAACTAAATGCAGGTAAATCTCACCCTCAGAGATGTTCCAATAAGATTCTTTGACAGACTAGACTCATTCCTAGTCTGGGTCCAACAATTACTCACACCCCCATAGGTACTGTCGTTTTTTCCAGTTTCTTTCAGGCATCTCTTTGGGATGGAGAGGCTACCTCTTCAGCCAGCTGAAGACAAAATGGAGGGGCTTCCAGGGCCTTATATAGTCTTTCTCTTGTGCCACATCACAGCCACACAATGGGGTCTCTAGTCACCGGGCAAGTCACCTGTCTATGAACGATTCAGCTTTTTGCAGGCCCACGCCATTGTTTACATGTTAGTTTGAATATTCCCAGGAAAGGTCAGATGGGGATTGGTGTCTCTCAAAGTCCATTGTTAGTTAAGTGCTCCAATTACTTGAATAGCCCCTTCACACTATGTTTACCAAATCTGCCTCACCTGCTTCCTACAGCAACGATCACGTCCCTCAATATGCTGGCCATGCTCCTACTTATACAGCCCAAAATGCCGTTAGCCTTCTTGGCAACAAGGGCACACTGTCGACTCATATCCAGCTTCCCATCCACCATAGCCCCTAGGCCCTTTTCTGCAGAACTGCTGCCTAACCACTCGGTCCCTAGTCTGTAGCAGTGCATGGGATTCTTCCATCCTAAGTGCAGGACTCTGCACTTGTCCTTGTTAAGCCTCATCAGATTTCTTTTGGCCCAATCCTCTAATTTGTCTAGGTCCATCTGTATCCTATCCCTACCCTCCAGCATATCTACCACTCCTCCCAGTTTAGAGTCATCTGCAAACTTGCTGAGAGTACAATCCACACCATCCTCCAGATCATTAATGAAGATATTGAACAAAACCATCCCCAGGACCGACCCTTGGGGCACTCTGCTTGAAACCAGCTGCCAACTGGACATGGAGCCATTGATCATTACCCATTGAGCCTGATGATTTAATCAGATTTCTATCCACTTTATAGTCCATTCATCCAGCCTATACTTCTTTAACTTGCTGTCAAGATTACTGTGGGAGACCGTCCACTGCTTTCCCGTCATCCGCAGAGCTGGTTATCTTGTCATAGAAGGCAATTAGGTTAGTCAGGCTGACTGTTCCTGATCACTTTCTTCTCCTCAAAGTGCTTCAAAATTGATTCCTTAAGGACCTGATCCATGATTTTTCCAGGGACTGAGGTGAGGCTGATGGCCTGTAGTTCTCTGAATCCTCCTTCTTCCCTTTTTTAAAGATGGGCACTACATTAGCCTTTTTCCAGTCATCCGGGACCTCCCTCAATCACCATGAGTTTTCAAAGATAATGGCCAGTGGCTCTGCAATCACATCTCCCAACTCCTTTAGCAACCTCGGATGCAGCGCATCCGGCCCCATGGACTTGTGCTCGTCCAGCTTTTCTAAATAGTCCTGAACCACTTCTTTCTCCACAGAGGGCAGAAACACTTGGAAAACATTTGCAGCTGAGATTCAGGAGAGAGAGTCTGTACTGAAGGATGCTCCCTGGTGCTTTTTCCTCCCCTGTTGGAGTTTCTTTTGTTTCCCTTCCTGCTTGATGACTCTGTTTGTTGCTTAAATGTAAATTAAGTAGAGCCCCCCCTTCCTTCGTTGAGACAGGCCTATTTGCCAGCCTCAGGTTAGAACACGTGTTAACACCATAAAGGGGAATCTTATCACTTCATGTACAATGCTGCCACACACATATTTTATCAGGGCAATACTGACCGGCAAATTATACATTTACAAATAATACCCTGCAAGGTTGTACAAAGATTATTACAACAGTGGGTACGGTGTGAACACAAGGGTACATTCTGTCACAATCCCCTATCTTCCCCTATCCGTCCTTTGTTCACCAGGTGGGGTCTTTTCTCAGCTTCCCTGAAATCCATAAACCATGGGGACTTGCGTTGTCTCTCTGGCCCCTTTGTTGATGTGGGTCAAATTCAACTAGTTCCTTAATGATTCTCTCCTCCACCCAGACACGGAAGTGATGCCCACCTATGCCTCATAGCCTGCCCTGAGAGCAAACTTTCTCCCTTTTTTCCCCACGGGGTAACACTGCAACACAGAGGGGAAACTGAGGCACATACAGGGGTCATAAAATACTACAAAAATTCCCACTTTGTCGCAGGGATCAATCCCCTGGTTTTGTTGGTTCCCCCCCCCCACTGGCTGATCTGACCCAAAGTGGCTCTTTTCACCATGGCACTGTCTTCCAGGAGGCTGGGGCTTTCAAATGTGATGAGAAGGCCCAATCTGAATCCTGGTATGTTATAGGAAATGCATTTCCTGCTGTGGGGCGCTCACAGTCAGGGTCATTGGGGCCCCATTGCGCTGGGTGCGGGGTGGATACACAGTGCTCTCCCTCGGAGCAGACTGTCTCCAGGACAAGAAGCTCACACGGCTTCACCTTCCTGGGTCTCTTCTCAGAGCATTCAGCATCCTCTGCCCCTTCGTGTGTGTGACGGAGCGATTCTGGCGGGACCCAACTGAGAGTGCCAAATCAGGACTAATTGCTTAAACAGGGCAGTTACAGCCCTAGGCTGGGGTTTTTCCACCTCTAAGGCAAACCAAACCAGCCAGACAAAAAGGACTTTGGTCTCACCCCACTGGCTAACCACAAGTCACACAAGCAATTTCCTTAGACACTCCAGTCTCCCAGTATCACCACCAGTGCACTCGTCCTGGGGATGAATGGTTATGAAAACCAACACCCCAATAAAAGAAAAAGGTTCCCTCGATCCCAAAGGACCAAGCCCCAGACCCAGGTCAATATACACATCAGATCTTACCCACAAATCACGCTGTTGCCAATCCTTTAGAATCTAAAATCTAAAGGTTTATTTACAAAGGGAAAAAGGTAGAGATGAGAGGTAGAATTGGTTAAATGCAATCAATTACATACAGTAATGGCAAAGTTCTTAGTTCAGGCTTGCAGCAGTGCTGGAGTAAACTGCAGGTTCAATTTAAGTCTCTGGAATGCATCCCCCGCTGGGATGGGTCCTCAGTCCCTGGTGTAAAGCTTCAGTTTGTAGCAAAGTCCCTCCAGAGGTCAGAAGCAGGATTGAAGACAAGATGGAGATGAGGCATTGGCCTTATATAGACTTTTCCAGGTGTAAGAATCCCTTTGTCTTCACTGTGGAATTTTACAGCAAAAATATGGAGTCTGGAGTCACATGGGCCAGTCCCTGCATACTTTGCTGAGTCACAAGGCGTGTCTGCCTTCTCTCCATGGGTCCATTGTGTCCTTAATGGTCCTTAATGGGCCATCAAATAGGCTAGGCAGAGCTAACACCAGCTTGTCTGGGAGGCTTCCCCCAGAAGCACAGCCCAAACTTGAAATACTGACAGCATAGAGCCAACATTCATAACTTCAACTAAAAATGATACAGACATACAGACAGCATAATTATAATCAGCAACCCATAACCTGGTCTTAGACACCTTATATGACCCCCTTTACTTAGGATTTGGTGCCACTACAGGACCTTGGTTGCAACCCATGTTCTATATGGTCCCCATTTATATCAATAACGTCACACCCCCAACGCAAAATTGATGCAGGAAGGGATGACAAAACATCGCTGACTGCATCCCAAGAGCCCCCTTTCCTTGGGTCTGTCTCACTACAGCTAGTGTTGGGCTAGAGGCCGTACCAGGGTATAACCGAAATGGTTTATCAAAGTCATGTTCAATAACATGAATGAATCTCCTTACAAACTCAAGGTATAACTTGGTTAGCTTTTGCAGCATGGTTCCTGTATGTTTCATGTGATCTTGCCAAGAGCTAAAGAAAATAGCTACTCTATCCATACCAGTTCTGGCCAATGTTTTGAACCCAAATAACATTAAACCAATGTAGATATAGAGGTTGTTCATATTACAGGAATCTTGGCATTTAGCCATGAAAGCAATATGGTAGTGTGCCTCAGTTTCCCCTTTCATACAGCACATCAGGTCTGGAATGTATTTTCCCCTGTGAAAAGTTCCAACACTGTTTACATGCATTAACTGTGAAACATCAGTATAGCAAGGCCCTTTAACATAAAGTGTGTTTTCATGTATTCCTTTCAACATGTTTAAGGGATTTTCCAAAAGATTAGGCACATTGTACATTGTTACAGTTCTTGGCCATAGCAACACATTAGTTACAAAAATTAGCATTAGCAATAACAACAAATTCATTGCAAGTGTCCATCTACAAACATGTTTGTCATGCCACACCCTTGGCTCAATACCATTGGAGTTTGGGCCTTTTAGGGTTAACCTGTGGGTTCCCTTTGCAAAATTCAGTCTTCTCTTTCCTTCTTGTTCTTCAGGATTAAACCCTGATTTCTCTTGCTTAACAGAGATCACCGGCTGATGGGGTGGGCCCTCTGTGCTAACAGCTATTAGCAAGTCTTTCTTCTCCCTGCCAGCCAAGTAATTCGCATCAACACAGACACTAGCTTTTAACTTCTTAGCTGCTATGGATTCCACGGCTGGACTTTGTCTTACAGAGATACCACACAAATCCAAAGAGTCTGAGGGTGAGAGCTGGCTTGCTCTCCCCTGCCTCCTCAAGCATTCAGCCATAAAACTGTTCTGCTTTGAAATGCCAGTAACTGAATCTGTCCTTAGATCCTGAAGCACAGACTGCTCACTTACAGATTCAGCATGGAGACATTCCTGTCCCACCACCATTGTCTCCCCAGCAAGCTGGCTACACACAGCCAGGTGGTTATAGGGCTGCTCCACTTCCTTAACAGCTTCTACTCCACCTGAGACCTTTTCAAAGCTGCCCACACTGGATCTCTCAAAAGGAAAGTCAGTGGATCCATTCACAACAGAAAATTTCTGGCTGTTAGGAACTGAAACTTCCTTGATTAAATCACTTTTACACCCTTCAGTTGCAGTAAACTGCTTGCACAGGCTACCATGAGGATTCCTTTCCCTAGGCGCTTCTCTAAGCAGCAATTCACCCCTCACAGAAATTCTGCCCTTCCCCTCTCCACCTAGGGCTTGCTCTACAGGAACACTTCCCTGAGCAACCACAGCCACTTTCTGGGTCTCACTTACACTTAGACTCACTTCAGGCCCCACAGGCGGATTTCTACACAATCCCCTTTTAGGCACACCTACAGACTTTCTAGATAACAGGTCAGAAGCAGTCTCCTTCCCTTGGCCATGAACAAGTTCAGGAATCTTTTCCTTCTTGCTACAAGTTGTCAAACTGTCAGTAGGTAACACACTTAAATCATCTTCATGCTCTCCTTGTGCCCTGGCTAGGGTATCACCCTGATCAGACAGAGTTGCTGCACCCTTTTCCAACCACACATTAGCAACTGGCCAACTACAAGCACCAGAACTGTCTGGTCTCTGGGATTTTGCTAAGACACTAACTGGATGCAACCTAGTCACAGTGCCATTCTCCCCAGCAGACACAAACTTAGGACTATTCCCTTCCTGGGCTTTAGCTGTATTTACAACCAACTTCGAGACAACTGAATCACCCTCAACCATTACAGGCTGACAGGCACCTTCTGTCTGCTCCACAGACACAGAAGAGCCGGAGACACATTCTCCTTTACCAGACACACAGCTTGGGATTTTACTTCCCTTGTCCCAGCACACAGGGCTGTTCACAGACAACTGCTTGGAGACTGGGGTAGCTTCCTTTATAGGCAAGTCAATACTCCTGACAGACACAGGCACATTCCCTCCACTGTCACATTTCTCCACACAGGAAACAGGTAAGGGATATGGACACTCATCTTCCACTATCCCTCCCTTCCCAAACTGCTGATTAGACAAAGCCATCAGCTCACAAGGCTGCCTAGGCTCCTGCAAACTTTCCCTACCAGGCACATTGTCTCTCCCAACAGATAAGCTGCTGCTCTTTTCACTACACTGAGCTACTTTTAGCAAATCACAGTTACCCATTTCAGGTTTACTTCTACAAGCTGCACTAGCCAACAATTCATTACCCATTACAAATTTACCCTCTCCTTCCTCAGTTAGGGATTTAACCTGACCATCTACTTTAATCTGCTCCTGAGAAACATTTTCCTCACCAATGAGATCTTTCTGCTCTTGATCTAACTCCAGATTCACTTCTGAGACATCAGACAGACATTCAGAAACTTCATTCCCAGACACACTGCTTCTTGGCACAGACAAACCTTTGGAGCAACCCACCTCAGGCAAATCATTGCCCACAATAGACACAGGTTTAAGATCATTCCTCTCCTGTGACTGGCTACCTGGACTGAACAAATCTTTAACATTTTCCCCAATTAAAAGATCTTTAGGCAATAACTTCCTGACGCCAGCTATCACTTCATGCTGAGCCCCATTCCACTCAAGGTGGATTCTGGCTAAAGGCACACGGACAGTAAACTCACAGAGGATCACAACATTCACACTCTGATTTGGTAAATAATCTTCCTCTTTGACCAGATCTGCTCTAACAAGAGTGATGTTAGAAGCCATAGTTTGCCCTAAACAGCTTTTACCATTGACTTTTACACTCTCATACATAGCACTGGCACAATTTATGGGGCCACCCCCTACTGAACCCACAGTAACAGCATTGACATAAAAGGTGGCATTGTTGGGGTACATTTGGTTACCCCCAGACAACTGCTCAGAATTATACAACATACCAAAATTGTTACAAACTGGACTTTCAAGAGGATACAGTCTCTGCTGTTCTTCCATTGCTTTTTTGACTTGGAGTTGGAGTCTAGCTGTCTCCTGTTGCATCTGTCGAGTTTTCTCCTCAGCAGCCAGCAGCTCCAGACGCCTCTTACGAGCTTTTTCTTCTCTCTTAGCAACTTCTTTCTTTCTCTCATCAGCCTCTTTCTCCATTCAATTTCTGCCAGTTCTTGCTCATAATCAAACTGCAGGCTGTCTCTCAAGGCTTGCAGTTTCCTTGCTTTTCCTGATGCTCTCTGTCTCATGGTCACTGATCTTTAACCAACCAAACTCTCAATCCCAAAGTTAAAATTTGGATAGCGTGGGGTTCTGACCCAAAGCTTAATTGACCTGGTTCTGTGGATCCAAGCACGACTACGCCACTGTGACGGAGCGATTCTGGCGGGACCCAACTGAGAGTGCCAAATCAGGACTAATTGCTTAAACAGGGCAGTTACAGCCCTAGGCTGGGGTTTTTCCACCTCTAAGGCAAACCAAACCAGCCAGACAAAAAGGACTTTGGTCTCACCCCACTGGCTAACCACAAGTCACACAAGCAATTTCCTTAGACACTCCAGTCTCCCAGTATCACCACCAGTGCACTCGTCCTGGGGATGAATGGTTATGAAAACCAACACCCCAATAAAAGAAAAAGGTTCCCTCGATCCCAAAGGACCAAGCCCCAGACCCAGGTCAATATACACATCAGATCTTACCCACAAATCACGCTGTTGCCAATCCTTTAGAATCTAAAATCTAAAGGTTTATTTACAAAGGGAAAAAGGTAGAGATGAGAGGTAGAATTGGTTAAATGCAATCAATTACATACAGTAATGGCAAAGTTCTTAGTTCAGGCTTGCAGCAGTGCTGGAGTAAACTGCAGGTTCAATTTAAGTCTCTGGAATGCATCCCCCGCTGGGATGGGTCCTCAGTCCCTGGTGTAAAGCTTCAGTTTGTAGCAAAGTCCCTCCAGAGGTCAGAAGCAGGATTGAAGACAAGATGGAGATGAGGCATTGGCCTTATATAGACCTTTCCAGGTGTAAGAATCCCTTTGTCTTCACTGTGGAATTTTACAGCAAAAATATGGAGTCTGGAGTCACATGGGCCAGTCCCTGCATACTTTGCTGAGTCACAAGGCGTGTCTGCCTTCTCTCCATGGGTCCATTGTGTCCTTAATGGTCCTTAATGGGCCATCAAATAGGCTAGGCAGAGCTAACACCAGCTTGTCTGGGAGGCTTCCCCCAGAAGCACAGCCCAAACTTGAAATACTGACAGCATAGAGCCAACATTCATAACTTCAACTAAAAATGATACAGACATACAGACAGCATAATTATAACCAGCAACCCATAACCTGGTCTTAGACACCTTATATGACCCCCTTTACTTAGGATTTGGTGCCACTACAGGACCTTGGTTGCAACCCATGTTCTATATGGTCCCCATTTATATCAATAACGTCACAGTGTGCTTCCCAGGCGGGGTCCTGGGGAAGCCACAGGGTCCTGCACCCCCACTTCACAGTCAGACGTGACTCTCAGCCAGCCAGTAAAGCAGAGGTTTATTCGATGACAGGAACACGCTCTAAAACAGAGCTTGTAGGTACAGCGAACGGGACCCCTCGGCCGGGTCCATTTTAGGGGGCAGTGAGCCAGACCCCCACGTCTGCACTTCACTCCTCGTCCCCAGCCAGCTCCAGCCTGAAAACCCGCTCCAGCCCCTCCTTCTCTACTCAGTTCCTTTCCTGGGCCCGGATGTCACCTGACCTCTTTGTCTCCAACACCTTCAGTTGGCACCTTTGCAGAGGAGGGGCCCAGGCCATCAGTTGCTAGGAGACAGAGTGTCAGGCATTTATGTGCACTGGCCCTTTGCTCTGCAGCAATCACACACCCTTATTCCACCACCTAGATACTTAAGAGCTGCATAGGGGACACTGAGGCACCAACACAGTATTCAGAGAAAACATTAAGAAGGTTCCCAGATCATCACAGGCTGTCACCGCCTCTGGGCTCCAGGACTGGCAGACTCTGTTAATGGTTCATTCGCTCGTGGATAAGAGGCTGGAGCAGCCCTGGAAGGAGAGAGAGGCAGGGACCTGGCAGCTCCACAGACACCCAGGAATTGCTCCTTCCCCTGGTACGGAGTCACCCCAGGTGAGTGGGACCGTAGCCTTGTACGGGCAGCCCTGGCATCACATGGCCTTAGAGCAGCCTTCTTATTGTGGGGTATCTGGTGAGCACAGGGGCTGCACCCAGACTGGTGAGTTATTGTAGGGTCACTGGTGAGCACAGGGGCTGCACCCAGACTGGTGAGTTATTGTAGGGTCTCTGGTGAGCACAGGCACTGCACACAGACTGGTGAGTTATGGTAGGGTCTCTGATGAACACACAGGGGGCCATGCAGAGACTGTTAAGTTATTGTTGGGTCTCTGGTGAGCACAGGCGCTGCGCACAGACCGGTTAGGTAGTGTAAGGTCTCTGGTGAACCCACGGGGGGCTGTGCACAGACTGGTGAGCTGTTGTGGGGTCTACACAGTGTTTGCTATTTTGGCAGGGCTGGGAGCTGGCAGCTGGTCTCTGGGGTTGGGAGGAGACAGTCACAGGGAACTGTTGGGTCTCCTGCCCCACAGGTGTCCCTCGCACTGTCCTGCTGGAAGCTGTGAAGGCCCAACCCGGCCAGCGATGCTGATCCTGAGCTGTTCCTCCAAGCTGCGGCTGCTGGAGGGGCTGCTACGGCGGGGCCTGCCTGACACGCTGCCGGTGACCAGGACTCGCCCGCCACCGCAGGGCCGAACCCTCCTGTTGCCGGCTTAAAGGGCCCGAGGCGGAGCAACAGCAGGGTTTGTTGCCCGGTGTGCGTCGCACTAATTAACACACCAGGGTGGAGAAGCAAACCACATTTATTTGAGCCCAAATAAGGTGCCAGGGAGAAAACGCATTCTTAAATCCTGCACACCCGCGCGCAGGCGGGGTCCCAGCATTTATACCCCCCTTGTTTGTGTAAGCCTTTTGTTTGGTTTTTTTTTTACCCCTCCCTTTTTAACAGCAGTTATTTTAAACATTACATTTCAGCGTGTTAAAAAAGTTTCCATTCGCATAGTTATCTATGGCTTTCACAGCACAAACGCATGCAGATTTTCCTCCCCCTCCTCCCCGCCGCTTTTTGCTGTTTCAAATTGTCCTACAGCTGCAAGCTGAGACAGCTGACAGTTACACATTTTGCTTGCTGTTTTGTTAGCATTTTAGGCTGGTTAAAGTTTACAGCATGGAAGACCTTTGGTTACCACTTTGGTTTACTTAGGCCTAGTGACACCAACAATTTTTTTTTTGAGAATACTTAACAAACTTTTGGCGAGTTTTTTTAAACTTTAAACACAAAAAGCAATGAAGCAAGCTTTGCAGAAATATTTATAACTGCTTTTTTGAGCTTAGTTACCCCCAACCCAGGAATGAATGCATGGACAAAAGAGTGGAATGTTCATTTAACAACTAAGGGATTGGGGCACTGACTATAAATTAGGTAGGTATACCAAGTGGTTTCATTTTTTAGATGTCTTGGTGAATAATTTAGTTCCATATGCATTTTTCCCATGGATCCAGCAGGATTTGGTATGTGGGAGCCTACACCCACCCTAACCGGTTCATATGCTTGGAAGGAGCACTGTGAATGTCCACACTTCCATTCAGAAAGTGTCCAAGTATGTCTCCATGACCACAGATTAGATGGTACTTCTGATGTGTCTGTAAGGGCAGTGGGCCAAGTCTGGTGCTCAAGATCACTTGAAATCCTGAATTTTTAAACATACTAAATTCCACTGCAATGCCTTTTCAGCCTTAGTGATATTTAATACCATTTTTGTTAGTAACTTCTGGGTCATAGAACTAAGGGTATGTCTACACTACAAGAGTAGTTCAATTTAACTTAGGTCGAATTTGTGGATTCGACCTTATGAAGTCGAATTTGTGTATCCACACTAAGGACACTAATTCGACTTTGTGAGTCCACACTAACGGGGCAAGCGTCGACATTGGAAGCGGTGCATTCTGGGCAGCTATCCCACAGTTCCTGCAGTCCCCGCTTCCCATTGGAATGCTGGATAGAGCCCCCAATGCCTGCTGGGGGAAAAAATGTGTCGAGGGTGGTTTTGGGTAACTGTCGTCATTCAACCGTCACTCCCGCCCTCCCTCCCTGAAAGCGCCAGCGGGAAATCTGTTTGCGCACTTTTCTGGTCAGTGACAGCGCAGATGCCACAGCACTGCGAGCATGGAGCCCGCTGCGATCATCGCTGCACTTATGGCCGTTGTCAACTCCTCGCACCTTATCGTCCACCTCTTCCACAGTCAGCTGCTGAGAAATCGGGTGAGGAGGCTCCGGCAGCGCGGTGAGGACATGAAGTGTCAGAGTGGCACAGACCTCTCACAAAGCACGGGATCTCGCGCGGAGATCATGGTGGCAATGGGTCACGTTCATGCTATGGGACGGCGATTCTGGGCCCAGGAAACAAGCACGGACTGGTGGGACCGCATAGTGCTGCAGGTCTGGGATGAATCACAGTGGCTGCAAAACTTCAGGATGCGTAAGGGCACTTTTCTTGAACTGTGTGACTTGCTGGCCCCTGCCCTGAAGCGCCAGGACACCTGGATGCGAGCAGCCCTGAGTGTGCAGAAGCGAGTGGCCATAGCCCTCTGGAAACTTGCCACGCCAGACAGCTACCGGTCAGTAGCGAACCACTTTGGCGTGGGCAAATCTACCGTGGGGGTTGCTGTGATGCAAGTAGCCAACGCAATCGTTGACCTACTGCTCTCAAAGGTAGTGACCCTGGGAAACGTCCAGGTCGTCATAGATGGCTTCGCCGCGATGGGATTCCCAAACTGCGGTGGGGCTATAGATGGGACTCACATCTCTATCCTGGGACCGGCCCACCAGGCCAGCCAGTATATTAACCGAAAGGGCTACTTTTCAATGGTGCTGCAAGCACTGGTGGACCATAGGGGACGTTTTACCAACATCTACGTTGGGTGGCCGGGCAAGGTTCATGACGCGCGTGTTTTCAGGAACTCTTGTCTGTTTAGACGCCTGCAGGAAGGTAGTTTCTTCCCGGACCACAAAATAAGTGTTGGGGATGTGGAGATGCCTATAGTGATCCTCGGGGACCCAGCCTACCCGCTAATGCCCTGGCTCATGAAGCCCTATACAGGCGCCCTGGACAGTGACAAGGAGCTCTTCAACTACCGGCTGAGCAAGTGCAGAATGGTGGTGGAGTGTGCTTTCGGACGTCTCAAGGGGAGATGGAGGAGCTTACTGACTCGCTCAGATCTCAGCGAAACCAATATCCCCATTGTTATTGCAGCTTGCTGTGTGCTCCACAATCTCTGTGAGAGCAAGGGGGAGACCTTTATGGCGGGATGGGAGGTTGAGGCAAATCGCCTGGCTGTTGATTACACTCAGCCAGACACCCGTGCGATTAGAAGAGCCCAGCGGGAAGCGCTGTGCATCCGGGAGGCTTTGAAAGCTAGGTTCCTCAGAGAGCAGGGTAACCTATGACTGTCCAGTCTCTTTACAGAGAAGCTGAACCTGCCCCTGTTTCAGTTACTATTGACTTTTTTCAGCGGTTACATACCCCGTTCACCAGGTTTCCCCCCTTCCAACAGACGTTTAAAAATAAAGTTATTGGAACATTTTTAATTAACAAAGTTTTCTTTACTAACGAATTCGCGTTAAAGGGTTCAAACAGGGACACAGACTGTGGTGGGTACGGTGTGCAGTGATGTACAGACCGCTTCTACACTCGAGGAATGACAGGCTCCTGCTCCTACAGCGGTCTCTGGGGGGAGGACGGTTACAGGAGGGTGTGCAGGAAGGGGTGGGTTTGCAGGAAGGGGTGAGGGGTGTGTGGGAAGGGTGAGTAGGTGTAGGGGGATGATGGCTCTGGCTGGGGCTCAGGGCATCGGAGAGGCTCATGGCTAGGGTGGAAGGGCATGGTAAGGGCAGCCTGCCTTGCCATTTGTGGATGCCAGGCGCTCGGACCCTCGGGCAGCATACACCTCCCAGACTGACCTGGGGCAGCAGACACCTCCCAGAGTGACCCGGGTGCCTAGTGACTGCACTCTGTGTGTGACCTGCTGTTGATCCTGCCCCCATATCTGTACCCTGGTAATGGTGGCTGTCCTATGCAATTAACAAACCCCTATCTCCCCTTCACACAAAGTCTTCTGCAAAGAAACATGACGGAAACAGTAATGAACAGCAAACTATTTTTAATACTCAACTACACAGTTGGGGGATGAAACTGGGATTTTGGATTGGGTGAGCCAGGAAGGGAAACAATTCTCATACTTTAGGGAATGAGAGCTGTTTGGTACATGAGCGCTCTGCTGGGGTGGAGTGACAGTTTTCATGGCCCCTAGCGCCCCTCCTTCTTGTGATTTTGGGTGAGGGGGGGACAGGACTTTGTGGCGGGGGAGGGCGGTTGCAGATACAGTTCAGGGGGGCTCTCTGCTCCTGCCTGCGGTCCTGCAGAACATCCACAAGGCGCCGGAGCGTGTCCGTTTGCTCCCTCATTAATCCAAGCAGCGTTTGAGTCGCCTGCTGGTCTTCCTGCCGCCACCTGTCCTCCCGTTTGCTGTGTGAGCGCTGCTGCTGAGAGAGGGTCTCCCTCCACTGGCTCTGCTGGGCCGCCTCGGCTCTGGAGCAGGCCATCAGTTCAGCGAACATCTCGTCCCGAGTCTTTTTCTTTCGCCGCCTAATCTGCGCCAGCCTCTGTGAGGGGGATGCCGGGGCAGTTCGGGAAACAGCCGCAGCTGTGTGATGGGAAAAAGGAAGTGATTTCCTTGCAAAGCTACATGTTTGTGAACACTGAACACAGTCTAGTCTGTTTCTGTGAACAAGACCATACACGGCACCTATCTCATGCGCTCTCAGGACAAGTTTGAATTTTCGGCATTCGCTTTCATTGCCTGGGGTCTTGCACTGGAGATCAGACAAGCGGGGCAGGACAGCAGAATCCGTGTAGCAGCCAGGCCTGGTAAGCTGTAAACTTTAGGCTGCTTAACAGTTAATGGATAGCAGTGCCCTCCTGCTGCAGGCAATCTGGAAAGCATAAAGTCTGACCCTGTTCCACCCCCTCGCGGCTGTCCCCGGGAAAGATCCCTGTATGCTTTCCCTCTGCAGCCTCCACCACGTGGCTGTTAAACGACGGTCATTGTTATACAAAGGCAAAGTCAAGCATTCCCAATAGTAACATTACACTAATTCCCCTAATTAGATGCAGCAGTCGCCGAGCGAGATCACCCTGAGACGGGTCACTAAGAGAGACAGAGAGCGCATGCTGCGTTAAACCCTGCACAGACCAGGGCCCTATGCTGCCATGCTCGTGGAGGCAATGCTCCCACTGTACCTGAGGATAGCCTGGCGCGGAAGAGTGTGCTTCCACGGAGCACCCAATAAGGCACCTCTCCCCAGGAACCTCCTGCGGAGGCTTTTCGAGTACCTCTATGAGAGCTTCGTGGAACTCTCCCAAGAGGATTTCTGTTCTATCCCTATATGTATTGACCTTCTTTTCATATAGTTTTTATTCCTGTTTTTTAAAAAATAAATGTTTACATGTTTATAGCACTTACCGACTGATCCTTCCCCTGATTCAGAGTCCGGGTTAACGGCCGGGGAGGGTTGGTAGGGGATCTCTGTGAGGCTGATGAAGAGATCCTGGCTGTCGGGGAAATCAGTAGTGTAAGCGCTGTCGCCTGCCTCGTCCTCCACAAACCCTTCCTTATCTTCCCCATCGGCGAACATCGCCGAGAAACTGCCCGTCGACACTATCCCATCCTCAGAGTCCACGGTCACTGGTGGGGCAGTGGTGGCAGACCCACCGAGAATGGCATGCAGTGCCTCGTAGAAGCGGCATGTCTGGGGCTGGGCTCCGGAGCGTCCGTTTGCCGCTTTGATTTTTTGGTAGCCTTGTCTCAGGTCCTTGATTTTCACGCGGCACTGCGTTGCATCCCGGCTGTATCCTCTGAGTGCCATGGCTTTGGAGACCTTCTCGTAGGTCTTTGCATTCCGTTTTTTGGAGCGCAGCTCCGAAAGCACAGACTCATCGCCCCACACAGCGATCAGATCCAAGACTTCCCGGTCAGTCCATGCTGGGGCCCTCTTTCTACTCTGAGATTGCATGGACCCCTCTGCTGGAGAGCTCTGCATCATTGCCGCTGCTGCTGAGCTCGCCCCGATGTCCAACCAGGAATTGAGATTCAAACTGGCCAGACAGGAAAAGGAATTCAAATTTTCCCAGGGCTTTTCCTGTATGGCTGATCAGAACATCTGAGCTCAGACTGCTGTCCAGAGCGTCAACATAGTGGTGCACTGTGGGATAGCTCCTGGAGCTACTAAGGTCGATTTCCGTCCACACATAGGCTAACTCGACATAGCCATGTCGAATTTAGCGCTACTCCCTTCGTCGGCCTGGAGTACCGAATTCGAACTAAAGAGCCCTCTAGGTCGAACTAATTAGCTTCCTGGTGTGGACGGTTGCATGGTTAAATCGAATTAACGCTGCTAAATTCGACATAAACTCCTAGTGTAGACCAGGCCTAAGGGTGGAAATGACATGTAATTTACTAACTTTAGCCTGTACTTAAGATAGCTGAGCTTCAAAAATAAGGCTGGGGCCTTTTTTAGTTGGCCCAATTTTTTATTATGTTTTTGGCTTTTAAGAATATTTTAAATGGCTGCTGCACTAGTGGCCCCTAGCCCACAGGGATTTGGTTAATTTTTTTTTTTTAGAGGAAATAACCCAGGCCCTCTGTTGTGCTAATTTAATGGCAGCCCCTTGTGAGCAATCTGGGTATGTAGAAGTGATCTGAAAATCTGATAAGGGCAATGTTATTTAAAGTCCAATTAGGGAGGGCAATACATACTGAAGGATTTATTCAGAACACAGGGCGCAGCCTGTAGAATAAACCCCAAAATTCAATTAATACCACATTTTTAAGCGTGGGTCCCACAAAATTTTTTTTTGCCAGTGTATAATTCTTTGTTTCTTTACCAGGGTCAGTTTTTAATGTCCTTTTAGTCAGGAATTTCTGGACTTTGGCAATGTTAGTGGAGTGAGTGTTTCTTTTTTTTTTTTGAAGCAGTCGTGGTTTAGCATCCTACAGAGGAGATTACCAGGACATTCTGTAATGGTTTTGCTTTTTCTAGAAAAGTTTAAAGGCACAGTAGATTTGTCAGTGGACAAGGGAGAGGTTACAAGCACATCACCTTGTCCTTTTTCCCTGCTGTCCAGAAAGCACAGTGGAGCTAGAAGGAGAAATAGGCTAATTATTAGTAGGAGAATTCTCCTGAGGTGGAGGGGTCTTTTTGCAGTGAGAATCATGGGTCCAGGCAGTCAGTCTTTGGCACTTCACAGCAGTGTTGGTAGTCAGCAGGACGTAAGGGCCTTTCCAGCATGGAGCCAAAGCAGTCTTTTGTTGATGGATTTTTATGTAGACCCAGTCTTTTGGTTCCAACGAGTGGCAAGGTTGCTAGGGTCTTCGGATAGTGCTTTTTTACCTGTGAGAAAAGAAACCTAACACAGTGCATTAGTGTCTTTGCAGATTTTACAGCTGCTTGGGTATATTTAAGCCCCCCCCCCTTTTCTTGGTTGTTAGCCAAGTCTTAGCTGTGAGCAGTGTCCTTGAACGGAGTTAGCGCCTTATTCTTAGACTGAGCATGTTAGCTATTTATTTTTTTTGGCTTTTTTTTTTAATTTATAAAGGAAACTTTTACTTATACATTTTTTGTTAACAATGAACACATACACATTGCTGTTATACAGTACATTAGTTTTATTATTTAATGTATGCTACATATACTCTTTTACTAAAATAACTTTATTACAAAACTTTGGAACAACAAGCCAGGACAAGCACACCCACTTTGAGAAGTTTACTTAATATAACTTTTACTCCAATAGCTTTTCACCATTTTCAGCCCTCTGGCTAGAAGTCTGAGGTAGCCAGAAGGATTCCATGTACAATATGGGGAGTGGGTTAATTTTTTATGTTTTTGCTTTTAAAGACTGTTGGTATGCAAATTTTAATAACCATTCTAAATTAAAAGATTTGGCCAATGAAGTTTTTTTTACTTAAGAAAATGTATTAGACTTTAGTATATTACATTTTTCTGATGTATTTAAACACTTTGTATTTTAAGTTGAACAAAACAAGCTTTTGCATTTTAATTTAACACTGCCGCTTGATTTTAAATTAGACCATTCCATAAAAATATTAAACACATTAATTTTGGCCACCAGACAAACACCACAAGACAGAACATAGAACACAAAACATAATTTTTACTCTGTCAGTAAATGCATGGTATGTTGAATGCTGTCCAGCTGTCATTAGTTTTCTTTGATTATTTGAAAGACAAAAACAGAGATCTACCCCTTCTGGGCAGTTAATCATTACTTAAAATATACAAATACTCTTGTTGATTTTAGGCAAAACAGGGGAATTACCGCATATTTTTTTGTATGTGTTCTATAGGCAGCCCAGGTTTTAGTGGTTAGTTAGATAATTTGCATTAACACAGATGCTTTCTGGCTTGCTTTTTACTTTTAACTTTTGCTTTTAAACACTGAAAGAAAACATTACCACTTACAGTGCCCTTAGAGCCTAATACAATTTTAATTACATAGCACTGTATACATTTTTAAACTAATTTAACAAAATTGTTTATAGCCAAATGATTGCAATCTAATAATTTTTTTGCCGGAATTTATTTACAAACAGTTTAAAGACACCAAAAACTTTTTTTTTAGCATTTTTATAAAGTTCAACTGCTGTTCCCTCCAGCAACTACAGAGTTAACATTTTACTTTTTTTTAAATTACTTGGTTTTTTTAAAATTATTTGCTTTGTTTTTTAACAGCTACTTACTAATTTAAATTACCATTTCAAATATTTTTTTGAGTATTTGAAATTTTTATTTTTATATTTACTTATTTTTTTTTTACTATACCCTTAAAAGTTTTTAACCTGTTTTTAATTTCTTTGTTTGTTGCCTGCCCGCCTGGGCCCGATCCTGCTTTTTTTGCTGAACCGTTCCTTTCATGGACACCAACTTGTTTTACTACCAGTTTAGCTAGGAGGGTGGGCTTTTTAACTAGCCCTCACCCTTTTGGTCTTTTTTTAAAAACATTTTTACTTACATGACTATCCGAGTCCTCCCTTGTGAGGCTTGCCACCTGGGCAAAAATACATGGCCATTGGGTAAAGGCCATTTACTTAACACATAATCCAAACCCCTTTAGGGGTCTACCCAGAGACCCACCCATTTGTCTGCTGACACTTAAACAGAAAAGAAAATTACACAGAGCAGAGAAAATTACAGTCTAAGCCAGATTTTTTCTACTTTTATTACACTGTCCGTTACAGGGGGCGGGACAGAAGGATCTCAATACAAACTCAGAGCTTCATTGCACACATGGCTTCCACCCCGAGGAATTACGAACGAGAAGTTCAGTTCCGCCCACACACCTAACACCCAAATGAACAGAGCAAAAAAACAACAGTAACCGGTTAAACAGAACAGAACCAGAACCAGATAGTGCACCAAAACTAGATAGTGTTTTTTTATTTTATTAGGGCTTACCTTTAATTATACAATTCTTAACATATAACACCAACAATACCAAACAAAGCAAACATAAAATAACAAGGGTAAAACAGATAGATGGTGTAAATTCTGCAGGGCTCCCCCATTCTTAATTGCTTACCAAACCGTGACAAATTTTTCTTACCAATTTATTTCTTATGTCAGGTGATCAGACTGACACTGCAGGATGGTGGGGGGAAGAAAACACACCATATAACCAAATTTTAAAGCTTCATTAAAAATAATAAAACAACAATGGAGAGTGTTGGGAATGCTCTCACCTCACTCAGGAAAAATATGAATGCCCCAGGCCTTAAGCCACTTTAATACTCACACATGTCTCACTGGAAAGTTAAGCTTTGCAAATGTAATTTCAATTCTGTAACTTGTATTGCCTTTGGTTTGCCTGTCTCTATTTTCCACAACCAGCTGGGGCTGAAAGCAGTTTTTTTTTGCACTTAGCATAGTCTGCGCTGATTCTTGACCTTGAACACAAAGCAACGTTCCCTTTATCTCTGGGCTAAGCTGAATTTCAAATTAACCCGTTCCTAGACAAATTGTTCACACTGTGTCAGAGGCTTTTTTTTTGGTGATTAAAAGCTCCTTTGAGATATATGATCTTATTTAGATTGAAGGTACCTTTTAATGGGCATTGTTTAGATGGATCTTCACGTGTGTGAAGATTCCAATTCTCTAAATACCTGCAGGTTTTAGGACCATAATGTACGTACATGTAATATGCTGGGGTACCCTTAGGGGGTGAGGTAAAATGTTTAGACTGTCCCTTACCCATTTTCCACTTACACACACAGAGAGGGTGCCCTGTCCGCGCTAGCGGCTCATAAACTAAGGATCTCTCCCTACAGGACACTCACACAGGAGAGACTAACGGGGATGACCATGACTCTCCTACACCTCCCTTCAGCAAAGAGCGTCGGCTAGTCTCTGGGAGACGGCGCCGCTTACTCTGATTGTGTCCAGTGAGATGATCAGACTGTCAGTAGCCCACACGGAAAGGAGAGGGGAGGGAAGATGGGTTCACACACTCCTAGACCCAGAAAGCTTCCTCGCCGGACGATGCCAGGCCGAGTCAGCCCACCGTGGGTCGGATCTCCTAAAGATCCACTAGTTACCGGGCTTGCGTTAGAGTACTCCTGATCACGAGCCTTTGCTTTACAAGGTACTCTGGGCGTCTTCCGGTAACAATCACTCACACTGGTATACACACACACACACACACACACACAACCCAAGACCATTATTTCCTATTACCACGATGCATCTTATCTTGCTGCACAGTCAATAAGTTCAGATGGCATGAGCCCAACAGAGACAGACGTCCCCGAGGACAGTCCTCCTCCCAGTGCAGCTCTGGGGCATATGATGGGTTTTTTTTTACAAGACCGCTCCATACAAACAGCTTCAGAAGCTACTCATTCGCTGACAAAACAGGAGTAATTGAAGGATCATGTTGTAATTAAGTGATCCTTCTGGTGGCCACCTTTCCTGGCTCTCTAACTGATACTGAGGCCAGTCTACTGTACAAAATTTTTTCAGTTTACTTTTAGTCAATGGATCTGATTTAAACACTTTCCAATTTGTCAGAATGCATTCTAAGGGTGTACACCGTGCCCTACCTATACTCTGTCCCTGCCCCATATCACGGGCTTGCCCTTGACCCACTATAGGACGCTCTGTCGTCTAGTGGGAATTACAACGGCTGGGCATCCCCAGCCTCAGGCAAAAGTCCACACCACTGGACTGTTCTTACCTTATCCACAGGACCGGTTCCTCACCGTCGCCTGCAGCTGCTTCTCCACTATCTGAGTGCGTTGCACCGTTGTGTCCTCCAAGGTCAGCCTGACGCGTCTCTGCCGAGGCCCCCCGGTAAAGGCACCGGTGCGCGCTGGGCGTCGGCTGTGACCATCGTCCACCGGCCATTGGAGGAGTCTGGGCAAGGCACAATTTTGCCTCGAGCCCACCCAGGGACGCCAAAACTGTTGCCGGTTCAAAGGGCCCGAGGCGGAGCAACAGCAGGGTTCGTTGCCCGGTGTGCGTCGCACTAATTAACACACCAGGGTGGAGAAGCAAACCAGGTTTATTTGAGCCCAAATAAGGTGCCAGGGAGAAAAAGCATTCTCAAATCCTGCACACCCGCGCGCAGGCGGGGTCCCAGCATTTATACCCCCCTTGTTTGTATAAGCCTTTTGTTTGGTTTTCCCCCCTCACCCCTCCCTTCCCAACAGCAGTTACTTTAAACATTACATTTCAGCGTGTTAAAAAAGTTTCCATTCGCATAGTTATCTATGGCTTTCACAGCACAAACGCATGCAGATTTTCCTCCCCCTCCTCCCCGCCGCTTTTTGCTGTTTCAAATTGTCCTACAGCTGCAAGCTGAGACAGCTGACAGTTACACATTTTGCTTGCTGTTTTGTTAGCATTTTAGGCTGGTTAAAGTTCACAGCATGGAAGACCTTTGGTTACCACTTTGGTTTACTTAGGCCTAGTGACACCAACACTCCCACCCTCAGGCTGGGCAGAGAGCAGGGGAAAGTCCCTCAGAGTCCCCTGGGTGATGGGGCACCTATTGGGCTGAGGTGCAATCCCCTGGGTCGGGGGTACATGGAGGGCTGGCCCCTCCACCTGGTCCGGGGGTAGCAGTTTGGGGGGCAGACCCTTTCTGAAGGTCAGGGGTCATCAGTTCAGGGGCTGGGCAGGCTCTCATAGATCCACAGGGGATGTGCTGTACCCCAGCCTGTCACCAGGCGCCTGGGAGCGACCCCTGTAGTGGGCCAGGGCCCGAGGCTGCACACAGCTCACAGGGGCAGGCCCGTGACCTCCACCACTGGGCCTTTGACACCAGCCCTCCCATCTCTCTCCGTGGCTCCCTGCAGCGAATGCAGCCGAGCCAGACGCCCGCGGGAGGCTTGGACCGGGCCCCTGCGGTGTGTGTTGGCAGAGACCCCGGCAGCCTTTGCAAAACACAGGAGCGGTTCATTAGTCCCCTGGCTACAGACTCCACAGGGAATCAAAGGTTAAGCCACAGCCCAGCCTGGCCAAGCCTGGGCAATGAGCCAGCCAAGACGTTACGGGCCCCATGGCTGGCTCTGGCTCTGTCCCGTTGTTCTTAGGCCAAGGTGACAGCTGCTGAGACCCCCCAAAAGCCGGCTCTTAGCCTGTATCCTGACCCCTTGTGGCCGCTGTTCTTCAGCTGGGGGCCTCTCCACTGCTGAGCCGTGAGGGGGGAATCTCACTCGCTCGGTCTGAACGTCCACCCCAGCCACTGGGGTTCCATGGTCTCTCCAGACCCTCCTGGCACGTGTGTAGTTTATTCCCTTGGTTAATGAGGCTGGTCTCCAGCCAGGCTGTTACATGAGTCACAACCCGTCCCTTCCCTTCACACACTGCGCAGAACAGTACAGGACGCAGAGGGAAACTGAGGCACACATGGGACTCAGAAAGATACTACAGAAAGCTTCTACTTTGTCACACAGGCCCCCTGCCCTGGGTTGGGGTAGCAGCAGGAGGGCAGGCCCCTCCCCGAGGGTAGAGGTAGCAGTGGGGGACCTCCTCCGGGCCACGTCCTCACTCATCCCCTGCCTCCATAAGTCCATACCCAGCACCAATGCCTGCTGCTCACCCAGCGTAGCCGCCAGGACCTGCCCATCCAATCAGAACACAAGCAGGCTCTGTGCCAGCCAATCTCAGTATGGGCAGGCTTTGCATATGCCAATAAACATGTGGGCAGCTCCATGGCAGCCAATCAAAGTGTAGGACAGCTGGGTGCCTGCCAATCATGGGTCTGACCACCACCACCTCCCACCCCCCAGTTCTGAAATTCCTCCTGGTCCTCGCCATGGCTCTGACTCTCCACTCCTCCCTCAGCTACACCCTTGATAAAATGGGCATTTTTGTAATATTTGCATGAATCCTATGTGTGCCTCAGTTTCCCCTGGCTACCCAGTGGGGGAAGGAGATTGATTTTGCTCGCACTGCTGAGCGACACAGGCAGTTTGCTTTCAGTTAGTGGCAGGGGTGGGATACTGAATGTGCCAGTAGCAAAGCACAGTCCATCAAAGGAAACAGCAAGAAAATGGTGTATAACCACCACCCTAAGATCCACATCGCAAACCTGTGCAAGGAGAAAGGGCGAACCGTTGGGAAGTTCAACAAGGCGCAGCTGATTGCAGGCTGGAGAAGGGTGACAGGATTCAGCGGCAGGTTCCAGACGCAGGTGGGGTTTGATGAGGGTCCGAGAGTGACAGAAGCAGAAGCAGGGTGTCCTCACAACCTGGTTCCCCTCCAATGGATTTGAAGCGGTAGGAGTTAGCGTGAGAGGTAACCAGCTGGCTGTGAGAAGCAGCAAAAACGTGAAGAAATGCAGCAAAAGCTTGATCTGGAGATGTGGAGGGGCGAGAGAACCCATCAAGGGGTATGTGGGTAAATTCCCCAGGGATGCTGGATTCCGCAGGGAGCTGGATACCAAATTATCCGTTTAAGGAGGAGGAGGGGCTGTAGACACCAACCTCACTGCCTTTGAGAAGGGTTGTGATTTGAACCTGGCTGACTCTGCAGACCGGCTCTGCTGTCTCACCCCCATACTCGGTCCCTCAAAGCCATAGAGCCGTACAGCCAGATGGACGGCGTTAATACTGGGGGCTGGGAACTGTTAAAAAAGGCTCCACTGCTTATGTTTGAGCTGACACCTGGGGCTTATATAAAAGGGTTTTGGGGTGTGGAAAAGACCCAGGCTGTGACCTAAATGGAAGCCACCTGCCTACTGGGAGAAGCCCTCCCGACGGCTCCGATCCCAGTGCGATCACAGGACTCGGGGGGGGGGCTGGTAGCGATGGTTCTCCTGGACATCGGCTCTGACCTCCTTCTGAGACTTTCTGTATCACCTTCAGACAAAATCCAGTCCCTGACCCTGCCCCAGCCAAGGGTTTGAACCGCAGGAGCCAGAGGCTCAGGCTGGAGGTGTCAGTGAAAAGGCAAAGAGCTCGGCCGGCAGGGAGCAGGGTTCCCCGGGTGCTGTAACACTAAGGAAAGGCTGTTAAGCTCAGGACACCTGTCTGTCTGGAAGTAGACCCCTGTATTTGAGTGGGGCCGAGGAACATCCCCCACAATCTCCACACGGGACATGTCAGTCACACGGGCTCCGCAGAACTTCCCTGAGGCTGTGGCCAAGGGAGCCAGCTCGCAGCCTGCTCTCCCTGGGGAAACAGAGTCACAGCTGAACCTGGTGGGAGCTGAGACCCCAGCTGAGCATGGGCAGACACGGGCAGGGCAGGGACAAGCTTAAGACCTGGAATTGCAGCCTGCCAGCAGGGGGGTCCAGGCCTGGGGTGAGGGCAACAGGTTAACCCCAGGAGGGGAAATGGATTCCTGGTGTATACACAGCCCTGGGGTTGGGACACAAGCAGCGTAGGGAAGCCCACTTTAACACCTTTAGTTAATTTGGATTAATTTTCCTTAGTGCTCCTGTGTAGACAAGCTTTTTGTGCAAGATGTGGCTTCTAAGTTTTCTTTATCTTGAGCTGCCCATCTAGTTGCTTTTATAACTGAGAAGCTCATTTGAACAGCAGGCTGGATGCCTGCCTGTCCAACCGGGCAAGTGGTTCCTTAACGCAATCTTGCTTTTCCTCAAATGCAGCCAGTATGTCCAGGCTGAGGACAGATATCCCTGTCCTGCAACCAGCTGCTGGTGTTTGGCAGTGAAGCTCAGATCTAGATATTTCTCTAACTTTCAGTTTCTCAAGGCTAGGCCAGCTCCGGCTAGTCTTAACTGTCGTCCTTCAGCCCTGCAAGGTGTCATTCTGGGAGCTGCTATATCCAGTTCCTTGTCAGGCACGTTAGCTTTGGCAGCGGAACATTTTGGACAAAGATCTAGGAATTTCTAGTAATGTCCTGAATGCCATTCTCAAACTACAGTCCCAACTAATCTGGTACGTAGAAGTTTTTTAGCTCTTGTGTTAGGCTAGCCCTGAGACAGACTTTACAAAATCTGGGAATATTTTATTGTAGCCTGAATTAATGAATTATTTTAGCACTGTTAGAGGCGCAAAACTCCCTTTTTGGAGTATTTTGAAGTATTAAGTGAAAAGTATTAGTTTTCAGGAAAGGTGTCTGAATGTCTTATGTGAGGTAGGTTCTCCAAACCTGTTAGCAAATTGAATCTAATATTAAATGGATTTTTGCTCTTATTCTGCCCATACTAACTGCCCTCAAAACTATGTAGAAGCAGGAGAATAACTTGATGACTAAACATGCTTCTCTTTCTTTATGGATAGCTTTATGTATTTTAAAAACAGTTCAGAGAGGGAGCCCAAGAAATGTGTTTTAGTAGCCCAAAAACCGTTTTGATTTGAAGTATACATTACTCATTCTCCTTACGAGTATTTAAAGTACTTTGCTTCCTCGCTTGTCTAACTTTTTGTGTTGCTTCCTTGGATTTATAGGCTTAACTTTCCATAACTACAAAATACTTCAACAGCCAGCTATCTGGGAAGATGAACATTTGAACTTCTCTTTTTCAGGGCGGAAGGAGGAAGGCGGCGTGGTTATATGGGTCATTTAACAAGGATAGCTAACTGTATTGTGCACAGTACTGATAAGGGGCCAAACAGCGCACTAGTACAACAGCTTATTAAAGGTACCATTAAACTTCAACAAGTTTGTTTCACCATTCTGTTAGTTGGATTTGTAGAATTAAATCATGCTAGGAATGTAAAAGGCAGCTTTTAATAGGGGCTTTCTTGCCAAAAGTTTTGTCCTAGGGAAAGAAGCAGACTTCTTACTGTTTGTGTAAGTCCAAGTAACCTATTAAATTATATGACTTGCTCTCCCCAAACTTAGGGAAGCAGTGCCATGGCTGCTTCAAATAAATGGGAGCGGGGGGTTGCCTGCTAAATTCCCTCCGAGCAGCACTGCGCAGGGGCTTAGGAAACCTAGCCCTGGTGAACCTGCTGCAGCCGGGGGACAGGTGCTCCTTCCCCAACCTGAACCCAGCTCTGGCCTGGACCTGCCACGGCCGGGAGAGAGGTTCCCAGACCCCACGTAGCCTGGCGCCTCGACCTGCCATGGCCGGGGGACAGGTGCCCCTCTCCTGTCCCCACCTAGCCTGCCCCTCCCCCCCAATCTGCCATGGCCAGAGGATAGGTGCCCATTTCCCAGCCCCAGCCCACCCCTCGACCTGCCGTGGGTGGGGGAGAGGGACCTATCCCATGGCCCCAGTCCCGGAGCTGCTGCGGTGGGGAGAGGTGCCTCTCCCTAGCCCAGATGCTGCTGTATAGAGAGCTGGGGGGAATCCTCACTCCCTGCCATAGCCCCGGGGCAGCCTGCACCCCAAACTCCTCATCCCCAGCTCCACCTCGGAGCTCGCACCCCACCCTCATCCCAACCCCAACCCTGCCCCAGCCCTGAGCCCTTCATCTCCAATCCCACCCCAGAACCCATACCCCCAGCTGGAACCCTCACACCCCTGTACTTCAACCCTCTGTCCCAGCCCTGAGTCCCCTCCCATACTCCAAACCCCTTGGGGCCACCCCCACCACATGAATTTTGTTATGTGCACCAATACAAAGGTGATCTGTCACACATCTCCATGTTGGTACACATAACAAAATTAATTCTTCACGTGTGTGGGGAAAAAATAGAGGGAACACTGGTGGCCTGCCCTAATGAAAACTACACTGAGTCAAGTATCTTCTTCTGGAGAATGGCTTATTTACACAGGTAATTTCTCCAAGGATCACTGGTTTCTTTATGGTTTCACTAAGTGGCAATTATACATCACTAATTTGGACCAAAAAATGAATAAAGATTGTTAAATCTGTTCTTAATTTATTAAAATTTTCATGTGAGAGTACAACAATGCAAGATTCACAGCAGAAGGCCATGTGTGAAATAAAAATAATTGAGACCCCTAGAGTTGCCTAACACAGGCATGAAAACAATGAATTCATGGGGTTTTCTGATATCTGTAGTGGATACTAGTCAGAACTGCATTGGATATTTATTCAAGAAAACAATGCATCCTATGAATTTTTTTGATCTATAGCCTTATTGGAAATGGCCCACAGGTTTGCAGTGTGATTCTGGTCCAATTTATAATCTTCATAGCCGCCTGACATTTAGAAATATTGTGTGGTTTAGGTAAATGTGTGGAACCATTACATTTCTTTGTTTGAGAAAAGCTTTTTCTTGATCCTGGGGTAAAACAACCTGCCACGATAAATAATAACCTAATCTGAGAAACATTAATCCAAAATATAGATTACTAGTGTTGTGCGGTTAGAGTCTCCAGCAGGTTTTCTTACAAATTTTCTCTAGGTCAGTCTAAATTTTTAAGCCAGGTAGAATATTGGATTATTAACTTTCTTTGATATAGATATGCCCCATTCCTTTTAAAACTGTATATCTAACAGAATTCCAGCCGAAGTGGGGCCAACAGAGTTTAATGCTGAACTGTCTCATGCTCAGTTTAAGTTTCTTGAATTAACTGCAAGACTCCTAGCTCTTCTGTAGTAGATCCCCTTGAGTCTGATAACTGCAAGTCTCTCACAAATGGGGGTCTGATTTCTCCAGGTACACTAACTGGTCTGACGTACGCTCTAATTAAAATAGCACTTTTAAGCAAGTTTGCTGTTGGAAGTTCATTGAAATAACTAATCATTGTAAAGATCTCCAATTTTTCATGATTATGGTATCTCTTCCATCAAAAATAAAAAGCCTTTGCAGACGAACTGAAGCTCAGCAGTTTCTCTTTGAAGTCTGGGCCTGACTTTTTTTGCTGCAGGATGGCTACCTTTAAATCTGCTATGGTGTGTTCAGGGAGACTGAAGTGTTCTCCTACAGGTTTTTGTATATTGCCATTCCTAACATCTGATTTGTGTCCAGACTCCAAAGAGAAACTGCTGAGCTTCAGTTCATCTGCAAATTTGACATCATCAGCTCAGGATTAAACAAAGACTGTGAATGGCTAGCCAACTACAAAAGCAGTTTCTCCTCCCTTGGTGTTCACACCTCAACTGATAGAAGAGGGCCCCATCCTCCCTGATTGAACTAACCTCGTTATCTCTAGCCTGCTTCTTGCTTGCATTTTTATACCTGCCTCTGGAAATTTCCACTACATGCATCTGATGAAGTGGATATTCACCCACGAAAGCTCATGCTCCAATACGTTTGTTAGTCTATAAGATGCCACAGAACTCTGCCGCTTTTAAGTTTTATAGTTTTAAGTCCTCTTAATATTCTTGCGCAGTAAAGAGTTGAGTATGAAAATGTCTCTGTAGTTGTTGTGTACATTTCAGCATCTTTTTTGCTTTTAGTACATAAATCTGTACGTTTTTTTGCAGTGTGTCTTTTGATCGAGTGTCAGATATCAACTTTACCCTCAATACAAATGAAAGTGTGAGTATACGTTCCTGCTGCTATCATGACTTTTTTTGTGCTTGAGAGTGGACTGCTAAACAAATAATAAAACTTTAAAACTTGTCTTCAGCATGTAGGATGGTGGTGGGTCAAATGATTCTTTTCACTATTATCTTTGAGGAGTAGCTCATCCACCCACTTTCTTGTAATGATGTAAAGCCTCTGTGTCACTGGGAAACTTGATCACTGCTTTCTATCTCAGCTTCTGCGCAGAGCCATTTTCACTTTAAGGTATGACCAGATCCAAGTGCTTCTGTTAGCCGGCTCTAAAAGGAACGGCAGTAAAAAGCTGCCGGTTTGCGGTGGTAGAGGTGCCTCAGAGCTTGTCTGCACAGTGCAGCATAGCGTACTAGAGGGATGTGTGTCAATGTGTTATGTGCTAACTGGCCCTTGTAGACCCATGCTGGCATGATCTAGGACAGTGCTGCTCAAACTTTTCCAGATGCGCTGCCCTATCTGCTGCCGCCGTTCCCGCCCCCAACCATTACTGCCCAGTCAAGGCTTCCTCAGGAGCAGACCTTGGACTGAAGGCAGAGCTGGGGGAGGAGCTGGGGCTAGAGGCGAGCTGGTCTGGGGACGGAGAAGGAATGAGGGCAGAGCTGGGCTGAGGATGGAGTGTGGAGTGGAGCTGTGGGTGAGAGCAAAGCTGGGCCTGGCAGTGGAGCAGGACTGTGGTCTGAATGGGGTTGGAGACTGAGCTGATCTGGGGGTGTAGCAGGGCTGGAAGCATGGCATTCCCTTCCCATCCCCTATGGGGGATGGTCCTGTCATCCTTTCTGTGCCCCCTAAGGAGATGTGCCCCACACTTTGAGAACCACTGCTTTAGGAGTTCCCTAGCTCACGGTAATGTTGTATTTGTTGACAGTACTAAGTTAGTACACCCTAGGGAACTTCTAGAGCATGCCAGCAGCATCTGTATGAGACAGTTACTGCACAACATGTTGGTGTATTTTAGAAATTACACTGCTTTAGTGCAAATTGCTGCACTGGGTCAGATTCAGAATAGACTCGGATCTCATTCTCTGGGCCTGTGCTGTTTGTTTAGTCAGTTTATAGTGTGTGGGTAGTAGCCGCTCAATCTTCCACCAAAATGCAAAATATGGTCTTAGCCAGCAAGGTAAAAGGAATAAGGGGACAGAAGTGTAAAGATCTTTCCCCAGAAAATGTTTCTCTGGTGTGCTAACCTCTCCCTCCTTGACTGTGTGTGCCTCTCCCTTCAACCTCCCGCCACTCCCCCCCCAAAATATGGAGCATTCTTTGGTGCAGTGAGCTGAGAGAGAATCCACAATGGGAAAAATGTCACCAAAACTTCATGTTCTTTAGCTATGTCCAGGGGAGTGAGCAGGAAATGGTAAAACAGGCACCCTTGTATGGGCAGAGTTTCCTGAACTGCCCTCATAGAAAACTTAGTCAAAGCTGATTAATCCAAATCTGGGCACATATCTTATTCATGGGATATAGTGTGGGCTCTTTATATGGGAAGAAAAACACATTGCATTTACACCAGAATCCCAGAGACGATCCAGGTGAATAGTGTTTGTTTTCCATCCAATTTGTAGTACAGAAGAACCTCACTGAGTACATCTGTTGGTACAGATTCTTGACCGCTTGGAAGGCCTGCCTAACAAAGAGAATTCAGACACAAATTGAGTAGTTGCTGCTGTTCTTAACTTATTAGAGGATGGGCCCAGCACCTGTCCCTTCCATCTTTTGCCTCTGTAAGAGGTTTAGGCATCAACCCTCTTTGCTACTCAGCACGTCTTCAGCTTTCCTTTTTTCTTCCATCCTTGCTCCTTTCCTCCACTGCCACTTGGTCCAAACCTCTGCAGTCATCCTCCTGGTTATGATTTCCAGAGGCACTGAGCTGTCCAGCCCAAGGAGCCTGCCTTCCCTTCAGCATGCTACACCAGCAGGAGGCCAGTGTACTCAGGCTCTGTAGTGCCAAGGACCCCCCTCCTTGTGCTGCAGTAATGGAGTTTTTTTTTCAAAGAGCAGATTATGGGGAATCTGTTTTCCCCAGCGCTTCCACTGGCCCTTCAGCTTTCTACTCAGTCATCCAGAGTTTCCTTTCAGGGGTCTCTTTGGAATGTCTCCTCTGACCTTTGCACAGTAGCACCATATACCCTATTGTCTGTTCTCCCTGTCCATGCAGAAGTGAAGGAACAACCTGGATGTCAGTCTGGAAGGGAAGAGGTGTGGGGAAGCTGGTTGCCCTGCTCGCCTTAGGACGACTTCTGAGCTTCCTCTGGCATTTGCAGTGGCCCATGTGGAACAAATTAAGAAATCCATCTCTGCTTTTTTGCCTGTTGTTTGGCCTGGCTCGTAGCTATACTCCCTCCACTTTCCTATTTGTCCTTGCATGAGGGCAGTGGCAGCCATCTTTCCTTTCCCTTGTTGCTGTGGGAGAGGAGATGGGTCAGTTAACTTTGTCAAGTCAAAAAACACCCTAAAATCTTCATTCTTTCTGGCAGTGCTGAAGAATAAGTTTAATAGCTAATGCTGCAGTGTAGTTCCAGCTGATCCCTCAGTGTTTATGGTCAGACTTGCCTCATTCCTACATGCTAACTTGATTTGCAGTTCTGTTTTAATCTTGGGAAAACTCCATTAGCCCAATAATTCCTTCTCAGTAATGAATGTAAACAATCCCTTTATTTTGTGGACAGTGAAGAAAGTACAGACTCTGAAGAAGAGGATGGAACAAAACAAGACTTGTTTGAATCAAATACCAATACAGAAGACAAAATGGAAGTGGACTTAAATGAACGTAGGTGGTTTTTATCTTACCGCCTCCATCTGCATAGATTACCTGATGGACAGGCATGACTGCGGAGGGTCCGCTGTGCTGATGGAGGAATTAGATTGCAAGTTAGTGTGGGAAAATGTAATGGTCATTCATTTAAGTGGTAGCGCATAGTTCAATTTTGTCTTCCTTGCCACTTTGAGGTCCCTGCAGTTTAATATCTCACCTTTGCAACATGAGATTTTCTGAGTAAAGTCCTAGTAGCAGGATGTGAGTGTTGTCAAGTATGAGCACCTCAGGTGCCTGGCTGAGTCAGACACGTGGTAGTGCAGTATTCTATTTATAAAATGGGTTTGGGTTTTTTTTTAAAGAAAGTGTTTTTTCCCCAAAAGGGATGTGTAGTTTAAACAAGTTTGAATCTGTTTAAAACTGATAAAAGCTTTGGAAACCATCAGTCTAAACCATTTGATATCTTTACTGAAACTAGTAAAAGTAAAAATTTGGCTGTGAGCAGAAAATATGTACCCGTTTCAGACAAACTTTTACTCCATGCTGGTTCTTTTTTAGTAGTTTTACACAGGAGCCAACAAGTGACTTTAAATGTCTGTATCTACAGCTCATGTTTTAAGTCATTAGACTTATAGGGGTGCTTAAGCCTGGTTTGAACACACAGTTGTACCTGTTTTACTAAAGGCACGACTTTATTTTTTACTGATTTAGTAAAAGTGGTGCAATTTTGTTTGTAGATAATTCTTACCAGTTTAAACTTGGATTAGGTCAGTTTGGGTTGCATCAGTAAATTCACAGGTGCAAGTTAAACTGATATAACCTCTTTTAAATTGAGAGTCCACACATACAAGTTGCACTGATTTAATAAAACTGATTTAAATTAAACCGGTGCAACTTCTGTGTGTAGAAAAATCCTAAGCATTTTTTATATTGATTATAAGGAATTATAAAAACAAAACAAAACGAGGGTTTTTTTTCTTTTTTTCCCTTTTGTCAGATTGGTGTCCCTGGTATCTGTGTCCAACAAGTTTTGATCATTGTGGATATTCTCCCATATCTGTCTAGATTGGGATTTCCTTTTAACATTTTAGTTAGTCACAGAGCTTCCTTTTCAGCCTGTTTTATTAATGTAAATGATAATGAAAACAAATATTTACTTCTGGGAAGATAAAGTAGTTTGAATGAGTACTCTAAGTTAGAGACCTATTTTCAAAATAAACTTCTTCCAAACTTTAAAATCCTAATGGGAAAAATTTTAAAATGTTAAGTCCTCATTTGTTTTTTGCAACAAACTTTGCAGCACTGTGCTAGTGAACTGATTAATTTATTTTCTTTGTTGAAGCTAAGAAAAACATACATAGTAAACAGAAGCTAACTTTCCAATTTTAGAAATAGGTATTGACAGTAACAAATAATACATATTTGTCTGTAAAATGTTGGACTATATTCATCCCTGCTGTAACTCCATTAAATTATTTTTAATTTTAAGTATCATTTGGTAGATTGTCTTGATTGCAGCATGCCATGAGTTATAGTGGTATTTTGCTCTAGCTTCAGAGACCAAATTAATTTTGTATTTGTGAATTGCGTTCGGTTTGCATAGTGTATGCTCTTCTATATGTACATTATGTAAGCTCCTATTATAATTAGGGACTTTGCAGTGTTTCAGGTTAGCTATATGTGCATGTATAGACTCATAACATATTAAGAAAACTGAATTATATCAATTTCTAAATACCTTATCATTGAAATTATCACTGTTTCTAGCACCAAACTGGTCGGCTAACTTTGACGTACCCATGGAAACTGCACATGGTGCTAATTTGGATTCTGTTGGGTCTGATGTATGGAGCACAGAAGAACCTATGCCAGGAAAAGAAACTGGCTGGGCTTCTTTTTCAGAGTTTACATCTTCTCTAAGGTAAGAGAATTTTATTATTCTTCAGCCCAGGCTACCAGCTGCCAATGATAATGGAAGCTGGAACTAGTCCCTTTCAGTGGGCATATGAATATCTTTTGCAGAAGTGTTTGCATAATACATTATGGAGTTCTGCTTTAAACATAATTAGTGTTACTTGTAGTTTGCTGTACCACGTTGAGGATTTTTTGTGGAGTTAAAAGGGATATTGTGCGTAAGGGTGTCATCTACTCTACAACTGCCCCACACTACAAGAAGGATGTGGGAAAATTGGAGAGAGTCCAGCGGAGGGCAACAAAAATGATTAGGGGGCTGGAGCATATGACTTATGAGGATAGGCTGAGGGAACTGGGATTGTTTAGTCTGCAGAAGAGAAGAACGAGGGGGGATTTGATAGCTGCTTTCAACTACCTGAACGGGGGTTCCAAAGAGGATGGATCTAGACTGTTCTCAGTGGTACCTGATGACAGAATAAGGAGTAATGGTGTCAAGTTGCAGTGGGAGAGGTTTAGGAAAAACTTTTTCACTCAGAGAGTGGTGAAGCACTGGAATGGGTTACCTAGGGAGGTGGGGGGCATCTCCTGCCTTAGAGATTTTTAAGGTCAGGCTTGACAAAGCCCTGACTGGGATGATTTAGTTGGGAATTGGTCCTGCTTTTGAGCAGGGGGTTGGACTAGATGACCTCCTGAGGTCCCTTCCAACCCTGATATTCTATGATTCTAACTATAATCTACTCAAGAGACCCAGATACAGTCCATTTCTGGTGTAGATGGTATCTAATCATATCTTGCTAATCAATTTGGTTGATTGCTACGATGTTTGGGTCCTAGCCACACTTTTTTTTTTCCTTCCTTTTTTTTTAAATATAAGTGGACTATGGCTGTAGATTGGGCCTAAGTGACACATGCAGCTGTTTAATGTGGAATAAATTGAAAGAGTCTATGATGGCTCTGTTTTGTGATGTAAAGAAAATAGTTTTGTATATGACTGAAAATTCATCCACTCCATGAAGCCCAGGGTGACTTGCTTAGACAGTCCCATAGTACTTTGAAGTGTTTGGCACTTTTTTTTGCTGTGTATTGGTTTACATCAGAAATAGTCAGAGACCTAGGTATAATGAGATTGTAGCCATGTAAATATCCCCATAAATGTGAATCTTCAAAAAATTGCCAAATTATTGTGCTCCAGAATATACTTTTTCATTTAGGGCTGGTCTACACTTGAAACACTACAGCAGCACAGCTGCCCCGCTGTAGCACTTCAGCGTAGACACTGCCTACAGCAACAGCAATTGGAGGGGTTCTCCTGTCTGCATAGGTAATCACTGAGAGGCAGCAGCTAGGTCGACTGAAGAATTTTTCCATTGACAGATTGTTAGCTACACTGGGGGTTAGGTCAGCTTAACTGCGTTGCTCAGGGTTAGCTGGTTTGACCTAACTTTGTAGTGTAGACCATGCCTTAGTCTCTTGCCTGCATGGTTGGTGAAGATAATATTCAGAATATAAATCAATTAAACAGATGCAGTGATGTCTGCCTGAGTCTGCAGCTGCCCTGAAGCAGCTGGTCCAAGAGATGTGAACTGCACCATTCATCTCCACTGGGTTGTTATAATGAAGTCTCATATCATTTCAAATGTCACCATTACAGCTCTTCAATTCAATGCCCGAAATGGGGGCATGGTGCAATCGGCAGCTAGCTTGTCAAGAATTACTAGTGTGAGGACCAAGTAATTCAAACTGCCCTCCCAAGCTTAAAATGACCTCTGCTCATAGATGATGGGAAAGAGATGTATCCCCTCTCTGTAACAAGCATCCAACTATTTAATAAGGAACAGTTTGGGGTTTTGTTACCTATCTACCTGACAATATCTGTATTTTTTTTCCTGTAGCTTCTGCAATGCAATTAAACATTGATAGCACCAGAATCTACAGCACATTTCAAAATTGAAAATTTGGGAGCATTGTACAATAAATTGAATTTAATATCAAATTTAAATAACACAAGGGATATTGTCTGAGCTGGACTGCTTGGAAGTAAAGGTGAACAGAGCTGCATAATTTCAAGGTTTCTGCTGCAGTTTTGGGGTCCCAGTCCCTACTGTGTAAATTGCATCTTGTGCCCTTGGAATAGTAAAGGAAGAAACCCACTGTTTCAAATTCACTTCAAAATGAGACCCTAATTCTGCAGTTGATAGCATGTGGGTGGACTGCTATCCTGCACGGAGCATTGCCTTTTATGGGACTTAAACACATGCTTTCATGAATAGGGATATTTTTGCTGAATCAGGGCAAGAAATCATTTACAATTATTTCAGATTGGAAGTGGCAGAAATGTGCTGTCTGGGGTTCTGTGGGATGTATAAATTTTGAGATCTTAATCCAGATACCAGTGGACAAGCATCCATGTTATAAAGACCACCTTTGTGGTTGGTAGATCAACCTCATTGGCAGAGATAGCATTGATTTGATTTGGATATAGAGATTGAGCAACCCTCTTGCCCAGATACCATTTCCTTGAAAGGGACAATATATAGCTGAAAATATATTGAAATGGAAATTGCAAGGGGCAAAAAAAATTACCCACGTCCTTTTTATCCAATGCCCCTCTCTCTCACACACATGCATGCTCTTCATGATAGTAAACCAGGAAATCTTAATTCTGGCATTTCCTAACTTTTTAGTGTTTGACTTTGCATCCTTAAAATTCTTTTCATATTCTTGGATGAGTTTTAGTATAGTTGATTTCAGTAGGATTCTGGAGTTGATAGAAACATTATTTTTAAAGGTTTTGGTTGCATGTGAGCAAATTGCATTTTAATGTTTAGAAATCTTTTTCCAAAATGTAATTCACTTTCATTTGTATTTAAGTTCTAAAGAGTCTTTAAGAAGTAATTCTCCTGTGGAAATGGAAACAAACACAGAACCAATGGATCCCCTGAGTGCAAATGTATCTCCACTTGCAACACAGCCAGAGGGTAAGTGCACTGAAATTATTCAAATTATGTGCAAATGAATAACCGAAGCAGAGTGGCTTAAATGAGTAGAGCATTGGACTTCCCGGTTCTACCATGGGCTTCCAGGGAGATCTTGGGCAAGTCATTTCTCCTCTTAGCACCTCTGTTTCCCCTTTGGTAAATGGAGGGTAAGGATACTGACCTCTTCTGAAATGAGTTTTGAGATCCACGGAAGAAAAGCACTGTATAAAAGCAAGCTATTAGTGTTAATATTAACTTTACTTTTTATTAGTCAGTGAGACTTGGGCAGAGCTTTTAGTTAGTTAAGATGGCCTTTAGCCTCTTGAGTCTTTGGATGCAGCAGTGAACAGTCTGTGTGCCCTTCTCTCCCTCCTGTCATCTAGCTTTTCCAACATATGCTCAAAGTGGATTAAAAATTACCAGCTCAAAGCCATGTTACCCCACTTCCCAATTGCATTGTTAATGAACATAAGTGCTAGAATTCCAGGATCTTCAGACCTAACTATGGGCTTGTCTACGTAGGTAACTTACCAGGAGACCTGTACCAGTATGATAATACCAGTATAACTCCCTGTGTGAATACTCTTGTTCCAGAATAAGTGTTAAAATGAGTTATATCAGTAAATTTCCCTGTGTGGACAAGCCCTAATTTTTACCTGCTGTGTGGGATTTGCAAAGTAAACAAAACTGCAGGGAGATTATGTATGATTATAGTAGACATTCTCCTCCTACACATCCTCACTGATTTGTACTTGCTCATTAACTATAAAAATCATTAGCAATATCCTAATTTGTTTCTCTGTGTCAGCCCAAGGAAGTGTTGCTATGGAGGCCAGCTCAGATGGAGAAGATGATGTGGAAAATGCAGACAAGGTAACTGAGACAGTAATGAATGGCAGCATGAAGGAAACAGTCTTCAAAAGGTGAGGAAACCTAGTTCATTTCTCTTATTCACTCGGGGTGCACACATTTTTTTTGTTCCTCCTTTAAAAATGTTTTAAATATGTTGACTGATCATTTTATTCAGTCCTTTTGGGAGTATTTCATAGAACTAATGATTTCCAAGACACTAATTAGACATCTGTACAATCTGACTCCAGTTTTCCATTATCTGAGCTTTCATTCATATGTACATTTCAATAGAGGTTATGGAGCTAGGTTTTGTTCTGCACTGGAACAAAAACAAAATCTTTTGAACTGTTAACCAAATTGTGTTGAGATGTCAGTTTTTGGATTGAGACTTGTGTTTTCAATTAGGGAAGGTTTTGTGTGACCAGGGCTTTTGGGTGAGTGAGCTGCTACTTCGAGTATTGGTCCCTACGTGTCTTCCAGTGTAGGCGAATTCTTTCAACAGTGCCCTTTGGTCCATATATGCACCCATGCCATCTGTCTGCTTTCAACCAAAGGAATTAAAGGGTGGAGCAGAGAGGACTGGACTGCTGCTCCAGTTCCTTCTTACTGCCATATGGCCTGGATCAGAATGTCCAGTGTTTGGAGCTCAATCAAGTGCTCTCTTTTGGCCTTGCCACTGCCTTTATAGTTAGTTTTTGTAAGAGTTTTATAGCTTTTTAGCAGAGTTTTCTAGTTAGATTTCCTACCTCAGGAGACTTTCTCTCCCCCCCCCATCCCTTCCAGCACTATAATTGTTGCTGCTCTTCTGAGTTACATTATCAAATTAAAAGAATTTCTGGTCATGAGGTGTCTAAAACTGAATCCAAAATTACTTGTGCAATAGCAGCAGAACTGTTTAGATCGTATATCCCCTTACTGCTACATGATGGTGATGCTTCTGTATATATAAAAAAAATTGCAATGACTCTTTTTGGCCAGTGTTTGAGTAAATCACACATCTAACTATTCTCCTAGTCTATCCCTGTCTCTTTGAATTTTATAGTCCATTTTTAGTTTGACTGGGCCTTATTTTTTTGATCCATGCAGTGTGAAGTCAATTACTACTATTATGGTTCTTTTACCTCCTGCCTAAGCTGCTTCCATTCACAAGTACTTTGCTATAGAATTGGCGTTCTAAGAGCCATAGAAGAGTGAAAAAATAATTGTAGAAAGGTATTTTGACTTCTAACCCTCTGAAGGAGACTATATAGTTAGACCTGAGCTTCAGATGAAAGTCCCAAAATACCTTTAATTTGAAAGGAAAGTCCCCTAGACTAATAGCATGCCTAGTAAGACAGAGATCAGGTCAATGTGAAAGATGGGGGAGTAGCTTGGAATAGGAAAACATGTAACTTGCAATCCCACATACCGGGGGAATGTTCCAGAATGCAGTATGGTAAGCTTTGATCAAATCAGCTCTCTGACCATTGTAATCATTGTCTTTTCATTCCTTGTAATCCTAATCTGTAAATGTTTCAAAGCAGTGCACAGAATTTTGTGGGAGCAGTAGAACTCCCATTAGAGTCAATATTTGTGTGGCTAAAACCCCATTTGCTGCTTTGGAAAGCTTTGGGATGTGAGGATGTCCAGAAGTAGTGAGGATATAGAAATTTGCATCAGTCCTTCTGGCTTGTTCCTCCTTGAGTTAGGCACTGTACACAAATTCTTACTATATTCTCTCATTTGAATTTATTTAGGCTGCTGCTGATAGAAAATTGGTATAATGAAACTGACAGGGTCCCAGAGAGATTTGGGTGTTCAGATCAGTCTCCCTCTTTTTCCCTGATCCATGGGAGTGAAACTTGAGATTGCACAAGGAGTTTTCAGTAAATGTATTTAGGGCTTACTTTAGGTCAGCTAATTTATTATTACCAACTGTTGTTTGAATTGAGGTAGCACTTGGAGGCTGTAATCAAAATTGCACCCCCTTTGTGCTAAATTACAAACTTGGAGGTACACATAGTTCCTGCCTCAAAGAATTTTAATTTTAAAGGAGGCATCAAAAACATTTGGGGGAGAAGATGGGGAAAATAGTTACAGGCATGTTTATTTGCAAAGACAAAACAAATACCAGAAGTCCCTCTGGGCATCTGTCATCAGTTGGGGTTGGTTTTTTTGTTTTTGGTTTTCTTTTTTTTGTTTTTTGGTAGGCATCTTGAGAAAAGTTGCTCTTGAGGAAGGATTTAAAGGAGAACAGAGTAATAGATTTATGGACTAGTTAGGAAGGGTGTTTCATGCACTCTTTAGCGTTGCTCTTTATGGCAGTGCTTATGGAAGAAACTGATTAATGGGTAATGAAAGCTGACAGAGTAGAGATACTTAAGTTGTGACGGTCTGTAAAGACCAGAAGTTTGAATTTCAAGCAGTGAAGAAAGGAGAGCAAGTGGAGAGACCCAGAAGTGGGAGAAAATTCTGGCCATGTCACAACCTATCTGAGAGGACAAGAATTTTAGTGGTATGAAGAGAAAAGGGGTTAGCTATGTTAGAGAGTCAATATTAGGAAGATTTGGACATGGCCTGGATGTTGTGCAGGTCTTGAACAAAGGTGGAGTCAAAGCTGACAGCCATATTACGGACCAGAGTGACAGGAAGGATAGCAGGTGTCAGGTGTGATGGAGAATGGGTGGAGTGGGGAGGGCTTTGGAGGAGACAGCCTGCTGTGCCCTTCAGATGGCCAGGGACATGGCGGACTCGGCAGCCAGGGTGGTGGTATCTTCAGTGGTTGAGGCGCAGCTCTTGGCTTAGGATCGCAGGTTTCTACCAGGAGATGCAGACGTCTATACAAGACCTTCCTTTGACAGAAGTGGTCTGTTTTCTGAGCAGGCTGATGTGAGGCTGCACGGGATGAAGGACACCCTGGCTATTCACTCACTGCAGTCGGTGTGTAAACCATTCTGGCCGCCCCCTCTGTTGAGGTCATGGCAGTCTCACCCTGGACCTGCAAAAAGAAAGGACAGGGACACTACTTTTAGTCGTCACTGCCCTTCTACCTCCCGCTCACCTGCGCAAACCGGCCAGACCAACCATTCTGTGGGGCAGAAACACTCATTTTGATGGCATGGTTGGGAGTGACACCCCAGTCAATTCTCCAGATCCACTGCTACTTTTCCTCAACCGCCTGTTCCCCTACCGCTCAGCCTGGTTGCACGTTATGTCAGATCGCTGGGTTCTGGATATAATATCATGGGGCTGTACCCTGAAATTTTTGGCCGCTGCTGCCCCCCCACTTCCCTGTCCCTCTTCAGCAATTCCTCGTTCAGGAGGTCAAGAACCTCCTGCGTCTAGGGGCTGTGGTGGAGGTTCCTCAGGATGTGACAGGAAAGGGGTTCTACTCCTGGTTCTTCCTAATCTCGAAAGTGAAAGGAGGCCTCAGATCAGGGGTGGGCAAACTATGGCCATGGGGCTGTGTCCTACCCATCAGAATTTTTAATCTGGCCCTTGAGCTCCCGCCAGGGAGCAGGGTCGGGGGACGTACCACATGGCTCCTGGAAGCAGTGGCGTGTTCCCCTGCTGCGCCACTCCACCAGTGGGAGCTGCAGGGGAAGCACCGCACAGGAGCCGGAGAGGGATATGCTGCTGCTTCTGGGAGCTGCTCGAGGTAAGCGCTGCCTAGAGCCTGCACCCCCTGAGCCCCCACCCCCCTGTTCCCCAACCCCCAGCCCTGATTCCCCTCCCATCCTCTGAGCCCATCTATCCCAGCCCGGGGCACCCTCCTGCACCCCAAATCCTTCATTTCCAGCCCCACCCCAGAGCCTGCCTGCCTGCCTCCCCAGCTGGAGCCCACACCCCAGACTCCAATTTCATGAGCATTAATGGCCTGCTGTACAATTTCTGTACCCAGATGTGGCCCTCAGGCCAAAAAGTTTGCCCACCCCTGCCTCAGACCCATCCTGGATGTGCACCGCCTCAACAAGTCTCTCATGAAGTTGAAGTTTTGCATGGTCTCCCTGGTCCCCATCATCCCCTCCCTGGATTCGGGAGACTGATACACTGCCTTTGACTTGAAAGACTCTTATTTCTGCATTTTTATATTCCTGGGCCACAGGCGCTTCCTCCATTTTGTAGTGGGAGGGTGCCATTTCCAAGTCACGGCACTACCCTTTGGCCTCTCTTGGTCCCCAGGGTGCTTACAAAGTGCATGGCGCTGGTTGTATATATACATTGTATATATACAATGGCAGATGAAGACAACTTAGACACTGGTTAAAAAAAATCTCTACATCTGGAATCTCTGGAGCTGAGGAATTCCTACTAGAGGACCCTCAGTTTGGATATTTACTAACAGAGCCAGAGTCTATTGACTCAGGGCATGATGCAAAGCTGATCTATTTTCTCAGCCTTTTGCCTGGATGAAGGAATGGAGGGATGTGGCTATTACACTATATAGTTAAATATTAAAGAGGGCAACAATCTTTTTGTTTTCTTAGTCACTATGTTGGCTTATTCCTCTACGTTCACTCAGATATTTGTGATGACTGCTTTTTGGAAATGTAAAAATAAGTAGAATCCCCTTACAGTGAACATTCTTGTCTTTTGTGTTGTACAGTATTCTTAAGGTTAAATTGAAGGTGCTCACTTCAAAACAGATTTATATTCAGTATGTTTCAAACTTACAGAATCTGAGTGTGGTGAATGCCGACTGCTACCATCTGTTTCTTCAGCATTTCCAAAGGTAGCTGTATGTGCAAAAAATACCGTATTAGCTATATACAAACAATCTATTCAAATTCAATTGTTGTAAAATTGGGAGAGGAGGCTGTTTATAGAGGGCAGTGTGCCCCTTGCTGGCAAAAGATGGTACATAGTTATGAGTCTATACCAAGGGACTAGCCTAGCATGGGCATGAGTCCCTTGTGATTGTCTTTTTCACGTTTTCCATGTGTGGTTTGTATAGTAATTTGTTTTTTACTTCCTGCCAAACCCCTCAACATTGTAGTACACTGCACATGCACTGGTCCCTGATGTGTCACTTCAGCACGTCACTGAAGCTCTAACTCAGGGTAGCACAGAGACAAGCAAGAGAATGAATAAGGGCTCACTCCCCTCTGCCCCCCATTGAGAGATTATGCAAACTGGGAATGGAACACAGATCTCTAATATGGCAGACAAGTCTAGGCTACTTAACCACACTGTCTGACAATTTTTTGTCCTTGGTTAGATTGTCTAAAATGGGGCTACTCCTACACATATACCTACTATTTGTGTATTACACTTCCTGATCTATTGGCTACTTCCCAGAGAAGAAGTCTGCTGATGACACATGGAGGGAGGGGTTTGTTAAAGATGCACATAGTAGAATTTGTTTGGTGTTTTTTTAAAAACCTAGAACATTACAATTTAAAAAAAGAGTACAATTAAGATTGAAAGATCATTCACTCAAAAGTTAAGAATTGCCAGAATACAGATTCCCTCTTCATGGATGGCAGAAATATAATGGCGGAAGGGTGGCTAGGAGGCAGATGCATAGCTTAATGCCAGAAGAGACCATTAGATCATCAGTCTGTCCCCCATTCAATGCAGGCCATAGAATTTTGCTCAGGGTAAGTCTACACTACAGTGGTATATCAGCACAACTGTGCCACTGCAGTGCGTCTGGTGAAGATGCTATGCCAATGGGAGAGTGCTTTCCTATTGGCATAATTACTCCACCTTGGTGAGATGGGGGTGGAGGGAGAGGATTTTTCACACCCCTGAGTGAGGTTAGATTGACTTAAGCAGTAATGTAGACCTGCCCTCAGTTACCTCTGTATTCAGACCAATAACTTGTTTGACTGAAGCAGGTGGGGAGAGAGGGAGTTATAGTTACTTAATTATTTTTCCATCTAGATGCCTCTTGAAAATGGTTTGTTTTGGTATGTTACTTAATGTAGCTTCAACTATTCTAGATAATTAAGTGCTAAATACCATGCAGTTTTTACACATTTTTTTAAGAATTACATGCATATGAGAAACATATTCTTCCTCACCCTGTCTCCGACCATATGAATGATATTGACACGTATTACTGCATCTACTAGTACTCTTCCTCTTCATAGTGGTAGTAGTTTGTACAATTAGCAGTTTTGTTACTGGAGCAGTTCCTAGTACCTAAAATATTGCCAGAACCAAAACTTAGCATAGGAAACCACACCACTACAATCCTCCTTCCAAAACCCATTCAATACACCTCACTTCTGTCTTGCAGCAACCTGTTCTCATCCTTTCTGTACTACATACTGCTTATCATACTGCATTTTGTCAGATTATATGTTGGACTTCACATGTCTGAGGCATAAAGAGCTAGACTCAAGACTACCTGATTTATTTTTTACTAGTGACCCAATCCATGTTTGAAACCATCTGAAATTCACCCCTTCTTCTGTCCCTTTGTCAGATCTAGTTTTAAACCATAAACTATAGAATAACCATTAAACATCTCATGCACACAGTCTCAAAGTATAGTTAACTGTTAAACACTGATTCCTCCAGCAGCTTCAAACCCAGAGCTATACATTTAAGCTTCAAAGAATCCTGTGGCACCTTATAGACTAACAGACGTTTTGCAGCATGAGCTTTCGTGGGTGAATACCCACTTCTTCAGATGCAAGAACACGGCTACCCCTCTGATACTTGACATTTAAGCTTGTAAACTTCATGTAATACAACAGGTATAGAAAGTTGTATATTGTGACTCATATTTCTTTGGTATGTGCTCTCAATCTTAACTTCATTTAGAGAGAGAGAAAAAAAATCCCATACGAAAAACTGATTGCATGCACAGTAGGACACACTGTAGAACTCAAAATCTTTAGAGGTGGGCACATGAGCCAAAACACTTTGCAGGGCATTGAGACCCGAGGAACATTGTGGCACTGAAGAGTTCTGCATAACACTGAATGCTTGGCTCCCCAGCCAGGAAACCTTTCCATGTCAGCTTCCCCCTACTCCCCAGCCTCCCTTTCTTCCTCACACGCCATGCCTTGATTACTATTCCTTCTGGACTTTTAATGTCCACAGGACCTATAGGCAGACCTTAGTGAGTCAGTAGGAACTACACCAGCTCCTACAGTCTTTAAAGTCTACATGGACTAAAAAAATGGAACTAGGAGGAAGGATTGAGGTATGGAACCTAGATGAGCTACAAAGTATGTGGCAGGTGACTCAGGCAAGAAAACTGTGTGCCCAGGAGGGCTGCAGGATGTGGTGGAACCTAGGAAAACTTGCAGAATTTAGGAGCTCAGCAGGCATGCTGAGCTAAGGGCAGGGAAGAAATCTTGAGGAACAATTAAATTGACAATAAAACCAAAATAGGAACAAGATTTTAAAATGTTCAAAATAAAAATGTGGCAGATTTTATATCACAATCTGTTTTTAAAAAAACAAAATATTCAAATGAGAAGAAAACAAACCACTGGTGTTAAATATTATGATGGTTAAAAACACAGTGAAAGAATTAATCAGAACAAACAATCCTAGAACATTTCCTGGACCATTGTATAGTATCCATTTTAGAAACAAAATTCAGTGTTGATACTTGTGACATCTAAATATTAGCATTTAAAGGCAAGTATTTAAATAGTAAATATATATGTTGTATAGTTTAAAATATTTTTATAAACTTGAAATAAATATTTTCTAAGTGAATTTTTAAATTAAACTAATGTAACTTGATGGATGCATCTTTATATTCATAATTGCATAGTGTAGCACTTAAAAAAATCCAGTGGGATCCCAGTACAATACTTGTATTGTGCTCAAATACAACAAATACTATCACAGACTACATAGCGAATTAATTTATAAAAAGCACAATCTTCACGTTCATAATCGATTACATGTATAAACAAGCACCCAACCAAAACTGTTTTAACTACTGCCCCCTGTAGTCAGCAAGAGTAAGACATGAAAAGCCGAACAATTTTCTTCATTTGCAGCAACAAGTTTGAAATTATCAGTAACCAAGCACACGGGAATATTTTACTCTTGGTTGTTCAGACATTCTGCAAATTCTAGCCTTGCAAAAAGACAAACTTTAATTAATGAATAAATATCATGCTGAAAGACATTAAAAGCCAAAATTAAAGATAACTTCAGCAATAGTATAATATATCCCTTAGAACTTTTATTAGATATAAAAAATAACACATTAAAAGTAGAGATGTGATCATGAAAATCCTTAATTGTGTGAATCAATGGTTTTTAAAACAAGGTTGTGGCTGTAGATAAAGGGGTAAAATTTAAAATTGTAAGATAACATCATTCTAGAGCCAGAGTTAATGACATTTTGGTTGACCATTTGCTGTGGATGATATACATGAATACTGCATGAGACCAGATGAAGACCTGCACTGGCTGTATAGTGTGTTTGATATCACTCTGGATTTCATAGGGTTTTTTATGTTTGGGTTGGTTGTATCTGCCAGCTATCTTAACTGTTACAAAATTTAGTGTTTTTGTTTGGAATTTTACATATGGCATCGCAATTATTAAGTAAGTATGGTAGGGCAGGAGCACTAGAGTTAAAGTTGCATTAGTGTTTTCATTGTAGCATGGACATTAGTTTCCTCAATTTTGTGTTTTGATTAGCCAGATTAATTTGAAATGTAAGTTTGTAAATCGCTCATATAAAAAGAGTTGGTCTCCAAACAGAGTTTGAACGAACCCAAACAAAAGCTCAGCTATGGCAATACAAGACATTCAAATAAGATCCTGATTAAATATCTATGCTTTACATTATGTTCTCTACCTGAAAGGAGGAGAGTCTCTCATTATTTTCTAAGAATCTGAAAGCATCTTGTAACACTCCTGTTGTTTTTGGTGCTCTGATGATTAGTTTGTAGAGGAGAGAGATTTCTGAGGATGTCACTTTTTTTTCCCCTCCATATTGTAGGCTTTTTATAACAATAATTCTTCTTACCTCATGGCAAGTTTTAGGTAAAATACAGGGTGCAAAGTAAGGTTGCTGTATTTGACAATCTTGTACACTTCCATGTACAAGAATAACATCATCCATGGTTCCATCATAAATATCACATTTCTTGTAGCTTGGTACATCCATCACATAAACATTAGGTAACTTTGTACACATCTTATATGAACAATCCTGCAATTAGAAGCCATGTAAGATGTATTATTTTTTCCATACATAAGAACATAACAAAAAGCCTTGTACTGTACATTTTTGAAACACTGGATTTGTCCAAAATAAATTATATTCCATAAGAGGAAAATCAATATGTAATGTATTTTAGCTATGTAGATATATTTTTTGAGAAAGGAATCTTATCGGATAATCAGTTTGTGTCAGTACACACAAATAGCGATTCTCCTATAACCTAAGGAAGAGCTGGCAACAGCAACACAATAATTTGCCTACCTTTCAGTTTGAAAGTTTTACTTTTTCTTTTACTCTGCATTTAAAACTTGATCTGGAAGGAGTACATAATGTTTACCTAGAGCTAAAAATTTTGATTCAACCCAGTCTTGCTGCAGGCTATCAGGCACAGAACCTCAAAGGTATTTAGGCTCCTAATTTCCATCTGGGCATCAGTGCTAGCTTTACCAGATGCTGTGGGAGTAGGGTTCTCCAAAAAATGCACACAGCAGCATGCAGAGGAAGCTAGCCTCTCCCTGCACATTTTTATACAAGCAGATAGTGTACTGATCCCCCGCATAGCAAAAATGGTCCCAACATGGCTGGATAAATATCCAGAAGTTCACATTTCTATCTGAACTATCCAAATTTAGGGCAATCCCACCAACCTTCATTGTTCTCCATCCCTACATAGTCCAATCCTCCTCTTAGTCCAATCCCCTTCTTACAGAAAAGCCAGGAAATAGCTTCCCTTGGTAACTCCCCTTTCAAATCTATCTGGTGGTGTCTTTTTTTGGAGGGAAGGTCCACTGGCTTTCTAACCTGCTGAGGCCTCTGTGCAGGTGCGTGCACACACCCCAAAAAACCATAACCTTCTACCTAGATGCTAGAAGGCTTATTCCATTCATTCTACGAACAGTGCAGAAAAGTAGGAAATCATAATTTCAGAGAGTTTAATGCCAGAAGGAACCATTAGATCATCTCATCCGACCTTCTGTATAACACGATAGATTTTCACTCAGAGCCCTCATAGTATGCCCAAAGACTTTTAATTAGACTAAAACATTTCAGTCCTCAGGAGATTAAATTGTGTCCGCAGGCAGAGAACAGCAGAGAGACCAAGCTGTCACCAATGCCAAAAGCTTGTGCAACAGCATGGAATTGATTAGGCAGGATGAACCCAGCTACTCCCAGGAGGTGAACCAAATCACATGCTCTGACTAAGGGAAATTCTGCCACAGCCCCAAATCTAGCTAGCAATATGACTGACTGAGCATATGAAGGAGACACACCAGCCAGGCATCTAGAAAAAGGATTCTCTATCACCTCATAGGATAGGTCCACCCTTATCTGGTGTCCCATCTTCAGTTGTAGCCAATCTCTGATGTTTCAGAGGAAGGTGGAAAATAGCCTACCTACCCCGACTCCCTGTTCTGCAATATAATTTCTTCCTGACTTCTGTAGGCAACAGCTGAAGAACAAGATTTTAATATATTCATTACCTTAATACAGACCTGCAATCATTATGAGCATATTGAGGGCAAACCCATTCTCCCTGTGGTCAACGAAGAACATGAATGAACAAGGGGACTCTCAGATTCACAGATTCCAAGGCAAGACAGGATGACTATTACCATCCACCCCAACCTCCTCATACTCCCCTCCCTTCCAGCATAAAATTTCTCCCAGCAGCTGAATTAAAGCACATCTTTTAAAAGGATATCTAGTATTGTCTTAAAGACTTCAAGCAATAGTGAGCCCATCACCTCCCCGGTAAGCTAGTCCAATAGTTAATTACCTTCACAGCTAGGAAACTGCATCTTATTTCAAGGCTGAATTTGTTCACCTTCCAACTTTTGAATCTTGTGTTATGCCTTTGTCAGCCAGGTTGAAGAGCCCCTCACTATCAGATAGCTTTTCCGTGTGTAAGTATCCATATACAATGATCAAGTAGTCTCACTCTCAACCTACTATTTGATAAGTTGAGCTCCCTAAACCTCACATTATAAGGTTTTTTTCCCTAGCCCCTAGATCCTATTTCTCATTCTCTTTTAAATTCTGTCCAGTATTTCCACATCCTTCTTGAAGTGTGGACACCGGAACTGGACGCAGTATTCTAGTAGTGGTTTTACCAATGCTGTGCACAAAGGCAAGCTCATATCCTTCTACTGGATATTCCCCTCATATGCATCCAACAATCACATTGGCCCTCCTTGCCACAGCAATGCTCTGAAAGCGCTCATTGATGCAATTACCTATAATCATCCCTAAATTCTTCTCAGGGTCACTGCTTTCCTGTTCTATAGGAATAATCTGTGTTCTTGGCTCCCAGATGTATTACCTTATAACTGGCTGTATTAAAATGCATTTGGTTGGACTGTGACCATTTAACCAGGTGATACAAAATGATCTGAAACAGAAACCTGTCTTCCCTTTTCTACCCCACCAATCTGTTTATCCACAAACGTTACCAGCGAGATGTTTATATCATTATCATGGTTGATACAAACATTAAATATCATTCAACCAAGAACTGATCCCTGGAGGGAACCCCACTGATATCTCCCCATTTGCAACTGAGATCTGAGCCACTTTTCAATCTATCTAATGTAGGGGTTCTCAAACTGGGGGGGGGGGAAGGGCTTGGGACCCCTCAGGGGGTTGTGAGGTTATAACATGGGGGGGGTGACAAGCTGTCAGCCTCCACCCCAAACCCTGCTTTCCCTCCAGCATTTATAATGGTGTTAAATATATTAAATCATAGAATCTCAGGGTTGGAAGGGACCTCAGGAGGTCATCTAGTCCAACCCCCTGCTCAAAGCAGGACCAATCCCCAACTAAATCAAAAGTAATTTTTATTTGTAAGGGGTGTAGCCGGGTGAACACCCACTCCAGCCCGGAAGGGGTTGGAAAAGCCCTGCAGAGGGCTAGGGCTGGGCAAGGGAGTAGACCTCTGGCTGATTGGGGGAAGTGGCTGCAGCTGGGGCCATGCCTCAAACTAAGCAACTGGGCCTTATAAGAAGGCCAGGGAAGCCAGAGGGAGCAGCCTCTCTCTGACTTGAGAGGGACATAGGCCTGGCTGCTGGGGAACTCACCCAGGGGACCAAGAGGGAGGCAGGGCTGTGGAAAGGCTATAGGAGCTGGGAAGCTTTAGGCTAGCAACTCCATAGGCTGCAGGGCCTTCTTCTAGGCCTCCTAGGTAGTGGGCTTGCAGAGGGCAGCCAGAAGGTGGGTAAAGGCAGCTAGTCCAAACCCCTTGTTGCTTGTGATGATTGGCTGATAGACTGTAGCCTGCTCCAGGGTGTGGGGGCTAAACAGAGACTGGCAGTACCCATGACAGGGGGTGGGGGTTCCCCTGGGGTGGGGAAACCCAGAATAAGACTGTGGGGTACTGCAGGAGGCAGACTCCTGAGATAAGGGCACTGGGGTCCTGGGAGGGACACAGGGGGCCAATGGCAAGCAGATCACTGGGCCTGCAGAGGGCACTCCTGGGTCAAAGAGCTAATTCCTGAGGATGATCAACAGGAGGCGCTGCAGAGGTGAGCCTATGCTGTGCTATGGGGTGGGTTGCACTCAGAGGCTTGCTATGTGAAAGGGGTAACCAGTACAAAAGTTTGAGAACCACTGATCTAATGTGTATCCTGTTAATGCCACATAATGCAAGTCTTTTAAACAAAATGTCACATTGTATTAAGTCAGAGCTTCATAGATATTGAGGCCAGAAGGGACCATTGTAATCAACTAGTCAGATTTCCTGTATAACACAGGCCACAGACCTTCCTTGAAATAATTCAACATATCTTTTGGAAAATCTCTAATCTTGATTTAAAAATGGTCAGTGATGAAGAATCCACCATGAGCCTTGGAAAATTGTTCCAATGGTTAATAACAATCACCGTTAAAAAGTATCTTATTTTCGGTCTGAATTTGTTTAGCTTTAACTTCCAACCATTGACTTGCGTTATCTTCCTCTGCTAGATTGAAGAGCCCATTATTAAACATTTGTTCCCCCTGGGGATACTTTAATCAAGTCACTCCTTAACCTTCTGTATGTTAGTCTCAAAGAGCTCACTCTAATTTATCAATATAAGGCATGTTTTATAATCCTTTAATCATTCCCTCTAACTCAAATGCCTTGAAGAAATCCTTGTCAACACAGTGCCTTTGTAATCTGAGTAGAGGGTGGGAAGCATAGGCACTGACTTCTTGAGTTCCCAGGGGGTGCTTGATCCCCCTGCTCTGCCTGAGGCCCTGCCCCTTCCCCCAGGCTCCCCCCCCAGCCTGCCTCTTCCTGCCCCCACTCTTCACCTTCCTCCCCAGTGCCTCCTGCATGCTGCTGAACAGCTGATTAGGGAGGGGAGGAGCTGATTGGTGGTGCCTGCCAGTGGTTGGGAGGCACTGGGGAGAATGGGGAGAAGCTGATCCACAGGGCTACCAGTGGGTGCTGAGCACCCACTTTTTCCCCCCATGGGTGCTCCAGGACTCCAGAGTCAATGCCTATGGCAGGAAGTAATCTTCCATGAAACTATGCTGACTGGCCTTAATTAGAGGCTAAAAATATAATTCTTTGTTGATACAGTCCCAAATTAACCATTCCATTATTTTTACTCAGGGTTGACATACGCCCATAGTTCCCCAGATCATCTCATTTACCTATTTAAATATTGGAACTATGCTGGCAGTCCTTTGGAATTTCCTCAGTTTTCTTATAAAATGCAATCTATAGTGTATATTTATTAATGTCTTTTATTTTACCTGTAACCTTACGTTTCTAAACCCTTATACTTGCTTTTATTTGAATTTCTATCAAGTTCTGTTAATAAAAATCAAACTGATCTTTATCTGTAGACTGAGATGAAATTTGTGAACTGGGTGGGGAGCACTGCTTCCTCTGAGTCAGTGGATTGGTGCACATGGTGGGTCTCTAGCATATAAGTACTAAGCACTTGAGTGTAACAAACTGGGATGTGTAAATTGCTAGCCTGTATTGGGAAAGAGTGGGGGCTTGTAGAGCCTTGAGCAAAACTTGTTTTGCCAAGTAGCTGGTAGTGGGCAAGGGTTTCCGCTGGCAAGCACGGACAAAATTCCCTCCTGCTGTGAGCAGGTCATAGCAATTCACCCCAGACAGCTCGGCTAACCCTGAAAAATGTCAAGCCCACAAACTCTCTTTGTATGGATCCCTGGACCACCAGAGAATCCTCCACTGGGTCTGGTGAGATGGGGGAGCTCCCTTTCTGTGCACAAGTGGGCAGGCTGACATGCAGAAGATCCTTCCTGCAGAATGCTCTGTGTAGCAGGATTGGACTCCAAATGAATATATATTTGTCATTATTACAGCTACAGTAGATTATTTACCTGGTAAGCAAGCTTTTCCTTGAAAGCTTTGATAGTGATATCAAGGGCAAGTTTGAACCATATTTTATATTTCAAAGATGGGCATTCTAAAAACTCATCAAAAGCTTCAGACAAGTCGTTCATAGAAATAAAACACGTCTGAAATAAAACCGCAATAAAATTAATTTCTACAACAGCACATCTCTTCCCCTCCCCTTTTAAAATGTTTGAACAAAGACATATTTTTAATTATTCAAACTATGAACTTTTTAAAGTCAGGTTCCTTGTGATCTGTACGTGGCTTTAGAGCACTAGTATACTGGTAGTGCTATAAAATTAATGAATAATTTACATAATTATAAGTTAATAAAATCATGTAAATAGGTTAATGCAGTCCATTGGAACAAAAATTATGCTTTTCATTATTATATATGGCATTACAGCAATGGATGCCTTACAAATGGATAACAACAGAGAGGAACCTTTTCAGATAAGAACTTTGACAGTTCCTGGTTTACTTTGATGGATGATGATGAGAAATGTCAACAAAAGTGACACCACACCATTTTTATTGCTGTTAGCTATAGATGAGGTCATAAATGTTTTCAATCACTGCATCCGATAAGTGGGCTGTAGCCCATGAAAGCTTATGCTCAAATAAATTTGTTAGTCTCTAAGGTGCCACAAATACTCCTGTTCTTTTTTTCAATCACTTAGGTTCCAAAGACCTTTTTAATGTTAAGCTTAAACTAAATGTCTTTGCAAAATTTGAAGTATTAGCTACCAGTTTTTGTATAGTGCCTAGAACAATTGTACTTTAGTGGCTGGAAGGGCTGGCTAAGGAATTTTACAACATTCATCAGATGAGACCTGGACTCCTTTTTCATGGCTGATAATTTGCCAAGATTATAGCCATCCTGATAGAGGAAGACTTATTGCTAAATGACCAACATAGAGGAAGGCATACTCTTTTCTTTATCAAGAACAATGAGGCTATCTCAGAGGCTTTACAGGCTTCAGCAGCTGTTATCTCTTTCACTTGAGCAATGACAACCAAAATTGCCTCTTTATCTGAAATAACCCTTCCAATCAGAAAATGGTACAGTCTGGGGGCACTGCTAGTATATATCACTATGCTGACTTATTTCACTCATTCAGTAGACAATATAGGAATTGGGAAATCATAACAATGTAGTTTACCCTAGCAGTTATCTCACAAGGGCACTTCATATCATTAATCCACCTCAAGAAGGTATACCACTAGTATCTGCACATAGGAAATGGGTTCATTTTGCCTACAATGGATACTACTTCCAGTACAAGTCAATACGCTTTGACCTGGTGTCCATTTGGGGGTATTCACAAACTGTTAACTACTGTAAAAGCAACAAAGAATCCTGTGGCACCTTATAGACTAACAGACGTTCTGCAGTATTTGTGCAAGTTTCTTCATGAAGAAACTTGCACAAATACAGACAGACATCATCATCTTCCTTTCCAAATGCAAACGGATGGACATCATACCAAATGGACTAAAGGTAAAAAATCCACTGCTATCTACATACTACACAGACCACAGTGAGAGATTATGCCATACTCTATCAAAGAAACTGAGGAACCACCTGATCAGCCTCCTATACAGCAAACAGGAAAACATCAAAAAAGAGCTCTCCAACCTGGAGACTCTCATCAATAACCAAACTTCCATACAAACGGACTTCACTAAAATAAGACAGGAGATCTACATCACTCACTTCACCTCTCTACAAAGGAAAAAGGACTGCAAGCTGTCTAAACTCCTACCTGCCACATGGGGCCACAACCGTGGTACCCCTAACCCACCCAGCAATATCGTCAATCTATCCAACCACACATTCAGCCCAGAAGAAAAGTCTGTCCTATCTCGGGGACTCTCTTTTGCCCTGCCACCCCCACCAACATGATACAGTTCTGTGGCGATCTGAAGCCTACTTTCGCCGTCTCGACTCAAAGAATACTTTCAGGACAACACTGAACAGCGCACTGATACACAGTTACCCTCCCACCAACAGCACAAAGAAGAACTCCACATGGACTCCTCCTGAGGGTCGAAATGACAGTCTGGACCTATACATGAGCTTCCGCCGACGAATGCACAGGCAGAAATTGTGGAAAAACAACATCGCTTGCCTCATAACCTAAGTCGCAGAACGCAATGCCATCCACAGCCTCAGAAACCATCCTGACATTATAATCAAAGAGGCTGATAAAGGAGGTGCTGTTGTCATCATGAACAGGTCTGACTACCAAAAGGAGGCCGCCAGACAACTCTCCAACACCAAATTCTACAGGCCACTGCCCTCAGATCCCACTGAGGAATACACTAAGGAACTGAAACCATCACTCAGGGACACCCTACACTAACACCGAACAAATCTACATACCCTTTAGAGCCCCGACCAGGCTATTCTATCTACTGCCCAAAATCCACAAACCTGGAAATCCTGGACCCCATCATCTCGGCATTGGAACTCTCACTGAAGGACTGTCTGGATATGTGGACTTTCTACTGAGACCCTATGCCACCAGCACTCCCAGCTATCTCCGCACCACTGACACCACTGATTTCCTGAGGAAACTACAATGCATTGGTGACCTTCCAGAAAACACCATCCTGGCCACCATGGGATGTGAGGCTCTCTACACCAACATCCCACACGCTGATGGAATACAGCTGTCAGGGAACAGTATCCTGATGATGCCACAGCACAACTGGTTGCTGAGCTCTGTGCCTTTATCCTCAGACACAACTATTTCAAATTTGATGACAATATATATCTCCAGATCAGTGCACCGCTTATGGGCACCCGCATGGCCCCACAATATACCAATATTTTTATGGCTGACCTGGAACAACGCTGCTCCTCCGTCCACCACGCCCCTTCTCTACCTACGCTACATTGATGACATCTTCATCATCTGGACCCATGGGAAAGAGACTCTGGAAAAATCCCACCACGATTTCAACAGCTTCCACCCCACCATCAACCTCAGCCTGACCAATCTACACGGGAGGTCCACTAGACACTACGGTGCAAATAATTGATGGACACATTAACACCCACCTATACCGAAAACCCACCGACCGCTATGCCTACCTTCATGCCTCCAGCTTCCATCCCGGCACACCACAAGATCCATTGTCTACAGCCAAGCACTGAGGTACAACCGCATCTGCTCTAACCCCACAGACAGAGACCAACACCTACAAAATCTCCACCAAGCATTCTCAAAACTACAGTACCCGCACGAGGAAATAAGGAGACAGATCAACAGAGCCAGACGTGTACCCAGAAGCCTCCTACTGCAAGACAAACCCAAGAAAGAAACCAACAGGACTCCACTGGCCATCACATACAGTCCCCAGCTAAACCCCTCCAGCGCATCATCAGGGATCTACAACCCATCCTGGAGAATGATCCCACACTTTCACAGGCCTTGGGTGGCAGGCCAGTCCTCGCCCACAGACAACCTGCCAACCTGAAGCATATTCTCACCAGTAACTGCACACCGCACCATAGTAACTCTAGCTCTGGAACCAACCCATGCAACAAACCTCGATGCCAACTCTGCCCACATATCTACACCAGTAACACCATCACAGGACCTAACCAGATCAGCCACACCATCACCGGTTCATTCACCTGCACGTCCACCAATGTAATATATGCCATCATATGCCAGCAATGCCCCTCTGCTATGTACATCGGCCAAACTGGACAGTCTCTAAGGAAAAGGATAAATGGACACAAATCAGATATTAGGAATGGCAATATACAAAAACCTGTAGGAGAACACTTCAACCTCCTGGCCACACAATAGCAGATCTTAAGGTGGCCATCCTGCAGCAAAAAACTTCAGGACCAGACTTCAAAGAGAAACTGCTGAGCTCCAGTTCATCTGCAAATTTGACACCATCAGCTCAGGATTAAACAAAGACTGTGAATGGCTTGCCAATTACAGAACCAGTTTCTCCTCCCTTGGTTTTCACACCTCAACTGCTAGAACAGGGCCTCATCCTCCCTGATTGAACTAACCTCGTTATCTCTAGCTTGCTTCTTGCTTGCATATATTAACCTGCCCCTGGAAATTTCCACCACTTGCATCTGAAGAAGTGGGTATTCACCCACGAAAGCTCATGCTGCAAAACGTCTGTTAGTCTATAAGGTGCCACAGGATTCTTTGTTGCTTTTACAGATCCAGACTAACACGGCTACCCCTCTGATACTTGTTAACTACTGTAGTTTACCTCAGACAGGAAGGAACACAAAATCAGCAACTCCAAAAGACCCCAGATAAAGCCTTAGAGGTCTGCCAGGGTTCCTTCCCCACTCTGGGGTACAGATGTGGGGACCTGCATGAAAGACCCCCTAAACTTATTTCTACCAGCTTAGGTTAAAACTTCCCCAAGGCACAAGTCCTTTCCTTGTCTTTGGATGGTATTGGTGCCACCACCAAGTGATTTAGACAAAAAGTCCAGGGGAAAAGGCCATTTGGAGTCCCTGTTTCCCAAAAATAAGCCCCTAAGTCCCTTCACTCCCTTTCTTGCGGAGGCTTGAGAATAATATACTAACCAATTGGTTATAAAGTGAGCACAGACCAAACCCCTGGGTTTTTAGGACACTGAAAATCAATCAAGTTCTTAAAAGAAGAATTTTATTAAAAATAAATAGAAGAATCACACCTGCAAAATCAGGATGGAAGGTAACTTTTTACAGGATAAATAAAAAGATTTAAAAAACAGAGGATTCCCCTCTAGGCTAAGTTTCAAAGTTACAAAAAACAGGAATAGAACTCCCTCTTAGCATAGGGAAAATTCACAAGCCAAAACAAAAGAGAATCTAATGCATTTCCTTGCCTTTACTTACAATTTCTGTAATTTTAGATGTATTCTTTGGGGTATCTTTTCAAGAGATGGTTTACATGCTTGGTGTCTCTCTCTCTCTATCCAGAAAGGTAACAAACAGAACATAAACAACCCACCCACCCCAGATTTGAAACTATCATCTTTTGGTCAGGTGTCAACTAGGTTATTTGAGCTTCTTAACCCCTAACAGTTAAAGGGATTCTGTACCTCTGGCCAGAAAGGATTTTATGTTACTGCATACATAAAGGTTGTTACCCTTCCCTTTATATTTATGACCATGTCCATGATGGAAATTATGGTATCCTCCATAGAAACCATTCTGTGGACAAGATTTCACAGGGCCCTTTCTGAAACTTTCCCCTAACTTTGACCTATCCATGCCAGCAATTTTCACTATCACTGATCTGTACAGTATCAAAGGGGTAGCCATGTTAGTCTGGATCTGTAAAAAGCGACAGAGTCCTGTGGCACCTGATAGACTAACAGAAGTATTGGAGTATAAGCTTTCATGGGTGAATACCCAGTTCGTCAGATGTATGTACAGTGATTTAAAAATGGTTTAATAACTTAAATGATCATATAAATTACTCTGTCATAGGCAGCTTGGTTCACAGTACTGCAAGATACTACATGTATGTATCTAAAGTTATAAAAAGTAGTAGTATTTGAGAAATAAAGCAGAGTTAAGGTTGTATGTACAAAATGCTGAATGCTTAATTGTTTAATTTTGAACTTCTCTTAATATATTAAAGTTAATTTCCTAGGTCATTTTGTAAGAAGAGAGAGAAAAAGGAAATTCCATTATATGGAATTTCTTGGCTAGACACTATGAGATTGTCTAATTCTACATACCCCACAAGGTCCATAGGAGGAGAGACCACCTCTCCTGAGTACGTTAACAAGTCTGTTAACACCACTGGTTCAGCGCTTCTGAAAATTGGGCCACTTTTGTTTAAGAGACTAATTTTAAGTGACCAAATTAGAACATTGTGGCCTTTAACTCTTAAATTTAGGGCCAAAACTTTCCAACTTGGAAGTCAATAGGAGCTATGGGCTATTTTGGTCTAAATCATTTTATTATAAATAGCAATGTAAAAATTTCTGATCTATTAGATAGAAGAGCATTCTGATACAGATAAAGCTTAAAATCACATTCACTGACCTGAACAGCAGTTTCACAGGTAACAGTATATTCCATTTCTTGCTTAGTTAGGCAATTCAACTCTCCTATTATTGCTCCACTGATCAGGTAGTCAGTATATGGCACCCATTTAGGATTTCTCAGTTCATATACATCATTAGCAACTCCATAGCTGGGACTGGAACCACAAAGCTGTTACATAATTAAAAAGAAAAATACATAGCTCAAAACGAAAAAAGTAATACAATTTAAACAAAAGGAAGAGATCAACCAGAAATTAAATATTAATTATAGCCTTTCACCAATAGTGAAATCCAAACATAAGTGAATATGACTGGCCCCTACATTGGTCCATAAATCCAGAAAAATATGATCTGGAAGGTCTGCTTAAATTTCTATTTTCCTCTGGAGTTATCAAAATGCAGATCAGCTTTTTTAACTCTGCAATTTGCAGAGGTATTCTTTAGAAAGCAATGCCCATTGGAGCTGTCATAAACATACAGCTAAGGGTAGCATAAAATCCCTCCTCTACTTGTAAAGGGTTAAGAAGCTCAAATAATCTGGTTGGCACCTGACCAAAGGGCCAATGAGGGTAAAAGATGCTTTCAAATCTGTGGGGGAAGGTTTCTGTTTTGTCTCTTTGTTGTTCTCTCCAGGTCAGCAAGGAACCAGGGCAGAGAAAATACATGTCCCAAAGCCATACCTGAACTAAGCATCTAGGATTACAAATTGTAAGTAATAGGAAGGAAATGTGTTAATCTTTTATTTTAGCTTGTGAATTTTCCTTCTGCTAAGAGGGAGGTTTATTCCTGTTTTTTTGTAACTTTAAAGTTTTGCCTAGAGGGGGATCCTCTGTTATAAATCTTATTACCCTGTAAAATTACCTTCCATCCTGATTTTACAGAGGTCCTTCTTTTACTTTTTTCTTTAGAATAAAGTTCTGTTTTTAAGAATCTGATTGGGTTTTTAGTGTCCTAAAAAACCCAAGGGTCTGGTCTGTGCTCACCTTGGTTACCTATTTGGCTGGTATATTATTCTCAAGCCTCCCCAGGAAAGGGGGTGAAGGGGCTTGGGAGGATATTTTGGGGAAACAAGAACTCCAAGTGGTCCTTTTCCTGAATCTTTGTCTAACTCACTTGGCGGTGGCAGCATACTGTCCAAGGACAAGGAAGAATTTGTGCCTTGGGGAAGTTTTTAACATAAGCTTGTGAAATATAAGCTTGGGGGTCTTTCATTCAGGTCCCCACATCTGTATCCCAGAGTTCAGAGTGGGGAGGGAACATTGACAGGAGCACTCAGCTCCCCTCCCCCAAGGCTCCAATTGCTCAGAAAATGAAGGTATAAAAATGGGTGGAGCACACCAACCTCCTAAGTTCCTTCCACTGCCTCCATAAAATCAGTTAAGTTACTAGGCTTCCAAGGAAGAAGAGAAAGTAAGCGGGGGAGTGTGAATGTGCAAAGTCCACCTCAAAGAACTCCAGTTACTGGTAAATCTCCATTCCTTCAAGTTGCCTCTGCACATTCCCACGCATAGAAGTTTAGCAAGAAGTACCCTCTCCTAGAAAGATGAGATGAGGAACAGTTAAACAGTAAAAGCAGCAAAGAGTCCCGTGGCACCTTATAGACTAACAGACGTATTGGAGCATGAGCTTTCATGGGTGAATACCCACTTCGTCGGATGCATGTAGTTACACAGTGATTCCAGTACTGCTTTGCCAAACTCCACATCAGACTTTGAGGCCAGGTCAAGGGCATAATGTTTTGTGAATGTATATGGAGAACTCAGAGTGGCTATCCTATATATTTCTATAACAGAATGTGTCCAAGACAACCCATAAATGTTGTCTTGGTCCAAGACCTAAGACCCTCTAGCAAAGACATGTTGGTTTTCTTATCAGATTCTTCCATGAAGAGTCTGATCCATTTTAAAAGTTGCTGTGCATGGTAACCTAGCATTTGTATGTTACAAACAAGTTAGAATCTTTCCTTTGTTCTTTTGACCTTTTTAGAGATAACAGAAGGCAAAAGCTCTTCTCCTCTTGTGTGTGCAGTCTAGCCTAACCTAGATAAGAGAGAACTCGAAGCAAGAATACCAACAGATTAACTGATTGGTTCACATGGAAGTCAGTTATTGCTTTAGGCAAAAACTTAGATTGAGGGCATAAAAACAACTTTATCTTTGTGAAACACTGTGAAGGAAGGTCATGGCCCGTAGCTCTCACATACTACCCAATCCGGCGGGTAGTGATCAATCTATCGGGGATCAATGTATTGCGTCTCGTCTAGACTCCCTGTTGACTCCGGAACTCCACCAGGGCAAGAGGCGGAAGCAGAGTCGATGGGAGAGTGGCGGCCGTCGATCCCGTGCCACGAGGACACGAAGTAAGTCAACCTAAGTTGATCTAAGATACGTTGACTTCAGCTACGCTATTCTTGTAGCTGAAATTGTGTATCTTAAATCAATTTTTCCCCACCCCCACCCCCCTAGTGTAGACCAGGCCTTAGCTGACGTTATGGCTATAATGAAAACTGTTTTGATGGATAGAGAACATACAGAATATTTCCCAATGGGCTTGAAAAGAGTCCCTATTAATTAGGAGAGTACCAGAGTACGATCTCAAATAGGAATCTGTTCTCTGATGGAAGGTCAAGTATTGATGTGATCCTTTAAAATCCTTTTAACCACAGAGTGGCTAAATAGTCTTTTGGTCTACTGGAACATGATGGGCAGAAATTGCTGCCAGATGTACTCCAACTGAAGAGAGAAAGAACCCTTGGGATTTTAGATATAATATATACTCAATTGTGGACAGAGTAATGTTGTCATCTGCTCATGAGGAGAACCTTCTCCTTTTACGTGTATAATAGAAATATGTGGATTGTCTCCTGGAGTTCAGGAGTATTTTTGCACACCTTTTGAACAATCCAACTCTACTGAAGACAAGGTCTGAAGGGCCAGGCTGTGAGATGGAACAAATGTGAGTCTGGGTGCTGGATGAGACCTTTTTTTTGTGTGAGGAGTTCTAAGTGATCAGGACAGTCACATAAGTTCCCTGTGACATTTGAAGTAGATCTGAGGATCATTGTTTCTAGGTTCATCTGTAGGCTATTAATATTACTTATGGCTTGGGCCTGTTGAATCTTCTTTAGAACTCTGGAATTTAGATGAACTGGTGGGGGGAAGTATAAAGTCTTTTTTTTTAACCTATTTAAGAAGAAATGTGTTTGATATAGATGTACTGTCCATCCCTGCTCTTAAGAAATACCTTTAGCATTTGGTGATGTGCTTCATGGCAAACAGGTCTAGCTTTGGATGACCTTATGGGAAGAAAATCCCATCTACTAATGCATTTCAGAGACTACTCATGTTGGTCGTACTCATGTTGGTCAGTGGGTCTTTTTTCTCTAGGTGAATAGCTATGGGATAGATTTTGTGAGGTTTGCACCTCTTGAAATGTTTCATGGTTTTCTTGTAGAATTGGCTTGAGTGGATATCCTCTGTTTGTTCAAATAAAACATTGCTGTCAGCACCTGCTCTACTCAATATTTTAGAAGAAGAAAAACCTCAATGGCCCATCTCACTACTCTCAGTTCCAAATAATTTACATGAAGCTTCTGTTCCCGGAAGTTTCAATGGCTATAAATCCTGAGCCCCTGACATCGTGCTCCCCAGCCAAGGCTGGAAGTGTCTGAGGTTATCATAGCAGATAGAGCTGGATGGTTTGAATGACACTTTCTTCTTGTTGCCCACCAGTAAAAGGAATGAGTACCATTTTAGGCAGTAGAATCTCATGTATATGCTGTCCACATTGGGTTTGTAATGGCTTGCCAACCAATGCTGTAATGGTCTCATTCTTAACATTGTAAATCAGGGTTACATAGGTTGTTGATGGGGGTGTGTCCCATCAGACTGAGGAAGAATAGAACTTGCTGAGACAAATATTCTCTTCTACTAGGAAAACCTTTCCTTAATTCCTTGATTTCAGAACTACCTAAATAAGTTTTATATTTTGTGGGAGGTGGAGTGAAACTTCTCAGTTGCTCAGTCCCCAACTTTGGAATAGCCTACATGTTACTTCCTTGGCCTCTGAGAGAGTTGCCTTTAACAATGCTCTTTTCAGGTGATTGTCTAAGTACAGGTAGACATGGATGCCCTGCTTCTTCAGAGAGGCATTTTGCATACTCAAGGTGCCATGGAAAAGCCTAATGGGAGAACTTTGTATTGGTAGTGATCTTGTCCAATCATTAACTGCAAATGAACATGTGATGCCAATAAGTATCCCTTAGCTCAAGTGCCCCAAACCAGTCATGAAAGGAAAGGTAAGGCACAACAGATGGTAGTGTGGTGCTCATGCAGAATTTGAATTTTCTGCTGAATGAGATGAACTTCCTGAGATTCAGAACTGGACAAAACCCTCTATTTTGGGGGTGGGTGAGAAATGAGCAAATATCTAGAAACATTTTCCCTGAAATTCCACAGCAGCTTTTTCCTTTTCCCTCCCAGCTGGAGGAATGATTGAACTTCAACTCTTAACAGATTCTCATGAGAAAAGTCCCTGAAAAGGGAAGGAGGCAGGTGAGTTGAGTAGAGAGAGTGAAGAAAATTAAATGGTACATAGTCTAGAGAAATTATCTCTAAGAACCACAGATAGATGGATCAGAATAACATCTGATCTCCAATATTTGCTAAGTCATCTCCAATCTTAAGGGAAGGGTATACAGTAGGTACAATTGGATGTGGACTCCTGAACATCCCAACAAATCTGTGGCTTCAAGTGGTTGGTGTGTGGACTACGGCCTAAAAGCCTCTCTCTTCTGTTGGTTTGTGGCTGTTATTGAAATTGCCTATTCTGTGAAGGGTAAGTGGGCAGGCACAACAGGTTTGTAAAAATTTTGGTGGTGCCCAGAACACCCAGAGCTCTTCCCCCCCACCTGCCTAAGGCTCTAGGAGGGAGTTTGGGTGGGGGAGAGGAGGTCTGGGGTGCAGGACCTGCACTGGGGCAGGGGATTGGAGTGCAGGAGGGGTGCAGTCTCTGGGAGGGAGTTTGGGTGCAGTAGGGGTGAGAGGTTGGTCTCTAGGAGGGAGTCTGAGTGGGGGAGGGAGTCTGGGGTGCAGACTCTGGGATGGAGTTTGGGTTCTGGGTGCAGGCTCCAGGCTGGGAGTGCAGGATGGGGAGGGTGCAGGCTCTGGGCTGGGGAAGGAGGAGGGGGTGCAGGCTTGTGGAGGAAGTTTAGGGGTGGGAGGGTGTGTGAGAGAAGGGGTGCAGGCTCTGGGAGGAAGTTTGGGGGCAGGAGGGGGTATGTGGGAAAGGAGTGGGGGGTGCGGGCTCTGGGATAGGGTGTGTGGGGAGGTGTGGTGCTTACCTGGGGCTCCTAGGCAGGATGGGCTGGGGGCCCTTGCATGCTGCTACCCCCAGGCACTGTCCCCACAGCTTCCTATTGGCCCCAGGGGCACTTGGGGAGAGAGCAGTATGTGTAGACACAGACCTGACTCACCCTGCCCAGGGGCCACAGGGAGGGGCCGGCAGCCATGTGGAGCAAGCAGGCAGAAGCTGCTCAGCTCCGCTGCACAGCCGGTGGTGGGCATGGGCCCCAGGGCCATTTAAGTCACCTGCTGGACGCATGAGGGGGAGCACCCGGGGGTGGAAGGCGGGGCCAGGGGAGAGACCCAGCCTCAAACAGTGCTGGAACTGGACCCCGGGCCAGGAATATTCCTGGTGCCCAGGCACCATGGGCCAATAGAACTCGCCGCCTGTGTAAGTGGGTTGAGTATTGTTGTCTCAAACCTGAAGGATGAAACACTGTAGCTCCTTCGGGGAAACTGTGACATCTACAAAGACCCGGCTGTTGATCTAATGTCCTTGAGTTTCTCCTTAAACAGATTTCCTGGGTTAGGAACCTATCCTTGCAACAAAGCCCGTTGCCAACTCTGTCCACATATCTATTCAAGGGACATCATCATAGGACCTAATCACATCAGCCACACCATCAGAGGTTCGTTCACCTGCACATCTACCAATATGATATATGCCATCATGTGCCAGCAATGCCCCTCAGCCAATTACAGAACTAAAAGTCACAATTCTCCAACAAAAAAACTCCAAAAACAGACTCCAATGAGAAACTGCAGAATTGGAATTAATTTGCAAACTGGACACCATTAAATTAGGCTTGAATAAAGACTGGGAGTGGATGGGTCATTACACAAAGTAAAAACTATTTCCCCATGCTAATTTCCCCCCTACTGTTACTGACACCTTCTTGTCAACTGTTGGAAATGGGCCCTCCTGATTATCACTACAAAAAATTTTTTTCTCCTGCTCATAATAGCCCACCTTAGTCTCATTATAGATGGTATGACAACACCCATTTTTCATGTTCTCTATGTACATATATCTTCCTACTGTATTTTTCCACTGCATGCATCCGATGAAGTGGGTTTTAGCTCACAAAAGCTTATGCCCAAATAGATTTGTTAGTCTCTAAGGTGCCACAAGTACTCCTCGTTCTTTAGACAAGTTAGGTGTTTTCATCATAAACACACTAGGGAAATCAAATCTAGATGGAGCTACTATAAGGTGGGTGTGTAACTCATTGGAAAACCGTTCCCAGAGAGTAGTTATCAGTGGTTCACAGTCATGCTGGAAGGACATATCGAGTGGGGCCCTGCAGGGGTCAGTTCTGGGTCCAGTTCTATTCAATATCTTCATCAATGATTTAGATAACGGCATAGAGAGTATACTTATAAAGTTTGCGGATGATACCAAGCTGGGAGGGGTTGCAAGTGCTTTCGAGGACAGGATTAAAATTCAAAATGATCTGGATAAACTGGAGAAATGGTCTGAAGTAAATAAGATGAAATTCAATAAGGACAAATACAAAGTACTCCATTTAGGAAGGAACAATCACTTGCACACACACAAAATGGGAAATGACTGCCTAGGAAGGAGTACTGTGGCAAGGGATCTGGGGGTCATAGTGGACCACAAGCTAAATATGAGTCAACAGTGTAACATTGTTGCAAAAAAAGTGAACATAATTCTGGGATGTAATAGCAGAAGTGTTGTAAGCAAGACATGAGAAATAATCCCTCTGCTCTACTCTGTGCTGATTAGGCCTCAGCTGGAGTATTGTGTCCAGTTCTGGGCACCACATTTCAGGAAAGATGTGGACAAATTGGAGCAAGTCCAGAGAAGAGCAACAAAAATGATTAAAGGTTTAGAGAACATGACCTATGAGGAAAGATTGAAAAAAATGGGTTTGTTTAGTCTGGAAAAGAGAAATCTGAGAGGGGACATAACAGTTTTCAAGTACATAAAAGGTTGTTACAAGGAGGAGGGAGAAAAATTGTTCTCCTTAACCTCTGATAGGACAAGAAGCAATGGGCCAAAACTGCAGCAAGGGAGGTTTAGGTTGGACATTAGGAAAAACTTCCTGTCAGGGTGGTTAAGCACTGGAATAAATTGCCTAGGGGGCTTGTGGAATCTCCATCATTAGAGATTTTTAAGAGCAGGTTAGACAAACACCTGTCAGGGATGGTCTAGATAATACTTAGTCCTGCCACAAGTGCAGGGGACTGAACTAGATGACCTCTCGAGGTTCCTTCCAGGCCTACGATTCTATGTGGTTTCATTCCTATATGAAGCAGCAAAGAATCCTGTGGCACCTTATAGACTAACAGAAGTTTTGCAGCATGAGCTTTCATGGGTGAATACCCACTTATAGCTATTCATAATTTGTGCATTCTCTGTTTTGACTCCATATTTTTGGGTCCTGATCAGATCTGCTAATGCAGACCTCTGCACCCCTATGTAGACTGTTTTCAGTTCATGGGGCTCCATGTGCGTGTCGGGGTCTTCCTGTGCAGACCTGATTGAAGTAGAAGGGTCTAATACTTTGCATTCTCTCTCGCTAGAGGTTTGAGTTATGGAAACATTGTCTCAATTTTAAAAAATTTAACATTTTTCACTAGTTACGTTCTTCTTTATTCTTTTAAATGTGCTGTTATATTTTATATACAGATTTTTTTATTCTCGTGAAAAATCATTTTATAAAATCTATCAGATTAAAAGTTAATTCAGTTACCTATTTTTGTATATTATTTTTCTGACATTTGCTTCTACTCTAAAATAAATATTGTATCACTTACAGAAAAAAAATTTACTAACACTGGGAATCATGTAAAACCTTGGAACATATATCCCCCGATAAGTATTTCTTTCTGGATATCAAAAAGAAATACCGATTAAATTCCTACAAAACTGAACTTTTTGGCCCATTTTTTTTTTTACCATGAAATACCTCCTGTTGATTAATTCCATCAGTGGAACGTTCTGTTGTAAGCAATCTACATCCTGTAGAATAGGGAACTCGCATAAAGAGATTTTTGATTAATGCAATATAGTGGAAACTCAAATTTATTAATTAAATATAAATACATATGCTTAAGAATAAAGTAGGTGGTATGCTATTCTCCAACATCTAGCACTTCACATGTTTGAAAAAGACCAACTTTTATGTACAGTAGATGATTAGAAGAATCTCTTTTATAGAATAATATAAGAAAGAGCACCAATGCAGACAAATGATTTTAAACAGATGTGAAATTCCCTCTATGTAGAAAATTATAGGCACTGGTGGTGATATTAGATGCATATGACTAATCACAGTTAATGCTTGCTGTTGTCAATTAGCCTTATTAGCACAAGCAATTTGAGCACAGGATGACATTACTTTAATTACTGTAAGCAGCTTGTTCATTTATTGAGTAGGATGTTCCAAGCTCTTCTCCTGCAAGGGGGGGGGAACTGCGTCACTCCTCCCAGGGCACCGTTTTTCCTAAGGCTAGCCCTGCTCATGGTAGCCCATTTGAACAATTCCTTTTGTAATCCTTCTGTCACATGGAGCCAGCAGCAAATCAGGGCTGGCATAGGTGCCTACTCCGTGGGTGCTGCAGGGCAGAACCCATGGGGAAAAATTAGCACCCACCAGCAGCCAAGCTGCCCTGCCCCCACCCCCACCTCCTCTCCCCGCATGCACTATGTTCCCACTCCTTCCCCTCCCAGCACTTCCCAACCACCGCCTAACAACTGTTTGGCGGTACTTAGGACTTTCTGGGAGGGAGGGGGAATGTGGCATTGCTTCTCTCTGATCGGTACTGAATGCTGAACTCATAGCTAGCCACCCATCTCTGCCCTATGGCATCCAGCTTAGCACCTGTTAACACGTAAGTCAGTGGATTGTTGTCTGTCCATATTTGAAACCTAGCACAATACAAGTAATCACAAAACTTCTCAGTGATGGCCCATTTCAAGGCCAAGAAGTCCAGCTTGTGGATGGGGTAGCGAGTTTCACTATCTGACAGCCCTCGGCTGGCAAGGGTCACAGCTTTATGTTTGTCTTCAACTTCCTGGTATAGGACCACTCCTAAACCCTCTAAACTGGCATCTGTATGTAGGATAAATAGCTTGCTTGGGTCAGCAAAGACTAGGACGGGAGCATGAGTTAGGCAGTTAATGATTTCTCATAAAGCCCTTTCACATCTCTCGTCTCATCGTGGTCCAAAAGGCTCTAAGGGGCCATAGTGTTTCTGCTCAGGTGGCCTTGGGGACCTCCCCTTACTCTTGGTCTTAGATTTTTTCTTGCTGGATGGGCATCCCCTGGTAAGATCCTTCAGAGGCTTTATGATGGTAGCATAATACTTCACAAACTTGCAATAGTAACCACTAACTCTGAGAAAGGTCTTAAGCTCTCTCTAATTACTTGGGTGCGGCCATGTAGTGAGTGCTTCTATTTTATCCGGATCAGTACTTACACCCTCTTGAGACACGATGTGACCCATGTACTTCACCGATGGTCTGCAGAATTGGCATTTATCAATGGAAAGCTTCAGTCCATAGGCCTCCAACCTGTCAAGCACTTTAAGAAGTCTTTCTTCATGCTCCTCCAAATGTTCTTCCAAATACAATCAGGTCATCCAAATAAACTAAGACTTGAACTTACTGCATGTCTCCCACAGCTTTCTCCATAAGACGTTGAAATGTGGCAGGTGCCCCAAAAATCCCTTGAGGGCAGATGAAGGCTGGCTTCTCCTTATCTTCTGCTCCCAGGGGGATTTGGTAGTATCCACTTTGAAGATCCAATACTGTGAACCACTTGCTTCCCAGCAAACAGTTTAAGGCATCTTGTACTCGAGTCATGGCATACTGGTCAACCACAGTATAGCTGTTTAGGGTGCAGTAGTTGATACACATCTGGATTGTCCCATTCCTTTTACAGACCACCACAATGGGTGAAGCATATGGGCTGTGGGACTCTGTAATGATGCCATTTGCAATCAGCTCCTGAAGATGATGACACACGTCATCCATCTCTGAGAGAGCAATCTTCCTAGATCTCTCCGTGAAGGGTCTGATGTTATGTTCTACTCCTTTTGCACATCCCACTCATGCAGTGAGAAGACCTTGACCAAATGGGCGGGTAGGTGTGACACCCTGACAGCCCAATATTCACCACTGTCATGTAGCTAGTATATGTTTTGTATAAAGTATGTCCTATGAGGCATCATTTTAAAATTCTCCCTCTGCTAGACATTAATATCTCGTTGGATTGTATTTGTTATCATCGTACGTAAAGTTATGAAGTTTGGTTATGTATGTGTTACTGAAACATGTGCGGTTGAAAGCACTCACAAACAGCCTTTCAGGTACAACAGTAAAAAGGACAAACAATGTTAATGGCTTATTGAGGAATGCACACAATCACAAGGATAACCCCAGGAACTGTGTGCAATAGAAACCTCTCAGAGATAGCACTACACAATGGGAACTGTTTGACCCAGGTCACAGCAAAAGAGCTTTCCAGCAAGTAGGAAGAAGATATAAAAGGGGGACAATGATATCATGATGGTACTTCACTCTCCCTGCAACAACACACTGGGAAGTGATGGTCCCAGCCTAGAAGGATCTTTAGCCGGTGTATGAAAACCTGGGAAAGCCAAGGTAACTTGTGCCTTAAGAGTCTGCCAGCCTGTTTATCATTCAGGGTGAGAATTTGCTAATTTATATCCTACCTATCTAGTGTGTTAAGATCAGTTTGCAGTTTTTGTTTATTACTAAGGTAATCAGTTTTGATCTATTTGCTATCACTTACAGTCACTTAAAATCTATTCTTTGTAGTTAATAAGCTTGTTTTGTTTTCTATAAACCCAGTTTGTGCAATTTATAACTGGGGGTGGAGGGGCAAAAAGCTGTGCATATCTTCCTCCACATTGAGCGAGGGAGCGAATTTCATGAGCTTACACTGTACAGTTTTCTGTGCAGTGCAAGACAATACAATTTTGGGATTGCACCCCAGAGGGGGTGTGCACTTGAGTGCTGGGCAATCCCCAAGCTGACCCTTCCCATGCAGAGTTGATCTCAGTGTTTGTGGCTTTCTGCAGCTGGGCGTGTTCCTACCTGTGTGTCTGCTAGAAGAGACCTGAGGGCCTGGCACAGCAAGACAGGGTGAGGGAGCCCAGGCTGGTGGAACAGGTGGGCTCAGTAGGACTCCAGTACATCAGGTGGCACCCCGGAGGGGGGGTAACCCATCACAGTAGGTGCTGGTGTAAAGGGGAGGTTGTTCAGGCCCTCAACCAAGAATTCAAAACTGTGGTTTGTTTCCTGCGGGTTGAGATGCCACTTGTGATTGTGCCTGTTGGTGTTGAGGTGGTCTGTTTCTTTGTCTGCCAACCTCATATGAGGGCAGGTGTATTGAGTATCTTTGTCTCGGTGGTGGGGTTGGTATTGTTTCCTCTTGGGGGTGGTGTATAGACGCTAAGTGTGCGAAAAGTCACATGAGAGTCCTTCATGGTATGAAGAATTTCATCGGTTTTTGAGAATAGTTTGTTCTCGTTGAAAGGTAGGTCCTCTACATTTACTTGGAGTTCTTTTGGTATAGCGGATGACAGAAGCCATGAGGCTCTGCACATCATGATAGCCATGAAGATATAGGAGGGAATTGGAGTACTCCTGTAGGTGGTGAGGAGGTTCGATTGTAACAGGTTTTGTATGCTGCCCATGGGTCCCAAGGTGGCCACTGCATGGGGAATGCCATGGGAGGATCCATCCATGGTGGGCCGTATGATGGGTAGTGAGGTTGTGCTTGATGGTCTTTAGGTTGCTGTGTCCCCCCCAGCAGATTTATGTTGAGGTGTGGGGGAGCATTGTGGTGAAAAGACTCCATCCTTTTGGTCCTCATTGTCACTATCACTCAACATCGATGGTGCCATAGGTGACTCAGTTATGAGAGGACTGGTGGTCCTTCTGTGTCAAGGAGAGGTGATTGGGGCACTCATGCAACAATTATGTCTTTCTGAGTTAAAAATTGTTGTGGTGCCAGTGGATGCGGTGCCAATGTTTTATCTGTGGCAGTCAGGTGTTTAGGTGTCTTCTGTTTTGCCTTTGTCGGGGTGGGTGGGCCCATTGCAGTGCCAGGCAAGGTAGTGGTGCTGAGCAAGACATGGTCATAGTCGGCTCTGGCTGAGGTTGCATGGTCGGTGCCAACTCCAATGTGGTTGTTGATACGGTCGGTGCAGAGGAGGAGATGTGGCATGGTTCATGTCTCGACTCCTTGCTCTTATGTATGGTATGGCTGGTGCTGGAGGTGCTGGGGAAGTCATACGCACTGACTGTCGGGGTCATTAGCACCGATGGTAATGACCTCGCAGGAGACAGTTTCTTTCTGTGCGGTTCCCTCTGCGGAGAGGTCGAGGCTCACTTCCTCTTTTCTTCAGCTGATGGGGCTGTGCTCTTGGTCGGTTCAGACCGAGTAGGTGGGCACTTGGGCGAAGGCTTCACGGTGTCCTTTTCTGATCCTGGTTGGAGCAATTTTTCCATAAGGATCACTCTGAGACGGAAATCCTGGTCACGCCAGGCTCTTGCCTTCAAGTTGTTGCAATGGGTGCATTTGAATGGTATGTGCGTCTCACTGAGGCATCTCACACAGAGAAAGTGCCCATAAGACTGAGGCATGGCCTCCCTGCAGGAGCCACATCTTTTAAAGCCTGGCATGATCAAACTAGTGTCTCAGGTGTACTGAGAACTTTTGCAGTCCATGCTTTGAAGGAAGCTGGGAAACAGGGAAGGAAGAAAAGTTATTTTTTTTTAAACACCACAAACTAATTAACTATTTAGCTAAGGAAAAAAATCTATTTAAAAGGTCTCAAACATGACCTATGAGGGAAGATTGAAAAAATTGGGTTTGTTTAGTCTGGAAAAGAGAAGACTGAGGGGGACATAACAGTTTTCAAGTACGTAAAAGGTTGTTACAAGGAGGAGGGAAAAAATTGTTTTTCTTAACCTCTGAGGACAGGACAAGAAGCAATGGGCTTAAATTGCAGCAAGGGCGGTTTAGATTGGACATTAAGAAAAACTTCCTAATTGTCAGGGTGGTTAAGCACTGCAATAAATTGCCTAGAGAGGTTGTGGAATCTCCATCATTGGAGATTTTTAAGAGCAGGTTAGACAAACACCTGTCAGGGATGGTCTAGATAATACTTAGTCCTGCCATGAGTGCAGAGGACTGGACTAGAAGACCTCTCAAGGTCCCTTCCAGTCCTATGATTCTATTTTTTGTTATCTCTGAGGGAGAAGCTGTCGCACTGCCCTGAGCTCCGTCTTCAGTTGAGGATGGTTGAGAAGAAACTGAGGGGGTCGGGCTGTGCGCACGCTGAACAAGACTCCAATGGCGCCGCAAGACAGCTATGGCACATGCATGGCCCGACCAGTCACTTCTACAGAAAATCTCTGATCAATGGCACTGAATTGGAGTACCCACAGGGACAGCACTCGAAGAAGAACTAGAAGTAAAGGGTCAATACTAGCTACATTACTATTAGACAGAGGGGATTTGGTGATTTTTTGGTGCAGAATTCCCCCAGGAGTAATAGCAGGTGCCTACACATCAGTTGGTAGAATGGCTGCAATATAATAGTCCCTTGTGATCCAGTGTCAAGCACTGCTTTACATTCTGCACCTTTGATCCTCACAGTGACCACTGCTCGAGGCCCAATCAGTCCTGAGGGGATCCTAGCTGAACAGTCTCTTCTAGGGGAGCCTTCAAGTCCTGTGGGTCTGGGTGGCCCCCTTCTCCTTTGGCAGTTCCTTGACCCCTCCCAACCGGTCCTCAGCTTTCCATACACCATATGTCACCTGCAGCTGGCAAGAACAAGCTTCAAATAGCCAATGCCAATCTTGTGACCAATGCAACAGTCCAGCCCTCTGATTTTAATCTTCCACACCATCGCCATCTATAGACAAAGCTCGGTTGTTTCAGATGTAGACTGATCAGATATGCTGCAAATGACTGTAAGTAGGGCCTTTGCCATTGTGGCAGTTAGAAGAAGTACACCATATACTTCCAAGTCTGCATCCATCGACAAGGGCTGCATTGTTCCCTCAGACTTGCACAGCGCCCTTCCCTCAGCTATTGAGTGGTTAAGACATTTAGACTAACATGCTGGACTTGAACATCTACATAAATTCAATCAAAATAGAACAATAAATAAAATACTGTACCTGGAAAATGGCTCTTTACAGAAAAGGAAAAGAACATAAGAATGGCCATACTGGGTCAGACCAAAGGTCCATTTAGGCAAGTATCCTGTCTTCCGACAGTCGTCAATGCCAGGTGCCCCAGAGGGAATGAACAGAACAGGTAACAGAGGCTAGGGACACCAGCCCTGCCCATCCTGGCTAATATAAATTGATGGACCTGTTCTCCATTAATTTATCTAGTTCTTTTTTGAACCCTGTTATAGTCTTGGCCTTCACAACATCCTCTGGCAAAGAGTTCCACGGGTTGATTGTGCGTTGTGTGAAGAAATGCTTCCTTTTGTTTGTTTTAAACCTGCTGCCTATTAATTTAATTTGGTGACCCCTAGTTCTTGCATTATGAGGAGTAAATAACACTTCTTTATTTACTTTCTCCACACCCGTCATGATTCTATAGATCTCTGTCATATCCCCCCTTAGTTGTCTCTTGTCCAAGCTGAAAAGTCCCAATCTTATTAATCTCTCCTCATATGGAAGCTGTCCATACCTCTAATAATTTTTGTTGCCCTTTTCTGAACCTTTTCCAACTCCAGTACATTTTTTTTTAGATGGGGAAACCACATCTGCAGGCAGTATTCAAAATGTATTCAAGATAAACAGAAAAGTACAGAGATGAACCCTCCTCACATTGCCTATAGAAGAACAAGCTTGCAGACAAATGAAACATTTCGGTATTTAGTGGTTTCAAATATTCCATGAATGAATACTTCATTTAACAAATACTGTTTTGAAAAAGGATCCATGTGTTTATGGATACCCTCATGCAGCCCACAAAACTTCTTAGTTGGCACAAACCACATTTCTTAAAGGTTTCAATTTACAGAAGTATAATACAAATATATTTTAAATACCTCTAAATATTTAAATGGTTTGGATCTCATGAAAATTTCCCTACATATCACATACATTCTTCAAATAGGAAGTAACAAGGAAATAAAAATGCAAATAAAATAAGCAAGCTAACCATAAATATACATAAAATGAGTAAATTTCATTTTTATAACTATGAATGTCATTTTCTAACTGTGGGCTAAATAGATAAGTGACAGAAAAATAAATGCTCTTGTAGGATACATTAAAAAATTCTGAAAGATTTCTGACACACAAATCATGGAAAAGAAAATGATCTGGCTATTTCTAGCATTTAAGCTGAATATCAGAAAAAGCAAAAATGCCACTTCAAAGAGCAAAATTTTATTCGGTGTTCAGAAACAACAGTAATGACTGTTATGGGTTGCAATGTGCTAAAATTACTAAAAAATTTAACATGAATATGGATGTTCTATAAAGCACTATGAAGTAGTTAATCAAAAACAATTTACATATATTATTAGACAAAAGAGAAGTGGTTTGATCTGGTCAGTTTCACCATTAGTACAGGTTTTTTAATGTACTTATTCCTAACATAGCTTTAAAAAAATCTTAATATTAGTAGTCATACAAATATAGCCCCCCTAAAAACACTATAAAGTCACCTGATATTTTTTACTAGATCCAGGCATAATTTTGATTTAAAAACTCAAACATTAAAGAGATTAATTTGTCACACGCAGGGCCAGCTCCAGCTTCTTTGCCACCCCAAGCAGCAAAGCGAAAATAAAAAAAGAAAAGAAAAGATAAAGCCGCAATCAGCAGCAGTTTAGCAGCAGCTCTGCCATTCGGCAGTGGGTTCTTCGCTCCAAGAGGGACTGAGGGACCCGTCATTGAATTGCCGCCGAAGACCCGGACATGCCGCCCCTTCCCATTGGCCACTCCAAGCACCTGCTTCCTTGGCTGCTGCCTGGAGCCGGCCCTGGTCACACGTATGAAATACATTTTAATCATAAGATATAACTGTACAACTTCCTCAAAACAGTCATCAGTGCAGAAAATTATCAGCCAAATGGAGTCCTCAGTTTTTCAACCCTGATCATTCTACAGGGTTGCCATTTTTTCTATAAAAGCCCTAATATTGTCCTTCACTCCATTGCCTTACGTATAGCTACAGCATGGTTCCAGCGATTGCCAGGCAGTGCTCTGAAGACTTGATCCAAACCCTAATTTAGTTAATAGGAGTCTTTCCATTGACTTTACTGGGTTTGGGATCAGGCCTTGAGAAAAGAACATACTCTCACTTTGCCTTGGAAACCAAAAGAATTATCTTTGTGATGTTCACAGCTCCTGCAGAATAATGGAGCAAAAGTACTAAAGTTACTTCTGAACCTCCTTCCCCTACCATGCCGGGAAATGATTTAGCTATCTTTGAACAGGTCCTGGAGAGTCTCTGTTAAGTATCACGTTCTCCTAGTCAAGCAAAGATCCTAAGAGGATTAGAGAACTGAAAAACAACTTAAAATAATTTTAAAATAATAATCAGCAAACCATTACTAGCCAATTTACAAACACTGCAGATATCTCAACTTATTTCACTTCCAGCTCACTAAACTTGAAGCAATATAAACTAATTTGTAACAATTTTTTGCATTTTTTTCTCTCACAATTCACCCTGCTTCTCAGGTCTCTCTGTATCCCAACTTCACCTCAGTCCTGAACTTCTATGCAAGGACAAGGACATCCCATCATTTGTTTGGTCCCATCGTGGGTTAGCCAATCATAGCCCCACTCTCAGATGAACAACTCCCCCTGCCCCAAGATCCTTCTTGTTCTTGCCTTCCTGATGAATTGTACTATCTGCTACTCTACTCTTATTTCTGCTTATCTATGGGCCCCAACAGCAACAGAATATTTCCTAGATGAACAGCTGCAGACTAATTCTTCCATTACTAGGATGGACTTTAGGGCTATGTCTACATTTATGGTGGCATGTAGAGTACATACACTGCATGCCAACCTAGCATGGGTATAAACAACAGCATAAACAATGAGGCACTACTTAGGCAAGTAGAGTAAAGACACATTAGAACCTTAGGATATATACCCTACATAGTTCTCTACACAACCAATGTTCACACTATTGATATTCCCACTACTATTGTTCCCACTACTGTTTTTAGCAGAGTAGTGTACCACTGCATCCCTGCCACTGGAGCCTCTCTATGCCACAGGGAAAGACTCCAGCAAGGAAAGGCAGCAAGGAAAGGCTCTGGCAGTCCCCGCTGTCTCCCCCCTGCCAGAACCTTTCACTATCATGGGTAGCTATACACCACAGTGTGGACAAGCCTGCTTTTTTTTTTTTTTTTTTTTTTTTTTTTTTTTTTACTGTGGCATAAAGCTACATGTACCTTACACATCACCACCAGTTTAGACAAGACCTTTGAAAAAGGCCATTTTCCATGTAAAAACTACAAGGATCTTTTAGAGGAGCTACTGCTGATTTGTCTTCCCCACAAGCAAAATTGTACAGCGTAATTGCTGGTGGGCTCCCCCCACACACCAGGGAGTTCTTCAGAGCATCCAATAGGGAGAATCCAAATCTTTGCACTTCTCTTTTAAGCCATATTTTAAGCACTATTCATGTTTCTCTCTCTCTCTCACACACACACACACTTTAGATATGATTAAAAAACCCATCAAGTAGAACATTGAAGAATGTTATATTTTATGATGAAAAAAGTGTCATAGCAGGCAGATGGGAGTTGATAGCAATTTAAGCTTTTCCAGCCTTTTCTCTAACTCTTGTGGTCCACAAATTAACTTTCAGGTTACTTCCTAAGTTTCCTTCCTAGTAACAGTCTCATTTGATGGTCCTCACATACAGGGTCTTCTTTCTGTAACATAGTGGAAACAGCTGCAGTCCTCTGACTGAGCCCTGTAGGGCCTAAATCAATCCTATGTCCAGAGTCCTAACAGAATGATTTTTCCCAGAGCTGCAGAAATACTTAACTAAACCTTAAATTGAATATAAAAAAAATGAACCATTTTTGCCAAACTTGACTCTTTTCCCAAAGATTAAACACTGTTGTCATGATCAGGAATAAGTTTTAATGCTTTCCCCAGACCAGAGATTGGGACATTTATGAGCATGGTAATTAGAAATTTGTGTTTTGATTTATCTGCTATTCTCAGACAGTCTGGTCTGCTAATCTTCACAATTGGGTTTTTGCAAGCATTTAATAAAAATACATACACACTCTCTCTCTCAGACTGGGAACATAAAATCTTCAGGAATAACTTTACAGAGCAAATTTGAATGGGTGAGTGGGGAGCTATTAATGACTGGGAAAATCCTACTCGTGAAGGCAATGTCACAGAACACCATGAAGTCAATTTTGTATTATTTTGTGAAAGTGTGAATGTTTGATCAAGTAGTTGCTTTATGTATTTCTTTGCAGGGGGTTTGCAACCTGTACTCAGAGTTTTCCTGCAGGAAATCAGAATATGAGGCATTTTAGCATACTGAGGTTTGATGTCATTTTCTTTATACAAAAAACAAAACCAAAAAAAAACCCAGTTTTTTTTCATATTTTTTGGAGGGTGTGTGTGAATTTCATAGATATTTTTTCTTGACTCTACAGCGGTGTCTATAACTATGAAGGCAAAAACTTTTTACTGCAATTATCTGTGCTCAGATATCCAATTACTTCTAAATATAATTCAAGACATCAGATATGACCTTTAAAGCCCTAAATGAGAGATCATTTAGGACATTTTTGCTATCAGTTCTCAGAATAGAAATTTCTAGAATCAGCAGCAGTGTGCTCTCTGTATCCCTGATTATGGAGCTCCCTTCCTCTAACTATCCACCAGAACCTAAATTTCATAACTTTCAGGGAATGGCGTCAGCATAGCTGACTACTGACATGAATGCAAGGCTCTGTTTTTCTCAGTAAGAGGTGGCCAACATTTTGACCATCCACATTAAGTACTTTATGTATTTATTTAAATTTAAGTAGTCTATGGTGGCAGATGCTATAGCAATTGACAATGAAAATAATAAAAATAAAACAAAAATCTGAGGAGAGAGAGATAAAAAATGGGGTGGGAATAAAATAAAAATAATTATTCCTAATTTTTCCCAGTGTTATCCAAATACATAATTGAGACAAGTGTTAACATCACGTCATTACTACTGAGACATTTACAGAAGTGGTTATTTTAAATTAGAGAATACTGATTAGAAATCTGAATTCTTCTAAGAGCACTATACAACAAATGCACTATTCTAATAGAATCTTTTGCTCTTAAAGTGCTAATATACACCGTTTACCTTTTCAAGACAGAAGATATCTAATACACAACAGATATAAGTATTTTAATACTCCATAATGTTTCTTGCTTTTTCAGTACATACAAGGTTCATTTGATAATTGTTATTCAATTATAAAAGAAAACTAGTAAGCTAGCTGTCTGCCAGGCATATTTCTGCTTTTTTCTAGTTTATTTAATTTGCCTTATTAAATTATTTAGGGTAAATGGAGCCTGCAAATGGAGCCTACCATCACCGTGAATGAGAAGTGCACCAGATGGGTATAGAAGAATTCAGCCCTTTTAGGTGGGACTTGGTATTTTTGTCCACCTTATGGGACGTTGGGGTCATTATGGTTGGTGTTTACCACATCTCTTTTGCTGGATCCATAATCACTTCACTCACTGGTAAGGCAATCTTTCCGAGAGAGAAAGACTGGAGTATATCCACTAAACCAAGGCACAACATGAGATTAAATTAGCTAGGGACATAAAGGGCAACAAGAAAACATTTTACAAATACATTAGGAGCAAGAGAAAGACCATGGACAGAGTAGACCCATTACTCAATGAGAAGGGAAACACAATAACAAAAAATGCAGCAATGGCTGAAGTGGTAAATGCCTTATTTATTTCAGTTTTCACCAAAAAGGTTAGCAGTGATTGAACAACTAACATACTGAACATCAGTGTAAATGTGGTAGGATCTGAGGCTAAAATAGGGAAAGAACAAGTTAAGAATTACTTAGGCCAGGTCTACACTACAGACCTATATCGGTATAACTATATTGCTCGGGGGGGGGGGGGGATGAAAAATCAACATCTCGAGCAACATAGTTATACAGACTTAACTCCCTCAGGTAGATTGTGCTATGTCGATGGGAGAGCTTCTCCTGTTGACTTAGCTACTGCCTCTCAGGGAAGTTGATTAGTAGTAGTGTCTTCACTAAAGTACTACAGTGGTGCAGCTGCTCCACTATAGTTGTACTTGAAGACAAGGCCTTAGACAAGTTAGATGTCTTCAAATTGGCAGGGTCTGACAAAATACATCCTAAAATACTCAGAGAACTGGCTGAAAAGATTTCTGAGCCATTAGCGATTATCTTTGAGAACTCATGGAGAATGGGAGAGATTTACTTGGAGTTGGTACTTCTTTGAGCAGGGGGTTGAACTAGATGACCTCCTGAGGTATCTTCCAACTCTAATCTTCTATGATTCTATCCCAGAGGACTGGAAAATGGCAAATATAGCACCTATCTATCTATAAAATGGAGAATAAGGACAACCCAGGGAATTATAGACCCATCAGCTTAACTTCAGTACCCAGAAACATAATGGAGTAACTAATCAAATTGTAAGCACCTACAGTATAATAAGGTGATAAGTAACAATCAACATGGATTTGTCAAGAACAAATGATGTCAAACCAACCTAATATTCTTCTTTGACAGGGTAACAAGCCTTGTGGATAGGGGAGAAGCAGTAGATGGGATATATCTAAAATTTAGTAAGGTTTTTTATACTATTTCACTGTGACAAAATGGGGATTTTCCCTTGTTATGTTGTATGAGTCTTACTGTTGAGCCTATGTGAGTTTTACTGTTTTGCATGAATACTGTGTATGTCTCCGTTTCCCTGTGTGCTGCACCAACACCTTGGTGGTGGGAATAGCGGTGTGTGACTTTTGCTCAGACCCCTGGGGCAGGTGAGGCTGCTCCATTTGCCTGCACCTATGCTATGACTGGTGCCCTTTGTAACCTGAAACCCAGAAGGGGGATGCGACCAGGTGACTCTTTGCCTGGGAAGTGAAACAAAGACAAGGAGGAGGAGCAACGGGGATATCTGAGGTCGGGTCGCTGGAAGCTGGCAGTCTGCTTGGGGTGGGACTGGAAGAGGGGGGAATCCTGGGCTTCTGACCCAGCACTCCCCAAAATAGACTTGGCTGAAAGTAACTGATTTCCATGCTAACAAGCTCTGTTCTATGCTGTGTTCCTGTCTACTAATAAACTCTTCTGTTCTACATGCTGGCTGAGAGTCACTGCTGACTGCAGAGCCCTCTGGCTTCCCCAGGAGCCCTGCCCAGGTGGACTTGCTGTGGGAAGCGCATGGTGTGGAAGGGGATGCTAAATGATTCGAGGTCAGACCCAGGAAGGTCAAAGCTGTGTAAGCTTCTTGCCCTGGCAACAGTATGCTCAGAGAGAGGAGGCTCCCACCGAGTCCTGACTGGCTTCATATGGAGTAGTTCCAGAGCATCGCCCTGGTGACTCCGTGACAACCACATGACTTTCTCATAAGCAAACTAGGGAAATGCAGTCTAGATGAACTTACTATAACACAACTGATTGGAAAAGCATACTCAGAGAGCAGTTATCAATAGTTCATAGTCAAGCTGGAAGGGCATATTGAGTGGGTCCCACAGGGATCTGTGTAGGGTCTGGCTCTATTTAGTATCTTCATCATTGATTTGGATAATGGTATAGAGGGTATACTTATAAAGTTTTAGGATGATACCAATCTGGGAGGGATTGCAAGCAGTTTGGAGGACGGGGTTAGAATTCTAAATGATCTTGACAAACTAGAAAAATGGCTGGAAATAAATAGGATGAAATTCAATAAGGAAAAATATAAAGTATCACTCTTAGGAAGGAATCAGGGCTGCCCAGATGATTCAGGGGGCCTGGGGCAAAGCAATTTCAGGGGCCCCTTACATAAAAAAAAAAGTTGTAATACTACAGAATACTATATTCTCGTGGGGGGCCCTCTGGGGCCCGGGGCAAATTGCCCCACTTGCCCCCGCCCCCGGGTGGCCCTGGAAGGAATAATCAATTGCACACATACAAAATGGGAAATGACTACCTAGGAAGCAGTACTGCACAAAAAGATCTGGAGGTTATAGTGGATCACCAACTAAATGAGAGTCAACAATGTAATACTATTGCAAACAAAAAAGTGAACATCATTATGGGATATATTAGCAGGTGTTGCAAGCAAGACGAGAGGAGTAATTCTTCCACTCTACTCAGCACTGATAAGGCCTCAGCTAGAGCACTGTGCAGTGTTGGGCACCACATTTTGGGAAAGATATGGACAAACTGCAGAAAGTCCAGAGGAGAGTAACAAATATGATTAAAGGTTTAGGAAAATGAGACTATGAGAAAAGATTGAAAAAATTGGATTTGTTTAATCTAAAGAAGCAAAGACTGAAGGGGGACATGGCAAGAGTCTTCAAGTACTTAAAAAATTGTTATAAAGAGGACGATGATAAATTGTTCTCCTTAACTGCTGAAAAGAGGACAAGAAGTAATAGGCTTACGTTGTAGCAAGGGAGTTTTAGGTTAGACACAATAAGGGTAACTAAGTACTGGAACAAATTATCTAAAGATGTTGTGCATTCACTGTCATTAGAGGTTTTTAAGAACAGGTCAAACAAAAACCTGTTAGGGATGGTCTAGATAAAACTTAGTCCCGCCTTAGTGCAGGAGACTGGACTACACGATCTATCAAGGTCCCTTTGAGTCCTACATTTCTATGATTCTAAAACTAAAGAGCAACTGCATTGATCATTACACTAATAAAATCTAAAATATTTCCTGTGAGATTCCTTTATTAGGTTGAGAGGAAAGGTATCCTGAAAGTGAATTCTGAGGAAGCTTACAGGCTTGATACGAAGGGTCACCATATAGGAATAATTTTTATTTATTTGTTTTTGAAGGAACCTGCTGAGACTTCTTAGATCAGGGGTGGGCAAACTTTTTGGCGCGAGGGCCACATCTCAGTATAGAAATTATATGGCGAGCCATGAATGCTCACAAAACTGGGGTTGGGGTGTGGGAGGGGGGAGGGTTCTAGTTGGGAGTGCGGGTTCTGAGGTGGGGCCAGAAATGAGTTCAGGGTGCAGGAGGATGCTTTGGGTTAGGGGGTAGAGTGTGGGGTAGGAGGTGAGGTCTCCGGCTGGAGGTGCAGACTCTAGGGTGTAGGAGGGTGCTCTTGGCTGGGACCCAGGGGTCAGAGGGTGGGAGGGGAATCAGGGCTGGGGCAGGGGGTTGGGGAGAATGGTGGGGTGAGGGCTCTGGCTGGGGTGCAGACTTTGGGGGTGGGGCTGGTGATGAGGGATTTGGGATGCAAGAAGGTTTGGAGGGGGGAGGGGGATCAGGGTTGGGGCAGGGGGTTGGGGGTGGCTCGGGGGTGCAGGCTTGGGGCAGCGCTTATCTCAAGCAGCTCCGGGAAGCAGCGGCATGACCCCCCTCTGGCTCCTACATGGAGGCACGGCCAGGTGGCTCTGCTGTGGGCTGCCCCATCCTCAGGCACCGCCCCTGCAGCTTCCATTGGCTGTCAGTCCCAGCCAATGGGAGCTGAGGGGGTGGCACTTGGGATAGGGGCAGCGTGCAGACTGGAGCCCCCTGGCTGCCCCTATGCATAGGAGCCAGAGGGGGAAGATGCCGCTGCTTCCAGGAGCCATGCAGAGCAGCCCCTGACACTGCTGTCTGGCTGGAGCACCAGAGTGGGGTAAGTCCCAGACCCCACTCCCCAGTGGGAGCTCGAGGGCCAGATTAAAATGGCTGGGGGGCTGGATCTGGCCCACAGGCCATAGTTTGCCCACCCCTGTCTTAGATCAAGTATCTGCAAAAGTCCCCAACATTTCTTTGCATGAGAAAATACCTAGGATAAAACTCCCTGATCTTATGAGAGGATGGAACATGTTCTTTTATTTGCAAAACCTTGTGAAGGCAACTTCTGCCTCAGTAAATTCTCATGAGAAGATTTCCCTGAAAAAGGAAGTGGAGATGACAGGATATCATAATGACATACTAAAGGATATAGCCCTTCTCTATAATTTTAAGGACACACTGTTATAAATTGATTTAAAAAAACACATTATGATTTTTACATACACTTTTTAGAGGCTAAGGAAACTCTAGAGAGCATTTTAAGATTGCTCATTTGGTCAGATTTGAAGACCTCAGCAGTAGGGGAGCTCCTCAACTCTCAGCTGAAAAGGTGGTACAAGCTATATACCCCTTGGAAGAGTGCTCCTTACCCAGGAACGGTTAGTACTAACTTCTAAGTAAGCAGAAAAACCTGACTTCTGAAAGGGAATAATAACAAGACCAGCAGGTGTAAGATTTGTTGGCAGACGGAAAAAATAGGAATTTAGCATGTAGAACCTATTGTGTTTTTATAACCTTTCGACATCATTGAGCATGCATTGAAATGCACAGCCTCAACAAGACAAACTGCTATTAATTATTCCAGTGTTCACGTGGCGGGGACACAATTCCAAGATCTAGGAAGACAATTTAATTAAGGTGAACTTTGAAAATTTTCAAATAGAGTTTAAAAGGATATCTCCAGCATTTTATTTCCCTTGAGACTACCAACTGGAAATTTAACAAAACATTTTGAGCAGTAAACATAAAACTTACCTTTGTCATCCCGGAAATAATTAGGTGGATTCCTTCTGGCATTTCATGTTCCTCACATATAATGTCTCCATAGTCATAACAAAGGATCCTTGCTCTTTTCTAAAAACCACAAGTAGATTCATTGTAAGTTTAAACCAAACAGTACAGAAAGTATAGCACCTATCACACTTCTGAGCATTCAACGACAAAACAACAAATATAATAGTAATGATGGATTTTTAGATTTTATTAGAATGTTTCAGAGTAGAGTTTTTTCCCCCAAATAATCACAAAACAAACAATGCTGACCAATACTGCACTAACATTTATTGTCATTAAATTGCAACTTCCCTTCAGGAAAGTAACGACAGAGGCCAAAACATGACAAATATTGATCGTGATTATTTAAAGGAAGATGATAGTTATATTCTAAAATAATTTTTAACTTAAACATAGAAACCACCAAAAAAATCAACACTTGTCTTTTTAATTATGTTTTTATGTTGCTAGGGGGTTATGTAAGGCATAAGGCGAACACTTGAAGTGTAACAGATCTCTCATTAAGAGAACCCTATTTTCAAAGTAAAAAATCAAGTTACTTTTATATGGTTATTTTTTAGGGTCACAGGATACTCATACTAAAGTAAAAAGTACATTTTTGTTTAAAATGCATGATGGTGTTGTTATTGCCAGTTTCCAATGCAATAGCAACTTGTGCATATTTTTCAGAGTGGAGGATTTTTTTCCAAGCAAATTAGAGTTCTGAATGAGTTTATTCTGAAACATTGAACAAATGTCACTGACAAAAAATAGCTTTGATAGCATCTACATTCATTCAACTTTTCATCCCAAACCTGTTCTTTATACTGAACATACATTATTCCACTAAACTAAGTTCCTGGTAAACACAGAACAAATTGTATTTGGTATAACATTTGAACATTTTGAACTTATAAACAAACAAACAAATGGTTTGCTTGATGAAATGAAAAACTGGAACACTTCAGGTGCCCTGAAAGAAATTCTTGGGACACTGGGGCTTCATGGCTGTCCTGGTTAACTCAGGTTGTATGATCACCCTATCTTTTACATTTTCATCAGAGTTTATCATTTTTAGACAATCCGTATGAATGCTGAATGTGTGTTGTTGGTATGCAGGGGGGGAAGGGACATTTTGTTTGACACTTCTCTGGCATACTCAACTCAGAAGCAGTCGCTGTAATCTGCACTCTTTACAAGTAAAAATAAAAAAATGTGCACCAAAAGAAACTGTCATGTGAAAGTTTCCATTTTAACCATGAGAAGTATCTTGTCCTGAGAGTTCTAAGTTGTGAACTGCCATATCCTTGAAAGGGTTCTAAATTGTGAGAACTCAAATATAACTAGTTTCCATCCCCTTCCTTTAATAGCAAGAGCATTCCTTCCCTATTCTCTCCCTACTATGTCTCTTCTAACTTCCTCATCCTCTCCTGACTCTACAACGAGCACTGGAAAATCCTTCCCCCTTTCCAGTAAGCCAGCCACCCCATGCTGCTGACACATCTCATTGTCACCTTCCTGGATGCTGAGTACCATATCAGTTTCTCCAGATCCTATGTCTTTCCCGGATATTGGTTCTCAACACAAGGAAGAGGTGAGGCATAGGCAGAAGTGGGAAACAGGGCACAACAGGAGGAGAATCACTCTAGGACAGAGGTTCTGAAAATTTTCAATGTGGACACACCTTAATAGAAGGATTGTCTCATGGACACATTTCCTACTTGTTCACAATCATATAGAACCCCCGTGGCAACTAAAGCATTTGTTTATATGGAAAGTTAAAGTAAGACAGTATTTAGGTATTTTAGCTGTCTTTAATGCAATATGTGGACATTTGTAGGAGTAGCTGGAAATGAGGAGAAGCACTAACTTGTGACTTGCCAGCTTCCCACAGACGTCCAACAAATTTAAGACCTGCTGAACTAGACGAGAACATAATGCCAGTGTTCTGTGGATTAAAATTAGAGCTGTTTATTTTCAGTGCATGTGTTCAGCAAAAAATGGTTCTTTACCTTACAGTAAATGTAGTTCTTCAAGATGTGTTGCCCATGTGAATTCCATTCTTGGTGTACATGCACTCTGTGTGTGCAAGATTGGATTCTTTTGGCCAGTAGTATTGGGCTGGGGCCATGCCTTCTAGATGTCCTTTCACCCCATACTCAAGGGCATAATGGGCCCCACTCAGTTCCTTCAACAATACAGGATACCAGAAGAGAAGGACTTTGTAGTAGTGGGGGAGGAAGAGGATGGGTTGTGGAATGCATGTGACCAACACATTTCAAAGAGCCACATTTACTATAAGGTAGGTAAACATTATTTCTTCTTTGAGTGATTATCACAAATTGAGACAGTTTATACCAATTCAGGTAGTTCTGTTTGGAGAGAAGGTTTTAGTAGTTAGCCATGTGCATTTGGAGGCTGCCAAATGAAAATAATTTCCACCTGAAAAGATAGGCATTATTCAGGTCTTTCTCTGTGGGTGTAGATTTGGGAGGTTCCTCCCACTTCAACTTCTCCTGGTCCATGGCTATGACCCTGATACTGGGTGAAGGGACTTGGTACCTTGTATCAGTTCTCTTGGAGGTGCTGGGTACTGAAGTTAGTGCTGAGAGAAAGTGGTGAGCAGACTTAGTGGGTACCACTGGTGCTCTCTTGATAGTTGGTACTGGGCACCAGAGGAAATCTTTCTAGGCTGTTGGCGCTTTGATAGTGGAGTCCAAGATAAGTCGGATGTTTGATGATTTGTGTCTTGACTTGGCAGGTACCAGAGGAGGTGTCCTACGCCTCTGCTCAAAGCTGGAGCAGTGCTCCTTTCTATCTCTATCAGAGGTAAGTGATGCCAAAATGAAGGCAGATGACTGGGGCCTCTTGGTGAGTATAGCCCAAGAGCTCAGGTGGAATGTCAGCTCACCAGGGCGCTCATGGAGAGGGACTGACTGGAAGCCTGAGCTTTAGCTGTGTCCTTCCTTCCAGTGTCTGAGGAAGCTTGCATTGAGTGCTCCAGGAGGAATAATTTTAGGTGGGCTTCTCTAGCTTTCTGAGTTCACTTAGAGAAGGAGCAATATATGGAATATTGCTCAGGAATTTATCCCTCTCCTAGACAAAAAAGGGGAGCCAACAGGGTGTCTGTCATTAAGTGACATTTACTAAAGCTTCACAAGAGAGCAGGCTTTGAATACAGGGGATTTCAGTTCTGCCATTTTGCTAAAGCCCCTGAATGGGGAAGGAAAGGTGTGGGGTCTAGGGTAAATCTAAATATCTGACTATAATTTGGGGGGGGGAACAGTTGTGCCAATGGGTAAAAACACTAATATACACTACTATCTAACTAGCAACTAACTAGCTAGTCTAACGACTAACTAACTCTAATTGTAGCACACAGTACACAAAGATGCAGATGGACAATGCTGAGGTTCAGTTTTGCTGCCATGGGTGGTAGGAAGGAAATGAGGTACAACTGGGCTTGCTTTCCCCTTTACGTCCTTGGTTACAAAGGCACTTAGGATGCAATCGGAGCCCCAATGGACACTACTGGCCAAAATAATCTGATTTTGCAGATGGGGGTGTATGAGTACCAAGAGTGGAGTCCATGTGGCCAATCACTCTAAGAACAATAATTATTTCTCCTATGCACCGCTGAGGGCAGGCTATAATAGTTTCTTTTTCTATAGCATCAGTTTGAAAAGTTTGAATCTTCATTACAATGTATTGAATATACCTGCCTACAAGACTGATTTGAGAGATCACATTTTGAAACATACATGCAGTAAGTGTGCCTGGAAAAATGCAAGCGCACCACAATTTCCTGCAATTTGGATAGACTGGATAATTGCCATAATAACAGGCAGTTGAACATACAACTACCTATTTTATAAAGTTAGTTCTCATTTATATGTGCAAATACAATAGACTGGTGGTGCAAGTTCCATGCATTCATGTTTGAAAAATTTTCCCAAGAAAAGGTGAAGCAAAGTAGGACATATGAGAGTTAGTGTGGATGTAAAAAGGGCTTGATGCCTATTGTCACCTCAGTTTCTTCCAACCACAGCAGTGAAAGAAAATGAACCTCTACAGATATCCTAGAAGTCTTCCTGCCATCTAATGCATATATTCATTGTCTGAAGTGCTTAGGGGAGGAATCAATCTCCGGTGTGTAGTTATTGACATAAACAGTGACTGTATAGATCATTGTTGCAACCAGGGTCCTATGGTTGCAACAGTTCTTGTACAGAGGAGGCCAAGTGGGGTGACTATGGAAAGGTTGTAGTTTGCTGGTTATGATTATACTGTCTGTATGTGTGTATCATTTTTGTATTTGAAGTTATGAATATTGGCTATGTACTTGTTTGATTCTAAGTAGCCTCAGTGAAGCATTTGGTCAGCTTCTTGAGAAAAGCCTATTCTCAGTAAGTGTCCAATCAAGAAACACTTAACTGACAATGGACTTTGGGAGACACCAATCCACATCTGAGCTTTCCTGGGAATGTTCAAACTAACATGTGAACAATGGCATCGGCCTGCAAAAAGCTGAATCATCCACAGACATGTGACTTGCCCAGGTGGCTACAGACTCCATCTTGTTGTTGTGATTTTTCACAAGAGAACAAAGGGGTTTCCGCCCACTTGAGAGAGAATATAAAAGGCCCAGCTGGCTCAAACGATAGCCTCTCCACACCAAAGAGATGCTTGAAAGAAACTGGAACAAAGGATAGTAACTACGGGTGTGTGAGTGACTGCTGGATCCAGACTAGGAAGGAGTCTAGTCTGTGAAAGAAGCTTATTGGATCATCTCTGAAGGTGAGATTTACCTGCATTTAGTTTCCTACTGTATTAGGTTTAGACTTGCGTGTTTTAGTTTTATTTTGCTTCGTAATTTACTTTGTTCTGTCTGTTATTACTTGGAACCACTTAAATCTTACTTTTTATATTTAATAAAATCACTTTTTGCTTATTAATTACCCCAGAACAAGTAATTAATACCTGGGGGAGAAAACAGCTGTGCATATCTCTCTATCAGTGTTATAGAGGGCGAACAATTTATGAATTTACCCTGTATAAGCTTTATACAGAGTAAAAACTGATTTATTTGGGTTTTGGATCTCATTGGGAACTGGGTATCTGGGTGCTAGAGACAGGCCGTCTTCAGTTACGTCTGCAGCTTTTGAGGGATGTGGTTCAGACCTGGGTCTGTGTTTGTAGCAGGCTAGCGTGTCTGGCTCAACAAGACAGGGTACTGAAGTCCCAAGCTGCCAGAGAAAACGGACCCAGAGGTAGTCTCAGCACATCAGGTGGCAGTCCCAATGGGGTTTCTGTGACCAAACCTGTCATATCCGGCACATTGTGCTACCTGTAGAATTCACACCTCAGGCCCACAAAAAGAGACAAAATGGACTTCATGTCCTTCTATTACAAGAGGTCTTGTCAGTTAAGCCTCTTTGATCTGATAGTTCTAAAGTATGCTGCTGCACTTGTTAGTGCAAGTTCAAAGAGTGGGAATATGCAGAAGACACTCAAAGAACATTTTTGTAATTTTTTTTTACACTTAAACTGAGGCAGGAGTGCAGGTTCACTCCTTACAAAGTAGAGATATTGGCTCTCCCTATGCCAAACCTTCACCTAATATTATTACATAGCACCAGTTTCCCTAACATCCGCCTTTGACACCACCAGTACCAGAAAAGAGCACCATGTGGAGCCAAAGGAAAAGGGAAGCAGCCATATCTTTGGAGAGGCAGTGAGAAGGGATGTGAAGGGGCTGGGAAAGGTCAGCAGGGATGTATGTCAAATTGGAGGGGTAAGTGGTGATGTGCTAGGCATGGGAGGAGCCATCCATATGCCCCATATGATGTCCCCATGTACCACGGAAGGTGTTCAACTTTCCCAACAGAGGCTAAAACAAAGGAACTAATATTTGACTATGGAACTTTTAAGAACAGTGACAGCAGGAGACAATATAGTTGCCACGTCATCTACTAGTGAGATCTCCTGACACAAGTACATAGTTCTTCTCATGCCACTGACTCATTTCAACCAATAGAACTGCAGCATGCGAATTGGCCAAAGAGGGAGTGTTATGAGGCCTCAAAGGGACCTAGACAAATTAGAGGATTGGGCCAAAATAAATCTGATGAGGTTTAACAAGGACAAGTGCAGAGTCCTGCACTTAGGACAGAAGAATCCCATGCACTTCAACAGATTATGGATCTAATGGCTAGGTAGCAGTTCTGCAGAAAAAGACCTAGGGATTACAGTGGATGAGAAGCTGGATATGAGTCAACAGTGGAACCTGGTTGCCAAGAAGGCTAATGGCATTTTGGGCTGTATAAGTAGGGGCATTGCCAGCAGATCGAGGGACATAATCAATCCCCTCTATTCGACATTGGTGTGGCCTCATCTGGAGTACTGTATCCAGGTTTGGGCCCCACACTACAAGAAGAATGTGGAAAAATTGGAAAGAGTCCAGTGGAGAGCAACAAAAATGATTAAGGGGCTGGAGCACAGGACTTATGAGGAGAGGCTGAGAGAAATGGGATTGTTTAGTCTGCAAAAGAGAAGAATGAGGGGGGATTTGATAACTGCTTTCAACTACCTGAAAGGGGGTTCCAAAGAGGATGGATCTAGACTGTTCTCAGTGGTACCAGATGACAGAACAAGGAGTAATGGTCTCAAGTTGCAGTGGGGGAAGTTTAGGTTGGATATTAGGAAAAACTTTTTCACTGGGAGGGTGGTGAAGGACTGGAATGGGTTACCTAGCGAGGTGGTGGAATCTCCTTCCTTAGAGGTTTTTAAGGTCGGGTTTGACAAAGCCCTGGCTGGGATGATTTAGTTGGGGATTGGTCCTGCTTTGAGCAGGGGGTTGGACTAGATGACCTCCTGAGGTTCCTTCCAAGCCTGATAGTCTATGATTGGTTATCTCTGATGTCCCAATGTCTCCATGTAAGAATGAGCTGAACTATTGAGCTGGCGCTGTCTATAATCATAACAATTCAATAGACTGATTATTAATAATTTAGCTTAATTAGAACCTAATTTCTTTAGATATACATGACATTGCAATGGCATTAAATATAAGAAAAGTTCAAAGAGTCTGTTTTATTCCATTATTAATATCATTTGGGCCCAAAGAAAGGTCTCACAAATGCTAAATTTCTTAAAAGGGCCTATTTTAAAATTATGTTTTAAATCAAACTAATTAAGAGATTTACTTGTAAATTATCATAAAATTAATTTAATATTCAAAGAATAAGTGTGGTAAATTTGGGGAGGATATGCTGCATCCTTTGTACATAACAGAGGTTGAATCCCTTCTTTAAGTACCGAACTCAAGACAGCCATAACTATACAGTCAATATAAGCACCTCCATAATATTTGCCTTTTGAAAACAGAACATTATAAAGGATCTGGAACCATGTCAGCAAGCTAAACATTACCTGGATGAACTCAATTTGCTTCTTTTCATTTTCTAACCAACTGATACTGTGTAAAAGTTCCTCTGCAGTAGGTGGTGCAATAGTAGATGGAAGAGTGCCAAGGTTTGTTTTTTTTTGCAGAATCATCTAAACAGGGGAAAAAGAACCCACACGTAATCTACATGCATTAATTTCTCTTTGTTCTGAAGATAAACTCTTTAAGCGCAGATTATTCTTTACTGAACCTCTTCATTCGGAAACATTTCCCCCCCCCCGTATAAGCCTCCATGTTATTCTGCCCTTTCTTAAATAGCTTTTATTATCATACCAATACTTAGACCCCAAAACTAGAAAGATTTCCACACATGCTTAACTTTCCACACTATGAGTAGTCCCACTGAATTATGTCTTTTCAGAACTGGTGCCCTACTTTGGCCTGGGTGGTTAACAAAAGACGGTTACTCAGCTTTGTAACTGTTGTTCTTCAAGATGTGTTGCTCATATCCATTCCAATTAGGTGTGCGCGCGCTGCGTGCACGCTTGTCGGAAGATTTTTACCCTAGCAACACTCGGTACGTCGGCTGGGTTGCCCCCTAGAGTGGCGCCACCATGGCGCCGAATATATACCCCTGCCGAACCAACAGCCCTTCAGTTCCTTCTTGCCGGCTACTCCGACAGAAGGGAAGGACGGCAGGTTTGGAATGGATATGAGCAACACATCTCGAAGAACAACAGTTACAAAGGTGAGTAAAAAGAACAGGAGTACTTGTGGCACCTTAGAGACTAACAAATTTATTTTAGCATGTTAGTCTCTAAGGTGCCACAAGTACTCCTGTTCTTTTTGTGGATGCAGACTAACATGGCTGCTACTCTGAAAGGTGAGTAACCGTCTTTTGTTAACCACCCGGGCCAAAGTAGGGCACCAGTTCTGAAAAGGTTTGGAGTCTTTTGGCCAGAAATGTCTGTTTGGTATGCAAGGGCCCTGCAGCTTTTTGTGCTCCTCAGCAAGTGCATAAAAGAGGAGAGTGAGCCAACTGTCTTCAATTTCCTCTCAAACACAGAATCCCAGGTTTGTTTGTTTTCCTCCCCAGAGAACTCTGAGGCAGAAGGGATGGAGGGCAGGTCACGGAGTGTGCATTTGGACAACACGTCTCAAAGAATTACAATTACTGTACAAGGTAAATAATTTCTCATTCTCCTTTGAATGATTCTCCAGATGAACATTCCAGTGTTGGTGACTCCTAAGTAGTTGACCAGTACATTGGAGATGGGAGCTTGGAGTTAAAAATTAATGACCGGAGCACAGCCTCGCCAAATGTGGCATCTGACCTGGAGGCTTTGGTAAGCACACAGTGCTTAGTGGATGTATGGATAGATCTCCAGGTCACTGTCTTCCATATAACTGGGATAGATACATTATTTAGTGCAGCTATGGAGGCTGCTTGAGCTCTCAATAGAATCAGCTTTAATGACAGTAGATGAGTCCTTTGTAGTCTCATAGCAAGTCTTCACACAGTCTGATTTAATTCAATAAATGTTGGGAGGATATGGCTTTGCCTTTCATCCTCTCTACAATAGCCACAAACGATATGTTTACACTGTTTGAGCCCAAGCCCTCTTTCCATCCACACAAAAACCCATCAGATTTGGGTCAGCAAATCTATTAGGGGACTGCATCAGAGCCTAATCCCTCTCTGACTCAGGTGAAAGCCTTGTCATTTTTCAGTGTGGATACAGCTCAAGCTGCAGACTCAAGTCAGGTAGTTGTGTAATGCAGTATGCATACAGCTGAGACCCAGGTCCAGCAACTGTAAACCTAGGTTTACAATATAGAGTGGATGCTCAAATGCAGGCTTGGAAATACTGAGTCCACAAGCTTGGGTCTGGCAGACCCGGGTTTACAATGCAATGTAGATGCACTCAAAGAGTTTTGGTGAAGATCTGGAGCTTTGTTCTTTGGAGGTAGAATGCCAGAGTTCTTCTGACATCCAAAGTGTGAAAAGCTGCCTCTGTTTTATTAGAGTGAGATCTACGGAAGAACACGGGTAAGTGGATTTGCTGATTCAGCTGGAATTCCTTGACCTTTGATAAAAACTTGAGGTATGTTCTTAACAATATCATCTGGGTAGAAAAATGTACAGGGAGGATCAGCCATCAGTGCTTACATCTCTCTTACCCTCCTTGCTAAGATAATTGCTACCGAGAATGATGTTTTCAGTGACAAGTATGGAAAAGAATTCTTAGCCATCAGTTCAAAGCTATGGCCCATGAGCACTGAGAGAACCAGGTTGAGATTGCATGGAGGGATAGGGTCCTTGATAAATGGAAACACTCTTATTAGGCCCTTTAGACATGTTATGACTGTTGGGTGAGAAAAGCTATTGACCCTCTATGCATAGTTGACGTGCTGAGTTTTCTGTGATGTTTACTTTTACTTAGCTCAGTGATAAGATAGAGGGTTTCAGTTCTAACAAGTAGTCTAGAATTGTCAGTATTGAGACTTCCTGAGGGTTCAGGGATTTCTGATGACACTAGTGAGAAAACCTTGTCCCTTTTGCCTGGTAAGGTTGTTTCAGAGTCCTTCCCACTATTAACCGTAGGTGCCGACTTCTGCTGGCGACAGTGGGTGCTCAACTGACCTCTGCCCCCAGCCCCGCCCCGACTCCACTCCTGCCCCACCTCCATACCAAACCCTTCCCCAGAGTCCATGCCCCAACTCCACCCCCTCCCTGCCTCTATTCCAACCCCTTCCCCAAAACCCTACGCCGGGCCCGCCTCTTCCCCACCTCCTCCCCTGAGTGCGCCACATTCCCACTCCTCCCCCCATCTCTCCTTCCCTCCCAGAGCTTGTTACACAATGTTTTTTGCAGCAGCAAGTGCTGGGAGGAGAAGTGGGGACACGGCGTGCTCAGGGCAGGAGGCGGAGGTGAGATGAGGCGGGTGGGGCGGGGAGCTTGGCTGCCAGTGGGTGCAGAGCACCCACCAATTTTTTCCCGTGAGTGCTCCAGCCCTGAAGCACCCATGAAGTTGGCGCCTATGCTGTTAGCTAGGTGGTCTTGAACAGGAGAGGAACAGAGTCATTTTACACTCAACATCCATCCAAAAGCCAGGCTGTGCGATGAAGGGAATTCAGGGGTGGGTGTAGGATCTTCTCCTTGACAGATGATAATAGGTCTGTCACCAGAGGTAGAGCCCTGGGTTAGGAAGCTGAGAACCTCAGGATGTTGGGTGTCATGACCGGGGCTTGAGTGGTCAGACCTACTGGTTGGAGCAGTGACTGTCATGCCTAGTGGTCAGAGAGTGATGGTCAGAAGCCAGGAATAGCACTGAAGATCAGAGCCAGAGTCAGGAACCAGTAGTCACAGCCATGGGTCAGAAGTCCAAGAGCAAGTTGAGAGGCAGGTTTGTCACTACAACTGGCAGAGATATCCACCTTGTTGTAAGGACAGTTCCTGGAACTCCTCTTGGGCCTACATAGGGTGCCTTAACTCATGAGGACTTCTCTGGAGAAGCTGGATCCTTGTAGCCATGATAACCTGCACATCACCAAAGCCACGACCAGGGAACAAGAGGCAGTATCTGCTGAATCTAATTCAGCTTGCAGGCCAGTTTTAGCTAACAAATGCCTGCAGCAACCCAAGGATGAGAACTCCTCGCAGGAGTCTGACAGCAACTTGTCATTGAAGACCAAGAGTTATTCAAAGATATGGAAATTACATCTTGCCATCAGAGGTTGCTAATTAGCTAGCAGAAATTGGAGGCTTGCAGAAAAATAATGTTTTCTGCAGAATAAATCTCATCTCTTCAGCTTCTTTTCTTTTGGTGGTGTTCTCTTCTGTCTCACTTCTGGGTGGAACTTGGTATTTTCTGCCCACCTTTCTAGGCATGGATATACTTGTAACTGGAGTCTCTCATAGCAATTGGAACAGATCCATCACTTATAGGCAAGCTTAGCCTATCTAGAGGTAGACTGGAGGCAGACTCTAGATAGGCTACCTACCAAGAGAAGTAGACTGCAAAAATCCACAAGTTGCTGCTATTTTTTTCAGGAGGTCTTAAAAATCCTTTAAAACATTCAATTGTGGGGCCATGGGAGGCACCACCGCCTCATCCGAAAGTGATAAGATGGCTGATTCTGCAGGTGCTACTCGGAGAAGTGCTGTTTCCTCTTCCTCATGACTGGGGGAGACCTGAGCTGGTAGACATTTAGTTGCCACCTGTGTAGCTGTAGCCATGGCTGAAGGAGTTTTAGGCATGTGTGGGCAATCTTGTCTCCTTTGCGATGACTGAGGTCCCCAATAAGGCCACACAGGCACAGAGATGTATAGAGCTTGAGACCACACCACAGGGAACCACGCTACTGGGAACCTCATCGTTCCCATGCATCTATCCCTGGAATAGTTCCTGAGGCTTCTATGCAAGGTAGAGGATGGAAACCAGGAAAAGTGGTACCAGGGGGGTCATAGCTGGGCAGATAAGGGTGCCTCGGCTGCTAGTCTGGGCTCCTGCGTGGCAATATTTGCTGGGGCTATGTCCTGGGACTCCTCTGAGTCAGATGATGGTTTCATCAGAAATGGTGGGACCATTGCTACCAGAGGTCACTGGTCTGATGGATGGGGAAGGGCCTTCTGCTGCAGCAGGAGCAATGATTCATCCTCAGGTACAGGGACGACCCAAAGAATGGACAGGCCCGAGAGGAGCAGACATGTAGGTACGGCAGGAACACCTCCTCCAGTGTTATGAACTTCTATGTACATCCTGGGGCTTGTGGGGTGCCCATTGAGACTCCAGAAGGTCCCGGTTCAGCAGTCAGAGCATACCGGTTCAGCAGTCAGAGCATACCGGTGAGGCAGCACTGATGGAGCACCTGGAGCCACACTTGTAGCCAGGCACTCCAAGTGTCCTGGTATCAAGTCACTGGCAGTACCAACGGATCCTACTATTTCTTTGCCTTACCCTCCAGGGTCCATGCATGACATTTCATCTAACATGGCACGGTTCAGAGAGGAAAAGTCTCTCTTATAAGCAGTCTGCTGTGGAGATCTGCTCTTATGCTGATGAGAGTGTTTCTTACTCTCGTGGTGTGGCATGCCCTTGGGCTTTGGTACCAGTGTTACCCCGGAATTGAGGGGAGTGTTACCCCAAAATTTGATCAAGCTAATTGCAGCCATATTGTGTGCATTGAGCTACTATTAATTAATAAAATAAATCATCACATAGTTAATGGATAATTTGGACAAGCAGGGCTTTTGGAGGCAAGGTCAAATACTAGCAGCAGGCTTGCAGTTTCTGCTAATCAGAATGGGAGAAGGGGAGAAAAGAGTCAACAAATTATGAGACCAAAAGAAAATAAGTGGATGGAGACCTAGAGTTTGGGCACCTTTGATATAAAAGCTTATTATGGCTAAGATGGCTAATGTTGAACTTATTGAAGTTAGGAGACGTGATGACCCAGTAGGGGTCACTATGAGCTATGTGTTTTGTAAAAATTAGTTATAAAAAGACAAGATAATAGAGGATACTTTGGAACAGTTCTCTGAAGCTATCCTGAATGACTTTTTCCAGACAGCATACTCCCTGGCAGGGAAAAGACGGGCAATTGCTGACCTGCTGCTAATTACTCATACCATCTCAGATTTTAGGTAATTATTTTGGATGTTCTAAACCTATTGCTTATGTTTGTGTGTGCTTAAATCTAATAAAGAGTAATTTTGGATGAGAGCATGCTTATTTCTATCAATCTTTTATCAGCTAGAAGCATTGTGTCCCCATTGATTTATTCCTGACACCACGTGAAGTGAAACAGTTAAGTTACCACAGCTTTGGGTTCTGAAAACCCTGGGTAACACCATGGCTCGTGCTGGGAAGGGCACTACCAGTTGGAAGAGGCCACTATACAGCGGGACTGTCCCTGGCCAGGATCAGAGTGCTTCCAGAGCCTCATTGCCTCTTCCATCAGGAACTTGCAGAGTTGGAGCTCAAGGGCCTCTCTAGTTCTGGGTGGGAAGGATTTGGAGATGCTTCTCTTCACCAAGAGGCACCATTGATGTGTGTCACTGATGGAAAAGAAGGAATAGGGATTCCGACTCAGACCATGCAGCAGTAAGACAAAACTGGACTGGTATCAATCTGCACCACGCCTTATATACTTGGTTGGGAGCATGAGGAGACACACTGTGAATGTGTGGGTCAACAGATGCTGCTTGGAAAAACTTCTGAACTCAGGTGCATGGCATGCACGCGTACCCACATGTAGAATAAACATAGGGACCATCACTCAAAGAAGATAGGGTTGCCTCTTACAGAGTTCCTGTCCTGGAGTACCTCAGCAGCAGATATTTCTTCTTATTTTTCTGAGTTCTAGTTGCAGCCTTCTTTGCTCAGATTCTCATGCAGTCTCATGCAAGTGTCTGGAACTCCCTACTAATTTAGGGAAGAAGGCCTGGATCTTAGTGAACAGCAAAACAAGCAGTGCCAAAAAAAACCTTTCAAAGACAGGCTGGTGCTCAGGTCAGAATTTTCTGGACAGAAGGTGCTGGACAAATACAATGCAGTAGCCTGAAATAAAAATTGTATTGAAGCACTGAAGACGGAGGGCTTACTGTTTAAACAACCACAGAACCAACCAGACAATGGGGAAAATAAAGCAAGGATATATGAAGAGCTGACACAATGTTAAAGTCACAGAAATTCAAGAGCTCCTTCCCTCACCGTGACCAAGGAGGAAATTACTGGAATTATTTCTACTATATGTGGCATGACACGCAATGGCCAGTAGGGAGCACTGGTTCACATTTACCCTACCAATACTGATGTCAGGAATAAAATATTCTTTGAACTGTGGGGAGTTCTACCAGACTCGGACAAGGAGGCAGAGACCCAAGTGCAAGAATCCTGCTGGATGATTATGTTTAGATATTTGTCATTTCCACATTAAAAGCTCTTTTAAACATGTTATTTAGACCAAAAAACAACACCCAAACAGACCAATTTTGTGCTTCTGAGAGGTGTCACACTAAAAGCCTTGGAGGTGGAGGTCTCAGGCAAATTACTGACAATGCACTTACAATGGTGGCATGATGGAAAGGCATACATTCAGCAGTTAATATATACATGAACACTCTGAAATGCTTTTATTACCTTTTGTAATTTTGCTTCTTCATTTTTATCAACAATTCCACTTGATATCAATACTTTAAGAGTTTCTGTAGCTGCGTTTAGCACAGTTTGGACTACCTGTTTGGTTTTCACAGCAGTAACAATATCTGGATTATCACGCTGCATTAAACCTAAAATAAATATGAAATGTTCCAAGTTTTCTACTTAAATATGCTTTCAATGGTAACACATTGAGGGGAAATACTAAATATGCTTGACAAATCAATAAAAGGAAAATTACTTGGTGTAATTCCATTTGTCATAGTCATTTCCTAGTTACTTATATAGAAAAAAATCCTTCACCTAAAGTTATAAATCTGCTCTTACCGTGAAGAAGGATACAAAAAAACAGACTATGACATCCTCCCTCCCCATCTATGTTTGAGGCAGACGAGTTTATATATGAAAATCAAACTCCAAAATTATAATTTTGGCAGAAAAATACTTTTTGCTCTAAGTAACAAAATATAAAAGGGAAGTATAAGCATATGCCTGTAGAACAGGAACTGTTGAAAAATGGGGAACTGTTCCTCTATGTTACATGACTGTATGTATGTATGCATGCATGCATGCACAACTGGTGTTCTCCCATGATTTCAATTCCAACTTTGTGCTAGTTTTGTGATTTTTTACTATTGTTGCGTTGGGATTTTTGTCAGCAACATGAAACATCTAACATCTGACATCTACAAGCAAGTAACTCTTGGGCCTGGTCTACACGGGGGGGAAGGGAGGGGGGTGGTCGATGTAAGATACGCAACTTCAGCTACGGGAATAGTGTAGATGAAGTCGACGTATCTTATTTCGACTTACCTCCCATCTTCACGGCGCAAGATCGATGGCCGCAGTTCCCCCCGTCGACTCCGCTACCGCTGCTCACCCTGGTGGAGTTCCGGAGTCGACGGGAGCACGTTCAGGGATCGATATATTGCGTCTAGACGAGACATGATATATCGATCCCTGATAAATCGATCGCTAACCACCGATAGTCAGCCAGTGAGTCCATCAATGTTAAGTATCAGAGGTGCAGCACTTATGCTGAGCAGTTAAGAGCTCTACCTGGGAGCCTACCTCCTGTATGAAACTCAGAGGGGGCTGTAGTCCCCCTGCCCTACCTAATTGGTACCCTTGGGAGGCAGGTTAGCTAGCAAGAAGAGCTGCAGGGATGGAAGGTGGAGTGGGATGAGACAGGGCCATAGCAGGGGGCATCGGGCCTCCAGGGATGAAGCCCTTACTACAGATATCAAAGGTGGAGCTAGCTTGATTTTGGTTCCCCTTTACTCCCCTTCACCTGGCTTGGCTTGGGCTTAGATGCCCAGCTGTTATCAGAAATGAAACCCTGGAAACGTGGGGAAGCGGTCCAGCTAGTGGATTTTTGTTTTTAAATCTACTTTCTTGGTTCCCTGCAGTGCTGCGCTCAGGTCAGGGGAATGCCCTCTTCCCCCGATTCTGGGCTCTCCCTTTCACTCACCTGTTGACTCAAACCCAGGCTGGCAAGAAAGGGAGGCTCAGCTGAAGTTAACCAACCCCAGCCAACCTGGGCTGCAGTGTACAGAACACCCTTCCCAATGAGCAGCTTGCACCCTCCTGATGATGACAGTTGTAATAGGGTCAGGCCAGATGACTACAGGAGAGCGATAGAAGGTAGATATATTAGCTCCAGATTAAGCAGATCCCCTTTCCCTGAGTAAGATAATGGGCTGTTCCAGAACAATCAAGAAGTTGCTGGAACCAA